>NC_138203.1:116827332-117567332 GCF_964194415.1 Vipera berus
AAAAAGAGAGAGAGAGGGAGAGAGAAGAAGGATCCACCTATTTGGCAAGAAGACTATCGTGGAGCAGCCAATGGCTGCATCAAAGGAAGAGGGAGGTGGAGGGGGAGGTTGGCAGAGAAGGAATCAGGGAGGGGGTGGCAGAGAGAGACACAGAGAGAAAGAGACTGTGCAGTTAAGAGACTGGAAACAATTTGCCAAATCGACAAGTTCGTATCTAACAAGCAAAGTCCAGCAGCAATGACATTTTTATTGGGCCGCAGATTTTGGCTAGAATACAACTTGCAAAATATTTTAAATAAATAAATCTTCTAGAATACACCCCCAAACCCAACCCCCCCCAGCCCCACAGACCTCAGAAAAAGCAGCTGTTTTGTCTCTCTTCATCTTATTCTCCTTCTGACTCCTCTTGGCTCAACTATTTCTAGGAAAAGATCTATTCAGCTATAATACTCTTTAAGATTCGATCAGATTTAGTTTACTTTTTTCTTAGTTCAAGCAGTGATGGAAATTCATTATCCCCTGCCCCAATACATTTCTTTGTAAGTTCCTGTTATCTACCTCAGACTTCAGCCAGTCAGTCTGTTCTGTTTCTAGCAAAATATGGGTTTTCTGCACATTTCCCCTTCTTTCTGCCACTTCATCTCAACATTTGCCAAGAACTTCAATCTTTATGTTGACTGTCAATCATTCAATTTGTGATTCACTTAAATGGACCAGGGTTCCAGGTAAAATTATTTATGTCTTCTAACCATAAATCAATAAATCAAACATGACAAAACTTAACCATATTGCAAAGTTGGAACTATCTTGAAACTTTTTCAAGAGCAGCTATTTTATTTTATTGCAACACACTTTTTGTTATCTGACTTTTGATTTTTTTTGCAAAACAAAGAGCATCAGAAAAGCTGATTAAAAATAGTATTAATTAATTTCAGGTAGATAATTTTAGAAAAAAAATAGTACAAAGAAAGACAACAAAAATAAAATGTGTAATACTGTATAATATAATGTGTAAGATTGAGATAAACAAATGGAAGAGGAAATCAAAAGGATAAAATGGAGAGCTTTAAAGAGGATAATAAATATGAGCAGGAAAGTCAATAATAATGTTTATGATTATTAATAATCATTCTACAATGATATCTTTAACATCATCAAACAACATCTGCCTATTCCAGTTCTTTAGGAAGGACTCAATAGGTGAATAAAAATGCCAAATCCAGTCTAAACATTTGACTGACTATGCAAATAATAATAATAATAATAATAATAATAATAATAATAATAATAATAATAATAATAATAATAATAATAATAATAATACCAGCATCTTTAAGACTACTACTGGTAGTAAATTTACTAGTATATTAGTAGTATATTTACTACCATAATTACTGTCATAAATATACAAAGATTGAAAACAAAGAAATAATGGGTTATTATAAATCAATTGCAAATGGCAGCTATATTTAAAACAGCTTACAGTCTGCAACAATGCCTTTAATAATATTAAACAACAACATCTGCCTATCTTTGGAAAACATTTGATAGGTGGACAAAAATGCCAAAGCCATATAAACATCAGACCGACCATAGTAATAATCAGGCTTCCAAAGCTTTTACTTCAGTATGGGAGCATTTAAGAGAGACCTGGGAAGTCACTCTTACTTTATTATAACTGAACCTTGTTTGCTTCTTCTTTGGCTTAGCCCATCCATTCTCTTAGCACCTTACCAACTTCTCATAGGGCAATAATAACAGAGAAGCTCAATTTTACAAACAATAATTTACAATTTACAATTCGGGGCATTATTTATACTGATCCAAAGGGCAATATTATATTCCTCTTTGTATTGCCATACTTGAGTTTTTCTAGTCTTGACTGCACCTGTGTGAGTGCAGCCCCTGACATACCAAACACACTAGTGAGAGGCATGAAAGTCAGACTTATGCTGAGCCTTTCCTAATGCCCACTGTCAGCTCCAGGCCTTGTTGCCAGGTTTTCAGCAGCCAAGTAGAGGGCCAAGTAGAGGTCCATATTTACATTTGCAAATCATAAGTGAAGGGTTTTTTTTATCCCATTTATATCCCGCCCTTCTCCGAAGACTCAGAGCGGCTTACAATCTAAAGCACAAATCAATGTGCTTAGCAATAGCCTTCATTCTATGTATATGCCCGCTTATTAGGGCTTTCAAGCGGCATTATTACAAAGTCAGCTTATTGCCCCCAACAATCTGGGTCCTCATTTTACCTACCTCGGAAGGATGAAAGGCTGAGTCAACCTTGAGCCTGGTGGGACTCGAACCTGCACTAATTGCAGGCAGCTGGTGTTACTTAAGGAGGCATTAGCCCACTGCTCCACCAAGGCTCTTGGTTTGCCCTGCTCCACTTAAAAGGGGGGGGAGGGGGACAAATGGTTACTTCTCACTTCTGTCCACCCACAAAACTTGCATTAGCCAGTCCATTGAAGCAGGGTACAGGACCCTCCAACCTCTTCCCACACATAAACAGATTGCTAGGTTGAGAAAAATATAGGCTGCCCCACACCTCTTTGTGACCCTAGTGACAAAATATCAAAGGACTGTGACCAAATACCTAAACCTGCCCCTTCTGCTCGATCACACAGATTATAGGTGAGCAGGCGGGCAGGCAGGCAGGCAGGCAGACAGACAGTTGAGGTGGAAAAGTTCTCTCTAGGCACAAAAGCTTGGAGATTAATTTCCTACATCTGTGTCATGAGGGGGTTTATGTGCAAGCTGAAGCATAAGAAAGTAGAATAAAGAAGATAAAAGAAAAATGAACTCCTGCCCTTTCCTCTCTCTCCTCTCTAGCCATCCCCCCAAAGATTTTCAAAATAAGTTGGTGAAATTTAAAACTCATTTGACTCTCAGTTCCTCATTACTTGGGAACACAAAGACTCCCAACTTCTTACATGCACAGACTGCTTCCTCTAAAGTAGTATATTTTTTTAACTTCTAAGCAGCTAATACATTTTTTTCTTTAGCATAAGATTTGATATGGAAATGAAATATGCTATTCCTCCCTGTAAAAAAGGCACTACACAAAATTAGATTTTAAAATGAACTTTAGGGATAGAGACGCTGCAAATAAGCATAAATACCTTTCTTCCCCTCATAAAAAGAGTATCAATATCCATGTTTTATTCAATTTTTGGCCATGTACAAGTACAAAGAACCCCAGATTCGAATTCAGTGCTGAAGCCCTTTCCAATATTTTTTACCTCAATGTAATCAACCACCTGAACTGATTGTAAGATCTGACTAGCCCTAACAATACCGGTCTATAATATGATACTTGGTCACAGCTAAAATTCTGATGCACTCTTTTTATTTTTCTGATATATTAAATCAAGCACAAATGTGATTTAATCATTATCTTGCATCAGTAGCAAACTTCTATGGGATATGGATATGGAATTCCACATTGGACAGGTAACCCATAACGTTTCATTCAGCATTTTTATTCATTTTAAAAGAGAGAGAGAGATGAAGGTGAACCTTTTATTTTAGTACTACATCCAGGTTAGTTTGAATATTGCTGTGGATATTTGTCATTTAACCGAAACAGAAACAGAGGCTGGAAATGAAACAATGGAAACATCGTCAAGCATCGGCACCCACTGTTGGTGATTACAAAGGAAGCTGTTGATTGCTCAAACTAGAAAACATTTACTATTATTTAGGGATTTTGCCACAGATTTTTTTGACAATGCATACTTTGGTACAGCCATATTAGAGAAATAACCTAATAGAATTAAACTGCCACATAGTTTCTATATAACTTCTGTTCAAATAAGTGAAGTTCCTTGTATCATCCCCTGGTTTCCAATATTAAATAACAAAAAGTGACCATGTACAAGAGGTTGTTCTATTGAAGTCTAGTACAGAAGATTATTGTTTCTTGCAAAATAATAAATTGGAATAATATGACTGAAGAGAAAATGTGTGTATTATATTTTCCATCAGGTCAATCAATAAACAAGTAAGGAGAAATAAAATAAAGGACAGTTAAATAAATAAATAAAATAATAAGTACAGTTAACTAGAAGATACATGATACCAATAGAAAGGGGAAGAAGAAAGAGTATATTTTAAAAAGAGCCACTCTAAAAACCTGGAGGAAAATAGATCAACTAGAGGAAAACAAAGAGTCAGCTCTAATATCTGAAACAGTTTCCCTGCCTCCTTTCATCAAAAAAACCCCAATTTTTTATCATTGCCACTCCAATTTAAAGTATTGTCACTTTTATCTGCATTAACTAAAGATTTTAATGGAATCATTTAAGAAAAAGTTTATTTAAAAGCATATGCTGACCTAGAGGTAGGAGATTCTGTAAAGTCTGGGAGGATTTTTATATCAAAATTCTATATATTACTCAGGAGTAAATATTGAGTTCACTACAAGGTTCTCTCAAATGTACATCTAGTGGACTGTAGAAGCTAACTGCTTCAAATAAAACTTTCCAACTCTTTGTCTATTTTCCATGTGTGTGTGTGTGTTTATTTTTGCCTTTTCATTTTTGGAGGCTCTCTTTCTCTCCCTCCCTCCTTCTCACTTTCACTCTTTTCCAGCAAGAGGATCAACTGTAAAGCTTTCTTGGGGTTGTCATAGAAACAGTCAGTAGCACCCTGGCAAACTACTTCCTTAGTGAATGAATAGCACATAAATTTCCACTCTCCACAGGGCTAGCGAGATCTACAACATATTAGCCTGTGGCTTGCTCCTGCCGTTCCCCCCCCCCCCAAGAGTGCAGAAATGAGAAACCTTTTTTTTCTAAAAATGAGTCTGTGGGACTTTATGTCCATCTTGGCTGGGTTCCAGATGGAGTACAAAATTTAAGGTGGATACATCTTCCCATAATTACAAAGAATTATGACATGCAGTATTTTGCAATATACATCATGATATAGGAGCAAAATTATATAAATACACAAACACACAATAGAGACTAAAATGAAAAATTGACTAGAAGCAAACAACAATTTCCAGCATGGACTGGAACAATTAAACCAATAAGACAGAATAGTCTCCCAATATGCATTCTTTTTTTTTTAAAAAAAAGAATTGTTCTCTCTATTGCACAATGCTCGCATGAACCAACCTAGCTTCTCAGTAATTGCCAACTCACCTCTTTTAAAATAATCATCAAATATCTCCTACTCATGTCTCTCCAATATTAACAGAATTCATTTCCACAACTACAGGAAATATTTATTAATGTACATCTCACATCTTTGGCATATTATACAACAAAATCAATTGATATACTTATATCAGTTTGCTTTGCTTCTTCATTCTTCTGAGCTAACACTTAGAGCCTGCCTGAAAAGTTTTTCTCTCTCTGACCTGATTTAGCACAAACAAGGGAAAACTGCAGTAGACTCCACGTCCTAACGAACTTGAGTTAATTAATGCTGTGAAAGAAAGAGGTTCTCTCTCAGCCTCTTGAATCATGGTTCACTACCCCTTTCAATTTTCTATCTCCCCCCCCCTGCAAAAAAGTGAGAGAGGAATTGCATTCAAATATTTTTTTCCCTTTCTGAGTAGGGAAAATAAACAACGCACAAAATGGAAACAGAACAGTATTGCATAAAACTATGCAAGAACCTGCTATAAAAATACTAGGAATAGTTATCTCAATATTTCACCTTACAGACGCGAGGAGAAGGATAAGTAGGCAAAGATAAATGAATTAAAGAGGTTTAATAAGCGGTTCCATTATTTAACATTAAACCAAGCAAGTGGACTTAATGGAAGAAATTGAAGGAGTCAGGAAAATCTATTTGTCCTTCCTTTTTCCCTTTTTATAATTTAACAATAGGGACAAAACAATTAGACTCTTAATTTCCAGGTAATTAATTCAGTCCTGACTTCTGTACGTAATCATATTTCCATTCAATATCTGGATTAAGAATGCAGACTTTGTAATCAAAGTCTCTTTGATTACAAATTAACTAAATAAAACTGTTCAACTTTTGCCATCAGAGCTAGACTGCTCAACAAAAGTATATTTTATAAAAATTAATTTACAGTATATTCAGACTGACCCTGTAAATCCACAATGTCTACAACACAATTAAGAATATGATCTAAATACTAGCTCTCCAGCACATGAGTATTCAAAACTAATCCTAAAGTTTAAAACATTTGATAATGCCAGTACACCAGGTTTGGTGAAAATCCTAAACGTTTATGCTTAATAAGCTACCCAGAGGTTTACATAAAATTGTAGAAACACTAGTAATTAATTATTAGAGTGATATAAAATTCTACAGAATTGAGAGTCTAAGCCCAGATACGTATATTGAAAGGGTACTGGGCATGCAGCAACAAAGAACAAAAAATATGGTAGTACCAGCAAGCAAAGGTAAATATCATTACTTTTGCTTAGTTTTATATTTTTACTCCTTAAGTTTATGACAGGAAGTATTCTCATTATTGCCCATTACCCTCCCCCAACCCCATTTATTATTTATTCAAGTACAACGTATTCATTTGTACTTTATTCAAATACAATTTATTCAAGTACAATTCATTCATTGAAAGGGAGCAGCTCCCTTCGGTGCCTAAAACAGGTCAGTGTGTAAATTTGTGGTATGTGAAATTATAGTTTGTTTCCTTTGTTTTGTTTTTGTGGCAGAGTTTGACTTGAACAGAGCCATTTTTCCAAAGACCACAACCAAAAATTGCAAATGAAATTAAATGAACAGATAGAACTCTTCATCTACTGTTGTACAAACGAACACTCGTATAAGGTTTCCCATATTCTTGATGCCAATTTCATTAGAAGCTCTGGAACATTTATGGCAACTGCTTTTTCAGTCAGATAAGAGATTGAGACGAGACAAGTACATCAGAGGAAAAAGTACGGTTGTCTTACTAAGAAGCTATAGCTGGGATGGGAAGCTACTAACCCATATGTGAATGTGACCTGCAGATTATTGCAAGGAATATAATACATTTTAAAAGCAAAATAATTCCATCCTAATAAGATTAGACACTTCTAAGGCTGTACTGTATTTATTTTTTTCACCACAAGAATTAAGATTCATATTAGGAAGTGTGCTCTAAAAATGCACATGATTACACAGATTTACCAAAAAAAGAACAATATATGCAACCATTTAATACACATTTGAAATTATTTTTAATACAAAATAAATCTAATTTTAATTATCAATAAATAATACTTTACAAACTGCCTACAAGTAATTGTTCACCAGAAATAACCGGAGCAATTTTCCTTTCAATGTTGTTTGTACCATGATCTCTGAGTAAGCATTTATTTAATATTTCAACTTCATATCTGTAATCAATGCATAAATATAATCTAAAATAATATTCAGATATGGTAAAATAGACATGGTTGCAGTTTTGACCAACTGAATTGATAGTTTGTAAACTCAAATCTACAACTCCTGAATATCTAAAATACAGTACATTTAAACATAAAGATGGAGAGAAAAAAGTACAGTTAAGAATAGCTTCCCACAAATATTCCTCACATCCTCATGCCCCGTGACAATTTCTGATGCACAGGCTCAACACACCATTCAACCTTTGGAGTCTCAGCAAGCAGTTCCCAAATGGCCTTCAAAGAAGAGACCATTTCAGCTTGTATTCTTCTGGAGCTACTTTCAAGGTAAACAGACCTTTAAGTGGCCACTGAGAAGCTGAAGAAAGAGCTGTCCCAGTTGGATACATTCAGGCTGCTGACAGAGGACGAAATAGAGCATGGAAGCACCTGTTCATTGCAAATTCCTATTTCTGTCTGCAAGCCATCTTTCTAGACCAACCCAATTCATTGACAGTATTCAGGTGTAAAGCTAATTGGACTTATCCAACTGAAAGTAACCACAACTCCTCACCACCAGTCTATACAATGGGTATTCTGTCTCAAATTGAGAACTGTGGTCTAACACGTGTGGAGAACATGACACCAGGATTGATCAACTATTGTTCATTGTCACATGAATGTATTTCAGAGTCACTGGTTCCCCTTTCCATTTTGTGCTCTGGCACTGCTGCAAGGACAGAATGCCTATTACTCTATTTATAATTAATCATAGATTACAATTGTAATTGAACCTAAATAAACTGTGGTTCATTGGCTACAATTTATTGAAGCAAATTCTTCGAACACTTCATAGTATGATTCATAAAAATAGTTTGGTTTAATAAACTATTGTTAAGATTAATCACAGTTTAGGATTTGACCAGAAAGCTAAATTGAAGTTAATTGAAATTAGAAACAAATGTTTTCAATCTACTTTTTGCAGATGTTCTGAGAAAAAAAAAACAACTCAGTTTTTAGATGCCTGAAGTAGGTTTACATACATTAAGCATAAACGTCACAATTTTTAGGGGATATTTTTCAATTTTAAGTGCAAAATTAACTAGAATCTACATAAATACATTAATAACTTCTTAAAAAGTTTGTTTTAGACTGAAATTGACCAAAGAGTCAAGGCTTGATATTTACATGTTTAAAGATTGTTAATGCATTTACGGTATGTAAAACTTATTCTTTCACATAGAATACTAAGAAGATATGTCTTATAATCTTTTTTAAGGTAAATGCTCCAGATAGCAGACAAGTCATAATCATTGTCCAGTTGGCATCTGTAACAATTACGTCAAATGTTCATACATATAAATATGGGTTGATTTCAGCATTTTAAGATTACAACTAGAGAAACCAATATAAGCTGACAAATCATTATGCAGGCACTCACAACAGTTTTACAATCCCACCTGCAAACCTCTGAAATACTCCCATCTGCATATAGACTTTGTGTACAAATGGTAACTGATAGAAATGCCATATCTATTTCTTATTCCAATTACTGATTACATTAACAGAGGAATGGAAAGGGAGGCGAGACATCAGGCACCCACTATTGAAACATTTTGCAACAGCTTGGTATCAGAAAATGTTTTAATGATATAACATGTTTCTAAAGGCATCTTGGCAACCAAACTCCACAACAAATAGAAAAGACAAAAAATATAATAAAATATGAAATGTCTCAAAATTAATCTCATGACGACAATAGTATAATGTATGCTGGGAAGGGAACTGAAACACTGTGCATAATGAATATGCATAATGAATACTTTTTCGTTAAGCACCTGATGAGGCTTGTAATCTAGAAAGGCCAGATAGAGCTAGAGATAAAATTTCTCTTGAAGACTCTGCACTGATTTGTTGGGACAGTAAAAATTTCTCCACTGACATTTCTAGATATTTTTGCAAGAAAAAGAGAAATATAATCTTACCAACAGATTTAAATACGTTTTTGTCTTGTAAGAATGCCCTTAGAAACCCAAGTGCTATGTCCGTATATAATACTATATATAAATGTATTATCACTCTTCTGACAATCCTATTCTGCCTCAATACCAAAACTGAGTTTTCTTGAACTAAAAAACTCAGATTGGTGAAATATATTGAAGCTAGAATTTAAAGATCTCCCAGAATTGTG
The DNA here is from genome assembly GCF_964194415.1 of Vipera berus. Taxonomy (NCBI): domain Eukaryota; kingdom Metazoa; phylum Chordata; class Lepidosauria; order Squamata; family Viperidae; genus Vipera; species Vipera berus. Next base: position 116,836,839 of record NC_138203.1, read on the forward strand.
GACCTGACTCCTCACATTCCCTTATCTCTGAATTTCCCCTCCATAAATTTCAGATCAATTGGTAGAGATTCCCATTACCTTCCCCAGATTGTCTCAGTGGTTTATTTTATTTGCCTGCAAAAGGAATCATCAGTGCCATCCTGGACACTCAAGGAACCTCTCCTGTATTGAAGGCCTAGGTCAGGGGTCAGGAACCTGAAACAGTGAAAGAGCCACTCGGAACCGGTTCCCTCACAAAAGGAAAAACCGGGAGCCACAAAAAAAATTGTGCGCATGCATGTACATGCACACATGCGCAGAACATGGTTTGACTGAAGAGTGGAGCCAAGGTGAGATATGCACCTACCCTGCATATTTGAATTGATTGGTTGAACTTTTTTAGTCCCACTTTTTTTTTTTGGACTGCACATGGCAGAGGACTGGGAGCCGCAGGAGACGGCTGAAAGAGCCGCATGCGGCTCCGGAGCCGCGGGTTGCAGACCTGTGGCCTAGGTGAAGAGCCAGCTCTTCATGACTCTTCTAAACAACATCAGAGTGAAATGATCCAGATGTTGGGAGGAACCTCAGGCTTATTTACATATCAAAACTATATCCCACCCATCACTGAAAGATATCAATACTTCATGACATCACAAATATATAGAAACTTTACCTCAACAAAAAGGTCTGTGTTAAGGCAAATTACAATATTCTGCAAATTTTAACATTCATATAGTAAAATTCATTTTCCAGGCACTAAAGTTGCCATAGGAAAGCTTATGGTACAATAGTTGAACAATAAACCTAATTATTTAAAAATAGTCTGAAATGTTGTACCCTCTGGGGCTAATAAGAGCCAGGCAATTGTCTTCTAAAAGGCAAATACAGTACATTTGCATTCTGACAGGTATTTGGCTTTTAAATTGACTTTGCTAGGTAAGTTGTCTGTGTGTGTATGGAATTCTTTGATGTTATTTGTTTTTTTTTACTTATGTATTTTTACTTGATTTTACTTGCATCTTAATAACTTTGTGTGCTCTGTTTTTGTCTTGATGTTTATTATTGTTAGTTGCCATGAAAATCATCCTCTCTGGTAACACAGGATATCAATTAAAGTAGCATCCCAACCAATACTGTAATACCCATTCCAAAATAATATCTGGATATAAGGTAGCCTTGTGGCTGAATGAAGAAATCTGCAAAGGCAAAACAGCCCATCTGCTGATCACATTTTAACAATAAGGAATTGGAACAAGATTAATGTCCTAGTTTTCCATAGTGGAAGAAAGCAGCTCTAGAAATCAAAATGTTCTTTCTAAAGGCAGCAAGTAAATTTTCTCAAACTGACACAATTAAATAAGAATTTGAGGAATTAAAACAATTCTTCTATAAGGAGGCCAAATGTAGACCAGCAGCCATAGTAGGTTAGAATGCACAAGATCCTTAACTGCTCTCTAACTTTTGCAAGTCTAAACACACTGAAAAAGCAAGCAACATTTAATTTCAAGCTGCTAGGATGAAGCCGTTTCTCTGCTCAACTTAGACAATCGGAAATTGTACAGGCTTGCCTTGAACCTCCTATCTTTTGTAGTGAGGCAGAAAGTGGGCTTAGAGAACATGCCTGTATCTCCTGAAAAGTGGCTGTTATCAACTTGGTGTTAGCTTTTAAACTTTATTGAGTATTTCAAAATGTGTTGCCATTGTTTTTCTTGTATGCCTGGTGTTGGGTTGTTGGTTTTTATGTTTTTTGTTTTTTTTGACTTCTCTAATTAAACTTCTCCTTAAGAATATTCTGTTTTGCCTCAGGTATTCAATAATTGTGACTCATATAAGAATTCTGCTGCTTGGTTCTGCACTACCAATATATAAAATAAAAAAGAGACTCATCACCAATTGTTAATCCTACAGATAAATCCACCAGGTACCATTTACTCACTAAAGCATAAATGCATTGTAAATTTTTAGCAGTTATTTCAAACTTAAATGCAGTTGTGAACATTTGCTATATTTGCAGCACATAACCAGCTAATACAGATGATGGCCCTAAGCATGCAAGCAAAGCCCCACCCCTTTTTATATATGTTGCATACAATGCACATAAAAGGGTTTTGGTCATATGGTTGAAACCAGTGCTTTTTTTCTAAAAAAAAAAAAAGGTGCCGAAACTCAGAGGTGCTGTCACTGGGAGCGATGCCGGTGTCTTGCTACGGTGTCGCCACCCGTCATTTGCACCCCGCCCCTGCAGCTCAGAGCTACATGCCATGGGGATTCCCCTCCCCACAGCCGCCGTGGGGATTCCCCTCCCCGCAATTTCCATGCCGCGGCCCATGCTGAGCCCCCACCCGGAGCTGCTCCGAACCCCGACCCAGAGCTGTGTTCCTCATGGCAGTGGTCTCCGGTGCCAAACAGCCTCTTTCCAACCACATCCAGAAAAATTTGTAACAAACATTGGAATTCTCAAGGCCATGTTTGGTATTTCCCAGCAATCTGTTACTGGAAGGAAAAAGCAATCCCTGCTGCGTTACTGATCCCAGAGAAGCATTTGCATGTATGCAGGTACCCTTAGGGTGCCATAGTTATGGATGAGAAATATTGGTTGCAAAGTTGGCATTTCTGGATGCAATACAGATATTTTGGACTTATTTTTGTTTCTTTGCATGTTTGATATTTGCATATGCTACTGACTACACTTATGCACATATGTAACATCTTTTGCTAGGATACATGACCACTGCTTGTCCAGAATGTGAAAAGTGAAAGATTGTGACTAAACAAAATTTTAATGTACAGATAAAACCACCAGAAAATATTTTAGCTTTTTAAATAAATGTTGTTATTGATGTTAAGCTCACCATGGAAAACATCATATATTGTTATGTATATACTAGGTTAATTATTTAAAGACTGAAGTGTAACATAACTAGATTCTAAATAATGTATTTTTCAAAACACACAACAGTCCAAACAGTAAAAGTAAAGTCCAAATTAAGAATATTTCACTCTTAAGAATTGTTTAATTTAAAGTGGTTTAGTTGTAATAGGTTACAGATTCAAAATAGTTTTCAAGAGTATACAAAAGATACTATTTTTTTCTAGCATCAGCTAAATTAGACATATTACATTGAGAAAAATGTTTCTCATTTATTTCCTGTTACCTTTATTGATTTCATTGTAGAGATGTTAAATAGGAAATAGATTGTTTTGTTATCTAATTTTACCTTCCAAAAGACAGAAGCAGATGAAAAATGTGAGGTTCTTTCCTGTTGGCTTTTTTGAATTAGCTGTTTTAGATTCTAAAAGTTTAGTTCCTAAAGAAGTAACCTTGTAAATAATTTTAATGTCCTCCTCTAGTGCAGGGTAGGCAACCTTGGCTCTTTTATGAGTCAAGGACTTCAACTCCCAGAATTCCTGAACCAGCATGGCTCAGCTTGAAAACCTCTCTCTTTCCCCTCAGCGTGGCTGGCTCAGGATTTCTGGGAGTTGAAGTCCATGAGTCATAAAAAAGAGCCAAGATTGCCTACTCCTAAAGCCAATAGAGGGAGCTTTTTCTTTTTTCTTTTTTTTGCAAAAAAAAGGTGCCAGAATGCCGTTCTGAGCGTTCTATGAGAAAAAAAAGTCCTGGTTGAAACCACCATCTTGATATTTTTTTTGACAATTCCACTGTAGACAATTGTTGCACATAAAATTATATTTCAATCCTGAAGCTAATTTGCCTTGGCCTACCAATAACATGGCTGCTTTTGTGCATTTAAGAGAAGTAATATATACTGCTCAAAAAAATAAAGGGAACAAAAAATAAGACATCCTACTATTACAGTAAATACAGTACATTGTGTTGTTTAAGTGTTCCCTTTATTTTTTGAGCAGTATATATGGAAGTCAGATCAAGTTGTATTTATTTTCTAAAAGAAACCATGATTTTTATTTTATTTTATTATGTTTTACTAATCTAGATGAAATGATAATATATACTACTACTCCATGTATGACATGCCATACGCTAAATACATATATACATGCATACATACATTTATACATAAATTTGCTAAAAGACCTATGTGCAACCTGTTTAGATGAAATGGACCAGGCCGAATTGCCACACTGAAAATATTGGTGAATGAGTAAAAGGAAAGCAGGAGTGCACAGCTAAAGCCGGTTTATGAAATCACATGTGATGTTCTAGACTGTCATTTCCAAGAAGTAGTTCTTGCTGCAGAATAAGTTGCTGTTAAAAAGTTAGCAGTGCCAACAACCAGACTGTCCAGAGAATCACATAGAATATAGAACATAGAATAATAAAGTTGGAAGAGACTTTGGAGGTCTTCTAGTCCAACCCCCTGCGGCAGGAGACCCTATACTATTTCAGACAAATAGTTGTCCAGTCTCTTTTTAAAAACCTCCAGTGATGGAGCTCCCACAACTTCTGGAGGCAAGCTATTCCATTGGTTTATTGCTCTCACCTTTAGGAAATTTCTTCTTAATTCCAAGTTGCTTCTCTCCTTGGTTCGTTTCTATTCATTGTTTCTTGCCTTGCCTTCTGGTGGTTTGGAAAATAGGTTGACACCCTTGTCTTTATAAAAGCCCCTCAAATATTGGAACACTACTGTCATGTCTCCCCTAGTCTTTCTTTTCACCAGACTAGACATACCTAATTCCTGCAACTGTTCTTCGTATGTTTTAGCCTCCAGCCCTCTAATCATCTTAATTGCTCTTCTTTGTACTCTTTCCAGTGTCTTAACATATTTTTTATATTGTGGCAACCAGAACTGGATGCAGTATTCCAAGTGTGATCTTTCTAAGGCTTTGTATAGAACTTCACATGACCTTGATTCTATCCCTCTATTAACGCAGCGTAGGATTTGCACTGGCTTTTTTTTGCTGTTTCCACAGATTGTTGGGTCATATTTAAATGATTTTCCACTAAGGCTCCAAGATCCCTCTCACAGTTACTGGTATTGAGCCAAATTTCACTTCATCTGTATCAATACAGTTGGTTTTTCTTGCCTAAGTGTAAAACCTTACTTTTATGTATGTTGAACTTAATTTGTTAGATAGGGCCCAGTGTTCAGGTCTTTCAAGAACTTTTTGGATCTTGAGCCTATCTTCTGGGGTGTTGGCTATTCCTGCCAGTTTAGCGTCATCTGCAAATTTGATGTGTCCCCCTTCTATTCCCTCATCTAGAACATTTACCCCACTGCTTACTTACTTCCATGTGGATGTAGCTTTCTAGATAAACAATACTTGAAATTTGTCTCATTTATCGCACCCGTGACAGTAGCTTCGTTAAGGTCTACACATTGAGTACTATTTGTCAGCCACTTACAAATCCATCTGGGGGTGGTGCTGTCTATCCCACATTTTTCTAGCTTGCCAAGAAGTAGGTAATGCTTTACTGAAATTTAAGTATACTATGCCCACAGCATTTTGCTGATTCAGTAATTTAGTCACTTTGTCAAAGAATGAAATAAGATTTGTTTAGCATAATGTGTTTTTGATGAACCCATGTTAGCTTCCGGTTATAACTTTGTTTATCAATTCTACTGTACACTTAAATAAAGCCATGAAACATGTGGCAGTCAATTCTGTTTTTCTTTATCAAACCAGCTAAGACCAAAAAGAAAAGGTAACACCATTTTCTCTAATCTGGTATCATCCAAAAAAAAATCCAGTCTAAATACAGCCAGCATGATCAATGAAAAAGGATAATAATGGCAACTGTAGTTTAAAGCACTTGAAGGACACCAGTTCATAAAATATGAAGAAAATTTCCATTTAGGATTAACCTTTCCTTCCTATTTTTCTGGCTTAAATTCTTTTTACACAAGGAACACATCTGTATAGAAAGGCCTAAACATTCTTTCCCACCCCTTCCCATAGTTCCAGCCCAATCCATAGATTTCATTCTCTCTACCCATGTTCTACCATCAACTACTTTTTGAACTAAAAAAGGGAGATCCTATTTATTCAACTCTTACTACACAGTTCCAGCTCAACACTGAATCTCATTGCTGAATGACAAATTCAACACTGAACTCTCACATCTAATTTTGAGGTCATTTCTATGACAATAAAAAGTCAACATTTTTTCCTCAAAACAAAATGTTAGGTGCAGTACAGTGTTAACAAGAGAAAACCATTTGCATTTCTGAGTATAATGGTCAGAAACAGAGTAAGATTCAGACCTTACCTTCTCAAATCCCACCCTCTCTCTTGCTTTGGATTCTGATTCTATACTAAAAGAGACTTCGTGAAGCAAACAGTGTGCATTCTACTACTGTGCTATGGAAATCAAGGGTGAGCCCAATTTTAAGGTGTGCAGAACAGGAAAACTAAAGCAATTAAAAGAAGTTGAAAGAGGCAAATATGCTTAACTAGCCAGTATAAGTATTCTAGTACCGATGTCTTCCTTCATCAAAGCATGTTTGAATGCTTCTGCGGGAAAGCCAGAAGCCAGAAGAGAAGAGGAAAGCAGTGGGATTTCTCCCTGATACTCATATATTTACAGTAAGAACCTCTCTCCTAGGAGATGATTTGTCAGTTGCTTACATTGCCTGAGCATGGGCAAGTTTATTCCTCCTACATGCCTCACACTTAAGGAGATAAATCCTACTTCCTGTCATTAAGACTTCAGAAGTATATTATTATCTCCTGAATGCAAGGGATAAGCTTTCCCCAAAATGCTGAGTTTACTCCTAGTTCATACTGAAGCCAGGCAACATTTGAAGAGCTCTCAACTCAAAGTATCCTACTGTTTTCCTCTGAATGCCTATTTTCCTGCTTGCCAACGTTCTCTTTAAAAGGGACCTGTTAGCTATTAAAAAAAAATCAAAACTGCCATGCTTCATGTTTAAGAGATACACACATTTGCTAGTGGCAAAGCTTCTTGGATACATTTAAACACTGCCTAAGTGGCAGCAACTGCAACAACAGAATTAATTATTCTTGTTGAATTTAATCTTCATATCCTTTTGCTTTAAGGCACAGTTCAGCTTCTGGAACCAAGACCTGCAGGTTTCTGCCTGAAAAGCCTTTTCCATTTTTGTTTTTCTTGTTTCCTTACAGCCAAATATCAAAGTATGAAATCTATGGAACACTTAAAAGTAAGATGCTAGAATGTATTTATCTTCATTTTTAAATTTTCTTTTTTATTACCCCACATGAGGAACATTTTTAGCAAAAAATAAAAAAGAGGGAATCCTGCAAACACATACGTGCGTGTTTCCAAATTCTTTCAAGAAAATTTCACAATAAAAAATGCAGATACATTTAATAGGTCAAGTTTCTATGTCTGCATTAGATAACAATAACAATATATTTTAAAAGAGGAAATACTTCTGAAGTGAATTTATATGCCAATAGTCAAACCATCATACTGATTAATTTTTTAAAAAAATACAGCCTTTAGTTAATGCTTCTGTGATACAATTCTCAATTTCTTGACAATATATTTGACAAACTATTCAGAAATGAATAGCAAAAGAAGTTAAATTATTTTAGAGATATCATGAACTTTGTTATTCTGATAATTAAAATAGCAAATACATATAATTCTATTATTTATTTTTCCTAGTTATATGGAACTGTTTCAAACTGCCTTGACTGTTGAAAATGTAAGTAACTGAGTTTTTAAAAATGGTAATATCTTATGGGATTTGAAAGAATATTACATTTTAATGGATTTATATTATTTATTTCAGATGTCACACTTGCATACACCACCATGTCTGAACTAACAGTCTTCCTTCATTTCTTTAAATATTTATTTGCTTTGCAAACAAACACCAGAGCTTCTTGCCACTATTGATTTTCAATGAATGCACTGAAGGTCAAGACACTGAAATTTAAATTGATTCAAACAATGTAATTATGCAATTAGGTAACTTAACATTTTTAAAACTGGGGAATTCATTTTCATATCTCTTAAAAGCAAAGATGTCCAGAAGGTGGCAAGTGACAAAATGTGTTCCATGAACCATGTTGCAAAATTTATATAGTAAGGTTTCCCTCTCAATTTCTGTGTACACATCATCAGTTTGACATGATCTTGGTGTGCTGCAAGTACCTAGATTTGAAAGTATCTTCTTGAAGTTCGAATTATATACTATGTGTTTAGTGGGATTTGCTGCTATAGAATAGAATTTATTGGCCAATAAATTGGACACACAAGGAATTTGTCTCAGTGTATAAGCTCACAGTGTACATATAAACAGCAAGTAATAGGTCATAGATCATAAATCATAGTTATAATCATTAATCATAAGTTACAAACAACAACTGATAAATCATAAAATGATTATTTATATTCTGTCTATGGTATGTGCAACTTAAGGTGGTGTGCATAATCCTTCCCCTCCCTATTTTCCCCACAATAACTACCATATGATGTGGTTTGGCCTGAAAGAAAATGCCTGACATCAAGGACAACAATCCAGAATTTTGTAATTTCTATCTATCCATCCCTTAGTCACCATACCCAATTTCTTCATCAGAATCTTCCTATTTTCTCGTTTTACTTTCTTCCATAAAAAGTGGTACTAACAGATATGCTATGATATAAAAAACTAAAAGTTGGATTATATTCATCTTTTCAAATGTATTTCTCTGCATTCAGTGAAAAATTAAAGTTTTTTCTTCAACCACTTCACGTTACAGAAGTAAACTAGCTCTCCAAACCTTAATTAACTCAATACTTCTAATTCAAGAAACTGGATGTGAAGAGATAGCTGCCAAAGTTGTGCCCTCAGAAATTTCCAATTTTACAGTTTCTCTCATCTTTATAGCACCATAGTGGGGGAAATCAATATAAATGAGAATTTTGTCTTTAATTGTCAGACTTCCCTCCTTGCTGTATAAACTAGAAAGAGCTAATCCATGGTACAAGAATTTAAAAACTCTGACTACTGATGAAAAGTAAGGTTAAGATAGCAGTATAAGAATTGCAATAACTACCTGATTTTCAAATGAGGAACATATGTGAATATATAAGTAGAAAATCTGCAATGGCAAAACAGGTACTCCGTGTTTAGCTATCATAATTAGGACGAATGACTCAGCCATAAAATTAAGCAGTTGCTAAGTGAATGATCTTCAGCTTTCCTTTGCTTTACAAACCTGCAAAGATCATAAATGAGGAGATTTGTAAAATAGCCTTTGCCTCACCATTGTAACTGTGAATGGTTGCTAAATGAGGCACTAAAAAAGGACTACCTGTATGCAGGTAAAAAGGTGTTCTGCATCTGTTTATGGTTTGGTAACTACTTTTGGGGGGGTATTAGTTATGAAAAATAACTCTTGTATCAATACAGATTTTCACAGAGGATTTATTGACTTAAAGTATCCCTCAAGAATAATTTCAACCAGGCTGATAAAAAGAAGTACCCTTCTACCTACCTTGTGATTTTTATCTCTCCCTCCTCAACCTCTGTGTAGAAAAGGTCAATATTATGACCTGTTTAGTTGGGTAAAGAGACACAGTTGATGAACTAATAATAATGCTGAAGAGCTGCACTTTTTGTGTTCCTAGTATAGCGAAGTAGACTGATAGGTATGGGAAACACATAAAGCACTTGTGAACAGTCAATTTAAGTCAAGTTCACAGTCAATTTAAAAGAGGAACTCCAAGCTTTTCTGGTTACAGTACTTTCCTACAGATTATCTTAATATACATAATCAAAACTAATATAACCCCAAGTAAAGGCTCTTGTTTACTGAAGCACCCTTACCCTAATTAATATGAAGCAAATTTCTCCCTGAAATAGTGGATGATTGTTATGCAAAATCATATCCATTTTGGGGAATTAACTCTGGTGAGGAATCATTAATCTGTTAGGCTTTTAGCTTCTGGTAACAGACAAAATTGAGAAGGTGATAAGATGGATGGTGCAGAGTTACAATCATGGCAATGTGTCAACATATGTAAGCAAGCGGGAGGGAGGGGGAACTTTAATAAGGAGGGAAGGGGGGCAGGACTGGACAATGGCCAGGCAGAGAGAGAATACAAGTATTGGATCTTTACCAATAGCAACACAATCTTATGCTGTGCTTTAAAATGATAGTACTGTAGAAAAAACATCCAGAAACAGAATGCCAATCCAAACAGTAACAAAGCAAAGGCTGTATCTCATCCTTTCATGAATATCAACAGAATGATGTTCCGATTTTTTGATACATGGAAATGGTTGGTCCAATTGCAACCATAAGTTTCCCTTTTTCACATCATTATTGTACTATGTTCTCTATATATTACAGTTGAAAATCTGCTCAATAGCCATTTATGGATGATCAGATTTCAGTGGAAAGCTGAACACCATCCAGCTTATTCAGAGTGAATAAGAATTAACTGTACAACACTAATACACAATGAAATGCATTGCACAATTATGTCTTCAAGTGACCACAGGTGGAGCTATTGTGCCATTTTCAATAGAGTTTTTTTCATCATAGAATAGTTCAATTCTTACATAAAATAAGAAAGTGCCTAAACATTCACAAGGTAAATGATTAATCCATCCGTGAGTGTGGATGTTAGTGCAGGAATAGCATGGTTAATGAGCTTAAAACAGAGATGGGATCACAGTCTAAGTCCATTCCCTCCTATTACATCAGCTTTCCCATCATCATTTCTCTCCAAGGTTACATTTATAAATATTTTGTTAACTTTTTTGGGGGGGGTTGTTTTTTGGAAAGGAATTACAGATGAGCTGGGTCTGGATGGATTCCAGACCACCTGGAATTAATTTCAGATCACTTTGTTAAAACAATTACACTTAGAAAGGTGCATGAATGAATGAATAAATGAATGAATGATGTGTATATTACAGGTCCTCAACTTACAGCTGCACTTGGGGCCAGAATGTCCATCGCTAAGCAATGTGGTTGTTGAGTTGTGCCTGATTTTATGACATTTTTTGCTGCTGAGTTTAAGCTAATCTCTACAGTTGTGAAGTGAATCATGTGATTGTTAAGATAATCCGGCTTCCCCCATTGACTTTGCTTGTCAGAAACTGCTGGAAAGAGAGCAAAGGGTGATCATGTGACTCCAGGATTACATAATCATTGTAATTACATGTCAGATGTCAAGTGCACAAATTCTGATGACATGATGCTGTGATGGTTGTAAGTGCAAGGACTGGCTGTAAGTCCCTTTTTCAGCACTGTTATAACTTTAAACAGTCATTAAACAAATGGTCATAAGTTGAGGACTATCAGTATATCAAATATCTAAATAAATACACCACAGATATACTTACATAAGCAGAGCTATGGGTATACCTACCAATCCTACTCCTAGAAAAAATAATATATAAAACCTACAGTATTCATATTATTGTAGGAATAGAAATGAGGATTGCAAACTTTAAAGGTGAGAACAAAGTTTACTAAACAAAAATTTATTACCCAAATAAAAGCTGCAAAGGACCAGTGATCTTGATTAGGAACAATTTTGCACCTATACTAAACAAACAAATATGTTTCTTCTTTTTTTTACCTTAAAAATGATAGTATAAATGTAAATTATGGGGGGGGGAATCCCAGCATCTGGCCTATCAGCAGAGAAAAACAAAATAGAATAAACAGAACAGAGCTGGAAGGAACCTTGGAGGTCTTCTAGTCCAGCCCCCTGCTCAAGTAGGAAGACCTATACCATCTCAGAAAGGTGATTGTCCATTCTCTTTTTAAAAACTTCCAGGGATCGAGCACCCACGATTTCTGGAGGTAAGCTGTTCCACTGTTTGATTGTCCTCACTGTCAGGAAATTTCTCCTTAATTCCAGGTTGCTTCTGTCTTTGATCAGCTTCCAACCACTGTTTCTTGTCGTTCCCTGTGGACAACCTTACCCCCTCTTCTTTATGGCAGCCCTTCAGATACTGCAATACTGCTATCATGTTTCCCCTATTTCTTCTTTTCTTTAGACTGGCCAAATGAAAGTTCCGCAGCCATTCTTCATACATTTTGATCTCCAGGCCTTTGATCATCTTAGTTGGTCTTCTCTGAATTTTTTCCAGACTCTCAACATCTTTTTTGTGATATGGTGACCAAAATTGGCTGCAGTGTTCCAGGTGTGCTCTTACTAGGGCTTTATAAAGTGGTACTAATACTTCATGTGATATTGATTCTATGTCTCTGTTTATACAACCAAGGATTGTATTAGCTTTTTTGGTTGCTGCTGCACACTGCTGGCTCATAGTGATCATCCACCAGGACTCCAAGGTCCCTCTCACAGTTGGTGCTTCCAAGCCAGGTCTCGCCCAATCTGTATTTGTTCCTTTGGTTTTTCCTGCGTAAGTGTAAGACTTTGCTTTTCTCCACATTGAAACTCATTTTGTTGGATAGGGCCCATTGTTCGAGTTTGTCAAGATCTTTTTGGATCCTGAGTTTGTCTTCTGGGGTGTTGGCTACTCCTGACAGTTTGGTGTCATCTACGAATTTGATGAGTTCCCCTTCTATTCTCTCATCTAAGTTGTTTATGAAGATATTGAAGAGTACTGGGCCTAAGACAGAACCTTGTGGTACCCCACTGCTTACTTCTCTCCATGTGAATGTAGTGCCATTGAGGACTACTCGTTGAGTACGTTTTGCCAGCCAGCTACAGATCCATCTGGTGGCGATATTGCCTATTCCACCTTTTTCTAACTTACCAAGGAGTAGGTTGTGGTCTACTTTGTGAAATGCCTTATTGAAATCTAGGTGTACTATGTCCACTGCATTTCGCCGGTCTACTAGTTTAGTCACTATCAAAGAATGTTTATGTGGTCTCTATCCCCAGTGACTCCAGCGCAACTGCTATGTGAGAACCAAAATCCTGTTAACTTTAGGCAAACACAAATCAATTAGAGAACATAGGAAGCTACAGCATTTGAACATGAGAGTTGAAGTGCCACTCAACCATCACATTTTAGGTTCTTTTGGTTTACACTGCTTATATTTACATTTGCTTCACTGTGTCTGGTCTTTCTCCACTCTCCTATCGAATAAATGCTCTGTGTGCTGAGCCTCCAATACAAGGCAGGATATATGGACTAACCTTTATCTGCTCCCCTTCTATACTCGCCATCTTTTTATTATTTTACAAATCTTTTTTAATTGCCAGCTTATTACAAAACTGCACAGTGCTTGGAATACACAGTCCACAAAAGCAGGAAATGGAAGAAATGCTAATCAGAGAAGAAAGAGCAGGAGAGCACAACTGGCTCCAAATTGCAGAGTTTTCATCCCCACATAATCTTGCTGGGCAGCCAGCTGAAACAGGGACATTTGTCTGTCTTCAATTCTCAATGTGGTAATGCCATACCAGAGCCAATTCCCAGCTGTCTTTCACAGCAGACAACACTGAATAAGAATTAATACCTAGTAAACTCAGGGTAGACAAAGCCAGAAAAAGACACAGAATAGCAGACTCCAGTAGGCCAGACCTGCTCCCCAGTTACGATCCCTGCCTTCTCCTTTGTGCTCACGTAACACATAACACAGCTAAAGCACACAAACAAAATAGATCTCACTCAGGAGATGAACAAGCTACACTGTATGATAAAGATGTCCTTTCAGTGATAAACCTCCAAACAATCAGGAAATGTTTAGTGTGACTCAATCAAATAACAGCCTGAGTCAGACAGTCATAGAATGAGTACAGGCAGAAAATTTATCTTTTGTGCAGCATGCATGCACTGTACTCTAGTGTAAAAATAAAATCCAAATAATTGCATTATTTATGGGAAGTTTTCCTTCTTAGATGTTTGCCCAACCTGGTTTCTAATAGGTCAGTGGAATGAAATCTATGGGAGTTTTTTACCAATATCTAGTCTCCCAGTATTACACATGTATGTGTGCATGTGTGTCTATATGTAAATAAAAAACAATTATTTGGATAACCTGCTTTGGAACATGGGAAGCAGGAGCACAGCATCCTTTTATAGCAGCTGCCTCTTTTATTCAGACTTAAACAGAGGCCTAAAAAAGGCACCATTGCTTTTAGGAGTCCTTTTGTTTGTGCAGCTACAAGCTTAACACGATTCCTTAAAGGAAGGGTATCTTACAGGCTCATGTGGAAGCTTGAAAAAAGAAGCAACTGCTTTAAAGAGATTCTGCCGCTGGATTCTGAACATCTTTAGAAATATTTTGAAAATATTTTTAATTGTTTTGAAAATATGCACAGGATGAAAATATGCACATTAGCTACCTTTCATTACAGTCATAATCCCAAAACTGGGATTTAGTATATTTTATTGAAAACAGAAAAATAGTCATGATTTTTTCGCATTCAATGCTCTCTTACTTATACAATTTTGTTTTGCTTATACAATTTGTTTTGCTTATTTACTTTCATAGAAATCTTATAGAAATTTTTTTTAAGAACATGGAATACCAGAACATATTGTAAAATATCTATTGGAGACTTATGTTGAGTATTTATAGGTCAATTTTTACTTTACTTGATGTGAAAGTTACTAATTTCATTGCCAACACCACAATTTGGTACCTGCCACAATTATTATACAGTACCTGACAGCTTTATAATTAATGTACATTTTCAAATATAGAGAGAGAGCAAATATGGTTGCTGAAATGATACATCCAAATAATATTGATGCTTTACAAATGGTCAACATAGCAATGTCATGGGTAATATTGTATACTAAACATTAAATCTCTTTAGCCATATAACCAAAAGTATAAATGTTTAGACATTTATAATCAGGATTAGAAAGAAAAATCTAATAAAGATACCTTGATAAAACATGTAACAATATTTGAAATATTAGCTACAATAAAGCCAATGCCTATAAATATGATGCTAATTCCTAAAAAAACTAAAAACAACATTTAGAAACATTAAAAAAAGGTTTTCAGAATTGTCAAAAATATTTGCTACGTTTACTTAGATTTCTGTCTTTTTTTGGGGGGGCTGAGTTTTGATTTTGGGGGGAGGTTTTTTGTCAATTTAAGATATAAATAGACTAAAGTAGGGGCGTCAAATTCACAACGTCACGTGACGTGTCATGACGTATCATGACTTTTTTGCCATTGCCGGCAAAGGGGTGGGTGCGGTTTCACCATGACACATCTGGCCCACAGACCGGCAGTTTGTCACCCCTGGGCTAAAGAATCTGTTAACTTCTACATAGATGATGTCTGTTAACTTCTACACAGGTGATGCTGTCTGAACCTCTCCCTGAACTATCCCAGCTAACACAGAGTATATTAACTGGGAATGAAGAGGAATGGCTCCTATTATAATAATCTTAAGTAATAGTGGTTGTAGTAACAACATTTAATTAAAAATAAATAACAATTAATAAAAGTAAGTAAAGTAAACCCCTACTAAGCCTAAAATGAGTGAAAGAATGTCCAACTAGCACTTAATCAATATTGTGGTTACTGGTGGGGCTAAGTATTCAGCAGGAGCTATCATACAAGTGGAAAGGGATTAATATTTCAGATGCTCCTCATCACCTTTTTTTCCTTATCAGTGTTATCTTCTTCTTTTGGGTCTATGAATTTCAATAAACACTCTCCTTTGGAGTGGCATTCTAATGGAGCAAGTTTCATTCCAGACTCCTATGTAATTCTAGTCAGGGGTAAATAGAAACACATACACACAAAAAAGCCCTTTGTGCCAGGATGAAATTTGAAATTTCATCTTGCTTTAAAACAGTGCATCTTGTGATGGAGCCACAGAAGCAGCATTGATATTTTTTACTGCCTACCGAATGCTGAATAAGTAATGTAATTTCATTTTTCATGGGGGTAACTGAAATAAATAAACAGCCTTAACATCCCAGAATGCATGTACCAATACAATCAAATAGATCATTTTAAGCTGGTATCAATAGTGTTTTTCAAATGGCCTGGCTCTGATTTTTTTACAAGAGGGTAATGAAGGAAGGCATCTTTTGGGATGATTAGGTTCAAAAGAGGCTTAGGATACATGAGATACAGGAAAAGGCATATAGCAGAAAAATATTTACTTTTTTCCATAGGCAAGAGCAATCAGCTAAACTCTCTCTCTCTCTCTCTCTCTCTCTCTCTCTCTCTCTCTCTCTCTCTCTCTCTCTCATCAAGGAAGCAGCATGCAAGCAAGGAATTTCATGCCAGAATTCTTCACAGCTTTGTAAGTGATCGACTATTTGATATAGTGCCTCCAAAATTATTAATAATTAGACTTGCTAACTAAATTATTTGTCTTACTTCCATGCTACTGTGAGATAGTGTCCCTCTTGACTATCAAGAATTTGTACTGCACTTGTTTGATCAATCAGGGGTCCTCTTTCTTAAGACCTAAGAATGCTGCTGAGTGGAGCAGAAAAATGGGTTGGCCAACTCAGCCTCTTAAAGTCTAGAAACAATTTTGTCTTTAAAAAGATAGATGACAGAAATGACAGATGTGAATTAACAAATTGTAATACACTTTGTCTACCCTGTCACATATTTAATCAGATATTTTAAAAGTAGTAGCTGAGTGTATTGCTTCAGTATTTCAAGGAAAAGATAGAGAAGGTAAAAACTAGACTGCTGTCCTTCCACCAGTCAAGATATTTTTATTCAGACTGACTTCTGGCATCTAACCTGAAGTGGTGGGTGCTCCTCTTTTTCCAAAAGCTTTTAACTGACTTGTACATTTGATGTTTTAATTACCAAATTATATGATTTTGTAGCTACCTGCAGTTACTGTAGGTAAAAAGGTAATGCATTTAATAAATAAACCTGTATTCATAGCAGATAGTTATATCAGATCAATTAATGTGCAGGAAAATAATGTAATTATGTAGATAATTATGTAGATATGTAGATATGTAGATAATTATGTAGATATGGTGCAATATCTACCACTATTGGCACTAAAAAGGAAGATAGAGAGATCCAGATATTGGAATTTCAGGATATTCACATCTCTGAATTCTAGATCACATCTGTACAAATGATTGTTTGTGGTCTTCTGTGGAAATTTAAAGTGTCCATTGTTGCAGCCCTTGCCCAGCTCTTTCTAGAAACATATGGCTTCATTCCTTGCTCACATATTTCCTAGCAGCACAGGACCGAACACGGCTCCATTCCTTCCTGTATTCCAAGAGAAGACTGCACCTGCATCAAAACTGTCCACTCCACCAGCCAGGGAGGGGGGGCAGTTTCTCAGAAGGTCATGCTGATACATACAGATAGCAAAATTATCAGTTATCAAAGATTCTCAAAGGCACATTAAGTTTTACCCATTGATTTCTCCACCTGTATCAATGTTTTTGGGGTTCAAATGAAAGAAGATCTTTATTTGTACAATGGAAAAGAAGAACATTTCAGGCATAATATAGCTGTTATGCTAATAGGCATAATCTGTTTCCTCTTTCAATAAATCATATATATATATATATATATATATATATATATATATATATATATATATATATATATATATATATATATATATATATATATATATATTTGTTTTCTGAGGTTTTCGCGGGTGTTTGTATGTGGATCTTTGGTCATTCGGGTTCTTTCCCGTGTAGAATTGAAGGTGTAGGAGCAATGTTTCGACAGAATCCCATCCATCCCATCAGGCTGGTGGCTTCAGCTTCCTTCTTCTGCTTCTCCCAGAAGAAGGAAGCTGAAGCCACCAGCCTGAGGATGACGGATGGGATTCCGTCGAAACGTTGCTCCTACACCTTCAATTCTATTCGACGGAATCCCATCCATCATATATATATATATATATATGTAAAGGTAAAGGTTCCCCTGCACATGCGTGCTAGTTGTTTCCAACTCTAGGGACCGGTGCTCATCTCCGTTTCAAAGCTGAAGAGCCAGCGCTTGTCCGAGGACGTCTCCGTGGTCATGTGGCCGGCATGACTAGACGCCAAAGGCGCACGGAACGCTGTTACCTTCCCACCGTAGTGGTCCCTATTTTTCTACTTGCATTTTTACGTGCTTTCGAACTGCTAGGTTGGCAGAAGCTGGGACGAGTAACAGGCGCTCACTCTGTTACGCGGCACTCGGGATTCGACCTGCCAAACTGCCGACCTTCTGATCGACAAGCTCAGCGTCCTAACTCACTGAGCCACCACTTATATATATATATAAGGGTATGGCTGACTGATGAAAACAGGTTTTAAGAAGATATTTGACAATATGTCCGGACTACTATTGTGTCTCCTGCTTGAACAGGGGGTTAGACTAGATGACCTCCAAAGTCCCTTCCAACCCTACTTTTCTATGCTCTGCGAAGGGCAGAAATATTGGCAGATTCTCAGGTGAAACTGTCTTCAGTAATAAGTGGCAGCATCACCAGAATGGCTGGCAACCACAATTTTACTTGCAGTCCCTGGAACATTGGCCTTGTCTCACTCATGCGATGATTTATGCAGCCATAGGGACCATGACTCAAAACAGAGGAGGCAACTTCTCAGGATCTCAGCAGCAGTTTTTATTGCAACAGCAAGGAGAGAGAGAGAGAGAGAGAGAGAGAGAGAGAGAGAGAGAGAGAGAGAGAGAGAGAGAGAGAGAGACTGAAGGAAGAAAGTAGCAATGGTACTACAGCTGCAAAGAGACCTATGGCAGTATTGGAAAAGAAAGAAAGAAAGAAAGAAACTATTGTGATGTAGGTAACATGGAAAAAAGAAGAAAGGGAGGGGGACAGATATGCCAGTCTGGATATGAAAAATCTGAGTTTATTCATGGGTTCAGTATGTCTCCATATCTGAGCTTACCTTAATCAGATTTCTGATAAATCTCAGATATTTTATTCAACCAGCTCTAAGGTTTCTTTCCCAGTTGGCACCTAGCTGTTGTCACCACAGGAAATTCTGCCTTAACTAGAGGTCAGAACTGTAACCAGTCACAGCAGACTGATCATTCTTCTTGCACCCTACAGCCAAGCATCTGTTCTCCAGGTGAAATTTGCAAGGAGCAAAACTATCTATGGATCTTAAATGTCTTCAAGGGCAATATCCAATTAAAAAGAAAACCCTTCAAGATCCTTAAAAATGAGAGAGATTGACATGTTTTTCAGATTGTGAGAGGGAGGTGACCACACAATTCCATTTTCTTAAATAGAAGGGAAAAGTACAAGCCACATTTGATGAGGTGGGAGGCAAATTAACCAGAGACAGATGTTAAATTACAGAGGAAACTTGTGTTACTTTTGAGTAAGTGTGCACTGAGGGTTGCAGCCTCACTTTCATGTGTATGAATAAATTTTCTCTCCCAATTATTTCTCTTTAAAGCCTTATAATAATTAATGCAGAACAGAAAGTTAAAAAGAGATGTTATTGTGGGAACTGAAATACCCTATTAGCAAATCATAATTTTACATTTGTATTAAAAAAGAAAATAGTGCAGTTTCATTAAGGGTTTGCTTTGGGAGCTTTATTCATAGTAGTCTGGGGTGAAGGTTGAATGAGATTGCCAGGTTTTGTGAATGTTATTCTAATAATCAAGCTGGTACAGTGCCTCACAAAATCAATATTGTTAATAATTTCTGTTGCAATTCTGGTATAAAACAATGTAGCTATCATTATCATATTCATCATCCATCATCATCATGTCACATCCCCTATTTTACATATGGAGTTATTTATTTATTCTTTTGAAGCATTTGCAGATGATCATTTTCCCCCTATCTCAAAGTCAGGTATATATTTTATCCGAATATGGCAAGTTCTGATTACTGTAAACAAATCAATGCACAACTGAATAAGCCAGATTTTGACTTTCAGAAATGTTTGTGTGAATAGCTGGATAGTACACACAGAGTACCACATAGTACATTTTATGTCACAGTTTGACTACAGGCTTGGACACACCATAATTTTATGCCACCGCCACAACATATTTCTAGTTATAGGACTAGGTTCTCCAGTTTCAATGCTGGTTTTTCCTGAGAATGTACCTCCACCTCAACAATACAAAACAAAGTTGGGTGGGAGCCTGAATTAATATTGCTGACTAAATGCATTTTAGAGTAGCAGAAAGACCAAAAAAGTAGCAGAAAGACCAACTGCTGATTTATTTGTTATCAAACAGAGTAATCATTTGATAAGGACTCTTTTTTTGGGTGTGCAACTTCACAAGCAGACATCTACAAATAGGTTTAAAGAAACTGCAACTTTGAAAAGGGGTAAAAAGAAAAGGGAGAAGGAAGAAAAGGCAGCTCGGGGAAGTCATGAGATGAACTAATGGAGAAGTAATTAGCTGAAAGGAAAACTGCCCACAGCTTGTTAACAAATGCTCAGCCTGCACTTGTGGTCAGCAGAGAGGGTGCTCCAGTAAAAACACTCCTGCCCTGATGGCTCCATGCCTTCTTCACCCTCAGTTCTCCGGTGCCTTGCAGCCATTTCCCAGGTAAAGGCCCTGGGCATGCTGTGGGGTCATCCTGCCAAAGCCAGCAGCCGGGCAGAAACTCAGATCCATGGCTTTGACTAAGAGACTCCTGAGCGCAGCTCATCGGCCTGTGTTTTCTGCTCTGGCAGTTGCTCATATTGGGAGAGGGGCCAAGGAACTCCATTTTCTCTCCGCCTGGCTTTCTCCCTCTTAAAATGGAGCTCACCTTTACAGTATATTTGGCACTTCACAGAGGAAATGCAAAACTGAGTTTGAAAGGCAGATGCTAGGGGTTCTATTGCATGCAGTTATCTCCACAGTGGACAGGCAGGAGAAAAATTTCCTGGACATCTGGGAAACCAAATAGTTAGGACAGCAGGACAACCCATATTTTAGTTGCCAAGGTCTGCACTCAACCAGCCTGGTTGAGTATCTGAAGACTAGACAACCTGACTAGGGAGCAAAATCAGCAGCCTGCTGCACAGGGAGAGATCTTTAAAAGTTTCAGCTTCAGGATTATGGAAAGAAATCTTTCCTTTCCTTTCCTTTCCTTTCCTTTCCTTTCCTTTCCTTTCCTTTCCTTTCCTTTCCTTTCCTTTCCTTTCCTTTCCTTTCCTTTCCTTTCCTTTCCTTCTAATTCATCCTTAAGTCAGATTAGCATTTCAACAGAATTTATTCTTTGTTTTAGACAAAATGGCATTTCATAATCAAAACCAAACCAAAACACAAGGTCATTGTGCTGTGAAATGTGGATTCAAAACAGAAGGTTTTATTTGTACATGACTAGCCAGTAAATTGAAATAAATTATTTCCCATGGAAGCACTGATTTCAGTGCAAATACATTTCTTTGTAGACTATAATTCAGCATGAAAATGCTCAGTTCATTGACACCAAACTGGTCACAAACAGTATTGGGGATGAAAGTGAAACCATAGTTGTGCATACAGTGAGGAGAAATTAAGAAAACAACAAAATATCACTGCATATTTTCATATATCTTTTTTATTTTGAAATGTCTTGCACTTTATTTTCTCTCATATAAAAATGTATTTAGAATTTACTAAACCTGCTTAAAAATATAAGGGAAGTAAATAAAATCCTTATTTCAGTATAGCAAAAGAAAAAAGTTTGCAAACAAGGAAGGAAGGAAGGAAGGAAGGAAGGAAGGAAGGAAGGAAGGAAGGAAGGAAGGAAGGAAGGAAGGAAGGAAGGAGCAATTTTAGTTTTCACAACTGGTATTTTGTATCAAAACCTGGCTCTGCTCAGTAGCATTTTCTCTTTCCTTTTTGCCAGAAATGCAAAACTGTCAAGGCCAAACCAGCATACTTTTTCTGCTAAATCAGTCCTAAGACTATTGCACTTCAGAGAAAATCTTGTAGCTATATTTAGTTCTTTCCACCCCATTTATTCAACTGTTACCATCTTAACATCTCACACTCAATGATGTTCTGTTGAGAGTGAACAGATGCAAAATCAGAAATTTGGGGTCCTGTTTCCAGAACTTACTTGTGTGGGTTCTAGGTGTGAGTTCCTAGAAAAGCTCCTTGTAATCATTCAAAGGGTAAAAATAATACAGTATCCCATCTAAAATGTTGTACTCAAGAACTGTGTGCCCATCTCCCTACTCACGCTCCCATGTGCAGAGTAATTGCTACTGATATATTCATATATTCAGCAGAACTGGGCCCAATATATAGGATTGTATGTAATGTATGAGGCTGATTACAGTACAAGAACTAAAGGAGGCGCTGTTGCTGGACAGCTCCGGTAAGGAGCAGCACTGGTGGGAAAACCACGGAAGCCTATTGGCTGACAGCCAGGCGGGAAACCAAGGTTTGAATCTATTGGTTAGCGCCCACCTGGACAGGTATAAGAGGGCCCAGGTAACCCCAGTTCCCGAGTCGTTGTTATTCCAACCTGCCATCCAACAAAGATTCTGTTGCACCCATCGCCTACGCATCTCATTGCTCCGCGACCTAACAGTGGCGACGAGGATGGGATACTGCTTCAATCGACACTGAGACAGCCGCAGCGGCAGCCGTGCTCACCGGTCACCCCAACAAGGGCTAGAAGCAGGATTGGAACCCAGGAGCAGGATCTCGGACAGATCAGACGCTATGGCACAAATTGGGCAGATACCGGTGTTTGATATAACACACCCGGAGCGATGGGAGTCGCACGTGGGTCAAGTCAAGCTCTTCATGAAGATAAATTGCATCAAGGACGATGACTTAAAGGTGGCAGCCCTACTCTGCACTAGCGGTTCGGCCGTTTACGACATAGCAGTGGGGTTATGCGTGCCGACAGCTCCCGATGAAGTTCCCTACAGCGATCTCCTAGCGAAGTTGAACCAGCACTTCAGCCCGTGCATGTCAGGGGTCGGTTCTCTCTCGCCTCCTGTTCAACATCTATATGAAGCCGCTGGGCGAGATCATTCGTGGTTTCGGGGTGGGGTATCATCAGTACGCTGATGATACCCAACTTTTTTTCTCTACCCCGAACCAACCCAGTGATGCCCTCACCGTGATGTCCCACTGCCTGGAGGCGGTCCAGGTCTGGATGGGGAGAAACAGGCTTCGTCTCAATTCTGCCAAGACTGAGTGGCTATGCATACCGGCATCTCGGACTAAACAGTCCATTCCATCTTTAATGATGGGGGTGAGGTGTTACCCCCCGTCGATAGGGCTCGCAACTTGGGCGTCCTCCTGGATTCACGGCTCAGTTTTGAAGACCATATAGGAGCCGTGACCAGGGGGGCTTTTGCCCAGGTTCGCCTGGTGCACCAGTTGCGGCCCTACCTGGACCGAGATGCCCTGTGCACAGTCACTCATGCGCTCGTGACCTCCCAATTGGACTACTGCAACACTGTCTACATGGGGCTGCCCTTGAGGACCACTTGGAGGCTCCAGCTGGTGCAGAATGCAGCCGCACGGGTTGTGATGGGGGTTTCCTGATACTCCCATGTAACACCTCTACTCTGCAAGCTGCATTGGCTTCCGGTTGCCCTCTGGGTGAGATTCAAGGTGCTGGTGATGACCTATAAAGCCCTTAATGGCTTGGGTCCGGGATATCTGAGGGAACACCTGCTGCCGGCATCAAGCTCCCTTCGTCCTGTGCGCTCCCACAGGGAGCGTCTTCTCAGGATAGCGCCAGTAAAAGATTGCCAGCGGACAATACCCAGGGGGAGTGCCTTCTCTGTGGGTGTGCCGGCCCTTTGGAACCAGCTGCCTGTAGAGCTTAGGACTGCCCCTGACCTTCGCTCATTCTGCCGGGATCTGAAGACCTGGCTCTTCGAGCTTTCTGACCTGGACTGAGAGTATTAACTGGGGTTTTAATTGTATTTTAGTTGTAATTGGGGTTTTTAGTTCAAGGTTAGTGTAATCATCTTAATTGTTTTTAATTTTTGTAACTTGTATTGTTTTTAAAAAACCTTGTGAACCGCCCTGAGTCCTACGGGAGAAGGGCAGTATATAAGTCTAATAAAATAAAAATAAAAAATAAAAAAATAAGTTCCCATTGCCTACTACTCCAGAACATTGTCAGCGGCAGAGCGGAATTATGCCCAGATAGACAAAGAAGCCCTGGCGATAGTTGCTGGAGTGAAGAAGTTCCATGATTACTTGTATGGCAGAGAATTCACCATATTCACTGACCATAAGCCCCTACTAGGCCTCTTTACCACAGATAAACAGACCCCCCCAGATTCTGTCACCCAGAATGCTCAGATGGTCCATTTTCCTGTCAGCATACTCTTGCAAGCTGGTCCATAAACCAGGCAAGGAAATGGGCCACGCTGACGGGTTAAGCAGGTTGCCCTTAGCCAGCACTGAACCCGATCCAGCTCCCGCATCTCAAATATTGGCATTGCAAGATCTCCCTGAGTGCCCTCTCAGTGCAAAGGACATTGCAGCAGCAACGCCTGCCAACAAAATACTGAGTAGGGTACAGATGTGGGTGAGCACAGGGTGGCAGGACAAGTCCCCAGGCCCAGAGTTCCAGGCATACTTCATCAGGCGACACGAATTGTCTACCCACAAAGGTTGTTTGTTATGGGGGGTGCCGTGTCATCATCCCGGAGAAGATGAGGAACAGGGTCATACAATCACTCCACGAAGGGCACCCCGGGGTTGTGAGAATGAAGGCCTTAGCCAGAAGCTATCTGTGGTGGCCAGGTTTAGACAAGGCTATAGAGGAACAGGTAGCTAGCTGTTACACCTGTCAGAGGTCCCGGCCGGAACAGCCCCATGCACCAGTCCACAAGTGGGAAGCCACACACACTCCCTGGTCCCGAGTCCATATTGACTATGCGGGACCATTTCAGCAACAAACATTCTTAGTGGTAGTGGACAGCCACTTGAAGTGGTTGGAGGTGGTGCCAGTAAGTAGCATGACCACGGGGAGGATGATCCAAGTGCTCAGGGAACTCTTTGCCACACATGGCCTCCCTGATGTGTTAGTCTCTGATAACGGTCCACAATTTACTTCCACGGAATTCTAGGTGTTTACAAAGACCAACGGAATTAGACACGTCACGGCTGCCCCATTCCACCCGTCGTCTAACAGAATGGCAGAACGCATGGTGCGCACAACCAAAGACGCTCTGAAACACATCATCCAAGGGGACTGGAAGCAAAGGTTAGCACAATTCTTACTCCATCAACACACCACACCCTGTACATCCACAGGAAAGAGCCCAGCGGAACTGCGTTGGGGCAGAAGACTCATAACAAAGCTAGACAGACTCCACCCTGACAGAGTGGCAGCTGACACAGACCAACCCAAACCCCCCAGACACCTCAACAACGGAGAACTGGTCTGGACACGGAACTACGGCCCTGGGCATGCATGGGTGCCGGGGGAAGTGGTTGAAAGGACTGGGCCACTGTCGTTCATTGTAAGGGTGGAGGGGGGCAGTCAGTGGAGAAGACATGTAGACCAGGTCAGGAGGAGAGCTCCTGAGAATGTACCAGGCAGCACACATCAGGCGGGCCCAGCAAGGCACCCCAGCTACCCTGACCAACCCGACACAGAAGAGACCAGCAGAGACACTGACCTGTGGACAATAAGACCCACACAGACTGGGCAACAACAGGGCCAGGGGGACCAGGCGCCAGAAACAACCATTGTCCCGGGGCTTCCCCAGACTCCTGGTCAAACCAGCAATGCGGACAGCACCACACAGGACTCGGGGGGAACACTGAGGCATTCAGGCCGGGAGCACAGGCCCCCGGCCTACCTCACAGACTATGTGCGGACATGAGGGAAGCAAGGGGTCAACAAACAAAGTGTAAATAGTTATGTTGGGGGGGAAAGATTCAAGTGGATTGGCATTGTCTATTCTTATGGGGGAAGGGATGTAATGTATGGGGCTGATTACAGTACAAGAACTACAGGAGGCGCTGTTGCTGGACAGCTCCAGTAAGGAGCAGCACTGGCGGGAAAACCACGGAAGCCTATTGGCTGACAGCCAGGCGGGAAACCAAGGTTTGAATCTATTGGTTAGCACCCACCTGGACAGGTATAAGAGGGCCCAGGTAACCCCAGTTCCCGAGTCGTTGTTATTCCAACCTGCCATCCAATAAAGATTCTGTTGCAGCCATCGCCTACGCGTCTCATTGCTCTGTGACCTAACAGTAACAAAAGTAAGCTTCAAAAGGAACTGTTGAAGCCCACAAAATGAAGACTACATATGTCCATGCTGTCTCTGTGTGGGAGTCAGCATCCTTTCCATTATTTGCCCAGCAAGGGCATGGGTCAAACAATGAGGCCTACCTCCATTACCATCTCCATATGGGTGAGGTTCCCCACTATATCCTGCTTCCCGATTGGCTCCAGCAGTCCGCATTGCTGCCTCACACTGCAGCATTAGTCAAAGCCACATTGCCGAATCCACAGCTGTAGCCTTCCGGCAGAAAGCCAAAGACGCAACTGCAGAAAGACTATGATGTTCTGCCACTCTTAGAGGCTGAAGCCCACCCCCTTTCTAGCCTCATGCACCTACTGAGATGGTGCCCATCGCATCAGCCATGCACACAGACATGCTTACAGCTTCCCTGCTCCTTCCCCTTTTCCCCACCACCCACTTTTTGTTGACTGCAGATTGGAAACTAAAAGCTACCCCTTTCCAAATCCCTACTTCTGCCAACACCCTCTCAATATTGCCTCTTTTTTCACAAAGAATAAGAATTTAATTTCCCTCTTCTTCCCTACCCACCCACCCCCCAAAAAGTAGAATGACAAAGTTTCCTGCAAAGTGTTGCTCCTGGAGGTCAGGACATTGGCTCTAAGTGAAAGCTGCCAAAGCTGGTGCCAAAATGCAACGGGTGGGAATAGTGAGGAGGATATTCATCAGGAGCCAAAAAGTGATCGGCAGCAGAACAGAGAAGAAAGAAAGAAAGAAAGAAAGAAAGAAAGAAAGAAAGAAAGAAAGAAAGAAAGAAAGGAAGGAAGGAAGGAAGGAAGGAAGGAAGGAAGGAAGGAAGGAAGGAAGGAAGGAAGGAAGGAAGGAAGGAAGGAAGGAAGGAAGGAAGGAAGGAAGGCAATGGGGGGGTGCAACTGTCTCTTTTAGGGAGCGCATTGGCCGTATGGGGTGAAGGGGGGAGACTGTCAGTTCCAAAGCCACAAAGAGAAGCAAGGTGTTGTATATGACCAAAACCAGCTGTGTCCACTTTCTTCTTTCTTGAGCACCGGCCCAAGGCAATCTGGCAGAGCACAGACAGGCTATCTGGCACATCCAACCCTGTTTTGCACTTTCTTGCCAGAGAGATTCTTTGCTGCCGATGGGTCTTCTAAATATTGGTGGTATTTTCTGTTTGGAGTACTTTATCTAACATTGAAATTGTAGTTTCAGGACAACTTTTTGATTTGGTGCTTGTGTGTTTCCGTACATATTTATATACATGCTCATACTTTTTTTTATCATAGCCATTTTTTTCTACCAATATTTGAAGAAAATAGATTAAAGGATGATGTCAATTTTAAAAAGGCTCCACAGGAAATTGCAAAGTGCCTGGCTCTAATAAATCTGGGAAAATTCTACAATGATTCCTGCATTTACTATTTTGTATATGTATTTTTTTATTTTTACTGAGTGAGAAGACTAATCATTATTCATTATAACTGTACTAATATGACCTATCTAATTATGGAAGTTGTAGTAAGATCTCAGTTTAATGGACTAATGGGGAGAAGAAGTGTCTGTCAAAACAAAATGTCTGTTAAATTTAAATGATAAGTGGGATTTTTCTTACATTCATTTTTCATTTTTAGCCAAAGGTATAAGGGATTTTTATGCAGAAGCATAAATTCCATAGGCAGATTTTGTCCCACTGCATCTGAAGTCACTAAAGTAAGGGTCTGTTAAACCAAGGAATTACTCTAGTGGTATACCTTAATGATGTTATAGCTTTATTTTTTTGTAAATAACGCATCTTGCAAAAAAAGTATATAATTCCTATTCCTATATCTCTGGTCTCAAAGATCCCCATCCAAGATACAAGTGAAAGAATACTTCCTGGACGTCAGAACCAGAGATCTGCAGGGCAGAGTAATACTAACTTGTTTTCCGATACTTCACTATGATCTCTGCTCTTGCTGCAAAAGGCAGCACATTCGCAAGCAGGAAGGGTCTCCAAAATCCTGTCATATCCATACTATCCATAGAGGATGGGAGGGTTAGGCCTCCTCTCCAAGAATCTATCAGCCTTGTGTGTAGCATAAGTTTTCCACCGAGATAAACATTTGATGAAAATCTGGATTTTTAAATAAAAGGACTCCAGGAAATAGTACAGAAAATGAAACAAAAATATCTAGATCCTTCATAAATCAAAGTATAGCTGAAATTGAAAGAAAATTCCTTGATTTTTAAAAGGATAAACAACTGCACTTTAAAGAATCTGTTAAAAGAAAAGTGTTCAATTATCTCTTTTTTTTAATGATGAACTCTTCCTGCCAAATCAGTAAAACCTTAGAAAATCTTCAAATGGCATATTGTTATTTAGAAACTTTACATTAGAAAAAAAAAAACCATGAAAACTTGTATGTCAAAATCAATTTGTAAGCTTTAAGGAAAAAACGCATTTTTCATTTTTACTCTTTACTTCATGTATCTTTAGTGTTTGTCTACTAAAAACTACCACTGCATTCATTGGAACTGATTTCTTAGTATACGTGCAGAGGATTACAGCCAAATCCTTTCTCTTGCATTAGAGCAAAACAGATGTATGACTTACTCATAAGCTAATTTGAACAATATTGAAATTAAAATAAAATTCAGGAATCCAGACCCATCTCTGCTTCAGACAACCTGATATATCTGAAATAATAATTTGTTCAT
This sequence comes from Vipera berus, assembly GCF_964194415.1. NCBI lineage: Eukaryota > Metazoa > Chordata > Lepidosauria > Squamata > Viperidae > Vipera > Vipera berus. The sequence goes on from NC_138203.1 coordinate 116,865,464, forward strand.
TTTTACATTTTCCTATGCTATTTTTCTAATATTGGTTGAAGAATAATTTAAAAATCAGATACCCATATTAAAAACAACCGTCACCTCTAAAATGGCAACACCATTAAAAAATCAGTAGCAGCCAGAATAGGTTTTAAAAATATCACCCTCTAAAGTTCATGTAGGCGAGCGTTTTTAAGAAATATTGAATCTGTTAAAAAGGCATACTCGAGAATATCATTTTCTCAAGGACAAGGTACCTAAAGCAACACCCTCACCCATTTATTTTAAAAGTGAGATGTTTTAAGCATTTTAAATCATTCAATATAAAAACAAAAAAAGTATCATTTAAGAGTTGTGATTGGGGGTTAGAGACAGAACATTCCTTAGTACTGATGGATTCTATTTATTTACTGTTGAATTCCAGTAGATCAAGTGTTTCTATCCGGGTCATGAAGAACAAAAGAGCCACCTATTTTAGGAAAAGAATAGGAAGTCTTCACTTCTACTACAATTTCATATACCTTTCCCCTTTTATCAAACTCTGTTGTGTAATTTCCATTCCACTATTTACCAGAATAAGGATTCTTGCCAAGCTGGTTACTTTGGCTGAATTTAAGGCCACAAATATATCTCCAGATTTATATTTTGTATAAATGTAGAATTCCTATCACCAAGAAGACCAACAAGCATATCCACATGTACATATACAAAGACATCATAAACTTTTGACATATTTGTGGTTCCTTTGTTCCTATTTGTGGTTCCATATTTGCTTTTTTGGATTTTTACTATCTTTATTTTTTAAAATGTCAGCCATCCAGAGTCACGTGGTGATTGGCCCTCCGTATAAATTTAATGTTTAATAAAAAAAATCATAAATCAAGCCTCCCTGCATGGTTTAAATTCTCTGATAAATTGCATGGAACTCCAAGGAACTGGAAAGCATGCCTGCAAACTGCCCTCCTATTTGGCTGGAGATCCCACAGACATTCTGGGTCTGGTCATTAGACAAGCAAAACTGGGGAACAGACCAACCTTTCTGCCCAAGCAATCCACTGCTGTTCCTATTCAAAGGGCCCTACTCGTATAACTGCATCCTGAATCTCCCATACATAGTAAAAACAAAACTCCCAAAACCTTAAACAGAAATAATTATAACCTCTGGAATGTGGCCTTCAATTTATCCTCAAAATTAAGGCGGGAGTAGAAAGATATCCCCAAAGAAAATTGTTTTTTGAAAAGAAAAGTAAGGTGCTATGAGCTGACAGCAGAAATAAGACCAATTAGTAAGTTGCTCTGCTGTCTTATTTAGTCTAGAAGTCCATAAAGGATAGGGACACATACTGTAGGTACATGCAAATGCACACGTGCCTACCCCTTTTTTTCATTAGAGAAAGAGTATTGTGCTCCTGAACTCAAACCAAGCCCTTTGCACGTATAACAGTATTTCTATTTTTACATAATGGTTTTAGACTTGAAGTCTGTCACAACAGCTGGGGTTATGTGATCGTTCTTCTTTACAAGCCCACTTGATAAGTTAAGTCTTCAAGTAGAGTCCTGCAATTCTTCTTGCAAAAACACAGCACAATCCAACAGACGAGTGGCCTGAATTTCAAAATTTTAAATTCATGAGAAACTGGTTAAATGTCGGCCTCTGTTTCCAAACTGTAAAATGGGAATAAGGGAAATCTACTTCACTGTCAAAACAATTGAAAGAGCGGGCTGAGTCTGTCCAGCTGGAGCTTTGGAATCAGAAGAGCTGTTAACAAATACATCTATCGAAGATCCTCTTCCTTTGTCAACTACGAAATACTCCGTGTGTGCCACTAATTAGAGAAGAGGGATCGTTTTCCCAAGCAAGCCCATGTGCTGCACTGCCTTAATTATCAGCCAACAGTTTTAGCTGCAGCTTTAAATTAGTTCCACACAATGCTCCTCCACCCACCCAGATGCAGACTCTGCCCTAAGCTTGCCAGATAAATGCCAGGAATGGATAAAGCAGGGACTGGCAAAAAGTAACAGTGGCTTCACTTTCTTTGGGTGGGAAGATCCAATCCCAGATATCTATATATCATTCTGCATCTCTAGTGTGTGCAGGTACAACTTCCATAGTAGACAAAGAGCTACTAGTAAGAAATCAATGCTATGCATTCCTTTCAATAGGCTTTTTTCCTCTTAGATTGGGTTTCTTGGGTATGTGCAGAACATGCAGTAGAAACAAGACCTGTTTGAAGAGGATGCAATCAGAAAAAGATACATGCTGACACTGAAATGAAGAAATACATTGCAAAATCATTACATATTAGTTCTACAATATTTTGTGTACTTAGATTCAATAACAATGTTTGTGGTAGAGGTGGCATCTTTGAGTAAAATTATCTATATTTATGCAGTATTAACCTCAGTTGTTTGTTAAATATTTTATTTATCAAAACATTTTCTGTTCACTGGAGTTAGTCATGCAACACACACACACACACACACAGAGTCTTTCTATGAAGTCATAAATATAGATGGATACAGAGTAGGTACATGCCAATTAATAATGTAATCAAATAAATAAATACAGAATAATCTTTTAACTTGAAAGACTATTATTTCAATATATTTCCTAATATTAATCACTTCTTGGTTTTCTAAAGTACTTTCTCTGATGAGATTAAATATAAGATTTGTCAGAATGCAAATATATATCTATTCCATATTCAGAAGAAAAATAACTCAAGAGATTCCTGCATATCCTGAATCCTTCGGGAGAAGGGTGGTATACAAATATAATAAAATAAAAATAAATATTATTTTATACCAAAAAATAGTGAATATTTTCTGTTTATTTTTATTGTTTTGATTTTGTCATACATTGAATTAAATGTGATTATTCTAACAAAAGTTAGACATTTCAGTGTACATTCATAAAGTCTGAAGAGATTTGCTAAAATTTAACTGAGTAAAGATTTTGCTAAGAGCAGATTATGAATATATAGCTATCAACAGCTTTTCAGTTTCAGGTCTTAGTGCACTCTGGGTTTTTAAATATTGGCTAAGTAATGGGTAAGAAGTGAGGATGATGGGTGGAGCAGTGTTAAAAAAATAAAAAATAAATATTCCATTTTCTCCTGAGGGGATCTTATTAAGAAAGTCTCCACTATCACCATAATTTAAATCCTTTAACTTTTTTGTAACCTGTTTGTAGCTATTTTAATTAGTTTTTTTTAAAAAGAAAATCTTATGATAAACAATTCTAAGTACACTTTGAATTTGTAGAATTTTGTCAGAAATATTCTTTGTCTCCTAAATGGAATCCTGATGGCCTTGTGTAAAAAGTGTAAAAGTGATGCAAAAAGAATTTTTAGAAAAAGAAGTAAAAAATTGACAATGCATCTCATGCATTTTCATTGCTCTGTATGAGTTGGCAAAAAATTATTTTCCAGGATAAGGTAGCACCATGGATCTGGCTCATTCTTATTAGCGACTTTCTGCTATCTGTGACTACAGCACAAGAGAACCGTGTCTATGCCCAATCTCAAACCAATAAATGCTAAAGGGCTATTCATTCTTTCAGTGGTGAGCAACGACAGAGGTCCTTAGGTCTCCTCAAAACAAAACCCTCACCCAATAGGAAAGAATAGTTTTCCAAATCAAGAATCACAAAATGAATTCCCAGGCATCTCCAGCCTAAGCCATTCAAAAGCATTACCTGAAATTGCTGGAGAACCTGAGCCTGGGTTCTGGGTATAGTTGAAGTCTCTCAGTAAAGACCAATCTTCCCCAACCCTTTGAATGGATTAGAATCTAGACTACAAGTCCCAATCCTCCCAATGAGCATAAGCAATAATCAGGCAGAAGCTATTGCAATGACCAACATCCTAATGGCATGGTGACTTAGAGAAGGTGGTACCCTACGCAGTCTAATGCAACTACAACCTTGTCCTTCACAGGGAGTGTTGCCATGGGTGGCACCCTGTCTATTTCATTGCAGAACTAAAGAAGGCACTGGCACTACAGCAACTACTGTATTAAATGGAGTGGTGGGGTTCATAGTTCAAGACATTCAGAGAGCCCCAGATTAGAAAAAGTTTATAGTGAACATTAAGCTGGATGAACCAATGACCTGAGTCAAGAAAAACTATGCCATGCCAAGAAAAAAAAAATCTATTTGAACTTATCGAATCATTGGTAAACACTGATGCTAGAAATGGAAAACTTTAAATATGGGTTTTAGTCAAAATTAGCAAGCTATATGTAATTTAATTTAATTTTAATTTAATAATATTTCTAATAATATAATATATGTAAAGATGTTGCTTTTCAGAAATTATGATTCAGAAATTATGATTTTTCAAGGTGTTTGGTGCTGATTTCATTTTAAAAGTGTACTATTGTTTTCTCTAAAGTTATTATATTTTATTATTCCAATTTCCCCACCCCATTTTCTTTTTCTGCCCAGCTTGCCTAACAGACTCTCAGTGACATTAAATGCTATCAAATATATGCACACACAGACACATACAGTGTCACACTTTGAGGATCCAAAGAATTAAGTCAGGAGTTACAAGGGATTCTATGGCTGTAATAAACAAGTACTTTCTTTTTCCCAGGTTAAATCCATCCCAAACTCCCAGATAGCTGAAATCAGTCTGTTGAAATCCTAGAAACATCTTCTTCCCATTTACCCAAACATCATGGTTAGACAAATGCCATGCTGTTAATTTTGGGTCCTGAACTCTCTCACTGGGAATCAGGAAGGAGCATTGTGTATTTTGTTGAATCAAAAGTTGCCTAATAAAGGGCAACAATTATAATAACAGAGATTAGGAATTTTGGAGCTACACTATCTTTCAAGGCCCTGATTTATATCTTGCCTTGGCATTGAAGTGGAAGCTCCTAAAATGGGAGGGTTCATCGTCCCCCTGATGATGGCAGCATATGGAAAAGTAATGCATAATGAATGAAGGCTGCAGACTTAAGAGTGGTTTCCTCCTTCCCCAATGTATCCAGCCACATTTTCTCTTGGCAAACATCAATATGGTACAATTTAGACAGAAGGATGAAAAGAGAGCAAGCCACTTTAACTCTTCCCCATCGCTCTGAGACTCCAAAACTTAGAGGCAATCATGAAACTACGGACTTGAAGATAACCAAACTTTGTTTTGGAATAAAGTTTGGAAAAAGAGAAAATACACACAAGGGAAGTTTCAGAATAATAGAAACATAGAATGTCAAGAAGACAATATGATAGCCAACCAAACTGTCACCCTAAGACAAGAAATAGTTAGTTAAACAAATTGACAGGATGTGGATTTAATGAAGATTATTTGGGAATGGGATAAACAGAAAGTTTCTTGCCATATTTGCTACACGCTTGGGAACATGACCTCATGCTGCATAAATGAGTTATTTGGCGAATCAGCGCTCAAGTAAACAAGTCTCCATCCATAGGTTTTAGGCATATGGAGTAGCATTCTGCCTGCCAGAGCTAGTACCAATTCTCTGGAAGCTACTCTAAAAAACAGGATCTATCCATAAAAATACATATGAAGTTCCTTATTGCATTAGGCCTGCAACCAACCATAATAAAAAAGGCAACACAATGCATAAAAAAATGTACAGCAGGTATATATTCAGGGATTATACACAGATGCCTGGGACCAAAGCACCTGAAGGCAGAACAAGAAGCAACGGATGGAAACTAATCAAGGAAAGAACCAACCTAGAACTAAGGAGCAATTTCATGAGAGTGAGAATAATCCATCAGTAGAATGGCTTGCCTTCAGCAGTTGTGGGTGCTCCAACACTGGAGGTTTTTAAGAAGAGATTGGACAGCCATTTGTCCAGAATGGTATAGGGACTCCTGCTTGTGTAAGGGGTTGGACTAGAAGACCTCCCTGCGAACTCTATTATTCTGTTAATTTCTGTTAATGTACAGGGATGTAAAGAACTGCAAGGATGAACAGTTTTGCTATGTTTAGGAGCAGCACTCTTTTATCCTCCACTCAAAAGGCTGCAATAGACAGGAACCCTATCGTGCACATATGTACATAGTTGTCTAGGTATAGCTACATAAAAATAGGGGGGAATGTTTGCCACCATAAATTTTCACTTCATGGGTGTAATAATCATGGATGCTTTTTGTGTGCACATCTCTTACTTAATCTAGAGGTATTCTACTAAAACCTTGAACATATTTCAAATTGTGTGGGGGATGAATTGTGACAATTTTTGTTTAGATTATGCAGCAAGGACCCATGAAATATATAGCAAGTAGGGTTTATTGTAGTATGTACAAGAAAAATCATAGGCAACTTTCTGCTACATTGGAACTACACAGCCAGAAAACCCTGGACCATCACGTTTGCTTTTCTCCCACAGTTTGCACCAAACCTGGTTTGTGTCACAAAGACCCCCAAGTACTGCAAACATATATTACAGAGTGTTCGTACATATTTCACATTTTCTAAAAATTGGACAATTATGTACATTGTTCATGAGTCATGTACACTGCAATGTTAACTGCACACTGATTTATTAGCTATGTGTACCCAAAGAGATATAACTTTTTCCTCCAAAACATCAGGTGCTGAGTTTTGATACTGAATATACAGTGGGAGAGTCAAAACAGGAACTTTCTGAAGACAAACTAACAATGGGGATAAAAATGTATACAGGGAATTTTCTGTAAAAATATTCCTTTGATGCTACTGAAATTCATTGTACAAAAATGAAAATCTGTTAAAAATTATGAAGCCTTGGTTGATCATTCTAATAAAAATAAGTTGTTTACAGTTTACAAATAAGTGTCTATTGATATCCCAAACTGTGAAAGTTTATAAATATCTTAATGAATTGTTTGTAAACTCACCTGAATGCTCATCTCAACACTGCATAAATGTTTATTTATAGGCTCCCTAATTTCAGACTATTTACTGCGTAGTGTATTGTTCTATTCTGCTTTGTATTTGTATGCATCTTGATACTTTCAATGTTACCTAAGGGAAAATTCTTTATAACCCACAACACAAATACAAAAATTATTTTTGAATCTTTTCCTTTTACCGAAAGATTTACCCCATTTTTTTTTTTACTTTCTCCAGAAGGATCTCTAGCAAAACTCTCTGTGAGCAATTACACAAGTGACTAAAATTCATGGCTTACCAGGACAGTATAAAAATTATCCTTAGACATGTAAGGCATAAAACGAATGGGGGAAAGGAAAACATTTCCATTTCAGATTACAATAGAACCATTTTCTAGATTTGGTCAGGCTTCACCAGGGCATTACATGGCCTCAAACTGTAAAAAACATTTTAAAATTGTTCGTTCAGAGCTCTTTCAAGCAGGGTTTCCAGACACAAGAAACAAAAAGCTAATAAATGCAACCGGAATCTGTCCAGCAGCTACAAAAGTAAAGCAATAACTGCATTTTCAGGAATTTAAGACCTACATGTTTCCATATTATCTATAGCAGTCTAATGTAGGCCTTTCTGATACTCAAGTACAGATAGTCTCAGAAATGGATAGGCCAGAAAAACTTTTATATTGCAAGCCATCTCTTGAATAAGAACCAAGGAAAGTAATCGGCTGGAGAATATTAACTCATTTATTTTCCCTGTTGAAATCCCTTGATTTGAAATCCCTGTCTTTCTTTCCCTAAAACTTTAAAAGTTGGGGAGGGAGGGAGGGAGGGAGGGAGGGAGAGAGAGAGAGAGAGAGAGAGAGAGAGAGAGAGAGAGAGAGGGAGGGAGAGGGAGAGAGAGAGAGAGAGAGAAGTTAATTTTACTGTATGTCAGTTTTTAGAAGTGACGTACAGAGATGGTGGTGAACAAATGCCAGTATAGGTTAGCTTTACGTGTTTGATCTGGAGCATATATATAATATGTATACCCACACCATCTTAGGAACTTGCATAGAGATGTCAGTATTGTTAAAGGACAAAGAAAACTGGCTGACAATTTTTCATTATTTTTCTGAAACCCTTTATGCTAAGCATGAAATATTTGTGGACCAGCACCCATCCAGATAGTTCTACAATACTGTAGTGAGATAAGCTTGTATGATACTTAAGATTGCCAAAACCTTGAAATACCATCAGAAAGATGTGCTACAGTATTAACTGAAAGCAGGTCTTGAAGATCAGCTGTATAAAATATATTTCAGGCTGTCTACAGCAACTGCTTTCAGTGACAATGATTTGGGGCTAACCCTGCAAGCTGTAAACATTTTGCCAAGTGCTCTGCCATTACAATACTCAACAAGTATTTGCACAAGCCAGTGTTATATCTATGCAGTTTGTAGTTACAGAGAAAAAGTTTCATGGTCAACAGGCAATGTAACATAAGCAAGGGCATGTAATATGTATTTTATCAAACCAACCCGACAAATACTCATTTTGATTGAAAAAACCTGCTTGTTTTTTATTATACACAAATCTATACATATACACATCACACTTAAAGTGGTGATCTTAAAGGTCCTGTTCAAGCATGGGTTTTTTTTAAATGAAAACAAGAGAACACATAATTTTAGATCTTTTTAAAAAACAGAATATGCAGGCCCAATTCCTACCCATTCACATTCCTTTGCTAAATACACACCAACTGTAAAATTCTCACTCTACACACACACACACACACACACAACAGTCTACATGCCTTGATTGATCCTATCTCCACAACCTGCTTTGATGTTCCTAGCAATCTGATATACATGCAGAACTAAAATTTCAACTATTTTTCCTTAACAGACCACAGTCTTCTTAATACAAAAGAGATCAAGTTTAATGATGAAGTACATTGAGTGTTGAAGTCCAGCATTTTACCACAGAATAAATGAACCATTTCCACAATGATGGCCACTTCAAGAAGTGACTCCTAGCATTCAATACTACCACTTAAGACTGGTTGCCTGAGGTACTAGGGCAAGTCAAGGCTGTGGAACCAAACTTGTCATTTAAGAGAATCAGATCCTGTTGAGTATAATAGAGAGTTATATTTAATCTGAGAGGAAAGAATCAAGCTTAATATTAAGCTGTTCTGGAGACTTGAAAACTGATAGAACACTAAACAGAAAAAATGGTTCCACAGAGGATGATGGAGGAGAGGCAATTTGGATAGTAATCACAAGCCCGAGCTGCAGGAACAGAGGACAAGGCCTAAGAATTGTAGTAGCAACAACAACAAACAATTTAGAGTGAAGAGGAAAATGCTTCTGTTATCTACTGAGGGCCTTTGCCATAGATGAAGCCAGGTTTGTTCAATGCATCAGACACAAATAAAAGACAAATCTTTTCAAGAGCACAAGGTTTTCCTTCTCAGAAGCAGGAATGAAACTAGACTCTACTTTGGCATCAACCCAAAGGCGAGACAAAAAGCCAGATAAGGATGCCCCTTTCCAAAAACACCCTCTGGAACTTACCATGAGCACTTGCTTTGCAGGATATACAGGCAGGTACTTTCCTGTCTACTGTCAACTAGACTGCAAGCTAACTAGCTATGAACTGATGTCAACCATCTTTATAAAGGAGCACAATATAAAGGCTACATCTACCACAAAAATATGTATCTTCCCTTAAATTAGGAACTATTAGGATAATAGGTGTTAACCTGTGATTCATTTTCAGGCCTTGCCCACCCCACCCCCAGAATATTGTTTTTTTTTTCCATGTAGGGCATTCATATATGTTTAAACACTATGTCTAAATTGTATCTAAAACTGATAAACTAATAATAGTTTATTAAAAAAATAAAAATCCTCAAAAATGGTCTCATTTTTTAAAAAAAAACATAAATTAATAAGCTGATTAAAAGACGTCAAGCTGAGGTTGAGAAATAAAAATGTGAATATGCCATATTATTATCAAGTAAGATGCTTAGGACTGTACTTCTGCCTATCAGGAGACATAATTTTTTAGACTTAAAAAAAGTAATTCATAAAGGCATTTATAAACTTTTACCTAATTCACTATATTGCAAGCTTTTAAAATACCAACTTATTTGACAATATTTTGTTACTATAAAATTGTATTTTATTATTTCCATACACATGAAATTTAGGAGTACCTTTATCTTTTGATGTATTTGTTTGATAGTTATATTCAATTTATATAGCCGTCCATTTGGGCAGCTAACAACAATAAAAATCCATCAGAAAAACACCAAAAAGTAGATCTACTATTAGAAATATTATTTGGTTAAAGCAAATAAAATCTGCATTACTGTTAAATATTCTATAATTGAAAGGGCAAACATAAAATGTTTGTATAAATAAGAATAAAAGAGTACATGATTTCTGCATTCCAAATCACTACAAGGAAAACCATGCATGCAGTACATATATATTCATCCTTGTATGTTATGTGCCATCCGTGTATGCTATGTGCGTGTACATAGACATGTGGGAAGTTTATTACATATACTGAAATATGTGTATTATGAACACAACATGTAGAACGTTGGCAAACCGCAAACACTGACAATCAGCCCGTGAAATGTCAGGCTTCGGCCACTTACTAAATTTTATAAACTATACTTCATTAGTAGTACAACTGCTGCGAGAGACAGGGATACTTATAACAACAAATGTCAACTGCTGCTAAAATCCCAAGAAACTTTACTGGTACAATAACTGCTCCACTTTTCAAGAAAACTGATATTCTCCTGCATTGCACTATTCAGCAAGAGTGAGAAAATATTTTTTTCCCCGCTCATCACGCGAATTTTTCCTTCTCCCTGCAAGAGAGCCATCCCCGTCAAATCGATCGCAAAATCAGCAGAGGAAAAAGTGAACTTTCAGCGCGAACCAAAGCGCCACACGGCTCTGGACTTGGTCCCTGGGAAGGCAGGAGGAGCTCCTTTTCCCCGCTCCCCACCCTCACCCGCCAGAGCTCGCGCAAGCACAACAGCTCGCGCACGGCACAGCTGTGTCCAGCTACGCGCCTCGGACGGGGCTGCCCGGGGCTGGCGCTGACTGAAGAGCCAAGAGGGCACCGGTTCTTTCAACTGTCCCGACGCTTCAACCTCGCCCTCCGGCACGCGTTTCTAAAATGAAGCGGCCGGGGGGGCACAACTACGCCTTCTTGTCCCGTTTACCCTCATTAACACCTTCCTCGTAAGCAGGGAGTATTTTCAGAGACAGTTTGGGGCGCTGAAAAAGAATCGCCCCTTCTTCATTCTAACGTCAAAAGGGGCAAACCTTGTATGTGTGAATGGCCTGCAGTTGCTAGCGAAGCTGGCGGTGGGGGCAGAGAGAACAGTTCTAGCATGCTCCTTCGTTTGGAGTTGCCTTTTCGCCCACTCGGGAGACAACCTCCGCGGCGCCCACCTTTTTTCCTCTCGCCTTTCAGGAACCAGGCGCATTGTGCGCAAAGAGGCGCTGGTGACCCCCGACGCGTCTCCCCGCCTGCCTCCTCCCGCGCCCCACCACCCGGCCATTATCTGCCAAAATCCCCGCGGAAAAGACGTCCGGAAAGCAGCCTCGTAAGCCCCAGAGTTGCCGACAGGAAAGAGGGAATTATGGAGGGCTGGCGGAAAAAGATGGTCACAAAAATTGGGTCAACTAGCCCGATCCAATTCCGGGGACGTTTGAGAGTGGAAATGGGGAGGCTACTCTAAAATCTTCGGAGTCTCTGAGCTATTCGATTTCTTTAAGATTTGAACTCTTCCCTCCCCCCACAAATCTTGTCTTCACTCTGTGTTTTAGTGCCCCCCCCAGCCAGTAAATATGTTGGCTCCACAAAGCACCACCTTTATATCCGAATTATAACAATCTTCGACAGAGATTTATTTCTCGCCAAAAGCACCCTCTCTCTCCCTCTCCCAAAGCGCGGAAAGCTCCACAGAGGAGTCCCTGCGGGAACTCTGACCTCGGCGGAAGGTTGCCTCGAACCCACCTTTTTTGCTCTAATGTAGAAAGGGAGAAATCCTACTCCGCCTCCAGGCCCGAGACCACGCAGGGCAAAAACCAGAGAGGATCCCCCCAAATGGGGCCTCCCCTCTTCAAAAGGGGTGTCTGGCTGCTCCTGCTTTAAACCTGAAAAGGCGCCAATTTTTTTAAATTTATACAAACGTATCAAACTTGTATGCAAAAAGAAACCCCGTTGTCTACCTGAGGTTGTCCTAGAAGGTGGTGGAAAGAAGCAATTATTTTAAAATAGAAAAAAATAAGTTTATTATAAAAAGTATCTAACTTTCATCAGACAAGCACTGGAGGGGAGGCAGATAAAGGGACAGAACTACTTTAAGACTGGGGCTAAAGCCAACCTCTCCAAAAAAATATCCCAGGTAGCGCACCGCCTTTGGCTGGAAACCCCTCCCAGCGCAAAGTGGCCCCCTCTTTTCCTTAATCCCTTTCCTTTCTCCTGAAGACCCGGTGCCCACCCAGGACAGCCACTGATGTGCAACTTCAGTTCTGCAAGAGCGGAAAGAAGCAAACGTTAAAACTGTTCCTGAACTTTAGAAACTTTGCCAGCCCGTCAAAATATCCCCACCCATCTCCCCCTTAACGCAGCAACCTTTATCTTTCCCACCCCCATCTCTCCAGCCATAGTCTCATCCGCGCCACCGGTAACTCAGCCTGGTTTTCTACTATCTCTTCTTCCACCCCCCACCCATCCCCGCCGTTAATTTTTTTAAATAAATTTGGGGGAAGCGCCATTTTCTGATCTCCTAAACCCGTGTGCAGTGAATATAACAAAGAGCTTGGAAAGATGCCACCTCTCCCTTTCCTCTCTTTCCTTCTCTCTCCCCCCTAACTTCCCTCCCTCTGCCTGCTCTCTGCAGAGGGAAAGACGCGAGGAATTCTTTCTTCCCCAGCAAAACCACGCAAGACGACAGAAATAACTCTCAAACCAGCGGCGGAGGCAAGACTGGCAGCGGCGGCAACGGCAGCAGCAACAACATAGGACAGATAAACGAACAAGCGAGCGAGCGCACTCAAAAGGCAAAAGGAAAAGGGGGGGAGGAAAGAGAGAGAGAGAGAGAGAGAGATAAAAAGCGAAGCAAAACACAAACAGCAAAAGAGTTTGAGTCTGTCCCGTAAGGGAAAAGCGCGCTCACCCCTCCCCGCGCCCGCCGCTGCCCTCTCCCGCCAGGCCGTAGCCGAGCTCAGCTAGTTGTTACCTGGGTCAGGCAGTACGGGGAGTACATGATTACTTTTGGACTTTGCTTTTGCGGGATTGTGTTCACAAGGCGAGCAGCTGCATAACTCGGGCTGCTGCGGCTCCTTCTCGCGGTGCCTCTACTGCTCCATACTGGTCTGTAACCCCGCCTTGGAGCTCTGAAAGTGAAAGTTTAGACAAAGTTTGGAACGGAGAACACTTTTGCCTTGAAAAAAATTGTTCAGCCTTTGAGCTCCCTCCCACTCATCCCCCTCCCGCCCATGCACGCGCGCGCGCGCGCGCGCGCACACACACACACACACACACACACACACAAAACACTCAGAAACTCTTCTCGCTTGCTAGCAAGTTTTAGATTCCTTTGAAGCCGATATTAATAATCTCCAAAGACGAAGAATGCCTTCTAGCCAAGATCTCTCCCCACCGCCCACCGCCCACCTCTTTCCTTGGTGGGGAATCTGCGCTAGCGGGGGGGGGGCGGTGAGGGAGGCTAATGGACGCATTTTTTTAAAAAAAAAGGGAGGAAGAACGTGGCACCGGCGATAGAAGCTTGAGAAGCTAGCCCGATTTAAGGTATTGTTTTTCACTGGGCATCAAAACGCCACCCCATACATCAGTGGGGCGAAGGTGATGCCAGTCAGTTGTGCTGAAAGTCACTCACGCTTTCTATGACATTCCAAGGGATGGGCAGACGCCCAACCCAGATGTCACACACACACACACCCCACACACACAGACACACTTTCCCGCAACCTGGGCTACAAGAAGGAAAACCCCGTTCCTAAATTTCGAGGACGGCGTGTCTGGTGAGGATCCGGGGTGGAATGTGCCCTCCATTCTTCCCGTCACCGAACCGAAATCGGTCCCAGGCGAAACTGGAAAACTCAGGAAAAAAAACCCCACTTCTTCAACGGTCTTGAAACCGTGTCTACATTGGGGTTGTTATAAAGCGTGCTAGGAGGCGCGTGTGGATATTGGGCAGAGAAGACAGTTTCAAGATCCTGACAACTGTCTCATTGGCTCAAGGTTTGAAAAAGGCAGCCAAGCGACTGCGATGCTTTTGCTCTCGGATTAAACTGTCGCCCGGTTCTGGGCAGTTGTCCCTCGAAGGCCCTGCAGCAGCTTCGTGTGTCAAAGTGGGGCGCCGAAGGTTCTGGCCGGGCCTTTCCTCCGAGGCTCAGCGAGTGGCTGAGGAAGGAGGCCCGAGGCCGCGATCACGTCGGAAGAGGTCTGCATCGGTGGGGGAAAGAGCGGCTGCTCCTGCAAGCCGCTCCCTAGAAAACCCTGGCTCCCCTCACCCGCCTCACCAGCTGCAGGCGGCTCCCCTCCGCAACCCCTGCAAATCCTGGGGCGGGAGCAGGGCGGCTGGAATTACAGTACCAGGACAGAGTGAGGCTTCACCTAGGGAAGAAACGGCTTAAAGGGTCTCCTTTGTCCGCCAGCATATCTGCCGCGGAGAGGAGGGGAAGAGGGTGTTCTGCCATTTCAGGTTCAAAAGTGCAGGTTGCAGTTCGGGGGTGGTTTTCCTTCCTCCCTTTCACTCCATTCTAAAGGCGGGGTGTTGGGGAAGAAAGGAAGGCCTGCCAAGGTCACCATGATCCTGATTTGTCTCAACTGTCTCAACAGCCAATGTGCCAATATCAAAGGGGGAACTATGTCTTTCCAGAAGCTGGCTTGCCATCCTAAAATAAAGGAAGGCCATTTGTTTGGCTTCACTGGGCCTCTGGGATGTCTTAGCAAATGGGCCTCCAGGATTACTTTTTCACTGAGGATCTTGACAGAAGCAGAACCAAAAAGAGAAGAATTAGCAGAAGACACACACACACACACACCACATATATAAAGAATACAGTTTCAGAAAATATCTCACCCTGAACCTTCTATTGCTTTTACACCAATTGAACTATCAGGATTTCCCCTCTGACTGGACTTGAGGATCCCATGATGTTTGACCATGAATGATCCCCCTCTGACCATGAATGGCAGCAAAACTAGATTCTCAGGGGGCAGTGAAGAGATGTCTATGAAAGAAGGCTCAGACCACAGCTCTCCTCAATGCATCTGCCTCTCTGTGTTGCTGGGGGTGGGGAGGGTGGCAGAGTGCTTCACCCTCCAGCATGGATATGGATTGCAGAGGTAACCCGATTGAAGAGGACCAATGGTTTAGTAGCTAAGGCACCAGGTTAGAAACCAGGATACTATGAGAATTAGTCCTGCCTTTGGCACAAAGCAAACTGGGTGACCTTGGGCCAGTCTAGCTCTGAAATCTTGCCAAGGGCAGGGACATTTCCAGTTAGTCTCCAAGAGTCAAGCCTGATTCAAAGGCACCAGCATAACTGCATTAAGTCCCTAGGACTGACTTGTAGTGTTATTGGGAAAAAGCCCTGGCATACAGGCCTTCTCCTGACCTTAGGGGGCAGTGTTTTCAATCCAGTTCTCTTCAGGATGGACAGAAACTGCATAAGAAAAACAACTGACCTTTAGACAGCACTCCAAGGAACACTTGCATTATTCCTCTAGAGCAGCAGGCCCCCAAACCTTTGGGCACCAGGGACTGGTTCCATGGAGAGAGGTTTTTTCTCTGACTAGAGGGGGGGTTGTTTTGTGTGCTGCCTGCAATCCCACAGATGGGGCTTTGCTTGTTTGCACAGCCCAGTTTTTGGCATGCTGCAGACCTGTGCCAGTCCACAGATGGGGGGTTGGGGACCCTTGCTCTAGAGTACATCTAATTCTGGGTAATGTCATTTATAAATTAACCATCATCAAAACTATTACAATGCTACATTGTTGTTACACACAGCCTATAACACGCATGTGATCATGCACAGGATTTTTACAACCTTGTAATGAGCCTTGCCTCAACCTATTGAATTATTTTCTTTCACACTGAAGCTGAAAGTGAAAAATTGGAAATAGTGACAATGCAACTTTGTGTTTAAAAACAATCTAGACCAGGCATGTCCAATCCGCAGTCTGCAAGTTGCGTGAGGCCCTGGATACTAGTAATGTGGCCCCACAAGATTGCAAACTTTTAACATTGTTTATGCATACACACTCAATGCAGCCCAGGCAAGCCAAAGCCCATGCTCTTAGACCAAATATAGCAAATAGCTAGTGAGTCTTACACAGGGTGTCCAACAAGAGCATAAAGAGTTAATTGATACATCCCTGTCCCCGGCAATCTAAAAATTATAGGGTTGTCAGTGCATGTAACATACATGTGTTTGTGGACAAGAATATCAACCCTGCTGTCAAGCAAAATCAAGCTTTTAATAGTGAGTGCCACACAAAATGCACTAATCAAACAGGTGGTAAGAAAATAGGGGAAGTCAGGCACCACATAGGTTATGTAGAAAGTAAAAACAGGGTCAGTCATAAAGGACTCAAAAGTCTATACACCAATGCACAGAGCATGAGCAACAAATAGGGTGAATTAGAAATTCAAGTAAATGAGGGCAGATATGATATTGTTGCCATTACGGAAACTTGGTGGGATGAAACCCACAAATGGAACACACAGCTAGAGGGATTTAAATTATTTAAAAGAAATAGACCAAATAAAAGAGGAGATGGAGTTGCTCTCTCTTTAAGAAAATAACTACATCTCTACAGAAATAGAGCACAACAATGATGAAAATTGTCTTGAATGCATTTGGGTCAATATAAAAGAGGAAAAAATGACATTGCCATAGATGTATAATATAGGCCACCCAACCAAACAGAGGTAATAGATGAACTTTTTGCTAGTCTGTTAACTAAGATATGTAGAAAGCACATCACCCTGACATCAAGTGGGAGACAAACTGTGCATCAAGTGGAAGATCAAACAGATTCCTGACAAACCTAGCAGATAACTTTGTCTCCCAAAAAGTAGAGAAGGGAACTAGGGGATCAGCCTGATTGGATGAAATGATAGAAGGTGTTGAAACCACAGGGGGAGTGATCATGCAATATTGGAATTCAACATTATGCAAGCACAAGCAATAGAACACAGTCAAACTAGAGTCTTGAACATTAAGAGAGCTAATTTCAACAAACTTAGAACTTGGGAAGGATTCCATGGATGAGGATCCTCAAGGGGAAAACAATTCAAGAAACTTGGGAAATTTTGAAAAGTTAGATTGTAAAAGCCCTGTCTAGCACAATACCAACGAAGAAGAAAAATAACAGCTCTCAAAAGAAACCAGCATGACTGCATAAAGAACTTTGTGATAAATCGAAGGACAAAAAGGATAAATATAAAAAGTGAAAGAGGAGCACATTACTAAAGCAGAATATCAGCAAATACCCGAGTCTGCAAAGATGAAGTGAGGAAAGCTAAGGCTCAAAATTAACTAAGGCTTGCGACCAAAGTCAAAAATAACAAAAAAGCTTCTTTCAATATGTAGAAAACAAGAAAAAAGTTAAGGAAATGATTGGTCCACTAGTGGGAGAAAGTGGCAAGAAGGTGACAAGCAACAGGGAGAAAGCAAAACTACTCAACTCGTTTTTTGCATCTGTATTTACACAAAGGGAAAACACAATCCAACCTATCAAAAACAGTACTCTAAAAAACAGATTAGAAACACAAGTTAAGATAGGCAAGAAAATGGTGAGTGAGCACCTGTCCACCCTAGATGAGTTCAAATCACCAGGACCAGATGGATTACACCCCAAGGTTCTCAAGAAACTGGCAGATGTGATCTCAGAACCACTGAACTATATCTTTCAAAGATCCTGGAGCACTGGGGAACTACCAGAGGACTGGAAGAGAGCTGATGTAGTTCCCATCTTCAAAAAAGGAAAAATATGAATCCAGGAGACTAAGACCTATCAGCCTAACCTCAATACCTGGGAAGATCTTGGAAAAGATAATCAAGCAACGAATCAGTGAACACCTAGAGGCAAACAAAGTTATTACCAAAAGCCAACATGGGTTTGTCAAAAACAGATCATGCTAGACAAATCTTATTCCATTCTTTGACCAAGTGACAAAATTAGTGGACCAGAGGAATGCTGTGGATATAATTTACTTGGATGTCAGTAAGGCATTTGATAAAATAGACCACAACCTACTACTTGATAAGATAGAAAAATGTGGGTTAGACAGCATCATCACCAAATGGATTTGTAGCTGGCTGACCAGCCATACTCAGCATGTGGTCCTCAATGGAACTGTATCTACATGGAGGGAAGTGTGCAGTGGGGTGCCCCAGGGCTCTGTTTTGGGCCCAGTGCTCTTCAACATCTTCATCAATAATTTGGATGAGGGGATGGGGAACTCATCAAATTTGCAGACGACACCAAGCTGGCAGGAATAGCCAACACTCCAGAAGATAGACTTAAGATACAGAAGGATCTTGACAGACTTGAACATTGGGTGCTAGCTAACAAAATGAAATTCAATAGTGAGAAAAGTAAGGTTCTACATTTAGGCAAGAAAAACCAAATGCACAGGTACAGTATAGGTGGTACCTTGCTCAATAGTAGCAACTGTGAGAGGGATCTTGGAGTCCTAGTGGACAATCACTTAAATATGAGCCAGCAGTGTGCTGCAGCTGCCAAAAAAGCCAACACAATGCTATGCTGCATTAAGAGAGGGATAGAATCAAGATCATGTGAAGTGTTAATACCACTTTACAATGCCTTGGTAAGGCCATATTTGGAATACTGCATCCAGTTTTGGTCACCATGATGTAAAAAAGATGTTGAGACTCTAGAAAGAGTATAGACAAGAGCAACAAAGATGATTAGGGGACTGGAGGCTAAAACATATAAGGAACGGTTGCTGGAATTGGGTATGTCTAGTTTAATGAAGAGAAGGATGAGGGAGGACATGATAGCAGTGTTCCAATATCTCAGGGGCTGCCACATAGAAGAGGGAATCAAGCTATTCTCCAAAGCACCTGAAGGCAGGACAAGAAGCAATGGATGGAAACTGATCAAGGAGAGAAGCAACCTAGAACTAAGAAGAAATTTCCTGACAGTTAGAACAATTAACCAGTGGAACAACCTGCCTCCAGAAGCTTTGAATGCTCCAACACTGGAAGTTTTTAAGAAGAGACTGGCCAGCCATTTGTCTCAAATGGTATAGGGTTTCCTGCCTGAGCAGGGGGTTGGACTAGATGACCTCCAAGATCCAACTTTATTATTATTATTATTGATCATCGCACAGTCAGCCAGATGTTCAGACTGGATTTGACACTTTTGTCTACCTATCGAGTCCTTACCAAGGACCTGGGATAGGCAGATGTGGATGTTTGAACTGATGGTATTACAGATATTGTCGCAGGATGGAAGCAGTTCCTAGTAAGGCCACCTTTTGCAATTGACTAATGGCGAATTTGTCAATGCCAATGGTATTCAAGTGGTGCTCCAGTTGTTTTGGGATTGCACCTAAGGCACCTATTACTATTGGTACTACCTAGGGCTTCTTTTGTCATAGAATGCTTAGAATGGAGTTCTGGGCATGAACACCTTTCCCTCCAGTTCCCGATCATTATCTTCAGGCCCATTCAGCTTTGGAGAGCAGAAGGGTCTAGTCCTTTCAAACAAGCCTCCCCTATACCTGCCAGGTCATTAAGTCAAAGCCAACCTCAGAGACCCAGATCAACCTGCAGAGAAAGTGACCAATATTCTGCAAAGGCAAAGCTGCACTTTGCTCTCTGTCTCTCTGTCTGTCTCTCTCTTTACAACACAGCTCTCTCTGCACTTGTCAGCTATTGTTTAAGCTGCTTTTAATCATGAATTTAGCATGATTCCAACACAGGATTATTCTATGCCAAACCAGAATTAATTTCAACCAATTGCTAACCCAGCTGGTTTAGGGATCTGTCAAAACTCACTTCCTCTCCCAGCCCTAGTCCATATCATGTCAAGGAGACCTTTTTTTTTCTGCCAACCAGTGACCAATAGCAAGAATGGATGGGGAAAAAAACTAGGGGAATCTACTAAATCCAGTTCCTAGTGTGTCCTGTATATGTAAATAAAAACTGCATCATTTGCTGCTACAGGTAGCGATGTAGGAGATGACCAGTCTGAGTCTGAGGGCGGGGTCAAGCATGTCATCAGTCTCGAGTCCCTCCATGCCCACAAGAAATCTAAGTCCAGCCCATCTTGAATTCCACTGACTAGTATCTACGTGTCAACTCTGCCTGGCTGCTGGGGTCTCTCAGGCATCCTGCCATCAAAAGAAGAAGGGGAGGGAGGATGAAAGATTGAAGAAGGAGGAAGAAGGAGGAAAGGGGGAAAGTTGAAAGGGCAATAGAGTTTTTTGTGTACGTGATAGGAAATCAGGAGGGCGGGAATGACAAGTGATAAGGACCACAGCAGCCAGATTCTGCTTGTACCAGCATCCCACAGCCAGGCATCCCACAGCCAGGCAACTCACCAAGACCACCAAGACCCACCAAGGTCCCTCAGGGTTGGGAAGAAGGAAGAATGGGAAGAGAAACCCATGGGAGTCACATTTGCCCATGGAGGGCATGGCAGCTGCCAGCGAGAGACCTGAATGAAGCTGGAGGAACTGGAGGAAGAATCGAGCCGGAGTGAGAGGACTGGATGCTGGAGCAAGCCACAAAGTTCCTGAAGGGGACTTTCAGTTGTGTCAAAGCTTGACAAGCCCTAACCCAGAGGTAGGCAACCTTGGCTCTTTTATGACTCATGGACTTCAACTATGCTGGCTCAGGAATTCTGAGAGCTTAAGTCCATGAGTCATAAAAGAGCCAAGGTTACCTACCCCTGCTCTAGCCTGAGTGGCACATCCCACTGACCAGCCAACTCCAGCCATGGCAGGCAAGGGAGTAACTACCTCTGCCACTACAATGGCAGCAGCAGCGACCCCCTTGCCAACCGCAACCACCCCAGCACCTGGCCCTGCAGCCCAGCCTTCACCAGCTGCAGAAGCAGTGCCAGCAAGGTGGAGAGGATGCAAGATACCAGCCCTGGGAGTAAAGTTCAACAGAGACCCCAAGCAATTGGGGTTCTGCCTGGCATAGGTTTGGACATATATGCAAGAGTATGGTCCAGAAAGGGTCCGAAGGGGTTGAGGTGTGGTGCATGACCACAGCATTAGCAGCTGAATGGATGGTCACCCTCCACAACGATGGTGCCCTGGAGCTCAGAAACCTCGACTGCTTCATGGTTGCCCTTCAGAAGACCCTTTAGCCAATTGCAAAGCCAGAGATCGCATAAAGACCATCAGCCAAGGGCGCAGGAGGGCAACCAAGTACACCCAGGAGTTTCGCGACCTGGCCTGCCGACTGACCAGAAGACCTCTTGATTGGATGCTTCTGAGATGGGCTAAGTGACAAGGTCTACAACATCTGCATTTCCAGAGATGCCCCCCCCCCTATGGCTGGTACGTCCTAGCAGAGGAAGTGGAAATCAACCTGACTCAATCCAGATACTGGCCAAGCCAGTATCTGAAAAGAAAGAGGCCCAAAACTGGCACCACGTGAGCAGAGCCCACGCTGGCGACTGCTGGGTGCTTTAGGTGTGAGAAGGAGGCACCAAGCTGCTGACTGCCAAGCTGCACGCCTAGCCCAAAAGGCAACTCTGGGTGCTGCCCAAAACCCAATGAAACCACAACAGTGAGCCCTTGAAACCACCCTGAAGGGAGTGGAAGTTGTAGAGTTCACCCCATCCCCTAAGAGGGCAGGAGGACTCTGACTGACCTGGTGGGCAGCCTGGTGGAAAGTAAATTGCACTACGATGATGATCTCTTGGTAAGTTGCCTGGTCAACCCAGTGACCAACCCCATAGAACTGGTGGTTCAATCCTCGGAGAGAAAAGGGAGCCTAGTAGCCCTTCTGGATGGGTGTGCCAGATGCCTGGTCAACCCTGCCCTGGTCACGAAACTTGGTGTGAGACTCAAACAGCTTAAAGTACCCATAGTTTTCTGCCAGCTGGATGGCTCAGTGGTGGGGTGGAGGGAGCAACATTTGTTACCAAACCAATAGAGATGAGGATGGGTCACACACAGAGAGACCCTGAGCTACATCGTAGCCCCTGGAACTGAAAGGCCCTTTGTGTTAGGACACTCTTGGCTCCAGAAATGGAACCCCTCTGTGAAATGGAGGAGGAGGCTATTAAAAATCAGGCTTGCCAGCTGTGAGGGGGTAGGGGAAAAGGACCGTCAAAAACTTTCCCCAAAGCTACAACAGGAAAAACCAAAAAGGGAAGTGGGAATAGCCACCAAAGATTGGACCCAGGCTGACCATTTGATCCCCAAGGAGTACTAGAACTTACGGGACATCTTCAGTGAGAAGAGGTCAGATGTGCTCCCACTCCACCAGCCAACTGACTGTGCCATAGATATCCTACTGGGGGCCAAACAACCCAAACCTAAACTGTATTCCATGACCCCTAGGGGGGAATTGCAGACTTTTATAGACAAAAAACTGAAGCATGGATCCATCCAACCCACCAGACAGAGCATGGCTGCCCTGGTACTGTTTAGGGAGAAGACGTACAGGTCCCTTCATCTATCATGGGCTTAAAACTGTGTGTGTGGAAAACGTTTACTCACTCCCCCTCATGAAGGACAGGCTGGCCCATTTGGCCAAAGGTAAGGTGTTCACCAAGTTGGATTTGCAGGAGGCATACTGCCAAGTGAAGATCAAAGCAGGGATGAATGGAAAACGCCTTTCAATTGCCCCTTAGAATGCTTCCAGTTCTGGGTCCTCCCTTTTGGACTGCAAGGGCCCCCTGCTATGTATATGCAGCTAATAAACGAAGTGCTGCATGAACACCTGTATAAGGGAGTGTTAGTTTACCTAGATGACATTTTAATCTATACTGAGACCATGACAGAACATGTAAAACTAGTCAGAGCTGTACTCAAGAAGCTTCGAACAGCTGAACTACCATATATGCCAAGCTGCCCAAATGTGAATTCCATCAGGGTAAAATCTACTATCTGGGCTACTGCATATCCCACAAGAGGATAGGGATAGACCCTGAAAAGGTGCAGGCAGTGCTAGAGTGGGCTCCTCTCCACACCCAGAAGCAATTACAAAGGTTCCTGGGATTTGTGAACTTTTACTGCCAGTTCATCCCCTCATTTGCTCAGATAGTCCTCCCCATCACCAATCTGCTAAAGACAAAAGGGGAGGGGAAACTCAAACCCAGCCAGGTGCTTAAATGGACTATGGAATGACAAGCTGTATTTGAAAAGCTTAAGGGCTTGTTCTTAGTGAAGGCAGTGCTGAAACACCCTGACCTCAACTCCCCCTTCGTCATTCAGGCTGATGCCAGTGATGTCACAGTGGGCACAGTGCTTTTACAGGAAAATGAGCAAGGGCAGCTTGTGCCTACACTTCTAAATGAGATGGAGCAGAGATGGCCAGTCTGGGAGGAGGAAACCTATGTGGTGCACTGGGTGCTACTACCTGGAGGCATTTTCTAAAAGGAGGGAAAACCCCGTTTGAAGTATGGACTGACCATAAAAATTTAGAAGCATCAACCTTCCCCCCACCCCAGAGACTATCACTCAAACAGGCTCACCGGGCACAGTACTTTAACCGATTCAACTTCATGTAAGGTATTTTCCAGGGAGGAGGAACTTTCTAGCACCAGGCAACCGCAATACAGTAGTTCAAAGCCAGAGGTGATTAAACCGGTTATCTCCTCCAGGCAATTGGCGGCCCCAGTCACCACCTGAGCAAAAGCCAAAATGAAAACCCAGCTAGCTGATGATTTAAAGGGTATCCTAAGACAGCTTTGGAGGAGGATGAGTGGTTCCAAATGCATGAGGAAGAATGTATAATGCAAGATGGTCTGGCCTGGGTGGGAGCTAAACGATATGTACCACAAAGCCCACGATTAATGGTCCTACAAAAAAAGCCATGATTCAAAAGTGGTGGAGCACTTTGGCTTTGTAAAAACCCTGCACCTAATTAAGTGGCAATTTTGGTGGCCATTACTGAAAAAGGACATAGAGAGCTATGTGGCTAGCTGCCCCATTTGTGCTTCTGCCAAGAGGCAACAAGGGAAAACACCCAGGCTTCTCCAGCCAGTAGCAGAGCCCAAAGCCTCATGGAAAGAAATACCCATGGACTTCATTGTAGAACTGCCCAAAAGCTCAGGGAATATGGTGATTTGGGTGATAACCAATCTGTTCTCCAAGCAAGTGCACTTTATATCCTGTTAAAAAATCCCCTCAGCAAGTGCTTTGGCTAAACTATTTGTGTAGCACATCCATCGGCTGCACGGTGCTCCAGAAAGAATAATTTCAGATTGCAGAGTCCAATTCACTTCATAGCTTTGGCAGGAGTTCCTAAAAGATTTGGGTTCAGCTCCTCGCATCCTCAGGCTGTTAACAGGGTATATGAATGGGCAAATGGCGTCCTGGAGCAGTACCTCAGATGCCTTGAATTACCTCAGGTCACCCCATTGATTGCATTGCTGAAAGATTGGGTTGCCCACTTACAGAGCACCTGGCCAGTGGTGAGAAAAGCTGTGGATAAAGCTAAGTAAGTATACACAAAACAGTTGATAAAAAACCCACATCAAGCCAAAGGACTTTAAGGTGGGAGACAAAGTCTATCTCTCTAACAAATTCTTACAATCTAGACAACAGTCAAAGAAATTGGGGCCAAAATAAGTTG
Source organism: Vipera berus (assembly GCF_964194415.1). Lineage (NCBI taxonomy): Eukaryota > Metazoa > Chordata > Lepidosauria > Squamata > Viperidae > Vipera > Vipera berus. The sequence continues at coordinate 116,890,145 of NC_138203.1, forward strand.
GACCTTTCCCCATCAAGAGGATTATTAACTCAGTAACTATAGAACTTGAGCTGCCAAAAATGGTCAGACGTATACACCCAGTACTTCTTGTAGCCTACTGAAACCAGAAATCACATCTTCCCTGGGTCCCAAATTGCAACCATCTCCCGACCTCATTATGATCAAGGGAGAGCAGCACTTTGAAGTCAAAGATGCTTTGGACTCTCGCATACATCAGGGGAAAACTCAGTATTTGGTAGTCTGGAAAGTCTTTCCCTCCTCAGAAACTAAAAGGGTTAACTCCCAATGTATTAAAGCCCCCAAACTGCTTTAAAAATTCCATGACTGATACCCAGATAAGCCACATTGAACTATTTGATAATTGAGAAATTTTGTGTATCTCTCCCTTCCCTCTTTTTTTTTCCTTCTGCAGGACTAATGTCCCTGTCGAAGAAGGCAGAATGTCACCTCTGCCTGGCTCAGCTGGGGCCTTACAGGCATCCTGCCATCAAATGAAAAAGGGGGAGGAAGGATGAAAGGGGAAAGATGAAAGGGCAATAGAGCCTTGTGTATACATGATAGGAAATCAGGTGCGGGGAATGACAGGTGAGAAGGACCAGAGCAGCCTGATCCTGTTTGTACCAGCATCCCATGGCCAGGCACCCTGAGAAGTGTGCGGATTATCCCCCAAACATCTCAGAGTTCTCAAAACTTCTTGGCAAGTTCTGGTTGGCTGGAAACAGACTGGTCATGGGGAGAGGGATGGGATGGGGGCAAACCAGTGGTGGGATTCAGCCAGTTCACACCATTTTGGCAGAACCAGTAGCTAATTTTTTGTTGCCCAGGCCCAGAATCGACTTCTGGAAGTGGCACCCACACAGAGAACCGGTTGTTCACATATTTGAATCCCACCACTGGGGCAAATCTACATCTTAGTTTTGTATCCAGCAAGCATGGGAGATTTCAGAGCTGGCTTGACTTTACTGCAACGATCACTCTTAGTAAAAGAACCCTTTGCTTTAACCAAATGGAGTAAAAAGCTTTTTCTTTCCTAAGGGATCGGATTGGGGCAGGTCTGACATTTATGGCCAATTTGCTTTAAGCATTAGTAGTTCAGATTCTTGTACAAGAGCGATAGCATTAAATAAACTTGTATTCATTTGAACTACCTTGCTTCATGATTACTTGCACCTGCAAGTCCTCAGTTAATTATCATAATTGGGATCAGGAACTCCATCACTAAGCAACGCAGTTGTGATGTTATATGACTACGCTGACTCACAACAGGTTCAGCAGCTTCCAATTGTGGTCCTTATTTGAATGCTGTGTGGTTGTTAGGAATGACATCACATGATCACCACATGCAACTTCCTCCCAGCTTCCCTACTGACTTTGCTTATCTGAGGCCAGCATGAAGGTCACAAACAACAAATCTGTGACCATGAGTTGCTGCAGCCATTGTAATTGCAAGCCATCACAAGCACCTGAATCACAACTACGTGACTGGGTACTACAATGGCCACTTCAAGGATCAGGTGTAAATCTTGTTCAGTGCCATCGTAAACAAAAAAAGGTTGTTAATCAAGGACTACCTGTATTGTACCTGCAGTAGGGTAGAGAATACATGTATTTTATTACCAACTTCTATACTACTGACATCATGTGGAAGCTTGCAATAAAACCCTAATATAATTAAAGACTACCCTATGGAAACCATGCTAGTGTCCTTCCCTAGCAAGCACCACAAATGCAAAATAGTTTGTCAATCCAAGTATATCCTTAGCTTTACCAGTGTTAAAAATACTTATTCTGGCACCTTTCAGGAGCACCTCAAGAAGGGTAAAAACCGACTTCCGGGTGGCAAGGCTCCGTTGACGGCAGCCATTTCGGCTGTCAGCCTTGCTGTCTCCGTAGAGCCGCCAAAAACAGCGACGATCAGCTGTTTGGCGGCTCGGAAACCCGCTCCTTAGGAGAAGAGGAGGGGGTAGAGCTCCCCCAGACTGCCAGAGTTGAAACTCTGGTGGTTGAAGGGTGTGAGCCCCCCCGAAGCCTGAGTTTGCTCCGGACTCCGAGGCGCCTCTGCTCCAAGGCTTTGGAGCAGAGCAGGATGCTGCAACCATCCCTGCCAGCAAGACCGAAATTTGGATTACTTGGATGCAGGCAGAGCTGTGCAGGAGAATGCTGCAAGAGCAAGTATTTGAACTTTAACTCAGTAAACTTTGTGGGAAACTTCTAAGTGGTGGGGAAAGTGAAAGTGCGCAATAGAATTAAGTGGGTGAAAATGGCTGCCAAGTCAACTAAAGTTACCAGAAGCGCGGGGGCTTCGCCTGTTCAGCAATCTTCATTACAAGCTCTAATGCCCCCTCCTCCGGCACCCGCACCCGCACCAGCTTTAACAATAAAAGATCTGCAGGATGTTTTGCAAGAGGCTTTGAAAAAACAATCTCAGCAATTAGCTGAGCTTATTGAGGAGAAGAATACAGAAATAAGGGCAGACATTTTGCTTGCATTTCAAGGAATGGCTGTTTGTATTGAATGCTTGGATGAGAAAGTGGAAGAACTTAGTCAAAATAATATGAGATTAGATGCCAAAATGATGGATGCTGAAACAGTGATGGAAAAGATTGATGATGATTTATTATTGGTGCAGCATAGAGAGATGGAGTTTGCTGTGAGAATTAGAGGCTTGAAGGAAGACCCTGAGGAAAATTTGAAAAAAGTATTTTCAGAAGCTCTTGAACAGATTCTGGGGCGTTCAGCAAAAGATATTATGGTGGATATAGATAAAATATTTCGTGTCAATTCCTGGATTGCAAGACAAAGGAAGCTACCTAGAGATGTGGTGGTTTATTTTACAAAGAGAGCAATTAGAAATGAGGTTATTCAAGCCTTTTATAATAATAAATTTACAGTTGCAGAGCAAGAAGTTTTAATTTTGAAAGAGATCCCTCCAAGAATTTTAAGGAGAAAGAATTTGCTTTTCTGGCAGAAGAATTAAGAAGACGGGATATCCAGTTTAGATGGGAGATCCCAGTAGGTATGGTGGTGATGCATGCAGGCGCGAGATATCGTCTCATCACAGTTTTACAGGCATGAGATTTTTATGCTAATATTTTGAAGGCAGGCCGCCTACCACTTCTGGAATCTAAAAGGAGGAATGGTGAAGGGGAGCGTCAACCACAAAGTGAGAGTATACAAGGTGCTGAAGGAGTTATGCAGTCGAAAGATGGAGAATTCCAGAAAGCTATTGGAGTGGATCAGATTTCAGTACCAACAGAGGAGGTTAGAGACCAAAAAATGACACGCGCTGCAGCTAGACGAATGAGACAAGAGCAAGAACAGCAGAGAGCCATGATTTCATCTCAAAAACTTACTTATAGTGAAGCAGTGGGAGGAGCGAAGCCAAAGAGAGTGCAAGTGATGTTGGAAGAGGCGCTCCAAAAGCTTCAGGTTGCAAAAGATGGCGACAAAGCTCCTAACTTGGAATGTTAATGGTCTAAATTCACCACATAAGAGAAAGAAAGTATTTCAATATCTAAAGCAATTTAAAAATGATGTTATTTGCTTACAGGAAACACATATTCGAGTGGTTGATCAAAAGTACTTGATAAACTTTAGGTTGGGCACACAGTTTATTGCTTCTGCGCCTGACAAGAAAAATGGAGTTGTTATTTATGTCAAGAATACTTTAACAGCGAGTTTAATTGAAGCAGATAAACAAGGAAGATATGTTATAATTGAACTATTAATAGAAGGCAAGAAAACACTTTTGGTTGGATTATATGCTCCTAATCAGCAGCAAGGAGACTTTTACAAATTACTACACAGCAAGATTATTCAGTGGAATTATAAATCTTGTATTTTTATGGGAGATTGGAATGGCATCTTGGATGTACAAATGGACAAGAGAGGTCTTTTTAGAAGTACGCCAAGTCATGCTAAACTGCCTAAATCTTTTTTTGAGATGAAGGATGACTTGGAATTGAGAGATGTCTGGAGAGAAAGGAACTTGGAAGAAAAAGACTTTACTTTTTTTTCCGATAGGCATCAATCTTTTTCCAGGATTGATTTTGTATTAATTACTAATGACTTTTTTTCTAGGATTAAGAAGATCAAGATTTGTCCAAGAACTATATCCGATCATAGTCCAGTATGGTTGGAGATAGAAAAAGATAATGGAGACAGACGGTCTTGGCGTTTAAATGAAAATTTGTTCAGATATCAGGAAAATGTGGAAGAGTGTAAAAAACAGATGAAAGAATTTTTTAAAATTAATATGTATAAAGGTACTCCTATTGAGATGGTTTGGGATGCAAGTAAAGCTTATATGAGAGGTGTATTAATATATTTGAATAATAAATATAGACGTAAATTGGAATTTAAGAGGAAAGAATTAGAGGATGAAATTAAGGAAAAAGAAAAGGCTCTAATTCGGAATCCATCTGATGGGAAGATTAAAGAGGCAATTACTTTATTAAGAGGTCAGTTTGATATGTTAATGGCAGATCAAGTGGCAACTAACCTACGGTATGCTAGACATAATACTTTTTGTAATGCTAATAAACTGCGTAGATGGTTAGCTTACTTGCTAAGGAAGAAACAAAGAGTTAGTAATATAGATAGAATAGAATATAAGGGTAAAGTAGTTTACCAGCAGAATCTTATTAAAAAGACTTTTGTTGATTTTTATTCTAAGTTGTATGCTAGAGATAAGATTAGAGATGTAGATATAGATGGATATTTGCTAGAAGCTAATATCCTTGTTCTTACACAAGAACAAAAGGAAGCGATGAACCAATTGATAACTGATGAAGAAATTTTTTTAGCAATTAAACAATTAAAAGTGGGTAAAGCACCGGGAACTGACGGTTTGACTGCCGTTTATTATAAAAATTTACAGTCAGAAATGGTGGAACCTTTGAGAGAATTGTTTAAGACAATTCAATTGGGAGGAGGAGTGCCTCCATCGTGGAAAACAGCCTTTATTTCATTGATCCCGAAGGAAGATCAGGATGCTACCCAAGCCAAAAACTACAGACCAATATCGCTTTTAAATACTGATTATAAGATATTTGCAAAAATTTTAGCCAATAGATTAATGAAGGTAATGCAGCAAGTGATTCATAGTGATCAAACTGGATTTATAAGTGGTAGACAAATGAAGAATAATGTGAGACATATTGTAGATTTATTGGAATTCTTGGAAAGAAATAATCAGGTCTCCACAGCGCTGATCTTTTTGGATGCTGAAAAAGCCTTTGATCAATTGGACTGGCAATTTTTGGTGAAAGTATTGGAGAAAATGGAATTTGGGGAAAGATTTTTACAACCTATTAGGGCAATATATCAGAAGCAAACAGCTCGTATAATAGTAAACAATAGTTTGACAGAAATATGTAATATTGAAAAGGGTACAAGACAGGGGTGTCCGTTGTCAGCCTTATTGTTCGTTTTAACATTGGAAATATTACTGATTAAAATACGAGATTCAAATAAAATTAGGGGAATTCAAATAAGAGATCAGGATTACAGATTGAGGGCGTTTGCGGACGACCTGGTTATTACAGTAACTCAACTGGCTTATTCAGTTGTGGAATTGATGGAGATAATAATGTTATATGGGAAAGTTTCTGAATTTAAGATAAATACACAAAAAACTAAAATACTGGTCTAAGAATATAACTATAGAACAAAAGGTTGCTCTGGAAGAGCTAACGGGATTTGAAATAGTTAAAAAGATTAAATACTTGGGGGTTTATCTGTCAGTTTCAAATGTGAAGTTATATAAGAATAATTATGAAATGTTATGGGGAAAAAAACAAAAAGAACTAGATAGTTGGAAAAAATTACAATTATCATTACTGGGAAGAATTGCAGCAGTGAAAATGAATGTTTTGCCAAAATTTTTATTTTTATTTCAAATGATACCTATACTTAAAAAGGATTCAAATTTGGAGGAATGGCAAAAAGGTATTAATAAACTTGTCTGGGCAGGGAAAAAGCCACGAGTTAAATTTAAGATAATGCAAGATATGCGTGAAAGAGGTGGTCTTAAAATGCCTAATTTTAAATTATATTATGAGGCTGCTGCTTTGTCATCGATAAGCGACTGGTTTAATTTAACACAAGGGAGACTATTAAATCTTGAGGGTTATGATTTGTTATTTGGTTGGCATGCATATTTATTGTATGCTAAGAAGGTGGATAATGTGTTTAAGATACATATACTAAGGTATGCTCTGTTGCGAGTTTGGAAAAAGTATAGACATAAGTTAAATTATAAGATACCAATTTGGACAATACCTAAACATGCAATAGAAAATATAAATGTGGGATTTAAACATGATGAGACTACGTATAAGGAGATCTTAAGTTTAGAAAGGAATGTATGGCAATTAAAGCCATATAATATTTTAAAAGAAGAAAAGATTGTACAAACTTGGTTTCAGTATGGGCAGTTACAGGCAAGATGGAAAGAGGACCAGAAAGTTGGTTTTTCGATGATTGATGAAAATTTGGTAAAACAAATTAGAGATCAACATCAAGCACATATAAAAAGGATATATAATGCATTGATAGAAATTGATTCAGAAACGGAACTTGTTAAAGATTGTATGATAAAGTGGGCCCAGAATTTTCAAGAAGTTATAACAATGGATACTTGGGAAAAGATCTGGGTTAGAAATGTAAAATTTACGCAGGCCCAAAATTTAAGAGAGAATTTTTATAAAATGTTTTATAGGTGGCACCTAGACCCTAAAAAATTAGCAAGTATGTATCCGAATTGCCAGCCCAAATGTTGGAGGTGTGGTGGTGAGGATGCAACATATTTTCATATATGGTGGACTTGTAAAAAGGTTAAAGCTTTTTGGATTAAAATTTGGTGGAATATGCAAAAGATATTTAAGAAAAGGATAAAGTTTTCTCTGCAATTGTTTTTATTGGGTATTATTACAGATACTACTGTTATAGACATTAAGTTGATGTTGAATCTAATTACGGCAGCAAGACTTTTAGTAGCACAATATTGGAAGAAGGAGGAACTGCCGACTATAGAAGAGTGGACTTTGAAAGTTTCTAACTTGGCGGAAATGGCAAAGATTTCAGCATATTTGAAAGAACAATCGCAACAGAGATATATTGTGGAATGGAGAAGATGGATTGAATATATTCAGAATAAATATGGGACTAAAAAGTTTCATTTAGCATTTGAATAAGTAGTGGTTTTATATGATGTATTATTAGTTATTAGTTATTTGTTAGTAATATAATTGTGACTATGGAGAGTTAAAGTGCGATAGAATTTAATGTCTTATTTTTGTTGTTAGCATATTTTAGCTTCTGTTTGTATTACTATACCCTGTATTCAGCTCTGGGAAGTCGGGGAGGGGGGAGGGGAGGGAAGGGGAGGGTTGGGGAGGGGGGAGGGGAGGGAAGGGGAGGGTTGGGGAGAGGGGAGGGGGAGGAGGGAGTTTTTTGTATTTAAAAATTTATTGTAAAACTTTTCAATAAAAAAGAAGGATAAAAACCGTTGGACTTTGTCACATATTACCTTGGAGGGAAGTCAGGGGACCACAGTGGCTTGAAACAGAAGTAATGGATCTGCAAAGGAGGCAGCCATTTTATGCCAGTAAAGTTTTCTCTCAATTCAAGGTTGGTACTGAGCACTACAACTCAGCAGTGGAGAATGGCCCTTAGAGAACCTCTAACAGATCATTATTGTTTTAATAGTTGTGCTAATTAGCACGTAGAGCTACTCAACCTCAGTCAAAACAAAATTGGGACAAATAGCTTACCCTTTTAAGTGTAGGATTAGAATTCAAAGTGTCACAATAAATTAGAATTATTTGGCTGGAACTAAACTGAAATACAAAATAGTGCAAAAATGTTAAGGACCTGAGGGTAGAAAAGGACTACAGTGCAAGTTATAGAAAAGCCAGTAGCCTAATATATTTTGAAAATATATTTTTTAAAAAAATCCAGTACATTTTTGGATGACAGAATAAAACTCTATTAAAAAAAACAACCCCAACAATATGGTTTAGGTCAGCATGGATCAAACTAACCTTCCTTTCCCTGACAATCCATAAAATAAAGTAAATACAGTAAATCACAGATCTACAGTTTAAAGGTCATTTCCTATCCTAAATTGCATTTTAGTGCTTATTAAATATCACATATGAAGGACTGCTAAGAACAATTAAAAGCTAATGATATATCTTGGAGTATGAGCTAATTTTGATAGGTCAAATGACTAACTGATAACTTCCAAGCAGGATGGGGAGTCTGTCTAGTATCAAACACTTCAGGCATGGATAAATGTGAATAGTGCAGTGGCCACTTGCCTAGAATAAATTTGGTGGACATTTATTTATTTATTTCTGAGATTTAGAGGCCACCTGATTATCTGGGCAGTTTACTTCAAATAAGAAAAGCAGCGAGGAAGTCCCTTGCATCTGCCCAAACACACACTCTCCAACAAAAACATCATCAGCAGGCCTCTATCACCCTTCTAACCTAAGGCCTAGGGAAACACCCACATTGTTTAATCTTTCTGGAATATCTGGTGGGGTGACATGGATTTCTGGGGAGAGAGGTATCATTCCAGAGGTGCTGTAATGGAGAAGGCATGTTTCTTTGATCCTGATGAGCACATTGTTTGAGTGAGGGGACCTCAAGCACATTGACTCTGCTGATCTCACTGGATGGGCAGGAACCATGGGAGATAGATGGTTAAACACATGAGCTAGCTACTCTTTGAATTAACTGGTTTAAGTTGTTTGATTTTAGAAGGTGTTAATCTACTATGATTAGCCTTTGCAGAAAATGCAACAAAACCAAAAATTTAGTGACTTAAAAGTTCAGAGCTTTTTCTAATATAAAGTTTACTGAGAGAGATTGAAATACAATGAAGATTTTTTTTTACTTTGAGATATCACAAAAATCTTCATTGGTTTTGCAAATTTTATGCATTAGCCTTTAAATGTAGACTTAATATAGTTGATTTACCTATTCTTTAGAATAGAATAAAGCTGGAAGGGACCTTGGAGGTCTTCTAGTCCAGCCCCCTGCTCAAGCAGGAGGTCCTATCCAGTGATGGCGAACCTTTTAGAGACCAAGTGCCCAAACTGCAACCCAAAACCCACTTATGTATTGTCGGGTGCTGGGTGGGCTTGGCCCATTGGGTGGGTGTGGCCCATTGGGTGGGCGTGGCCCATTGGATGGGCATGGCTGTGATGGTAACAGCAGACTGGGTGGGACTAAAAAGTTCAATCTATCAATTCCAACTTTGCAAGATCTTTTTTTTTCCTGTGAGAAGTTGAAATTGATTGATTGATTGAAACTTTATTTTTTGCCCACGGCGGCAGAGGCCTAAAGTGAAAAGGTTTTATAAAACCCAGCTGAAGGCCTAGAACAGGGGCGATGGCGCGTGTGCCCACAGAGAGGGCTCTGCGTGCCACCTGTGGCATGCGTGCCATAGGTTCACCACCATGGTCCTATACCATCTCAGTCAAATGATTGCCCAGTCTCTTTTTAAAAACTCCAGCAATGGAGCACCCACGATTTCTGGGGGTAAGTGTTCCATTAGTTGATTGTCCTCACTGTCAGGAAGTTTCTCCTTAATTCCAGGTTGCTTTTCTCTTTGATCAGCTTCCAACCATTGTTTCTTGTCCTTCCCTCTGGTGCTCTGGTGAACAACCTGGCCCCCTGTGCCTTGTGGCAGCCCTTCAGATACTGGAACACTGCTATCATGTCTCCCCTATTTCTTCTTTTCTTTAGACTGGCCAAACCCAAGTTCTGCAGCCATTCTTCATATGTTTTGGTCTCCAGGCCTTTGATTATCTTAGTTGCTCTTCTCTGAATTTTTTCCAGTCTCTCAACATCTTTTTTGTGATATGGTGACCAAAGTTGGCTGCAGTATTCGAGGTGTGGTCTTACTAGGGCTTTATAAAGTGGTACTAATACTTCATGTGATCTTGATCCTATGCCTCTGTTTATACAACCCAAGATTGTATTAGCTTTTTTGGTTGCTGATGCACACTGCTGGCTCATAGTTAAGTGATCATCCACCAGGACTCCAAGGTCCCTCTCACAGTTATTGCCTCCAAGCCAGGTCTCACCCAATCTGTATTTGTTCCTTTCGTTTTTCCTGCCTAGGTGTAGGACTTTGCTTTTCTCCACATTGAAACTCATTTTGTTGGATAGGGCCCATTGTTCGAGTTTGTCAAGATCTTTTTCGATCCTGAGTTTGTCTTCTAGGGTGTTGGCTACTCCTGACATCTTGGTGTCATCTGCGAATTTAATGAATTCCCCTTCAATTCCCTCATCTAAGTCATTGATGAAGATATTGAAGAGTACTGGCCCTAAGACGAATCCTTGTGGTACCCCACTGATTATGTCAGGACCACTTCAATCCCACATCTTAAGAAAGCAGAACTCTTGGAAGCAAATTCTTCCAACAGGAACTTTTATTAAGAGTAGTTGATAGCAGGCATAATAGACAGGATCTGAGATCTCCCATGCAGAACGATAGGTTAAGGTATCCCCAAGCAAGACCCCACCCCATAGTTCATCCGGCCAGTGTGGGATGACCAATCCCCAGGTGTTAGGTCCACTGTGGGAAAAGAGGAGATAACATCAGCCCATCTCCAGATCACACAACGATGGTTGATAGCTCTTCACACCTTCCTCTGGGATCATAGAAATAAACCAGGCACGGAGGTTGCATTCTTTATTCCTTCCCTTGTTCTTACTGATAATTTAGAGAGATAAGTTCAGAGAGAGATATAGAGCAGGGGAGCAAGATGTTACATTGTAGTGGATAGAGGAAGCAAAGGAAATAAATGAAAGCAAAACGTTACATTGTAGCAGATAGATGAAGCAGAGGCAATAAACCCATGGGCACATCCCCCCTCCCCCTTGGGAGTATGGCAGAACCCAGGGAAAGGTGATATTTGCTTTTGGGTTAGAGGGGATAGATAGAAATGAAATAGGAATGGGTTCTGACAGCTTACTTCTCTCCATGTGGATGTAGTGCCATTGAGGACTACTCATTGAGTATGGTTTGTCAGCCAGTTAACAGATCCATCTGGTGGTGATGTTGTATTCCATCTTTTTCTAGCTTACCGAGGAGTAGGTTGTGGTCTACATTGTCAAATGCCTTACTGAAATCTGGGTGTACTACGTCCACTGCGTTTCACTGGTCTACTAGTTTAGTCACTTTATCGAAGAATGGAATCAGATTGGTTTGGCATGATCTGTTTTTAACAAACCCATGCTGGCTGCTAGTTATGACTTGGTTTGCTTCTAGTTGTTCACAGATCTGTTTTTTTATTATCTTTTCTAGGATCTTCCCAGATATTGAAGTTAAATTGATTGGTCTGTAGGTTCCTGGGTCCTTTTTTCCCTTTCTTGAAGATGGGGACCACATCAGACCTTTCCCACTCCTCGGGTATCTAATTTTTCACAGTACACTACTACACATTGGGCTAGTTCTTTCATTTTGTGGTGTTTAGGGGGGGCTATTTGGTGGGAAACTTGAGTTGCTACTTTACAATCAGATTTCCTGTATGATAATTGGAAGAATACATCCTCTGCTGATTACATATTCATTATGAAGGAAACATGAACCTTAAATATTATGGGAGGGAACTATTCACTCCTTAAAGAAGTATAACATTCTACATTCTACATTTCTATTCATTTCTACATGCTACATAATAGGAAATGAATTTGGAGACAAAAAGTCATATTCTCAACCTAGCAAATGGGAGTAGATGGATACAGCACAACTTGTCTACTAATTTACTCAAAAGGTGAGAGATAGGCAGAAGAAGATTTGTTTATTTTCCAAATTTCTAGGCTGTCCAACCTCCATGAAAATTTCTTTGCATACATATCCACAGAGCTTTGGCAACAGTTCTCACTGAGTAATCATTTCCACATGTCCTCTTCTGTGCTCTAGAATGCACAGTATATTTTGGAACATCAAAAGGCAAGTGTTCTGTCTATGTCCCCTTTGAGAATTCGGCAAACGTGGCTAAAATGCAGTGGGAGGATGAGTGAATAAGTCCATGGGATTTGAGTCTCTGCTGGGGACCTGACACTGATATGGTATAGGATTTGAGGTATCTATTTTTACTTTGCTAGTTAGAAATGAGTGCATAGTCTTTACCCTTTTCTCTAGACCGGGCAAAATTACCTGGCTGGTAAGGAAGAAAGCCATAACATAGCAAACAGCTATAAAGGGCCCTGGATGAAGCAGATGATCTGGAACCGTTTCACACGTCACAGCAGTGAAACAGTGAATGTGACTGAAACAGTGACTGAACAGCCACAATTGTTGATGACTTTTGGAGGACTTGGGAAGTTTGGTGGTGCTACCATTCTGTTCCTCCTGGACCTCTAAGCAGCTTTTGATACCTTTGACCATGGTATCCTTGGTGGAGCAGTGGGCTAATGCCTCCTTAAGTAACACCAGCTGCCTGCAATCAGTGCAGGTTCGCATCCCACCAGGCTCAAGGTTGACTCAGCCTTCCATCCTTCCAAGGTAGGTAAAATGAGGACCCAGATTGTTGGGGGCAATTAAGCTGACTTTGTAATAATGCCGCTTGGGGGGTGTATGAAAGCCCTAATAAGCAGGCATATACATAGAATGAAGGCTACTGCTAAGCTTGTAAGCCGCCCTGAGTCTTCGGAGAAGGGCGGGATATAAATGGAATAAAAATAAAAAAAAATTCTCTGGGGGCTGGGAATGGGAGGTACTAGGTTACAGTGGTTCTCCTCCTTCCTCATTCCAGTCGGTGTTGGTGGGAGGGAATAGGTCAAACCCTAGGACCCTGCAATATGGGATGCCCAGGGCTTGAGCCTTTCACCTCTTCTTTTTAACATCTACATAAAAGCACTGATGGAGGTCATCCAATGTTATGGGCTTATGATACCCAATTATATATCTCTACCCTTAATTAGATAGGTGATGCTATGGAGGTGCTGGCTGAGTGCCTGGAGACCATAAGAGTATGGATGAAGAGGAAATGGCTTCAACTCAACCATAGGAAACCAGAGTAGCTGTGGGCTTTTGGCTTCCTAGGCACAAATTACATTTCACCTCTGACTCTGTATGGGGTGGCACTTCCCTGGACTAAGTTGGTGCATAATTTGGGGATCCTCCTAGATTCATTGCTGTAGCTTGAGGAGCAGGTGGCAGCTGTAGCTATGGCTTAGGCCCGGGATATTTACAGGACCATCTGCTGCCAGGAACGACTTCCAATTGCCCTGTGCACAGAGAGGGTCTCCTCAGGGTGCCGTCGGCCAGACAATGTCGACTGGCGACCCCCAGGGGGAGGGCCTTCTCTGTTGGGGCACCTGCCCTTTGGAATCAGCTCCCCCAAGAACTTTGGATGGCCCCAGATCTCCGGTCCTTTCATCGCGACCTAAAGACATACCTTTTCCAACTGGCCGACCTGGACTGAAGACGGGGGTTTTAATTTTGTTTTAATTTTTATTGGTTTTAGTGGGGCTTTGTACATTTAATCTCTTTTAATATTTGTATTTATTGTTTTATTGTTATTTTATTGTTGTTAGCCACCCTGAGTCCTTCGGGAGATAGGGCGGCATATAAGTTCCATAATTAAATTAAATTAAATGAGGGTCTTTGCACAAATTCATCTACTGTGCCAATTGCACCCTTTCCTGAATCAGGAGGCCTTGCTCACAGTCACTCATACCTTGCTCACCTCCTGTTTGGATTACTGCAACGCACTGTACATAGGTTTGCCCTTGAAGACCACTGGAAACTAAAACTGGTTTAGAGTATGGCAGTGAGCTCAGTGATGGAAGCCCCTAGGTTTACACAAAGAACACCTCTGTTGTTCAAACTACACTGGCTCCCAGTTACTTTCCAGATGCAATTCAAGATGCTATTATAACCTTCAATATGGGCCAGGTTATCTGCAAGTCTGGGTCCCCCTAAGGACATTTACCCATCCTACCAGAACAGACAGGGTGGGCATGCTCCTAATCCCTTCCCTTAAACATTGCCATCTTAGGGAATCTTAGGGAAGTGGGCCTTTTCCGTGGCAGCCCTTGCCCTGTGGAACACTCTTCCCTCTGTAAAGTTCTGCAGGCCTCCATCCTCCTAGCCTTCCAAGAAGCTCTGAAGAAGCTCTCCTCCAAGTGCTGGAATAGGGTGAGGTGGATGAGAGGATTTAGCGAGGATATTGGAAATATATTGTTTTTTAATGTCTATGGTTTTAAAAGATATGTGTACTATGCTCTTTTTTATTTATATTGTTTGGGGTTTTTTACTGGGAGCTGCCCAGAGTGTGATATAAAAGGATAGATATCTAAATATTTTAAATAAATAAATAAACAATTATTATATTTTTCTCACACATCAAATATTCAACAAGATCCCAGTCCCAGCCCTGTCCAAGAGAGTATGCTATGTACCTCAGCTGCCCTGGTTCTCTCTAGTTTCACAGCCCTTGCTGCTCATCCACGTGGCAGGAAGTCTAGTTGTTCACACAGCAGCAGATGCTTGTCACTGCCAAGTCCCACATCCCACTGCTGTTTCTACAATCACTGCAGCCTTGCCGGCTTCCCATTCCTTTATTTATTTAGCTCTTTGCTGCTGTTACAAATCTTTTGGGGAGGATGCTTTATCTTTAATTCAAGCCTCCCACTGCCGGTAGAGCCACAAGGAACTTATTCTAAGCTGCTCCCATCCATCTGTCACCACAGGATTGAAGGAGATGGCATGGAAAAAAGATAAGCACTAAAAGGACAGGACTTGAATCTGTTTAGGCAATGCATCTCAAAAACGCGTTCACTCCAAGATCACTAGCGGGACAAAAGATCTCTCTCTGCATTCTTTGCTCTTTCTGTGAATAGTCACAGTCTTATCAAGTCTGCTGAGTCTGGAGTTCATCTCCAAAGAAAAGTAAAACCATGTAAGGGTGAAGGTAATCCTTATTAGAGAAGGAGATGGAAATTAGATGAATATGAATTCCAAGTCTTCAAAACAACAAATGAATTTTGTTCATCAAAATGACAATTAATTTTAACAAGCTGTGGTAAACATCCAATTAAACAGAGTTGTCTTTGGCATATTCATGTTCACCCTCTATGTTCTACAAGCCCTTCTACTTGGCAAATTTTTTTCTGAAGAAGGTGTACTTCAACTCCACTAATCAGGTTACCAGAAAAGGTCTATGATATCAAAATGATATGGAACCCTGCCTTGGAGATAATTCCAGGGAAAGAGGAGTGCACTTCTCAAAGCCACATCCTTCACATATGGATTTCCAGAATTATTCACAAGCGCAACCATTTGTATTCTGGGGGATGTTTAATAAAGGAAGGGTTGATCTCTCAACACAGTCTCTCTGCCAAAGCATTGATTTGTTTTATACTAAAGAAAATGAAAAGATTAATAGGAAACTAACTCATATTTGCCATTAAAAATACAGTTGATTAGGAGTTGTAAATAATCCTCTGTTCATGGTACCTGAAGGATACACATGAATGCAAGCACACACTTGTTACATTCATGTTTTCAGCTTACAGTACAAATTCTTAGATTTATACTAAAACACGTAGGCTAATTCTTATCAAAATGATGAATCTGTGTGTGGCTTTTATACATGAAACTGCATTTCACATTGAGCATTTCCTTAAAATATTTTTAATTCTACTCTGTTTTTTCAGTGAAATCAAAGCATCAGATAGCAATTAAAAATACTGCAAAACTTTGTATGTGGAATGGACTTAGCTGAACTGGATTTGGGTATAAATAATGCTATTATAAATATATAATTAAAAAATTCTAATTTAGGACAAATCATGAGATATCTTCTGCTACTGTCTTATTGTCCTTTAAACATCTTAGAATTCAAACTAGAAAGATAATACATCAGGTTGCTTGAGACAAAAGGTTAGACCACATAGTTACTCAAAACACTGCAAAGATCAAGTCATAGTCATCTTCATTAACTTGTACTCTTCAGACGTGCTGTGCTTACAATTCCCCCAAATTCTCAGTCAGCAAGTTTTGCAGGCTCAAGCCACCTGGAGGGAACCATGTTGGCCCAAGATCCCCTGAAGACCACAGAAACATGTAATTGGCCACAGAGTACCCTGCATTCCCTTGCCAGGTTGACAGCAGCCTCAATTCCCTCCCTACGTAACTCTTCCACTCCATTATTGGGAGCCATCAATCACCAGCAAATATAATGCAGACCCATGCCAGGGCACAATTCCAAGCTGATCTATGAAATATACAGCCACCTATTCAAATTATTCCAGATATCTCCTCTCCATTCCCCTCCAAATGAACTGTGAACAATCCTTGCCTGCCCCCTCCCCAAACCTTGCTATGAGATGATCCAATGAATAACTAACTACTCAAGGACTTGCTGCCAAAAAGAGGCAGAGTAGCCAATTTTACCTCTCTGAGCAATAGATTGCTACCATAATAGTCTCTCTCTGTGTCTGTCTCTCTCTCTCTCCTGCCCCCTCCCAAGACCTTATCTCCTACCTTTCAATTTGCTTTCATAGAGGATGTTTAGAGTTTCACACATTTGAAAGTAAATGTGGTGATTGTTAGTGATAAAATCAGTTGAGGCGTAAGTAAACAGATCCCAGAACTGGATCCATAAGCATAAATTCAAATCCCACTACTCTCAGTGACTTTCTCCTTGACTATACACAATATCTATGCTTCACAGAGATGCTTGCTCTTCCTGCTACCCTACAGGATTTTAATTCACTGGCAGGATGACAATGGCAAATCTGGGGAAAAAAGATTCAGCACTTTAAGAGTAATATAAAATGTGCTAGCAAACTGTTATATGATGTAGCAACTGTATTGGAAGAGCTGGTCTTTATTAGTATCACATAAGTAATAGGTAAAGTATAAACAGAGAAGTAGAGATATAGAGATTCAGATATAGACAGCCTTGTCCTTAAAGACACAACCTTATATAGAACATGTTTTTCCATCCTAATATCCTCCAGAAGTGTTGGATTTCAAGTTCCCAGGACATATGCTAGTTTAAGCAATATTGCTTTCATAGGGACAGAATTGCTTGCAAGAGCCTAATTTGTGTTTCCCCCCCCCCCTCCCCACAATCCTCAGAGCTGAACTCTGGGCAAGTAAGGAGGAGACAATGGATAGAAATAGCCACAGGCAATCCAAGTGTTCTTCCAGAAAGGATCTTGGCCTACACTTGTCAGTTTGTGATGCCCTTCCCTGGAGCACCTAACAATATTGCTGCCCAAACAGTATGTGTGTTGCTGCTTATGTCATTGCTGTCTTTCTGTTAAAAAGACCAAGCTTTCCACACACATCAGAAGAAAGCTACAAATAAAGTAGAACAAAATGAAGGCTCAGCTTTTCCAGCTTTGGTACATGAATACCTGACAGTGTAGCTGTAGCCCTGCTACATTCAATAGGACATCATTCAATAGGACATCTTAATATAACAATGCTCTTTTCTTGAATGGTAGCTGACAAGCACAGTTCTGCCCATCATCTGGAATATCAGGTACTAAAAACAAAGCTGAGCTGTATGTACTTTACCATCAGCTGTTACGATTATCATCCTAGATCAGACTGTTGGATTATTAGTCTAGTACTATTCTGGACCATAAGAAAGGTTGAGCGCCAAAGAATTGAGGCCTTTGAACTATGGTGCTGGAGAAGACTCCTGCAAGTCCCTTGGACTGCAAGGCGTTCAAACCGGTCAGTCCTAGAGGAGATCAACCCTGACTGCTCTTTAGAAGGCCAGATCCTGAAGTTGAAACTCAAATACTTTGGCCACCTAATGAGAAGGAAGGACTCGCTGGAGAAGAGCCTAATGCTGGGAAAGATTGAGGGCAAGAGAAGAAGGGGACGACAGAGAATGAGGTGGCTGGATGGAGTCACTGAAGCGGTAGGTATGAGCCTAAATGAACTCCAGAAGATGGTAGAGGACAGGAAAGCCTGGAGGAACGTTGTCCATAGGGTCGCGATGGGTCGGACATGTCTTTGCAACTAACAACAACAATTATTCTGGCAGTGGTATTTGACAGACAACATCAGCCCTATTATCTGAGAACACTGTTGTTAATACATTATTGCTATTGATTATCTTTACATATCATTTTCACTCTAAGGAGCCTAAGATTGTGTATCCTGTTTTTTCCCTGGTCCATTTTATTGTCCACACAACCCTGTGAGGCAGATCAGTGGCTGGGTTCACCCAACATGCTTCACGAATCAATTAGATCCATCACTTATATTTATACAATATGCTAATTTGAATACAATATGGGGATTTTTAATCTTGGTTAGATTCCTTTAATTAGGATGTGACATGCATCACATATGGAAGATGCTGAAAGGAAATGGATGATTAAAGAAGGAGAAAGAAATGCAAGTATAAACATTTATAACCTATGCTATGACTAAATGACAGCTAACGAGGACTTGTGCCTGGTTTCTGAAAATTAATGTTTTTTCTGCCATAGCTGAGGCTTGGCAAAGGTTCAGCGATAAAGGACCCATTGTTTAAAGGAGCCCTTCCTCACCTGTTCCCCCCAGGTGTGCTGTATCACAAAGTCCATCCTCCATAGCCAACAGAACTGATAAGCAATGCCAGTGGTGGAGAGAAAACGGTTCAGTGCTCCACTTCACCCACCTCATCTTGCCGTTTGGAAGAAGTCTTGCCTTAGCTGGCAACTAGAAAGAAGCTGCAGACGGGCAGCTTGCATTTCCCTCCCTCAGGAACTATGTAATATCCAGTGGCTGCTTATTAAAGAGGAAATGGGACTTATTTAGCTCTGCCTAGCTGGAGCGGCAACTCTATGTCACCTGCACAAGAGACAAGCAAACAAGGAAGGCAGATGCCACTGGGAAGGGGAGGGAAGTTTTTTATTGCTATAAATAACATTTGAATCCAGCGATGGGATCTATACCTGGAAACCTAACTTACCAAAACCTTTTTCTAAATGCCTTCTCCCTCCTAAAACTGTTTTCTGAAATGTCATCCCGATGTCAAGGGAAGGGAAAGGAAGTGCACTTCAGTATCAAGACTTTACAAACCAACTTTCTTGCTCACCACAATTGATTGGGTCTTTTAAACAGTTGTTGTTTCCAAAGCCCTTGAATTCTGACACTCAGTCATGCCAGGCAGGCAAGGCTCTTGAACACAGTATCACCAAATGCTGGAGGTAGGATGCTTCAGTTCTTCCTAAGATAGGCATCTAATCATTCTCTCTCAAACACCTTGGCCTCCAAATAGAAGGTCAGTCAGAACCCCCATGCACACAACTGTGTGGGGTGCATCTGGAGCCTGGAAACCCCTTTCCAAGTCCCCCCCCCCCAGATATCTTCTTTTCCTTTGGGGTGAAATAAAGGCAAGACCATCTGTGCAGCCCCCCCTTTCTCCCCACCCAAGCTCATTTCTCTGCCAATCCTCTGATGCCAAGGTCTGCTTCATTGTCCCTGGACCTGCCAGTTTCAAGCTGCACTCTCAGACACCACTGGAGCTGTATCTCCCCGCCCCATTCCCTGAGCACAGTTTTGCTGCAGCAGGAGGGGCCTTGGCCCTTTTATTTATTTAATCTTTTTTTCAGTGTGGTGAAAGCCCGCATGAAAGCAAATTTGGCAAGGCTTGGAGTCAATGTAGTCAGACCAACATGTCTTTGCCAATTCTCTTCAATCCTGAGCTGTAATTCCCTGCAGCCCCAACCCCACTTCCACACTGTTTCAGCCCTTGACCCTTTCTCTTGTCTCCATCATTCACAACACAAAATAAGCCTCACTAAGGAGGAAGTCATTTTAGTGAAGGCAACCACATACTAGCAGGAGTATGTTAGCAGGAGAGAACAAGAGCTGAAGTGGGGCTCTTGCCATAGCAAAACTGCTGGCAAAAGTTTGGGGGTATGGGAAGACATTGCTCTGGCACTGCAATTCCAGCAGAACTGCTCACTACACAGAATATGGCTGCCGTTCCTTACCACATGGCAAAGCAAAACAGTAGTGGCCATACTTCAAGGTATAGGGATTTTTAAATCCAGAATATGGTGACCTGCCCAGCGGGAGAAAGTGAAGGCTGTCCCTGATAGGCCATGGAAGATTACTTATGTGGAACCAGCAGGATAGGAGAGGGAAGAAAGCCCCCCACCCCCACCCCACTGCCGCCAATGTCTTTTGCATACAGTTACTGGAGGAACTGG
Source organism: Vipera berus (assembly GCF_964194415.1). NCBI lineage: Eukaryota > Metazoa > Chordata > Lepidosauria > Squamata > Viperidae > Vipera > Vipera berus. Next base: position 116,910,344 of record NC_138203.1, read on the forward strand.
CTCTGAGACTATTACAGAGGGAACAGAAGGGAATATTATTGAACCAATTTCATCTATTTGTGATAAGCAAACAGACAAAATGCAGAGTTGTGGTATTTTTAGGTTCAGCAGCTATGGAGCATCCTTGCATCATTTCCACAAAATAGAAAAATGCAGCCCTATCTCTTTGTTAAAGTGATCCTGCTTTGAAGGAGGTATATTTGCTTGAGTTACACAAAGCAGCCAACTGAGGTGATACAGGGCACTAGACAACTGTCTTCATCCCCTGAAAAGATCAAGGATACCCTAGGAAAGATTGTGAGTTTGCTAGGCCCATGATGACCCATCATTTGAAGCAGCAGATCAACAGTAAACAAGTTACAACCTCTGTTCACCATGAATCTCCAGATTATCTGATATCTATGTTTTTGCCCTAAATTAGGTTCTGCAAAACTATTTATAATCTAAGGGCAGGCATTTTTTTAATTAAGAAAAATTTAATGATTTTGTCCTTGTGTCAGCAGCAACATTCGGAAGAGCTCTAGAAATTCGGAAGACTGTACATAACTCTGAGCAGAACCTTTGTGCTAAAGCAGACATGTCAAACACAAGGCCCGGGGGCCAGATTCGGCCCGCGAAGTGGTTTCATGCGGCCCGCGAAGCCATCCTGGAAACAGTGAGGGAATGGCCCCCACTGCCTTGGCCCTGGCCCAGAGACCCTCCTTCTGCCAGAGACCCTCAGATCTGTTCCACTCCTGCCCAGGCCCCCATAGGCACCCTTGATGCGAACAATGTAGAGTTGGCCATGCCCACCCAGTAGGCCATATGCACTCTAGCCACGCCCACCCAGTAGGCCACGCCCACCCAGGCCATACCCACCCGGCCCCCTGAGGGCAACCGCAATGCTGATGCGGCCCTCAATGAAATTGAGTTTGACACCCCTGTGCTAAAGTATTTGTTTCTGCATTGGAAGGGAAAATTGAAGTCTGGATGGCTTTACCTGAAAGGTGGAGTGCATTGGGAAAGAAGAGAAGTAAATTTCCTCTGTAATAGGGAATACATTCTATGAAGAAATGAGGATTGAGATTGGATAGTTCTTCATGAGACACAGTTGAGAAGGAGAAAGAGAAGGAACTGGGTATGCTTGGGCAAGCCATTCTCAACATCCCATGCCAATGGGATGAGAACAGTTTTTCAGGCTTCAGCTCGTGGAAGTCAGCTGGTACAATAGAGAGGGGAACTTGAACCTTTAATAATTTTACAGCCTGGTTCCAACTGTGAATTCAGAAGTAAACTTGCACTGAAATAAACAACTCATTTCATTCTTCATTTGTAAGCAGGTTTGGAGAGTTGAGTAAAGATGCTTCTAATCTGCTATACTTATTGGGAAAAAAGTTTGGCAATCAGCAACACACCAACAATTTGTCATCTCAATCTGACTGTGCTTGTTGCATCAAGGCCTCACTAGAGAATACCTCCAACTTTCATCCAGACAGTGATCTGTTCTGCAGTTAGTCAAGAAATGAATGAAACAAGTGTGTTGATCAGTCACTATTACCTATAAAGACAGTTTGTCTTGTCCAAGGCATTTTATTCCCAAGTACTGTAATTGGATATGGAATACATGTTTCTTAGCTGGAAACTCATTAGGGAAGAAGATTCTGTTGCTAATACTGTATATCAACTAGCAGTAGTGATCTTGGGGGATACATGTTGAGACCTTGGGGTTCTCAAGATTTTGTGGTTTCCAAGGCAATGGAAACTTTCCCAAATGATCATATACCAGTAGATGTGATTTTGTTTATTGCTTTGATTAAGAAATGGGTTGACTGGTACTGAAATGTCCATGCTGTCATGGACCTTCTGAGGACACAAACGGCTATGCCTTCCCCATCATATATTGCTTCTATCAGATGTAATAGTCCAATGGTGATAAAACTTCTGCTGGAATTAGGCTTTGAGATTACTATGTGAGAATCTTGCCTTTTTCTTTTTTTACTATTTATTAATAATTTACCTTTATGTGTTTTTTCATGTGTGTCCCTATCTTTTCTATTTTAGAATCAACTTAAGGTTAGGGTTCCCCATGTGATGCCCTCCAAATGTGACAGAATACAATTTCCAAAATCTTCTCTTGAAACTCTCTTCCAGTGCTCATATTGGTAGATGAGGACAGAAATTGTAATTTAAATTCCCTGAAAGTAACTAACTGAGGAAGCTACCTTTGTTCTTTTCCACGTGGTGACTTCCAGTATAGTTTCTTTTCTAATAACGTTTTCCTGTCCCAACTTCTCAATTTCATACTTGCTCTGTTTCTTTCTTGACTACTCTACTATTAAAACCAAATTCTAGTTCACATTTTCTATCTTTCTTTCCTTTCTTCTTTCACTCTTTGGTCTTTATAAAAACTATAAAATTGTACATTCTGTCTTTTTTCACACAACTGAAAATTTATGTACCCATTCATGATTTCTCACACACTCCTGCAGTCTTCTGCCATTTTGTGTTCATTTTTTCTTTTGCCCTTGATTTTTCATCCCTTCCCACATGCCATACCTAGGATTACCATATTCTTTTTTATTTTGCATTCTGTGTTGCCTCCTCCTTGTATCTGCTTAAATTCATCCATTAGCTGTTTAATGTATTTCATTCTATCTTCTTTTCTATCTAAACCTCCTCCAATTATTTTTGTTCTTCTGATGTTTATGTCAGTCATATATCTAGGATTCCATTCCTGACTATATTCATTCTCTTTTAGTTCTTTGTATCTCAGTTGACTTTGGATCGTATCTAAAACAGAGATTTTAATTTTTTTCCACTTAATATATGTGAAACATGCTTCTCTATTCCTGTCCGTCTCTCCTTGTGTCTTTTTGTAATTAGGTTGTAGGCAGAACCTATGTCTTATCTTTATCATATATGTTCTGTATCTTTGTAGTAACTTTTAGAAATAAATATTAGGCAGAGTTGGTGAGCTACAGATCCTTCAGTTAAACAAAGCCAATTGTCAGGACCCAGGAAGCTTGCCTTTCTATCACAACTCCTCTCCCCTGAAACAGTGTCCCCCCAGAAATCCTAATGGTTCTCACCCTATCAACTTTTAAGAAAACCCTGAAAATTTAGCTGTTCCCCCAGTCCTTGGGCTAGAGAAAGTGTTGATACCCTTTATAGGACTTTCTTTCAGGAGCTGCTTTTTCCACATATACAGATAATGTTTTCTATTGTTTTTCTTGTTGTATGCTGCCCAGAGTATATGGAGCTGGGCAACCTTCCCAATCTAATAAATACATAAATACAGTATATATATTTATAAAATCAAGATATCAGAAATATAGCAATGACAGAGGACTACAACAAATGCAAAAAAAATGCTTTGTGAAGATCTGTGCTTGAAAAGGCTTCAAATGCTATACAGTGAATTGTATTAAATCACTATACTTGCTAATAATCTACATAAAAATAAAAGTTCAGAGCAAAAAATGTCTATTTTTTCCTGAGGCTATTTGGGAATCTAGAACCTTTCACCAAATTTTCACTCCCAATATTTATTTTGACACTTGGTTGGGAGGGGGAAAAAGAAGCTAAGCTGGACACACTGTGTTCCCACTTGCTTCTTCCATTAAAGGTGAAAGGTTCTCACAAGAGAAAGAAAACATATTCCAACTTTCTAGTGATTTAAATGCTACTGCTGTTTCTATTATCAAACTGGACTTTAAAGCAACAACTTAAAAAAACTCCTTTTCTAAAGATACAAATGATTTTAATTTACTCCTAACCTTGTAAGCAAATAATTTTATTGTTAACCACCACTGGCATCTCTCCAAAAGGTTTTGGCCAAGTCTTAGCATACCTGGGGCAGTTCTGTTATATGGATATTTCCACTATAAAACCAACAATAAAATGAATGTAAGTTCGCTGTGTTAAAAAGACACCCACAGGCTGTGTGATCATGGAGTGGTTAGTTTGCTTCATATAATTTTCTTTCCAGCTTGAGGTTTACCATACAATCTCTCAGTTTGTGAAAAGCCATATGTAAATCATCCTAGTAATAAGAGAGAGGTAGTCCAACTATATAGACAGATGGAAAACATAGGAAGTAGTTTTATCCCCAGCTAGACAATTTGTCAGAGGTAACTTCACTGACTGGCAATGGCTGGCCCGGCTTTATTTCTCAGCATAGGTAGACATACCAAGGTAAGAACCTGGAACTTTCTACATGTAAAACATGTTCTACCATAGAGGGCGCTTAGGGCATCTCCACACTGCAGTCTTCAGCTATTTTTTTCTCATACTGGAAATGGAGCCATTTCTGGATTTCAACCTCTTGTTTTGCTTTAATTATGGTGATAGTTTATGTTGTATGTAACTGTGTTTATTACATTCCATTGGGGGTGGGGGAAGGAAGGAAGGAAGGAAGGAAGGAAGGAAGGAAGGAAGGAAGGAAGGAAGGAAGGAAGGAAGGAAGGAAGGAAGGAAGGAAGGAAGGAAACCTCATGCCGAGAAAAGCTGGAAGTATGGACCGTCCAAAATGTCATTTTTTCTTGCTACACAATCTGCAGCAGCACAAGGCAGAACAGTATGGAAATAGCTTTTGCTTACTTTTTCTCCTGTTAGAACTGAAGATAACATTAAACAGTTTCAAACTGTTTCTCCATTGGGAAATGGAAACAATGATGTGAAAGTCGCTGAACAGCAACTGCCTAGAAGGGTACATTTCTAATTACTCCTGACATGTCAGAAGCAGCATGTGAGTCCCCTGTATTTCTTCAAGTGATACTGATTTCTTTCAACTAAATGACAAGGCAGCTAGCATGCTTGCAAGCTTCATGGTTCACACTGGAACACTATGTTGTCTCACTGAAGGCAATATAAATCCTTGAGCCTGACTAGGATAGGCAAGAAAAAAATGCAAAATATTGTTTTCCAAGTGCATCTAATTTAATCATTTCCTTTTATTTGGCTTTTGGTCCAAAAGCTGATATTTCCAAAAAGCTGGAAATATTTCAAACGTTTAATTCTGTTTTCTCCAATCCAGGTACCCTCCAGATGTGTGGATTTCAGTGCTTAGAATTCTTTACAATGCCCATACTGAGAGGGGGATTCTAGGGACTGAAGCAGTGGTGGGATTCAGCCGGTTTGCACCGATTCGGTAGAACCAGTAGCTAAATTTTGCTGAGTTCAGAGAACTGGCTGAATGCACACTGCTTCTGGACATCCAGTCTAGGCCTCAGAGGTCTGGAGAAGGCATCCCAGGCCTAGAACAGCCCACCGGAAGTGCATGGATGCCACTTTCGGAAGTCCACTCTAGGCCTCGGAGACCCAAGCCTGCATCGAATAAGAGAACCGATTGTTCAGGTATTTGAATCCCACCACTGGACTGAAGTTCATACATCTGGGAATGCCCTGGGAACCATCTGATTCACAATGATATACATTTTCTGACAAGAGGCCTACTGAGAGACTTCTCCATGTTTTGCTCAGATGTTTTCATCCAGAAAAATCATTCTCAATAAACATTAATTTGCATTTTTGGACTAATTTTTAAAATCATTTAGACAGTGTATGTTTCAGTAAGGTTCAGGTCTTTCATAGGGGGTTCCAGGACAAGTCCTAAAACTTGCACTGCCATTGAAAGCCAAAAAACAAATTAGGACATATTATCATATAGAGAAGCTAACATATTAAAAAAAAATAGCAATAAAGCGGGTCACTGTATACATATGACAGGTAAGCAGTACATTTAGGACGTCAGTTCACATAATACATTATTCATGGTTTCTTCCTTTCATTTTAATAATGGCATCCATAAAATCAATGCTCTAAATTATCAGTCTTTTCCTCAAACCAGTGAAGCCATCTTCGCTGTAAAAGGTTACTGTATTAGCCTTTTTAAAAGCTAAAAATATGACAACCAAGAAGGCCCTTGGCTATCTACTTTAAACTTGTTTTATGCAAATGCAGGAAAATACAAAAGAGGCATATTACTTGGGTAACACGATCCGTATCACTTAGGGTTCCAGTGGGGAACTTCTGTCCTCCAGACATTGTTGAGTTTCCACATACTCCATGTGTGATATGGGAAGGCCACAGATTCCCCATCTCCAATTTGTCATATTTATTTATTTATTTATTTATTTATTTAATTAAATTTCTATACCGCCCTATTCCCGAAGGACTCAAGGCGGTTTACAGGGCAGCATAAAATACAATATAAAAGATAATATAAAATTAAAATACATTAAATTAATTAAGCCCAATTAAAACAATATTTAAAAAGCTAAAACCCCTTCAGTCCAGGCCTGATAGATCGAAAAACCAGGTTTTCAGGTCCCGGCGAAATGAAGGCAGATCGGGGGCGGTCCTGAATATTTGAATTATGATCGGAAATTATTAGTCACACAGTTCCTGAACCTAATCCTGTTAATACTGGCATTCTGGAAAAGTTGCCATTCAAAGGGAGAGCCCCTATCAAGAAGCTCATGGCATTAGCCCTGTGCTAGTTTTATATAAGTGTGAATTGAAATGGCCAATCTCTCTTTTAAAGAAGGCAGCTGCTCTTGACAATGAGTGATCCAGGAAGGCTTTATATTTGTTGTTCAGTGTATTCAGCATTGATCCATGAAATAGTTGATTCCCAACAACATTTGCCTCCCTCTTCAGTGGTATCAAAATCCCCAAAAGAGCCAGGAAAAGTGAGTTTTATACTCCACACATACATTCCCTCCAGCACGAAAATAGTAAAAGGGCAGGGGGAAAGATATCATATTCTTTTAAAGCACTAGGGACTGAAAGGAATGGAATGAAAATATCTGGGAATTGCAAAAATAAGTACAGTTGGTTTTCATGCTGTTTTGAAAGTCTAAAGCCACCTAAACACTTATGCATTTTTCCAGTGATTGTTAAAATTGCTGATCTGATTGTGCTTCAGCAGTAAAGTTCTCAGAGTTCTAAATCTAGACTACATCTGGTCTGCAGGTTACTCATCTCTGCCTAATATAACAAAGCCAGTTTCTATCCCAGAAACTATTTGAGAAACAGATTAAAAACTATTTTCTATAATCAACCAAGAGACTAGGCTAGCCTGCTGGCCATCAGTTTTAATATCTCATCAAAAGGACCATAATCTCTACATTACCTAAATATTTACTATCAAGGAAAGAAATATTGGGGCCTTAAAGTAAAAGTGTCAAATCAAAATGTAGCAGGAAAATTTCCATGATACCTATAATTCCATGATACCTATAAGGGTGACTCGCTCCCTCCTTAACCAGGAGGTGAGGGAGGATCCCTTGCGGGGACGAGCCGAGGAGTTTAGTCATCATCTGGCGGACAAAATCGCTCAGATCCGGACCGGTCTGGACTCTGACTGGGCAGAGTCTGATGTGGAGGAATCGGGCGGTCTTGAGCACATTGTCTGGACTGTGTTCGACCCTGTTTCCCCTGATGATGTGGACAGGATCATGGGGAGACTGAGCACCACTACCTGTTTGTTGGATCCGTGCCCCTCCTGGCTAGCTTATGCGGCTCGGGAGGGAACACGAGGCTGGTTCCATGCAGTAATAACTGCTTCTTTGAAGGAGGGTGTCTTCCCTGCCGCCTTGAAGGAGGCGGTGGTGAGACCCCTCCTCAAGAAGCCTGCTTTGGACCCGGCTGTTTTAAATAACTATCGTCCAGTCTCCAACCTTCGCTTTTTGGCGAAGGTTGTTGAGAGTGTGGTGGCGCATCAGCTTCCTCTGTTCCTGGAGGAAACTGATTATCTGGACCCGTACCAATCGGGTTTCAGACCCGGACACAGCACGGAGACGGCATTGGTCGCGCTGGTGAATGATCTCTGGAGGGCAAGGGACAGGGGTTGCTCCTCTGTCCTGGTCCTATTAGATCTCTCAGCAGCTTTCGATACCATCGACCATGGTATCCTGCTGCGGCGTCTCAGGGGGTTGGGAGTGGGTGGCACCGTTTTACGGTGGTTCTCCTCCTACCTCCAGGGCCGCTCGCAGTCGGTGTTGACGGGAGGGCAGAGATCCGCCCCGAGGTCTCTCATTTGTGGAGTCCCTCAGGGGTCGGTTCTCTCGCCTCTCCTGTTCAACATCTATATGAAGCCGCTGGACGAGATCATTCGTGGTTTCGGGGTGGGGTATCATCAGTACGCTGATGATACCCAACTTTTCCTTTCCACCCCGAACCAACCCAGTGATGCACTCGACGTGATGTCCCGGTGCCTGGAGGCGGTTCAGGTCTGGATGGGGAGAAACAGGCTTCGTCTCAATCCCACCAAGACTGAGTGGCTGTGCATATCGGCATCTCGGGCTAACCAGACTATTCCATCTCTAACGATGGGGGGTGAGGTGTTACCCCCCGTTGATAGGGCTCGCAACTTGGGCGTCCTCCTGGATTCACGACTCAATTTTGAAGACCACATAGGAGCCGTGACCAGGGGGGCTTTTGCACAGGTTCACCTGGTGCGCCAGTTGCGTCCCTATCTGGACCGAGACGCCCTACGCACAGTTACTCATGCGCTCGTGACCTCCCATTTGGACTACTGTAACGCTCTCTACATGGGGCTGCCCTTGAAGACCACTCGGAGGCTTCAACTGGTGCAGAATGCGGCCGCGCGAGTTGTAATGGGGGTCTCCCGATACTCCCATGTAACACCTCTACTCCGCGAGCTGCATTGGCTTCCGGTTGCCCTCCGGGTGAAATTCAAGGTGCTGGTTATCACCTATAAAGCCCTACATAGCCTGGGTCCGGGGTATTTCAGGGAACACCTGCTGCCAGCATCAAATGCCCTTCACCCAGTGCGCTCCCACAGGGAGGGTCTGCTCAGGGTCCCACCGGTAAGAGATTGCCGGCGGGTGACACCCAGGGATAGGGCCTTCTCAGTGGGGGCGCCTGCCCTCTGGAACCAGCTGCCAGTGGAGCTGAGGACTGCCCCCGACCTCCGGTCATTCCGCCGGGGCCTGAAGACCTGGCTCTTTGAGCTTTCGGGCCCAGGCTGAGGAGTAATTTATTTTAATCGGGGTTTTAAATGCACAGGGTTAGTTTAATCTTTTTTAAATGGGTTTTAACTTTTGTATTGCTGGTTTTTTAACTCCCTGTAAACCGCCCTGAGTCCTCAGGGAAAGGGCGGTATATAAATGTAATAAAATAAAATAAAATAAATAAATAATTGAAGGATTGAAAATAAAGTGCCAATATTATACATAAACCATGGTACCACTATCCTTTGAAATACAGCATACAGCTCAAGCCATCTAGTATCAAAAAGAATGCTCCAAAAGTTGCAAGAAGTAGCAACTAAAATGATTAGTGGGCTCAAACAATTTGTTTTCAGTTTAAAAATCACAGTTTATAGAATGGTAGAATACTGTAGCAAAAATGGAAAGAAAGCAAAGCTCAGTTAATATGGGACACTTACTTGGGACAGTACTTTAAAAGAGTTGAATAAAAGCAGAAATTGGTGCACCCAGGAAGATATATAACATTTTGGTTTCTCGGGGCTAAGATGAGCTTTGCTTCAAGCAGAAAAATAATCTTGAAAATATCATTTTTTCTTTTCACAACACTAAATTTGGTTTATATTGGCAGAAAAAAAGAAAACAAAGTATATGTATAGGCTCTTCATAGAAACATACTAGCTCCTTACTATCACATATTTCTTGCTCATTTAAATAAACATCAGACTGAATCTGTTTTAATCGTTCAACTCATTGCCTGAACCAGTAGAATGGTTCAGATAATTCAAACTGTTCAAGTCTCTTTTGCTTTTACCATCTTATTTCTGTAATTCCCATCAGTCTCCACTTTTACCTAAATCCATTTCTTCAACTCCCTGATCATTTTGATGAGATACCAAAAAATCCCAACTCTTGAAAGACCCAAAGGGGCATGGCAGAAAACTGTGAAGGAGCTCAATTCAGTGGATTTTAAGCCACATTTTTAAATACAGGGTAAAATTGGACCCTGTGAGCTTAAATGGACTCCAGAAGATGGTAGAGGACAGGAAGTCCTGGAGGAATGTTGTCCATAGGGTCGCGATGGGTCGGACACGACTTCGCAGCTAACAACAACAACAAAAATTGGACCTCCTCTCAAGCTGGTCTAAATTTATTCTTTCCAATTACTTACAATGGAAGGTATTTTAAAAAAAAATCTAAAACAAACAAACACCAGGAAAAAGAGAGAACATATTTCCTTCCTGCTTCTGCCACAGTGACCTGTTGTTGGCAGGTCATTTGGAAATGTAAGAATGCTCTGAGGAGAGGATAGGGATGCTCTGCAGGAGAGGTTTTCTTTTTAGCCAGTTTGACAATTCCTTTGATGATCCAGTATCAATTATGGTCATGTGTACAAGTTTATCACACTTCCAGAAATGAACCTATTTATAAAAAATGATGTAACTATTGAAAAGCATCAGCCAATACAATGCCTCAAAGCCATTCTAAGAAGCCTTGACTAAATCCATATAAAGAACCATCAAATTTACTTTACTGAAAGAACCCCAAATTGGTAGCAAAATTCTGTTGATTATTTAGATTTTCTAAGCATCTAAAGCAAATCTGGTCACATACAGGCCAAATAACTCAAACAACCTGAGAAGCTAGAGGAGTACCACTAAAATCACCAACGAAGTTGGGAAAAATACACATCCTGATACAAAGATAGAATACTTCACACTAAACGAAATGATAAAACTAAGCACACAAAAAGCACTCTGCTTGCTGAGATGATTATAAAAATAAAAAAGCAATTAAAATAATGAGATGTAAAAGATTCTAGTGGCATTTACTTACAGGTACTCAGATACCACAGTTCAAGAATTATGTCACCAGTAAGTAATATTGGTTCAAACACCTCTGAAATAACACTTTGCAAATGATTAAAATGCACCAGCATTTTGGAGCCACATTTAATTTAAATACTATTAAAACTGATTCTTGGCAAATTTTATGAAGATTTTATGACATAAAATTTATTATAAAAAAAGTTATGACATAATACAAAATGTCATAAAACATGTGCTGTGCTGATGTTTGACTGCTATACAGTTCAGCATGGGCTAATTTCGAGGTGGATACATCTCTGAATGTGTCCCAGTTTTCTCAGCGAAGGCAGTACATTAGAACCACTATCATTGTTAAAGGCATTGAGGAATCTGATAAGGAAATATCTCTGAAAGGATGACCCAAGGGGTCAACAGGCTGCCTAGTTTTTTAAATGTGCGATTGGCTCCAAATGCAAGTATGTTAGAATTAATTTTGTTTTGGGACACATCAAGTAACTATCGTGCTCCCTTTCATGCTATACCAGTGGTGGCGAACCTATGGCACGCGTGCCAGAGACAGCACTCAGAGCCCTCTCTGTGGGCACGTGCACCATCGTCCCAGCCCCGTGTCCCCCCATGGCCCCACCCTCACCAGCAGCCTCCACCCAGAGGAGAGTCACCCCCAGGCGCAGCCCTCATGGAGCTATGGCACTGCAGGGCCGCCTGGGCGATCTGCTGTGGTGGGCCATGGAAGTGGTGGGGGGCCCTGTGCACGGGCAGGGCATGGGGTGAGGTGGGCAGGGGGCCGGGGCGGTTTTTGGGCACTCAGTCTCTAAAAGGTTCGCCATCACTGTGCTATACCATCAAATTTCCACAATTAAAGATACCTTTATCTTTTCCTTCAGTCTGTTAATTTGTTGCTGAAAATGCTTGAACAAGTTAAATTACTTCATCCCCAGAATCTACCCTGCTATGGCTTCCTATACTGTTATTCCAATTCTCTAGGGCAGATATGTCAAACACAAGGCCAGCAGGCCGGATGCGGCCCACAATCGGCTGACATTTGGCCCTGGGGATGCCCTGAACATGGTGAGGGACTGGCCCCCACTGCCCTAGCCACAGCCAGCTCGGCGGACCCCTAGGCGCATGCACAGGAAGTGAGTGCGCAGGGGCCAATGGCATCCAGTAGCAGGGAATGTGTAGCCTACTGTGAATACCGGGCCAGCCCTCCAGCAGCAGCACTGTGGCGGCACCAGCAGCACATGGAGTCAGGGGGGGCATGTGGTATGGACCGCCGGACACGCCTACTCCATCCCATCTCTTTTTGATTGGAGAGCATGTCACCACTGGTAATCTCCTCAGCCCCCTTGAGGGTCTTGCCCTTGGCCCATGGGTGGAATGCATTCCCCTTGTGCACCTCGGTACCCGCCGCAGCCACGGCCACCAGCTGCTCACACAGGTCCATTAGGCTGCCACCCAGAGCTGCAGGCCCACCCAGAACAAAGGAGGTGAAGCAGTCAGCTAGGAAGCCCTGAGTAGAGGTAGTCAAGCACGCCCAGGGTCAGCAGGCAAAAGGCCACCGTGAGTGGGGAAAGCCAGATCCCCATCGGTGCCATGGCCACCCAAGCCCAGCAGAGATGGGGGAGAGTCATGCAATCTTGGCTGGGACTGGGGGCCATGATGCCATTGGGGATCCAGCTTTCCCCACTCAGGGTGGCCTTTGCTTGCTAGGCGTGCTCTACCACCTCTACTCAGAGCTTCCTAGCCAGCCACTTCATCTCCTTTATGTTGGGCAAGCCTACTGCTCGGACAGCAGAGGCAGCCTAATGGACCTGCGTGAGCTGCTGGCGGCACTGGCCTGAAGTGGGGGCAAGGTGCGTCAGGTGCACAAGGGGAACAGGCTCCACGTGTGGGCCAAGACCAAGATATGCGAGGGGGCAAAGAGATGACCAGCAGCGACCTGCTCTCCAACTGCAAGCAAAAATAGATGGGATGGAGTAGGCACATCTGGCGATCTGCATCACGTGCCTCCCCTCTCCCCTACTCTGCCTGTTGCTGGAGGGCTGGCCCAGTATTCACAGCAGGCTGAGGAGCCCCAGAGTACGCCAGTCAAGGAGCCAGCAGGCTGTGGCTGCTGACAGACACCGTCGGCCCCCATGCACTCACTGGCTTCTGTGTGCAGGGGCCAATGGTGTCAGGCAGCAGCCACCCAGGCCCCTGCCCCACCCACCAGAGACCCCCTGGATCTCTCCCAACCTCCACTGCCCCCACAGGCATCCTCCCCCACGAACAATGTTGAGGAGGCCACGCCCACCCAGTCAGCCATGACCACTGCAGCCACGCCTACCCAGTGGGCCACGTCCCCCCTGAGGGCACCACAATACTGATGCAGCCCTCAATGAAATTGAGTTTGACACCCCTGCTCTAGGGCCTCGTGCAGCAGTTCAAAAGAAATCTCAAAACATTCAAGTGCAACAAAGAAGACAAACATTATTTGGCCAAGATTAATAATGAAACACAGCTCAAATATGCAGTGGTACTGTCAAGGGCAAGAAACTTTGGGGCAAACATAACATGGTTATAACAAGGCTGAATTATAAAACTCTACACAGCTACCACATCTCATAATACTGATACGGTGGTTCAACTTAAAAAATCCTAAGGTGCTCACCCTGTATAACTCCAATCAAAACTCTAAAAGAGGCTGCTTTACTGTGACAGAAGTGTCTCCATTCTTTCAAGACTTTGCACAAGCCAATTAGATTACCACAGATGAATGTTGTATGATATTACAAACAGGCCTTAATATATAACTATAATGGAGTCTGCCCCTTACAGTTGTAAAAATGGGTCAGTCATATGACTAACTTAAATTACCTATTTTGCAGCAGTCATTAAGTGAATGTGGCACCATTAAGCAAACACTGCAGTTGTTAAGTGAACCAAACCAGAAGACAGCAAAACCATCAGAAAACCCAGAATCATCTTTTCGATGAGAGGGACAGCACATACATACATACATACATACATACATACATACATACATACATACATACATAAATAGTGATCATGCAGCCATATTGCTGAGTGCTTGAAATGTGGTCATGTGATCACAGAAGAGACCCGAGCATCAGAACTTCAAATCTGGATTATAAGGTCTCCTTTTCAGTGTAACTTAAAACCATCACTAGGCAACTGGTTGTAAGTTGAGGCCTATCTGTTCTCAACATCATCTAAACAGGAAAGGAGATGCCCATAAAATAGCTAGGCTTAGCGTCTACTATTACTTACCTGCATGCTGAGAAAACTGATTAATATTCAGCAAAAGCTATAACAATATTCTAAGGATACTGAATTAAATGTTTAATAAAAAAATTACACAGAAATCTACAGAGCAAATTTGCTTCTGCTCAAGTATCAGAACACGGAGCTTGCATTTTTGGCTATAGTTAAGTATCAGCATCTTCTCTACTTTATTAATCTGCTGTCTAAATCTTCTGCAAAACAATAACCCCTCTCAAAATGCTAATAAGAACATTTTCATTTGCCTTTCCCCCCTTTGCTTGAATGATCCTAAAGGTTCTGGACTCATGACAAAACCCCAAAAAACAATTAAAACAGGTAATCAGATTGAAATATAATCACAGCACACAGCACCCTCACATTAACATAACTTAGCTGCTGTCATCAAAAAAGCCAGCTCAAACATAATCATTTTATTCTGGAAAATGTTCAGAACCAGACCTTCTGAACCTTGCCAATGGAAACTCCTCCCTTCTGATCACAGGGCCAGCCCTAGACATTTTATTGCTTGAAGTGTTTGTGCTTCACGGCTCTTTGAATGAAAGATGCAACTGTACAAAACTCTGAGGGTGCAAGAGGACAGGTTTCAGTTGCTTTAGATTGCTCTCTAAAAGATGAAGAAAGGAGAAAATGGTTCATAAAAACCAATTCCACTGAAGAAACTCCATTTTAACATGCATTAATGGCCACCTGCTGTACCTATCCCAGCACACATATGCTTTGCACAACTTTCTCAGCAAGACACTTAATGGGAAGAATGTAATGGGTAAATCTAAGAATTCTTTGTGTGAGAAATGACACTACAAACAAACTATGGATCTGCTAATGTTCTATTTGTGAAGAAGAATGCCCTTCTGCATTACATCACTTCTGTTTCCAATGTTAAAAGACAGCATTGATTCACAACTTTACAGTCTATCACTTGGCGGCACCAAATAATAATAATAATGTATGTGAGCCAGATTCTATACTGGAGCGAAAAGGGAACCTGAAAACAGTTTCATCCCACAACCCAACATATGGAAAATACTCCAGCCCTCCTCTCTCCTCCTGCCTCCCTTCCCAATGTTATTTTTAGGAAACCTTTCATGAGCAAGACAGAGGGAATAAGGGAATAATATCAAAATATAACAAGGAACAGCCAGACAAAGAAAGCAAGACTATACACAATTTTAAATTATCCCTTATCCAGTGCCTCAATGGAAAGATGGAAGTCTGATTCTACTATTCTTACAGGGATGCTTCTAGATAGAGGAGCCCATAATACCTGAGAACCAGTCCAATGGGCAGATGGGAGTTCAAATGGCACCCTTAGAGGAACATCCTATGCAGCACAGAACTGAGACAGAAGTCCCTGCATTCTTTACCAGGTGCAGCGTTGCTGAGGACTAGGAAAGTATGTTCTAAAGCATCCTTGACCACAGGGCCAGGAAGACAATGATGGGCAACTCATTTGTCATAGAATAAGCCACTGGTGCATTTCCATCTGAGGAACCCTGTGAACTGGTTCTGGACAGGTGCAACTGCATGCTGCCAATTTGTTTTGAGGTTATTTTAATTCCCTGGCAGGCTCCCTTGCAGTTCATTTCAGAATGGAGCCAAGCAGGCCTTTCTGTTCTTTTGACAAATTGGAAGGTTTGTTGAATCTGCCTGTGGCCTGGATCCCCTTATTTACAAACTCTTGTTTCATCCTGCTAAAGGGAAAGGTGCTTGACAGCTTTGCAGCTCCTCAAGATTTTTTTTGGTTTGGCAGATGATCAGATGAACAAAGCATGGAGTAAGGATCTGCAGAAGAATAAGAATAACTTTACAATATTTTCCTTTTGTAGGAGATATGAAGGATTTTTTGTTTCTCCAAGATCTACAACAGCTTAGGGAAGGTCAGCATTGTGATTCTTTATTTTGTATTCTCTCTGCTACAACACTATAAGCAATACAAATAATCACAAATTACCTTCAAATTGTTTTTAAGATTGGGAAATGGAAATAGCAGTGTTCTACAAATGACTCTTAAAATTAATTCTTTACACATTTAATACCAATTGAAAGAGAGCACAATTAAGGCTTCTTCCTAACATTTTAACTTGGAACAGTATCTCCCCCCCAAAAAATGATACAAAACCCAAACATGTGTCCTAAAGGCTGTGTAATAAAATGCTCAAATACAGGGATGAGAAGGGTTTTTTCAGTAATTGATTAATTTTTCATAACGTTGAGTTTAAGAATGGATGACTGTCTAGTCCTATAGAACCAGGATGCTTGTCAGCTTTTCTCCCATAAATCTAGTTTTGACTCTTCTGCTAAATTTTAAGTACTATAGTTTAAGTGATCAAAAGTTTACAAAAACGTTTTTTTACTTCTTTATATAAGAATGATCTTTGGCACACATCTGTTTCACTTGTCGTAATTCTATACATTCAAATCTGGCATGGGAATTGAAACAGAATTTGGATTCTGAGATCCAAATTTGACCACTTTTTCAAAAAGGCAAATAAATATCCAGCTTTTGTGGATGTAGATACATTTTCTGCTGAAGGCAACAATGTTCACTGAGCAGATCCAACAGTCTTTGCAACCACTTATCTCTCCAATCTTCCTAACATGTATAATTAGGAATTCTCCCCTTAACTCTCTTTGTCATCCAACTATATTATTTTTTTTCAAAGGCAATACATCCAATCTCTACCTCCAAAGTAACAAAACACACACACATTAAGGATGCAAACTGCAAATGTCAGGCTAAAATCAAGAACTTATGCTCACATTTCATTATAGTTTGATCTGCTGATTTTATGGAGGAAGTTCTTGACTTTACAATGAATATTCTAGATTAATTATTAGAGATGCCTCCACTATGGCTAAGGCAAACAGAGAAATTGCAAATTGATGGTTGCAGGTGGTTTTATTTCCTTCATTTGGTTATTTTCTACATTGTACAGGATTACATTTATATGAGTCTGCACAAAATGGAGTCATATTGTAATTTTCTACTGAACAATACACCTTTAAGTGGATTCTTGAAACAATATTTCCTTAAAAGTATTATCTTGGTTCTATTTATTGTCCTAATTATACTTTCTGAAAAAAATAGAAAAACATAAAACATTTTCCTTTGTTTTAACTAGATAATGAAATAAATTTAACTAGTTTATACACACACACATACACATGCACACATATATAATATATATATATATACAAATTTGCAGCATAGTTCAGCTGCTGTAAAGTCTCCCACAAATTTATTCAAACAGGCTCAATTACAATTCATAGAATTCAGGTTTTAGAAAAAATGAAGATAGGTATTTGGATTCCGCCTTTGGCCCAGCAACTTTTAAGATATATGCATTATCCATCCAGTTAAATATCTTCATATGGTGAGAAAGAGATTACCACTTCTTTAAACCTCCCCTGTAGAAGTTAAAAGATTCAAAACATTCAAGTTGCCAGGGTTATGATCAATGCAGTGTTTTTCGTAAGGCCAGTTTTGAGTCTAATTGCTGACACCTTGCCTGAGTTTAAAATAAACATTCTTCATATTAAAGTTCTTAAAAGTACATTTAAATTTCATTTTTTTAATAAGGCCTCAAATGTTTTCAGTTTTTAGTTTTATAATCAATCTATACATTTATAATTAAATTATAATTAGCTAGCATGCTGGCTACTAAAACACCTCTGTTCAAACATTAGATTACTATGTGAGAATCAGAATGCTGAACGCAGTAAAAGCACTGGGATAGAAAAATGCCCAAACTGACCCATAGTACCTTCTTTAGCACTGGCCTATGGTTACAAGTCCAACCTTCATTTTTGGAAGACCCTCCAAGCTGAAAATCATGCAGATTCATTTCTTCTTCCTTCCCTGCATTTCAGCATTTCAGGCTGCTATTTACTCCACTCACCTGCCCTTAGCTTGCAACAGAGAACAGAAACAACAATTTAACCATGAAGTAAAACTATGGCACTCAAGAAGAAGAAAAGGGCCTATCTCTATTATTATGAGCTTCAGTTGAAATATGGCAGTTGGCCTAATATGTTATAAGACCTCATCATCCAAATACTTTTTGAACAATACTTGCTGATTGGGTTTAAAAGATTGGGTTTGCTGAAATCATTATTCTTCCTTTTATTGCTCACCCATCACCCCCACACACCCCAATCTCTGGCTGAGCTCTAGACCAACAGATCATATTTAGTGAATCCAAAAATATTTTAAAAGAAAACCATTCATTAGTTTTTGATTTAAATTCAGGGTTTTTTTTAAATCATTTGGCTGGTAATTGATGTTTCCATTCTCCAAAAGTAAGAGTTTTAAAAATAATCCAAATAATACA
The DNA here is from genome assembly GCF_964194415.1 of Vipera berus. Taxonomy (NCBI): domain Eukaryota; kingdom Metazoa; phylum Chordata; class Lepidosauria; order Squamata; family Viperidae; genus Vipera; species Vipera berus. The sequence goes on from NC_138203.1 coordinate 116,928,722, forward strand.
AGTTTATTACTAGAACTCCATAACTGTAGTTTTGATTCTTACATTTGCCTAAAATGTAATTTTTGCCCTAGTGAAAATCTCATGGTCAATGGCAGTCACGTCCTATCTATATTTACAAGATCTTTCATATCACTATATTTTCTAGGGTTTTTTTCAGAATAATTGTTCATTTCCTTGCCATACAAATTATTAACTAAATAATTTTGTAAGCATTAAGAACTTCAATATTCACATTCCAGCAAGCTTGATGTCTCCCTGTGCTCTAAACAACTGCGACTGTGATAGAATATGGCTAAGGTATCTAATTTATAATGACTTTTCAATGTTTCAACCCATGGCTTGTACTAGCATCAATGTTTGCAATGTTTGACTCTCTTTTTGCCTAAAATGAGCAAATTTCTTTTCTAAGTTACCACCCTTAAAAGTCTTACTACACAAGTTTTTCCACGCCTGCCATGAAATGCAATATGCTCTTTCGAATTGCTCCTTTATTTTCACACAGCTGGCAGAAGAAAATTTCTTGGTGGATTGTGCCCTTCAGTTTCGGGTTTTTTAGGCTTTTGTGTATTCTTAATGCTATGTTTCTTTCTTTTCTTTTCTTTTCTTTTCTTTTTAATAAAACTTTTGTTTCCAAAGTAGTAGAGAGAATAATTCTAAACCAAAATACTTGGTCAGAAAGAGTTATGCATGCAAGTCAGAGAAGAGAAGAGAAACATTTGGAAACAGAGTACAGTATAATATAGCTGGAATAAATCTAGAATACTATCAGTAAAAAACAAAGTCTTCTGCATAAACCAGAAATACCACTATGAAATGATCAAATCAATTATTTTCTAAAAATCTATTTTCAGTTATTCAAATATTCAGATTAAGAAAGAAATAGTAATAAAAAACATTACAAGTAAACTATACAATTATGTAACCCTAAAGTTAAAGTATTTTATTAATAAATATACACTTGCATATGCACACGCACATGCACACGCCCATACACACACACGCACACTTTATTCATACTTTTAAAATAATAGTTAGAATTCTTATTTAAAATAATAGCATTTCCTCTCCTATGAGGTAGAAATAATACTTTTTGCTGCCATGAATCAATTCCAAAATTCATAATGTTGGTTTACTTAAAAAAAAATAATGGAAAATCATCTATTTTCTCTTACCAGAGACAAGACTCTTTTTTTTTTCTAAAGCTGATTCCACCACCAGCACTGCCACCACCAGCAGCACCAACCACCACTCTTATGGTTAAAAAAACAAAGACTGGGTCTGCTAGAAGCTCTTTCTGTCTAGAAGCTGCTACGCAAAAAGTCGCTGGTATTCTCCAAACTGCTGGTTGCTAAAATTTTGCCAAGAGATGTGGGAGGGGGTGAGGTTTTCTGCTGTGTTAAATATCCAGGTCTCTGCAAGTCTTTCGAAGAGTCTTATGCACAGCAAGTAAAAGTGCTTTCAAAAAATTCAGTTCTGAAAATAAATATCAAACAAGCATGCTAGATTGTCTCACAGGAACCAAACTAATTTTGAGCTAAATGTTTTCACGATTATTTTCCTTTTAGAACAACTATTTTCCTCCCCGGTATCTCAGCACCTTGAGCCCAGTCTTCTGTTGTATCTACCTATGTCTGCTCTCTCCCCTCTAGGAGAAGAAAAAGCCCTGTGGTTTAATATTTCTCTGTGTTAACAAAATCAAACGTACAAATATAAAATTAATCACACTGGAAAATGAAGCCCTATATAAAGAATATGAAACAGTCAGGTGACAAAAACACAACACAAAAGAATTCTTCAGGTACTTTATTTTAAAACCATTCAAAATTATGATAAGAAACAACATTTCCAAGCAAGTTACCCAAAATGGCATGCAACTTCTATCAGAGAAAATAATGTTTAATAATTATTATTTGTACCATGACAAATTAATAGGCTTGGTAGGCATCTGCCTTACCAGGCAATTTATTCTTGAACATTGTCAATGTCTTTCTCTTCTCTCACATATTCCATAGACCCAAAATGAGTAGTAATAATAAGAGACAACGACAGTGCAGAAACTACCTAGTATGACAGCCATAGAAGCAAAACTGCAGTCGGGCTTCAGCATTAAATTAGGCGTTGCAGCTCAAAAAAGTGGGAGGCAACATACTATATTATTAAAGTGGGAATACGCAATGTAGAGTATGGACACATGGAGAACGACATGATCAGAAATCTTAAAAAGGTTGAAAATTGACACGTGTGAATCAGGAATGCAGGTTCACTACATTGCACATACTGTATCTGCATTTAGTTCAAGGAAAAGTGGACCTAGATAAAAACCATTAGGTTAGGGACTTGTGGAAGTAGATCTGATAAATAATTTTAAAAATAGCCTTGTTTTAGTTTAGAAATTTAATTGAACTAATGGTCGCCCTGATCCTAACCCTTTCAACCACTTTTAGGATTCTTCTGTGGGTGTATCTCCCATTGGCAAAAAAATCCCATCAACAATGGTGGGTGAAGAAAGTGGAAGGGGGCATGGTAACTGAGTGATGCAGACCATTCACTCCATAGGTTTTGAATGAAGTACACCCAGCAGTCTTCCTGACTTGCATTGAAGCGTGAGCTTTGAGGGACACCAGTGAGTTTGCATGTAATTTTTTTAATGTAACCTCCATGACCCCTCTATTTCATGAAATATAACCTACACATATGTTTGAAGTGAAAGCATCCCACTGCTAGGAGTGCTTAGTGATCTTCCTTTGACACTGCTCCATTTGAAACCACTAATACCTAAGACCACATCCATCAATTCTTCTCTTCCTTGGTCTTATTATTATGCGGTCACCAATTGCCCTGCTCACCGTCTTATAAAGGGCAAAAAGAAAATAAAAACCTTACCCTATTTCCAACTTTTCTACACAATTTTTAGAGTCTGTCCCACACTTATATTCTTGAACTGGTCTGTGCACCAAAAACTAACCTTTGCCAAAGGGGAGTGGGATAAAAAAAAATTTGGTGTGTGATTTATAGGAGTGGGGGGGGGCTTCCTCCTTACCCTGGAACTGACAAACAGAAAATCTGCATGTCTACTAGGAAGGCAAAGCCTTTCCTTCTTTAGAACCAGCCCTTAACTGTATACGTATTTAAGGCAGAAGCTGAATTCAGATGTTCCAGTTTTTAAATTAAAATTTTTTAGCTTTAAAGAAACTATCCACTCACTCAGGCCTGCTTTTTTCCCAGCGCTCACCATAAGATCCACACTGACTTAGAAATAAGTCCATTAAACCTGATGAATCTTAGCTATGACTTTGTGTAAAACAGGACTGAGTAACTGCAATCCTTTGCATGCTTCTCAGGACCACAGCAGCTGCTGTTGCAGCTGGCAAGACCTTCTAGCCCCTTCGTGAAGAGGGATTCTGAGCTCTGCCAGGCCTCTGAACAATCTACATGTCTAACCCCTTTTCTTCTGCTCTTCACCATGGTGTCTCTTTTCATGCAAAGGAGCCTGCAACTGATCTATAGAAATAAGCATCCATTTGCAGGTTTCAGTTCAAGGTACTGTCTTTTTCCCAGGCCAGTCTGGCTGCCTTACTTACTAGCTGGTTGGAAGGGAAAGTGTACACGAAGAGGTTGCTAGCTAGATATCAGGCAAGGATTATTCCTGAACTTCAAGTAAGCCTTGCTTGTGTGTGAGCTGCAGAAGGCTGCTCTAATGGTAACAAATTAAAACAACAGCACCAAGAGCTCATCAGCCTCAGACGTAGGCCCAGTTCAGTCTGTGGAATAGCTGCAGATAGTCTCATTTTCGAAAGAAATCCAAGAACTGAAGGCCGTAGCACGACTAGGAGAGATGGGGCTGTTCAATTCTTCTCTGTCATTTTTTTCTGCTCAAAATCATCCCATTACTTTCTACCAGCACAAGAAGAACATACAACTTCCCTACAAATGAAAGTCTACTTTCCAGTTAAAACAATAAAAAACTATGAGAGCCTTTTGTTACTCTGCAGATAGTACAAATATTGTATACAAAATTAAATGACTATCAACATACCAAATAATAATGGGTGAAGGGGCAGTCTGCTACTCCCCCAGGGTTACAGGAGTACAATTCCCATAAGCCCCAAAGGTGATTCTTAACTAGCTAGATCAGAACACCAGCTTACCTATCCCTATCATAGAATCACTTCATATCCAAAACTATAACAATAATCTATCACTCTTTTCTTCCAAAGAGATAGCACTATACTACCAAAACTCTTTCCAGTCTTCCAAAATGCAAATTTTCATCACAATAGTGTTCACCATACAGTGAACAATACAGGCCATATTTAAAACTGAGCATATTATATTGTGCCATGTTCACCAATTTTGGATGAGCTTGAACCAGCAAAAACCAAAAGTTAATGTTCCCTCTAGAATCAGTCTGAAAGTTCTATCTAACCCTGAATGAACATATGGTGGCTCCTCTTTTGGCATTGTCTTATGGTGATGTTCTTTTTTCTTTCCTTTTTTTAAGCATTCAGCTAAACTTTGTTCAGGTTTAAAAGGTTGCAGGACAAATCAGCTTTCACATAGATGGTTTATTCTTCTGCTGTCATTTCACATTTACTGACATTCATCATCAAAATGAGTAAATGTCTTCTATTTTTGCACCAACTGCTGTAGAACAAATCCTTCTGCAATTCACACGTTATATTTGAACTACATTTTGTTGGCAGTATTTTTACTAGCAAATAGCCTGCACTGTTTAACTATCAACAATCATTAACAGATCAGGATATTGATATTAATAATAATGGAAATGATGCCACTACTAAGTGAATGCAAAAGTTCTGTTTGCAGTCAGTACCCAAGTCTATAACTATGGGTTATGATTAACTATAATAAAATAATGTGATCATTCAATTACAAAAACATTTCATACAGCAGATTCACTTTACTGTTATTTTGCAAGCTTCATGGATTGCTCAGGAAGCCTAACTGAAAAGCAGCAAATCAGTTTTCCTACTCAAATACAATAGACTTTTACAATCTTGTTCCACTGGTAAAATTGGTAAGATCAGGTGCTGCATTTACTCACTCATTCATATGAACACTTCTCTCCCAGGATATTTAGTTTCATCCTGCGTAATCTTTTAATCCACTACCAAAAATACTAACTATTCTTAGTGGAAAAGACTATGGCTTGGTCATGGCCACATGCTTTCCATCTTTAAGGTGAAGGTGAGCTCATGCTTGCCTGAGACATTTTTCACATACCAAACAGAAAGCTACCATTTAGAGCATGGCCCCATTGTTCTTCACCCCACGAAAGTGACTTCTTGGACAGTACAAGTCAGGGAGAACATTTCCTCAGAAATAAGGTGAGAAAGGCAGACAAATCTATTTTGTAATCTGAATTTCAACACAATGAATCCCAACACAAAAGCTGAAAAATATTCTTGCCCTTCTCTGTTTGTAGGTCTGCGCAGGGCACACAACCTCCCCAGGCAAAAGCTGCTCCCTCCAGCTGGCCTGGCCCAGAGACTTCATGGAGTGGGGCAGCAAAGGAGAAAGAGACTTTTAGCAGAAGGTAGGCTAATGTTTTTCATTTGGGGGAATGTTTTTCCTGCTTTTAATTGACCCAGAATATCACAAAATACCCAGGAGCATTTCCTAGAAGCATTCTGTCCAAGTCCATGAAATACTCCCCACCCACCCTTTTGCAGGCGCAATCACGAGCCGGCCTGTAACAGCCTGACTCGGCTCCTCCATCAGAATCCGGAAGAAGCGCAATTTGCTTTTCCGCATTCAAAAAGGGAATAAGGAAGGTTTTCAGGAAGATTTTAATTCAGCGGTCCTCGTAGTCGGGCCTCCCCGTTTTCCCCCAGGAAGCAGCGCCAGTTTGGAGCCACCTCCTCCACCAGCTCGCGTGGAGGGGAAAAAAGCTACAAAAAGAGCCCCACGCGGCTGCTTTAATACACATCTTTCTCAAGTTCCCCTCAAAACCAGTTACAACCAAACCAGTTCTCAGGCTCTCTTCTGTAAATTAAAAGGAACCAGCCGCCGCTCTGGAGAGCCAAGAAAAGCCTCTTCATAATGAGAAGTGTGGCACTCGGTTCTCCAGCACCAGCGCTGGCGCTTTCGGCTTTCCTTTCAGCGCTTGGAGCGCAGGGAAAAAAAAATCTCCCAGCCTGTACTGCGTCTCATTAGGGAACCCCTTCCTTTTTTCGGGATGCCTCGATTCTTGGCGGATCTCGTTACACACACACACACACACACGCACAATTTCGTCTTAAAAGCTCCAAGGTGCAGCGCGCAAACAAACGCCCGTCTGTTTTCTCTCCCCGCCCACTCCGCTTCCATTTTATTTAAAGACCTCTTTACTTTTTATGCGTCGCAAGGAGCCGCGCAAACGGTTCGAAGTCAAACCATCGCTTTGCCCCTGGAGACAATTCCGGAATTGACTACTACCTCCGCGCTCCTGAGGCTGGCTCATTTTTTTAGCGGAGCCAGACCAAGAAGGCAAGATCTTCGGGCCGCCGCTCTGCCCAGTTCCAAAGGGGCGCCTATTGACGGGTTCAAGAAAGTTAACCGTCGCCTCTGCCTCGTTTGAATCTATTGTTAGTGGCTCAGAAATCCCACAGCGCTGTGGGAGAGGCATTCGGTCGAGGGGGGCCTCCGTGCCTTTTTTCACAGACACACCCTCCCCGGGAGGCCACAGTCTGTCCCTTGGGCCGGCTGGAGAGGAATTGTAAGCTCCTTCAGGCAGGGACTTTGGTTTTTGAATTGCTGTGTAGTGTTGAATATACCATAAATAATAACGGGAGGATGGGTTCCCTCTCCCCCTCCCCGCACACGCCTAAATCCCGGTCAGCCTCTACTCTGAGTAAGGAAGCTTTTCTAGGAACACTGGGGGACGGATTCTTTTCGCAAAGTTAGGGTGCAGCTGCAGCCCCGGAACGCGAACCATCGGGAAATGTTCCCGCGCGGGGGGCGGGGGGAGAGAATAGCAGAAAGCGCAGATTTCCCCGAAACCAGATTGGGGAAGAAGTCAGGAAAGGAAATGGGAAAGGGCAAAACAGGCAGGACGCCTAAGGAGTGCTTAAACGGACCCGGTCTCTGGCGGGCGAGAAGCATGTGGGGTGGCGAAACCTTTACGCTTAGCTCGCTGGTGTGCCTGGCGCCGGTCGGGATCGTGGCTGTGCTAAGAGGGGGCTCCCCGGGACCCAACCCCCTTCCCAACCCATTCCCTTTTCTCGCTCGATGGCAGAGCACCGCAGCTTCCCGATCCGGCCGCGCACCCCTCACACCTTTCCACAGCTACCTCCTCTTCTGTCACCAACAGAATTAAGACATTAATTAAGGCCCACGCGTTAGAGGCTACCCCGAATGAGCTTCTCATTTTGCTTATTACTTTTCAAAGTCGAAACCGCGGGAGTAGGAGGCGGCGGCGGCGGCGGCAGCTCTGGCAGGCCGAGCACAAAGGCGTGATTGTCCGTCGCTGCTTTGGAGGGAAAGTATTAATCAGAGAGGAAATTATTGATTTCCACGGCACGTACCGTGACGGTGAAGAGATTTTGGGCAACCATCAGAATCCCATATATACACGTACATAAATATATATGTTTTTCCCCTCAGGTTTAAAAAATAAAAATAATAAAATCGAAAAACAAAGCACCACCGGAGGTGGAGGACAGCGAAATCCTCTCTCCGCAAACCCTTCAGCTTCTTGCTGCGGCAGCAATGGAGCAGGAGGCGGCGGATGAGACAACGGCGAAAGAGGCACCACGTGAAGCTCAGCAAGGGCCCGAAGCCGACGCGCGAGCGAGGGAGCGGAAGGGAGGCAGCGGCAGACTCCGTGGAGGTGCAAGCGGGAACAACTTGGGCAAAGCGCGACCCCCAAAGACCCCAGAACTTCGCCCGGCGCTGAAGGGGCAGGCGGGAAGGCAGACACCGCGGCAACCGAGCTGGCCGTGTCTAGGCTTGCCGAGATTCCCTCCCCGCTTGGATCGTGTTTTACTGGAGCGGCTGCTTGATTTGGAAGGAGATTGGCCTCCCAAGACTGGAGAAATGCCACCTTCTGTGCCGCCGGATTTGCAACACTTCCAAGCTGGAGCAGTGCACTTTAGCGGAGGGGAGGGGGGCAGAAAGAGGGGAGGGGAGAGAGCGAGAGAGGCAAGCAGGAGGTGGGGGGAGAGAGACGTGGAAATCGAGCCTTGCTAGGAGTTTGGGGGTTCCCTAGAGCTTCCTGTCCTTTGGGCCCTGCGCTACGCTACTATACTCTACCCTCTTTTCCTCCGGGCCGATCCATAATACCAGGGATCGGTTTCGGAGTGCACATCGCTGGCCGGTGGTGGCGTGGCGGGCTGAGAAGGGCGGGCATGAACCGCGCTCTGCGCTCTGATAGAGTTTGCTAATCCCGTTACTGCCGCCTTCGAAGTTCGGCGGAAGCGGCGCCTGCCTTACTTGTGCAGACGAGGGGAAGGGCTGGCATACGGGTCTTGGGAAGTGGCTACAGACAGAGTGTTCATAGACCTGAGGCACCCATTGGATAGAATCTATTAAAAGAGGGGGAAAGAAAGAACGGGGGAAAGTCGAATTGAAAAGGGGAAAACGGAATGGAAAGCGGGAAAGGGCATAGGCGTGAGGATCTGCAGGAGTCAGAGAAAAGGGGGTTTCCCCAACCCCACTCCGGTCTTGCCTTGTGCACTTCTGAAACACTAAAAGACAGACACCAAAACTTCACTCGCGTTTGCGTTTCTCCCCCTCCCCCTTTGGGGTGATGTGAGCAAGAGGGTGGGATTTCATAATTAGGTCGCCTGTCAGAAAGTTTGAGCCAAACCAAACCAGGCGCAAGAGAGACAAGTCAGCCCCTTCCTCCGGCGCCATCCGCCTCCTCCGTAAAGCTAGGCCGGCTCGGCTTTGACTCGCCGCTGACACTGCCGCCTGATCCTCCATTTGGCACCTTCGCGAAGAAAGGGGCGGGAGGTGGATGGAGCGGGAATACTTCTGCGATCCCGGATAATCTGCCTGGTTTTTGGTTTAATGAGACGCCCCCTGCTTTTTCTCTGAGTCTGCCCGTATCTGGGGGCGGGGGCTTCTGCGCGCAGATTCCGTAAGAGCCCCTTCACAGCGAACAATGGAGAGAAACTCCCTTCATAGCTCAAGAGGCCGGGAAAGGAGGGGGGGCCGCTGGACCTCTCCCTCGCTCTTCCTTTTCAGCTATTTCAAACTAAATTCGGTGGGCTCTTCCTCTCATCCCACTGTCATTGTACACGGCCCTAAGGCAACCAAGGAGCAAAAAACTGGGGCCAAGGAGAATTTCGAGCGGGTGGTGGCGAGGCTACGGCAGCCCTTGCGCCTTGCCTGGCTCCTCTGGATGAGGGAGTAAAGCGCTGCTCTGCTCGCTCCGTCCTGCTTCTTCCAGGCAGCCGTGGTGGAGGGCTGGGGCGCAAGGATTACAGGCAGGGAACGGAAGAATCCGCACTGATGGCGGGTGGGAAAGTATTTTGCAATGGGACCGACAGACGGAACATGGAGGTGCCTATTGCACCCGTCGGTGCCCACCACTCGCCGACGTTCTCGCTCACTCCAAAAAGGCGCGCCTCCGCCAGCTGAAGAGTGCTTGAAGTCATCACGTGGACACTATGCTAATCGAGGCAGGTGACTCATAGGTTGGTGGAGGGGGGAATGTGCTCGGCTGAGCTCGCCGCAACAACCCTCCCTCGCCGTCTCGTGAGAATGCGCGCTTAGAAAGCTCTTTTGCGCCTCCGGATCTCAGAGGCGGGGAAAGCCGATTCGAGCGGTAGAGCCTCAATCCTCCGCGCACTTCCTAGGAAGTAAGCCACGTTGAATTTAGTGGGACTTATTTCCCGAGGACAGACCCTGGGGATCGGCTCTTGCTTTCGATTGAGGAAAAAAAAATAAAGAGTGGAAGTGTCAGGAGAGAAGGGGAGGGCTTTTCCAACTGAGTAAAGAAAGAAAGAAAAACTTTCTCGCGTTTGGGAAGGTCTCCAAATCTTCCTGGTGAAAGAGACTTGGAGGTTTATTTTTAGGCTTCCAAATACACACATACACATACACATACACATACACATACACATACACATACACATACACAGAGAGAGAGAGAGAGAGAGAGAGAGAGAGAGAGAGAGAGAGAGAGAGAGAGAGAGAGAGAGAGAGAGAGAGAGAGAGAGAGAGAGAGAGAGAGAGAGAATTTCCCCTTCATTGTTCTGGCCTTGCTTAAGTTTGCGAACTAAAACAGTGGAATTTAGAATGCATACATAACCTGCTGATGTGTAGGTAGGGAGTGAACAAACTGAATTCTGCCGACAGGGTCCTTCTTTTTTCTCATTTTCATACTCCACCCCATACGAAGGAAAACGGGCATTTTTGGCCGAGTAAAGACAAAAGTATTATTCATGACTTTTTTCGGAGGGGAAAAAAAACTGCCCTCAAGTCAAAGATGGGTGGTTTTACGGCCAGCCGCTTGATTTCCTCTCTTCTTGGTTTGAATGTCTAAGCAAATGGTTTTAAATAACTCAGGTCGTTTGCCCTTGCTAGTTCCTAAAATGGACAATTCAAACATCTACCAACACTATCATTAATACTACTACTACTTAATGGTATTGTCGCCATCATTATCACAATTTAGGTCTTTCAGATTTTCCTCAAAGGTAGGCTGAAGATGGCGCCGCCCGCGTCCAGCCAAGGCGAACGAACGGGAGTGGCGTCAGCGTCTTGAACAAGCAGAATCGGCGTGGATGGATGAGCCTCTTTTCTTCTCCCGCGGCCGCGGCTCCTCTTGAGACCCGAAACTTGCCTCGCCTTGGACGGAGCGGTTTGCAGGCTCTGTAGCGCTCTAGTCTGGATTAAAGGCGAGGACCGCGCTTCGCCCAAGTCTTGCCAGTCACCTAGCCAGCCTTTAACGCAACCGCTTACTTCGGGTTGTTTTGTCTGTTTAAAATAATGCTATACTGATATTCTTACAAAAACAGGCAGGCAAAAAACTTCGAGAGACAAAGCAAATAGTCAAAGCTAACTTTATGCAACTTGTTCTCCGCTGCGCCTTCGCGAGACCGGGAGCGGCGCGGGATGGGGAGGGAGGGAAATTCAGCCTGTTGATTTCGGATCTCCTGCCGACTTTTCCACTGATTCGGGCTGGGATGGCCCAGGAAAGCAGCGAGGGGGCTTCTCGCTCCTTCTTAAGAATTAATGGTTGTGAGGACAATCAAGGTATAGTTCGGCAACTTTAGGCTTGATTACTCTGGAGTAAAGCCTTGATTTAGTCCCGCCTAGAGATTGCAGCTTGCAGATTTCAAGTGCAGTTGATCTCGGAGGAGAGATCTAAGTAAGTCTACTTCTCCATCGAAATCAGCGATACTTCCGCTTGGCCCGCTCTTACCCTCAGTGTAGTTTTTCCACCAGCGATCGTAATTCCCATTTCCAGAACGTTTGGGGATTGAGGCCCGCAGAGCCATTCGCAAAAGCCTTGTGAGAGCCAATGACTTGCGGGAGATGTTCTACCGAACCACGGCCGGACTTCTGGAATTTGCCCGATTGTGTTTTTAATTACGAAAGATCACACTTAGTCCTTGTGAGTTTAAATATATCCTCGAAATAATTTCCATTACGACGAAAAAGGAATTTTGGACAAGCAATGTTTGAAGTGAAAATCCCAAACAGCCTTTGAAAAGTTCAGGGAGATCTAGCCCACCAATACTCTCCCTCCAATTAAAATAGTGTTGTCGTGAAAAGACCCCCAAGCGATGAATTCCATACTTCTTTTTCGTATAACTAATTGTTAAACGAACTTGTGCAAAATGGATACTTTGCTGATTCCTCAAACGCCAAACAAATATAATTTCTTTAATAAATAAATAAATGCTATCAGTTGTCCCTCGCGTCTCTTCTGAAATTGATTTTTTGTATGTCTTTAAATATTTCAAGTTCGCGTGAGAAGAGTTGACATGTTATTGGGTTTTCAGTGGGACGAGACTGCGGTCCTTTTTCAGGAAGAAAATACACCAAAGAAACGGGACTGTCCCTGTTAAGAGAATGAATCTCTGAGCATCGCATTTAGGAAGTCACAAGTTCAAGAGAAAATACTTATCTTTTCCTACCCCTCTCAAAGCAAAAGCAATGTTCACAAAACTATAATACTAGAATTAAATGAAAATTAAGCAATGTTTTGCTTTTCGACTCAAATAAGCATAGTGTATGTCTTTTTCGAACAGTGCATACCAGTTCGTTCCTTTAGATGCTATCATTTCTTTTAAAACGAAATCCTCCTTTGTCTATTTTTTCCGATGAAGTTTAAACATTTAGACGAAAGGGGAACTTGGGGTGGCTGAGTGGACGCTGACAAGGGGAAGAAGCGGCATTGCCTTCCTCTACTTATTTTCAAGTAAACCTCCCCTGGTTCCCGCCGGCAAAAAACAACTTTATTTATTGTGAAGGTGTTGCTATTCCTCTCAATGAGGCGAAAGGGCATTTGGATTTTAGCTGCTCCGAGTAGGTTGAACTGGGGGCTCTCGGTTCTAAGAAGGAAACCCCCGAAACCTTCACAGGCAGATGAGGCGGTAGGAGGATGGGAAAGCGAGGCGGCTAAAGAGCTTCCTTAACTTGGCTGACGTTTATTTTAAGGAAGCGGGTAGAAGGAGAGGCCGAGCACAGGTAACGTCTCCAGAGAACTGATAATTAGAGAAGGAAAACAAAAAAGGAGGCGGGCGGGCGGGCGCTACTTTGAACGAAAGTTTTGAACGGGAATGCGCGGCGCAAAGTGGGTCCAACAAGCCCGCCTCTTTCTCTGCCTGGTTTCTGCACATTTGATCGGCTTTAAAACCCTTCCGGCCTCTCTTGCCTCTCCGGCGGCATGGCCACCCGTTGGTGTTGGACGGCACGCCAGAAGCTGGGACTTCAAAGGCGCAGGACCCGGGAAACGCGAGTCAACAGCCCGCACTTCAGTTGGGAGCCTCCGGCGCGGGCCGCCAGCCAGGCGCTAGAATGATTCCCGGGAGCCGCAGGCCAAGCGGACAGTCCTCCGGGGCCACTCGCTTTGCAGCAATTTCAAGGCTGCTTTCGCCCTCGCCCTCGGGGCCCCAGGAGCAATCCTTCCGCCCTGGCCAGAGCTAGCAGGCGCCCCCGGACTCAGAATGCCGGGCAACCCTCCTGCCCTGAACCGAAATCAGAGGCATTTGCGTTGAATCTCTTTCTCCAAAGGGCCTCTGCTCTGGAAGGGAAAATGCCTCCCCTTGGCCAGTTGGGCTTCTCCAAACTGGGACTTGCTGGGCCCTGCAGTGGAAGTGATGGGGTTGCAGGGGATTGCAGAGGGAGTGGAACTGGCATTGGGGGAGGGGGCACAGCAAGTGGCTGCTGAACCAAAATCTTGTGGTCATTGCCCCAAAGGCCACAATACAAAGGAGACCTGGAAGACATCTCCGTTTTATCCTTGAGAGAGGAGACAGAAAGGAAGTCAGGCAGCATTTACTATAAAGTCCTGGGATATAAAGAACCTGCATCAGTCACAGTTTTATTGCAATGCCCTTCCTCCGATTAGGCCATTTAATCTCACCAGAACCCTTCAGATAGGCTACATTTGAGTATTCCTGGATTGAAACTATCCCTTTTTCATAGATAGAAGGACCATCTATTTTGGGCTGCTGAAGTTTGGAGGACCCCTAAAGAGAAGTGATGGCTCAAATAATATACTCCTTTCTGCCGTCTAGAGGTCATCAGGATTTTTGGTGCTCAGATCAAGTAGCTCTAGTCTATGCAGAACTAGACTAGTTAAAGGGCAATGAGTTGCATTTGTACAACAGTTTAAGCTTGCTTGGGGCTAAGCATCATGTGTGTGAGAGAGAGTACTGTGCAGCTTAGTGTGCTTTGCAAGTACAGGCTGCTAAGGTTTTTATGATTCAATGTGTAGCATCTCTAAATGAGTTAACTTTGTTTCTAGATTAAGCATTTGAGTAGATGCAACCAATTTTTTTGTGGGGGGAATTAAAATTCAGATGCAAATCTGGGTTAGAGGAGCAGCCTGAGTGCCATTTGTGTCGTGATATCACTGAAAATGCATAATTCACATAACTTGCATACTGGTAATAATAATAGAACAGAACAGAATAGAATGGGACCTTGGAGGTCTTCTAGTCCAGTCCCTGCTTAAGCAGTAGAACCTATACCATTTCATGATGTAGATTTTAGTAGATGCCTATGCCCTCCATTTATAACTGTAACATAAGTAGGCTAGAGGAAAAAATGTCTAACAGCTTTCAGGAAGCCAATGAGATTTATGGAACACATAGCCCAATATTCTTCTGCCAGAGAATAGCAATCACCATTGCAGAATACTTCAGAGAGTTTAGCATTTAAGAAGTGGGGGACCCCTACAAATGGGAAGTTCCTGCATGAAGCAAATCCTACTAGTCACCATTACTTGAAACCACAGTAGTTCTTGACCCAATAATATATAGGCACAGACAATGGATTTGGTTCCCATTTGGGAACCTGGTTCTGTGTCAGGGGCCAAGAAACTATTATTTGGTAGTCTGTATCCCTAGTCCAAAAGTTAGCATGAAATGTGGTTGAACCAGTGGGCATATTTCTTTATATTTCTCTAACCTGGCCTTTCTTCATCTGTATTAAATGAGACATTGAATTAGATCTATAAGTAAAGAATTGAGAAGCAACTTTAGTGGTTTTCCTAATATATTTATTGTATTTATCCACAGTATATTTAAGTTATTAACAGTATAATCTTATACAGAACTACTTAATTCAGTTTTGAGGTATATAAGCAAGCTATGTATGTTCAATGATTGGAAATGACACGGTGTGTTTTATTTCATTGCTTTATTCTTCAGCTCCCAGCTGACACCACTGATCACTTTCTATTCTGACTGATTCAGTCTTAGAGCTGTGAGTGGGCTGGGCTGATGCAAAGGGATTGGCCCCAGGTCACTTTGGGAGCATTCATGGTTAAGAGTGGACGTGAATTGTGACCCCAAATCCTCACCAACATCTTTATCACTCCACCACATTGGGCATTTCAAAATTCCTTTATAGGCATATAGGTTTGTTCATGAAGGACAAACTTTTTTCTGCCAAGACATTTTTCCCTCTTCCATAAATGACATCAAACTATACTTTCTGCAGCTCCTGCAGTTCTAACACAGATTAATAATAATTTCACTCATTGTGGTCAAAAGGAAGTAGCACAGGCTACTTCCAGCTATAATATATGGCTTGAGAAATCAGGTAGAAATCTTTGACTTAGCTTTTTTTAATTTAAGATAAAAAATTTCTTCGTAGGCAGTTTCAATGACAACATAGTGAAAGAAGTGAAGACATTCTGGTCAGTTCCAGTTCAACTTCCAGAAAGAAGAACCATGCTAAATAGTTCTTCCTGATGCACAAGATTGTTTTTTACATAACCTATATGAATTAAAAATAAGGGCATTAAAAAAACAGCTAACTTTCACCATGAATCTGAAATAATATTCTCAGAAATTCTTGCACCCCATACTGTATACCTGATTGTCAGATAATAATATACACAAAATCCATGTAAAAAGCACAACTCAGCTTTCACAGAGGGAAAAATATCCCATGACATAGTCTGAAATTATTTGCACTATGGGAATCCAGATATTTTTAGATGTAGAAGGCACAAAGAGCAGAATGAAAACTCTGAATTGGACAAGACTTAGAAGAGAGTCATACCTCCTCACTACTTTCTGATACTAATATACAGGATTTATAAAGGTAAAGGTAAAGGTTTCCCCTGTCCAGTCTGATTCTAAGGGGTGGAGCTCATTTCCTGTAATTTCTTAGCCAAGGGAATCAGTGTTGTCCGAAGACAATTTACATGGTCATGTGGCCAGCATGACTATATGCTGAGGTGCACAGAACACTGTTGCCTTCCCACTGAAGTGGTACCTATTTATCTACTTGCATTTTGCAGGATGAAGACCGCTTCCATTGTTTTGCATTTTGCATTTCCAGCTGACAAGCTCAGCATTTTTAACTAATGAGCCATTGCACACACACACACACACACACACCATATATAGATAGATACATAGTACTAATGAACTAATTGAAGTTCAGTCTTGATTCTCACCAAAGTCATAGAGCTGCTTTAGTAGAAGCAGCCACTGCAGAGTTGTATGTGTACGCACTTGCATAGCCTACTGGAAATATGACTTCAACAAATACTTATGCATGGAAATGGGCTGATCACATAGCAAGAAGAACTGATGGCAGGCAGACCAAGGCAGCCATAGAATGGATCCCACTCGATAAAAAGCATCCATGAAAGAGACCTAAAACAAGATGGATCAACAACATCAGCAAGTATTGTGGGCCCAATTGGCAAAAGAAAGCTCAGGACCATATTGGTTGGAAACATGCGGAAGTGGCCTTCATCCTGCAGTGGATAGGCATTGGCTAAATTGGTAGTGATTCATTACTTCTTTCCACCTGAAGAGAGTCTTGCAAATTAACAAACCAGCCAGCCTTTGGTGCTTTCTGAGAAGACTGCAAAAGGGGGGAAGACCCCAGTTTTTTCTCATAGTTTATCCATGTTACAGGCCACTACCTAGCTGTCATTGTTAACAACTGCCAATATACATACTCACATTTGAAGATACTTCATTCTGTCTTTCTTAAACTATATAATTTTGACACATTATCTTGAAGCAGTCAATTCCAGAAAAGATTAACAGTATGAAGAAGCAGACCCTTTTCTATGTCCTGTTGTTAAGATGACCATAAATTCTGCAATTAGAAATGGTGAGGCATTTTCTCCTTACCATAATAACCACAATTACAAGAGAGCTACTATCAATAGTCATCCTTTATCAGATAAAGTATATCTTAGGTATAACTCCAAAAGGCTTTCCTCACGGATATCCTTCACCTCCCAGAGGTTTTTATCAGCACATGTTAATCTGAATTTATCTGCAGTGACCTTTGGAGCTTTAACACATGCTATGTTTAATGCACTTTCTTTTGGAGTTATTATACGACATTACTATTACTATTCACAGGTCCAATGCTTCTAGTCTCACATTAGCATTAACTATTAGATTGGAGTGTGTGTCTGTGTGTGTGTGTGCGCGCGTGTGCATGTGTGTCTTATAGAATGCTTAAACAAGGCCAGGTATTAAGAAATTCAAAACAGTGTTGCAATGCCTGGAATCTGTTTGCATGGGACTGTGCTCTTAGGCATCCTGTAGTCATTTTTTAATTTCACGTTGGCATTACTGAACCAGCACCCTTCTGTATAAATTTTGTAATTAAAAATTGTAATCAGGTAACAAGGCATTTAGCCAAATCAAACTTCACAAATATCTTTTGTTTTCCCAGAAAGAAAAATGTGAGCAGTCATTTTTTAGCAGACATCTTTCTATGACACTCTTCTGAAATAATGCACAACAGATAGGAAATGTGTGATAAATCCTGAGTTTAATTCACTGCATCTCTTTCTTCTTTTTCTTCTGCGACAACTTTTTCCAACATGACTGGCTATGGAAGTCAGCCAGCTTCTTACTTCCTTCCAGTTTGGGCAACTGGGTTGGCAAAGGTAAAACTTTTGTTGCTCTTGTTAGGACCTACCCAATGAAAACCCTGCAGGATATTATTGTATTCTCAAAAAATACTGTACATAAAGAATTGGACACATTTGATTTGCCCTTTGTGAAAAAGAAAGAGACATGTTTGGCAGTTGTTCATGCTAGCTGAATGTCAAGACTAGATGACTGTAATATGCACTACATTCCAAGTTGTCCATGAAGACAGTTCAATCCACACTAATATTAATAGCCTGGCTGACTTTCAGTAAGTAGCAGAATTTCTGGAACTAGCTCTGATTTCATCCAGCAGGAAGAAATATTGAGTTTTTGTATTGTGGATCTGTGACCCACCTTCAAATCTGGAACACCTACCCTTTTGATTTTTAATGCCATGAAGTCCAAACATAGTTTTTGGGGAGCCCGTTTTCTTGCCTCCCTGTTTACAATATTGAAAAATCAGCAACACAAGTTTTGCCTTAATGTTTCTATTTCTAGATGAGGATTTTAGGACATGGAGCATTCTGGCAATAGTTGCTTCGATTAGATTTGAACAATTGTTGCTTGTTCTCACAGCCATATTGAATGTGGAAGCTTCTGAGATTTAATGGGGAAAGGCTTCTTCCCTTTGTCCTCTTTGTCTGGACTGTTCCATCCCATTTATTCTCTCAGGACCAAACCCAAAATGTCATGTGAGAAAAGGTTGGTCAGCACCTTCCCCCTTTTTTGATTCATTATTTAATGGCATGCCTTCATATCCAAAGTCTGTCTTGATGTGGGAAGGAATTCTCCTCAAATCATACCAATGTACAATCTAGGTTTCCTCTTTACCCTTCTACTTCTATGAGCCATGAGGTTTGGCTTATTTCCAGAAGGCTCTTCTGCACAGCCCAGCCTTGGCTGGTGGCAGTGCAGGATGGTGTCCGAGATCACAAATGTGGGGGATTAGATGTTAGAATCATAGGACTAGAAGGGATGAGGTTTGGAAGTGGGCCCTGACATTAGACAGGATCTGCAGTAATAGTCAACCCGGAAGGAAGACCCTTACCGGGGAACTTTGCAAAGTCTACCATGTTGGACACTGGTGCAAGGAAGGAAGAAGCCGCTGTGAAGGGGGAGCCCTCCCTCCAGTTGGAGCCCTGCCAGCTGTCGGACTCCGAGTCTTCCTACACCTTGGAGGAAGAGGTGGTGGAGATGCGCAGCAACAAACCTCAGTGGTCGATGGGCTTCGGGAAGGACGACTGGGAGAAGAAGTCGAGAAAGGTGACTATGAGACAAGGCAGCCACCAATCGGGATCCTGTCTAAGGTCCCTTCATCTTAGCGAAGACAAGGGAGATCGCATGGAGCACTCGAGCTGGATTTTGGAGAAAGCGATCGACCTAATGAAATCAAATCTCGGTTCCCTCAAGGATGAGAAGCCCAAACCCTGTGGCTGCACCATTACCTTAGGCTGCAATAAGAGGGACACCAAGGGGGAATCTGAAGCCGAGGTCCCGGGGACATCAGGTGGTACTGCTGAAACCACGGCCATAGCTGTGGCAGCCTCCACTCCCCGCCATGCTGCAGCTGCCGATCGGGATGGAAGGCATCACAGACAATGTCAAAGGCACCAATCCATCCACAAATTCCCGCCAATGGATGTGAAGTTCTGAGGGGAGCTGCGATGCCTGGGATTCTTCCTAACTCAAGTCCTCAGCTACATGGAAGAATATGGCTGGGATATCCCAAATGACAAGGCCCAGATCCACATCATACAGGCGACTTTGAACGATGTGGCAGCTGACTGGGTGGTAGACCTGCACAACTCCGATGCTCCAAATGAAAACTCCAAGGAGAAGCCCCTGATAAGTGGACCCATCACGCCCCTCACCCAGACAGTGACTATACTAGCCCCCTCCATGCCTGAAGCTGTCAAGGTTAGAGCCCTAATAGACTCCAGCTGCACACGTTGCCTTATTAGCCCAATGCTGGTGGGGACCTTGGGCATTCCGGCAAGGAGGCTGAAGAAACAGTCGATTAGATGGGTCCATAGCAGGGGGGATGCCAGTCACCTTAGCCACACTACTAATCCACTTTACCTTAGGGGACCATGAGGAAACCATAACATTCGTGGTAACCCTAGGCATGGAGTGCCCGATAATATTAGGGATGGCATGGTTAGCGAAATGGAACCCCCATGTGGACTGGAGGACAGCCAAGCTCAGGTTCCAAAAGGTAGAATGATCAAACCAGCCATCCCAGGGAGCTGCGCAAAACTCCACCACAGAAAAAGCGGCAGTGGAAGAAGAGAAAGTATTTCCTGAAATACCTGAGGAGTACAGGAACCTTGCTGAAGTATTCAGCGAGGAGATGTCGGATGAAGTACCACCTCACTGACCCACGGACTGTGCAATAGAGATTAAACCAGAAGCGAGACTCCCCAAACCCAGATTGTACTCCATGAGCCCTGAAGAACTGCAGGAAATGCAAAAGTTCATAGATAAGAATTTAGAAAGGGGATTCATCAAGCCAACTTTGTCTAAAGTAGTGGCCCCAGTCCTATTCAGAGAGAAAAAAGACAGAACTCTGTGCCTGTGTGTGGATTACCGTGCTCTGAACACAATAAGTGAAAGCAACTTGTACCCTCTCACCCTCATGAAGAACATATTGTTCCACCTATTGAAGGGAAAAATCTTCACCAAACTGGACTTAAGGGAAGCTTACTACCGCATTAGGATCAAAGAGGGGGATGAGTGGAAAACCGCGTTCAACTGCCCTATGGAATGTTGCCAATTCAAAGTCTACATTTTGGGCTACAGTTGGCTCCCGCAGTTTTCATGCAATTAATCAATGATGTGAAGCTAGTTAGAGCCATTTTGAAAAAACTACAAGCCGCTCACCTTTATGCCAAATTGTCAAAATGCGAATTCCACAAGGAAAGAATAGATTATCTGGGCTACTGCATATCACCTGAGGGCATCGAGATGGACCCCCAAAAAGTTCAGGTGGTACTAGAGTGGGTGCCACCCCGCACAAGAAAGCAGTTACAAAGCTTCCTGGGGTTCACCAACTTCTACCGTCAATTCATCCCTTTTTTCGCCCAAATAGCTTTGCCTATCATGAACTTGTTAAAAATGAAAGAGGGAGGCTCAATAAAACCCAGCCAACCATTAAGATGGACAGTGGAATACCAAGCTGCTTTTGAGAGGCTAAAGAGACTTTTTTCAGAAGAACCAGTTTTAAGACACCCTGACCCAGACAAGCCATTCGTGATCCAAGGAGATGCCAGTGACATAGCAGTAGGGGCTGTATTGCTGCAAGAAAATGACAAAGGGGCATTACAACCCTGTGCATACATATCCAGAAAACTCTCTGACACAGAGCAACGTTGGGTGGTGTGGGAAAAGGAGGCATACGCTGTGAGGTGGGCACTCCTCACCTGGCAGCATTTCTTAGAAGGGAATAAAATCCCATTCCAGGTCTGGACTGACCATAAAAACCTGGAAGCCCTCAAAACACCAAGGAAACTCACCCCCAAAAAAGCCTGGTGGTCACAGCACTTTCACTGATTTAATTTCACCATCAAACACTTACCGGGGGGCAAAAACTTCCTAGCAGATGCCTATCCCATATGCCTCAATATAATAGCACCTGACCCACCATCTCCAAACCGCTCATGCCTGAACCACAAATGGCAGCTCGGGTAATCACCAGAGCCCAAGGGAAGTTAAAGCAGCCACTGGCCAGCCAAGCGGGAATTGAATTCAGGAAAGCTTTAGAAACTGATGACTGGTTTCAGAGTCACAAAAACCTGTGCACCATCACCGATGGTTTACCATGGGTGGGGGAGAAGTTGTATATATCCCAAAAAGCCAAAGAATTACATTCATGCAACTCTGCCACAACACCAAATCAGTGGGTCACTTTGGATTCGTGAAAATGCTGCACTTAGTCAAGAGACAGTTTTGGTGGCCTTCTATGAAAAAAGACATTGAGAGCTACATGGCCAGCTGTCCAACCTGCACAGCTGCCAAAAGACTGCAGGGGAAATCACCTGGACTACTCCAACCAATGGCAAGCCCCTCAGCACCATGGGAAGAGATCTCCATGGACCTTATAGTAGAACTACCAGAAACTAATGGAAACACACTCATCTGGGCAGTCATGAATCTTTTTTCAAAACAAGTAATTTCATTCCTTGCCTGAAAATTCCCACATCTAAAGCCTTAGCAAAGCTGTTTGTTCAACACTTCTACAGGCTGCATGGGGCACCTCAACACATAATATCAGATAGGGGGGTACTATTCACATCAGACTTTTGGAAAGAGTTCTTGTCCCTTTTGGGGACCACCTAGGGACTATTATCTAGTCATCATCCTCAGATGAATGGAGGGATGGAACGTTCGAACTCAGTAGTTGAATAATATTTAAGATGCTTTATTAATTTTCAGCAGACAAACTGGACGGACCTGCTCCCTTTTGCAGAAGTCACATACAACAATGCGGTTCATTCCAGCACAGGCTACACCCCATTTCAAGTGGCTACCAGCCAAAGTTTCAATCCCATGCCAGAACTATCTCCGACTGAACCAGCCATTCCCTCCTTGAAGGAATGGATCACACAACTGAAGAACACCTGGCCAGTAGTTAGGAAGGTGCTAGACAAAGCCAGACAAGCATATAAAATGCAAGCAAATAAGAAAAGAATCAAACTGAAGCCGTTTTCCATAGGGAAAATGGTTTATCTGTCCACAAAATATCTGAAGTCTTTATCTTTATCTTTATTAGACTTATATACCGCCCTTCTCCCGTAGGACTCAGGGCGGTTCACAAGGTTTTTAAAATAACAATACAACAATTACAAAAATTAAGAACAGTTAAAATGATTACATTTAGACCTTGAATAAATATAAAACCCCAATTAAAATATAATTAAAACCCCAATTAATACTCTCAGTCCAGGCCAGAAAGCTCAAAGAGCCAAATCTTCAAATCCCGGCGGAATGAGTGAAGGTCAGGGGCAGTCCTAAGCTCTACGGGCAGCTGGTTCCAAAGGGCAGGCGCACCCACAGAGAAGGCCCTGCCCCTGGGTGTTATCCGCCGGCAATCTTTTACTGGCGGTACCCTGAGAAGACCCTCCCTATGGGAGCAAACAGGACGAAGGGAGCTTGATGCCAGCAGCAGGTGTTCCCTCAGATATCCTGGACCCAAGCCATTTAGGGCTTTATAGGTCATCACCAGCACCTTGAATCTCAACCGGAGGGCAACTGGAAGCCAATGCAGTTTGCGGAGCAGAGGTGTTACATGGGAGTATCGGGAAACCCTCATCACAACCCGCATGGCTGCATTCTGCACCAGCTGAAGCCTCCGAGTGGTCCTCAAGGGCAGCCCCATGTAGAGAGCGTTGCAGCAGTCCAATCGGGAGGTCAAGAGCACATGAGTGACTGTGTTTAGGGCATCTCAGTCCAGGTAGGGCCGCAACTGGCGCACCAGGCGAACCTGGGCATAGTCCCCCCTGGTCACGGCTCCTATATGGTCTTCAAAACTGGGCCATGAATCCAGGAGGACGTCCAAGTTGTGAGCCCTATCAACGGGGGGTAACACCTCACCCCCCATCATTAAAGGTGGAATGAACTGGTTAGTCTGAGATGCCGGTATGCACAGCCACTCAGTCTTGGCGGAATTGAGACAAAGCCTGTTTCTCCCCATCCAGACCCGGACCGCCTCCAGGCAACGGGACATCACGGCGAGGGCATCACTGGGGTGGTTCGGGGTGGAGAAAAAAAGGTGGGTATCATCAGAATACTGATGACACCCCACCTCGAAACTGCGAATGATCTCGCCCAGCGGCTTCATGTAGATGTTGAACAGGAGGGGAGAGAGAACCGACCCCTGAGGAACTCCACAAACGAGAGGCCTCGGGGCAGACCTCTGCACTCCCGTCAACACCGATTGCGAGCGGCCCAGGAGATAGGAGGAGAACCACTGCAAGACACTGCCTCCCACTCACAACCCCCTGAGATGCCGCAATAGGATACCATGGTTGATGGTATCAAAAGCCACTGAGAGATCTAATAGAACTAGGACAGAGGGACAACCCCTGTCCCGAGCCTGCCAGAGATCATTCACCAGCGCGACCAATGCCGTCTCCATGCTGTACCCGGGCCTGAAACCCGATTGGTACAGGTCCAGATAATCAGTTTCCTCCAGGAACAGAGGAAGCTGATGCGCCACCACACTCTCAACAACCTTCGCCAGAAAGCAAAGGTTGGAGACAGGACGATAGTTGTTTAAAATCGCTGGGTCCAGGGCAGGCTTCTTGAGAAGGGGCCTCACCACTGCCTCCTTCAAAGCAGTGGGGAAGACACCCTCACTCAAAGAGGCAGATATTACTGCCTGGAACCAGCTTCGTGTCTCCTCCCGAGCCGCATAAATCAGCCAAGAGGGACACGGGTCCAATAAACAGGTGGTGGAACTCAGCCTCCCCATAATCCTGTCTACATCATCAGGGGAAACCTGGTTGGAAACCCATTAGGCGGCTGGGGCGGAACCACTTAGTTCTGCAGCCCAGTGGCGGGGGGTGGCATAACGGAAGACCAGCTGCAGGAGATGATGATCGGACCATGACAGGGGAACAATGACTGGCGAACCCCCTCCAAGATCATCCAACCACTGTCCAGACAGGAAAACCAGGTCGAGAGTGTGACCCCCCCACATGAGTCAGGCCTTGAATTACCTGGGTCAGGTCCATGGCCATCATGGAGGCCATGAACTCCCGGGCTAACTTTGACGACCCTCCCAGGGAAGGCAGGTTGAAGTCACCCAGCACTATAAGCCTGGGGAACTCCACCGCCAACCCTGAGAGGGTGTCAAGCAGCCCGGGCAGGGCTGTTGCCACACAGCTGGGCACCAGGTATGTTAGCAAGAAGCCCATCTAAGCCCGGGGGCCGCATCTCAGGAGGAGGGACTCACTCCCGCCAATCTGGACAATGGTGGTCTCCCGTGGACATAAAGTCTCCCGAATAACCACCGCCACCCCTCCACCCCTACCCTGAGCCCATGGCCGGTGTAGCACATGGAAACCTGGGGAGCATAACTCGGTCAGAGGGACCCCTCCCTCCGAGCCCAACCAAGTTTCCGTAATGCATGCCAGATCCGCGCATTCCTCCTCGATCAAGTCACGAACGAGGGGAGCCTTATTAACAACAGATCTGGCATTAAGATAAACCAGCCTAAGCTCAGGGACCTGATCACCCTCATCTCCGGGCAAAAGGGTGCTAATCAGAGGGTCGGAGCGTGCCACCGCACGAAGACAGTGGGGACGCGATCCCAGATGTTGATGCGGCCCTCCGTGCAACCACCTGCCGCCATTCCCTATCGTCGTGGGGATTTGAAACCCCACTCCAGCACACACAGAACCAGCAGCCTCCACCCCCAACCCCATCCCGCCGGGACCCCTAACAGGCCCAGACTGAGTACCGGTTAAAAATTCCCTCCCCACCCTACTATCCCTCCCCCTCCCTAACCCTTTAAAATACCCAGCTAAAAATGTATCAGGGGCCTCTTAATGCGTCTCCACCAGAGGCCCCTAGTTATGCCCAGCCACCTCTCAGGGTCCCAACAATTGGGCCCGTCATCAAGGGAGATGATAGAAAGGGAGGGTGGTCGTATCCAGGAGGGAGAGACCCCCCCTTAGGGTGTACAAGTCCGATCTAGAGTATTGCAATCGAGACATGGAATAATAATGTCCGTATAAGCCATTGTCCACGAATGGAGGGTCAGATGTTATTAAGATGTTAAAATGTTAAATCTGGAACATGTCTTCATCCACCAATCCGCCAATCTGGCTCTGCTCTCACCTGAGCCGGTCCAGACAAAGAGCCCATAACTGTCCTCTCACCACAGCCACCTTGCAACCATCCAAAAAATTGGGACCAAAATACGTGGGATCATTCCCTATTAAAAGGGTCATAAACCCAGTAACAGTAGAATTAGAATTGCCAAAAACCCTTGCACAAATTCACCCAATTTTTCACTGCAGCCTGTTAAAACGGGAACAACAATCACCTTTATGATCAACCATTCCCCCATCACCTCCTCCCATTATGGTTGAGGGGGAACAACATTTTGAAATAAAAGAAATCCTAGACTCCAGAAAATACCATGGTGCAACCCAATACCTAGTAGCATGGAAGCACCTTCCCTTCTCCCAAAACAAATGGGTTCACAAATGCCACATTACAGCCCCCAAACTGTTAAAAAAGTTTCACACTGACTACCCGAACAAACCCGACTAACCTCTGTACATTTGTTTTGTCTCTCAACAGGTGGATCTCTCATATTTTTAAGGGGGGCAGGATGTCAGAACCCATAACTATCTTGCTTTCCTAATTTATCCTTCCTGTTGTTTCCCTGACCCAAATTCCATTCTCTTCTCTCCCTGGGTTCTGCCATACTCCTGGAGGGGAGGGGGGAGTGAGTGCGGGTTTATTGCCTTGGCTTCCTCTATCGCTACAATGTAACACTTTGCTTTCTTGCATTATTTGTTTCTGAACTTTCTTCTCCCTTACTCCCTAGCAAAGGGGGGGAGGAAGAAAGGAATGTAACCTCCGGCAACTGGCTTATCTCTGCGCTCTCAAGAGAAGGTGCGAAGAGCTGCCTAAATATCGCTGTTACAACCAGAGCCGGCCTGATGTTATCTCCCCTTTCCCATGATGGACTTAACACCTGGGGATTGGCCAATTTGAAATGACCGGACGAACTATGGGGTGGGATTTGCTTGGGGACCTTTTAACCTATCAATCTGCATGGGAAAACCTCAGATCCTGTCTATTATGCCTGTTATCCGCTTCTCCTAATAAAAGTTCCTTTTGGAAGAGTTTGCTTCCATGAGTTTTGCTTTCTTGGGATGAGGTTTTGAAGTGGGCCCTGACATGCAGCATCACTAGTACAGTATAAAGCAGTACCATCAATTCTTGTGGATCTTGATGCTACCCCTCTATTGATGCAGCCCAAGACTTCATTGACTGTTTTGGCAGCTGCAGCACACTACTGCCTCATACTTAAGTGGTTGTCTACTAAGACACTTTGATCAATCTCACATCTGCTGCCTATACTATACCTGTGTATGTGGTTTCTCTTGCCTAAGTGCAGGACCTGACTTTTCTCAGAGAGAGAAAATATTTTGAGTGGTTCCAAGATTACATCTACCAGCTCCTTCAGTACGCTGGGATGTAATCCATCAGATCGTGGTGATTTCAATTCATTTAAAGTGCATAGGTGTCCTTTTACCAACTTTTTACCTATTTTATATGGTGCCATGGTTGTTTTTGATTTCATGAGTTGGAGAGATGATGATGGAAAACTCTGAAGGTTTTGTTTTGTTTTTATTATAGTAAATGCAGAAGAGAAAATAAGGTAAGTGTAAAATATGTAACAGGACATGGCCTAGTTCAGGGATAGGGAACCTTGGCTCTTTTATGACTTGTGGACTTCAACTCCCAGAATTCCTGAGTCAGCATGGCTGGTTCAGGAATTCTGGGTGTTGAAGTCCACAAGTCATAAAAGAGCCAAGGTTCCTTATCCCTGGCCTAGTTACTTCCTTCCAAAATGGTTAGGCACTTGTTATGAAACATTTCTCTTGACTTATTTGGTTGCAATCCTGGAATGATACACAGTTTCTGAGTACTTATTTGTTCAGATGGAAGTCCTAAGAGTGTGTTTTAGTACCTAAATAATAAACATTCCACCCTAAAATTCCAATATGAGTAGGACTTAGAAACAATCATTGGTGTCTCAGTGTGTTTTTTACTATCATAGGAAGTTTACTATTTCACCACCATGAAATTATTAAAAGTTTGAAAGGTTAATTTTATTCCTTTAGCGTGAATCTTATGATTTACAGTTCCACGGAATTCAGAAAATGATGAAATGTAGTATCTTAATCACAAAAATATTAGTTTAGTTACTTGAAACTATTTTTCCATGCCAATGAGAACAAGGCACAAAGATCTGTAATTCCAGCCATGACTTTTGGCTTTTTTGCCTTCATATGTTTCAATTCTGCAATGAAAGTATTTTATATCTACTATAAACTAAAACCAAAATGACAAGTAGGGGGAAAGGGGGAAGAACCCATCAGTTTCAGCTTCAAAAGGGTTAATTTAATTCAGTCAGAATTAACTATTGAGTTAACTATGGAATCTAACATTTGCAGCAGAAAATGTATCGGTTTGCAGAAATGTGGCCTCTCTCCCCACCCTTTCAAATTATCTGTGGTCATGGAAATGTCTAACACTCTCCTCCCAGCTGCCTAAGCATGAAATTCATATTAAACTTTGGGTTTGTATACATGCATCGTCCCTCATTTGTGGATTGCAAAATCAAGTGATGGATTGTTTGTGCATGCAAATCTTCACGGAAATAACACAACAGAGACCATTTTCATGGTATTTCAAACATTATCCCTGGAATCAACTGCTGGTCATCATCTAATTAAGAGAAATATAAGTATGCATATTTTGCTCCATTTAATCTACTTTTGCAAAAACACTGAAACTTTATGCTTCAGATGATGCACAGCTTGATCGCCTTTGGTATCTCAAATTTCATCACGTATTCCCTATGCAGTTTCCACCCTCTCTCTGCAACTATGAAGGCTAGAAACTTACTTTTAAAAAATGCCAAGGTTCTTATAAAATGGCTTATGAAGTAATGGGGATGCACCTAGGCCTGCTTAAAACTTGGGGCTTTAAAATCAGTAGTCTGACATTTTAGACCTTTTCATAGCAAACAAACCATGGCTATGTCATTATCCTTCATTATAAGTGCATTGATACACTTACCCTTAAAGTCATGGTAGGGATTCTCTGTTAGCTTCTACCTCAGGATAAAAGAATCTCCAGAATGGCAAAGAAGGGGAAAGATTGCAGTAGTTCAGGCAGCATCTTAAGGAAATGTTGGAAATCAAATTCCTATTGGAGGGAATCTTGCCACACACCCCTCCCTCTTCCAAGGATTCTTTTGAATTACAGGGAAAGAGGGAGCATGGAAGAACACACTGCACAGAGGCTCTGCTTCCATGTACAAGAGAGAATGGCTCTTCTCTGCCTCTTGGCATCAAATAAGCTTTTAAAGAGAGTCCCCGGCTGATTTCCAGAGCTTCCATGTTACTCTGCTGGGGCAACCAATGGGTTTTCACAAGCCACACACCCTGGGACAGCTGCAGCCATGAGAGAGCAAGTGAGTGTTTTGCTCCTTTCTTTCAGAAGGGAAGGCCCTGGAATCTAAACCTCCTCTGCTAAGCAAAAAAAATAGCCCCGTCTCTTGGAAATGTGGGTGTTGAAACAAGCAACTGAGGTTGGATCATTCTTGCAGAAGCATTTGCAGGAGTGAATCCTTGCTATGACTGGGATGTTTGGAGTCCAGCAAGAGGAAAGGGAGAATGATGTAGCAGAGGATAATGTTTATGGTTAGGAGCACCAGAGGAAAATAACACTAAAGTTAAAAAGCTATAGTTAAATATTTCCAAGAAAGAATAAATGGAGGAAAGTCATCATACCAGATAGTATTTTCTTATTAAGATCAGTGGTGCTTTGTGCTTAGTTTACTACAGGGTCTGTAATAAAGAATTATTGATCCTGACCAGCTCAAGGCTGCCTCAGCCTTCTATCTATTTGAGGTCAGTAAAATGAGGACCCAGATTGTTGGGGGCAATATGTTGACTCTGTAAACCACTTAGAGAGGGCTATAAAGCTCTATGAAGTGGTATATAAGTCTAAGTGCTTTTGCTATTGTCTCCCCTGAAGGAATAGCCTCCAGGGATGACAATATAATATTCATTGCTTATCCCTGCCTCACAGGACCTTGGTGAGTAGCTTAGATCCAAAAATATAATCTCTTACTTCAAATCATATTTGTAACCTATCCATTCACGAGCCTGCAGTTTTTCTCTCATTATATCAATACTATCTCAACATAGCTTCAAGGAGTGTTCATTCAACAGCCACCCCACCACAGTTGAATGCCTGAGACTGTCAGCCATCTGCTCTGGGCCCTTTTGGGATTCATCACTGAAAGAAAAGCCAAGCTAAAGATCAGGTATTGCTTCAGGGCTGATCAGGATAATGGACCTGCGAGCAAAAATGTATCTAATAGAAACCTGCAGTATTATTATGGGCAGTTGAGGTAAACCCATTTATTTAGAAAGCTGGATTGAAACAAAAGCTTGTAAAAGACTATCGACTTTTCAAATTAGTTAATTAAAATGTATGTCGCTAAATCCATTTAAGCTGCAGTTGGACTTGAATGTTACATCTTGTAAGAAGGCACTGAAAGTGAGACCTGCTTAATGAAGATGGTCTAGAAATTATAGTTTAGACTGGCACTATAGTCACAATAACTACATCTTGTTTTTAATGAGGTCCAGCATTTTGAGTGTTATTTGAGTGAATGCAAATACTGAAAAAAGATGATGAGTACATGTGCACATTTCCTCCAAATCTTTTGGCTTCTTGATTTTTCAAGGTTGATTTCTATCCTAAATTGTATTATTCTGAACTCAAGGTGAGGAGAGAAAACATGGATCTGGGGAGCAGTCTGGGGCTCAGAAGTTGATGGAGGGCTAAATATTGTCTGTGACAGTCACTGTAACTACAAGGCAAGTCTCTTGAATACAAATACATATTATTGTTTGTTTATTTATTTGTTAAATTTAATTGCTGACTATCTTGTAATGGGGCTACTCTAGGCATCTTACAATCTTAAAAGAGAAGAAAAGGAAAAGAATACAAACAGAACAAAAGTAATATAATAGAACAATAAAATAAACTATGACAAAGAATAATATATCAAATGTCAAGGTTCCGACTGACAAACCCAACCAAGCAAACACCTTTGAGACATTCCGATCTCTTAATGTAAAACATTATTGAGTACATCATTTTGGCACATATGAAAGCAAAACCAGCTCTGGCTAGTAAAAGTATAGAATTCCCCCTTCCATCCATGAACATTAGAGGCAATTATATTGTTATGAAAAAATGTCTTTGAGTCGGGTCAGACACCTGGTGAATTGTCCTTGATTCTCACAGTCTGCATTCTTTATGTAGCCTGCATTCCATTTCCCCAATCCTCCCCCCAAGTTCGTTGGCAAGCTAAGAAACAATAATTGTTGCACCAGCAAAGCAAGCTTCAAGCTTGAGATCAATATGAAAACCAAAAAAGATGAATGAGTTGAGAGCAGAGAGCAAGGGGGAAAGGTAGAGTCTGCCATTAATCTAGCAGCCACCTCCAGTGTGGAACTCCCCCATTTGGTATCCAGGCCAATCAGCAGAGCCAGATCTTCAGGTTCTTACAGAAGGATGGGGGGGGGATAGATCTTACCTTAGATCAGGCATGTCAAACTCACAATGTCACGTGACGTCATGCAACGTATTGCAACTTTTTCCCCATTGCCAGCAATGGGGTGGGTGCAGCCCCATGTAGAGTGCATTGCAGTAGTCCAGGTGAGAGATGACCAGGGCTTGAGTAACTGAGTGCAGGGAGTCAAGATAAAAAAAACACAGAGTGGTGCAAAAGCTCTCTTAGTCACACCTGCCATTTGCTCTTTGAGCAGGAGACATGAGTCTAGGAGAACCTATGCAATCTAAGTGAACCAATGCAATCCTAGGCTGCATTATTTTATTTTATTTTATTTTTTATTTTAATTCCATTTATATCCCGCCCTTCTCCGAAGACTCAGGGCGGCTTACAAGCTTAGCAGTAGCCTTCATTCTATGTATATGCCTGCTTACTAGGGCTTTCACACACCCCCAAGCGGCATTATTACAAAGTCAGCTTATTGCCCCCAACAATCTGGGTCCTCATTTTACCTACCTCGGAAGGATGGAAGGCTGAGTCAACCTTGAGCCTGGTGGGATGTGAACCTGCACTAATTGCAGGCAGATGGTGTTACTTAAGGAGGCATTAGCCCACTGCTCCACCAAGGCTCCGCATTAATAGAGGGATAGAATCAAAATCACGTGAAGTTCTAGTACTGCTTTACAAAGACAAAGGCAGTACAAAGACCATAATTGGAACACTGCATCCAGTTCCAGTCACCACAAAAAGATGTTGAGACACTGGAAAGAATGCAGAGAACAGCAACAAAAATGATTAGGGGGCTGGAGGCCAAAACATACAAAGGACAGTTACAGGAATTGGGTATGTCTAGTCTGGTGAAAAGAAGGACTAGGGGAGACATGATAGCAGTGTTCCAATATTTGAGAGGCTGCCGTTTTTCTAAAGCACCAAAAGGCAAGACAAGAAACAATGGATGAAAACTAACCAAGGAGAGAAGCAACCTTAGAACTAAGGAGAAAATTCCTAATGGTGAGAGCAATCAACCAATGGAATAGCTTGCCTTCAGAGGTTGTAGGTACTCCATCACTGGAGGCCTTCAAAAAAACTTGGACAACTATTTGTCTGAAATGGTATAGGATCTCCTGCTTGAGCAGGGGGTTGGACTAGAAGATCTTTAAGGTCCCTTCCAACTCTATTGTTCTATGTTCTAAGCCCCAAGTTGCGAACTGGATCTAAACAGGATGATGCAACCCCATCCAGAACTAAGGATGACAAAAACATGGATCCTGAGGCTCCATGCTCTCAAAACCACTCAGTATTGCCAGAGTTCAGTCTAAGTCTGTGGTCCCCCATCGAGATTCCAACAGCCTCCAGGCTTCACAAGAGGGCAGAGACAGCATCACATGTGTAATGTACTGGCCTTTATATGCTGTAAGTGTTTGCTTGTGTTGTATTGCTTGCTAATTGCTTAGTTCAAGTGTATGTTGTAACGGTTACTGGGCCAGCCTAGAATGGTTGTCTCCAGCTGGCTCAGTAGGTCTTTGGGTAGGAAACCACTGCTTTAAACCTATTGGTTGCCGCTTATTGGCCAACCGTATACATAGCTGCGCAGCAGCTCCTATGTTGCTTCTGTTATGTTCTGACCTTCATAAAGCCTGTTGCTGTTTGAACCTCCCGTCTCGCTCAATGGCTGCAAAGAAATGGCTACACAACAATATGGACATACATCTGACATAAGGACATCTGGTCAGGTCAATTTACCGAAGACAAGAGGGAGGGCAGCTGTTAAGGAACAGTTCTCCACATCTTCACAAGCTTTCTCATGCATGAATTCCATTCATCTGAGGTTGTACATAAGTGTGGCACTACTATGAAAAGCTGTATTTTATTCTAAGGAAGAAAAGCAAAAATACTTATGTTACATATCAAGTAAATAATGTTTGCAAAATAGTGTGCAAGCTTTTGAATTGTCTATCTTGCCTGATGGAACACAAAAGCTTAGATATTATTGTAAATCTTTAGCTAAATAAAGGATTTCCTTAGTATGATTTGTGTTTAACATAAAAGTAGGCTTTGAAGAACCTGTGAGTGTGTGTGTGTGTGTGTGTGTGTGTGTATGAGTGAAAGAGAGAGAGAGAGAGAGAAAGAGAGATCTATTTATAATGTAATATATGAGCATTGTATTGTTCATTTAATGGGGCTCATAGTAGGGGTACTTGGAAAACAGTTCTCTGCATAGGTAGCCTTGCTCAGGGCTTTTCAACTTTTTCACCCATTGTACCACTTTTAGGATATGTCAACATCCAAGTACCACCACTTGTCTAGCAAGGTGTCAAAAACTTGATGACCCCCCCCACAAAAAAGGGAAAAAGCGATGAAGTACAGGTAGCCCTCGACTTACAACAGTTTGCTTAGTGACTGTTTAAAGTTACAATGGCACTGACAAAAGTGCCCCCCAAGCCACAGCTGAGCAAGACACCTGCCTGCCCGCCTGGCAGCACTCTTCCTCCTGTCCAAGGTTTTCATTGTTGTGAGCATTTCTGTTAAGGATTGGCAGCGGGGGTGGGGTGGGGGGTGTTTGGTTTTTATTCCCCCCTCTTCTGGGCGGTTGCAGCAGGTTTTGGTCACTTCACATGACCCTGGGACACTGTGACCGTCATAAATATGAATCAGTTGCCAAGCATCTGAATGTAAATCACAAGACCCTGGAGATGCTGCAACATTCCAGCTGATTGGTGCTTCTTCTGGGCTCAGCAGAAGCGCCGGGATCAGCGCTGAGCTCCAGCTGGAGCCTGGCACTGATCCTGGTGCTTCCACTGAGCCCTGACAGCCCTGCAGCTGCAGCCATCTCTCACTCAGGCTTGTGCAGTGCTGCCACCGGTTCATCTCATTCCTCTCCCCTGCTACCACTTTTCTAGGATGGTCACGTACCACCTGCCAGGGTGCCAATGTACTACAGGTGGTACCCATACCACTGGTTAAAAAGCCATGGCCTAGGTTACTGACCACTTATTCAGTGACTGTTCAAAATTGTGATTGTGCTAAGTAAGCTGACAAGAAAGTTGCAAGTCACTCTGCTAAGTCCCCCTGTTTTTACTGCACTGGTGTGTTACCCTGCTCTACTGCCCCATCCATCTTGGCCTTCTTGCACACACACTCTGCTGTGCCCTCCTGCATGTGCATCATGCTGCAGTAAGTCATAGTCTCCCAAGCTTGCACATGGCCTGCACAGTGGCCCCTCCTGCAATCCCTTGCAGCAGTTCACCCCATCTCCCTGTGGCACTTCTACACTCCTTACCTGGGACTCCCACTGCTTCCTGCTTAATTATTCATGTGGCTTGGGGTTATGTCATCAACTGGGACTGCCAGGATCGTTGTCACTTATTGATGCAGTGATATAATGTTATGCGTTCTGACTGTACCACTAACTCACAGCAATCCCAATTCCAAACATAAGGACTATGTTTAGAAGAATATTGTGTTGTTAGGACTAGCAAAACACCCCTTCCCTAATTGCTGGGACCTGAGAAACAATAAATTTGTCAGCTTAATCATAAAACTTTGAGAA
Organism: Vipera berus; assembly: GCF_964194415.1. Lineage (NCBI taxonomy): Eukaryota > Metazoa > Chordata > Lepidosauria > Squamata > Viperidae > Vipera > Vipera berus. Next base: position 116,963,154 of record NC_138203.1, read on the forward strand.
AGTTACAGAATATTGATAAAGCTGAGAGAAATGCTAGGAGATGAGCATAGGTGAGTCCAGATAAACCCATACAGTAACTCTCTAGAAAGAAACCATATTTATAAAGCAGTCTTCGTTCTCTCAGTAAATCATTTGTTTTTGTAGATCTACCTTCAAATCTCACTGAACACGATGTGCTAGTATAGCCAACCTAACCATAGGTAAATAGTCCATATAACTTACCGTACATAATTATTTATAGAGCGGCTGCTTCTCTACACTTTCACTTTGCTTTACTGTCTCCAATATCATAATAAACAATTCTTATTTCAGTGAATAGGTGCACTGATCAACATTTTAAAATGAAAGGAAAATTGGTGAGAGATGTTTGTCCTATATTTCCCAAAACTAAACTTCATATTTTGGAGAATCTTCATGGCATGAAAGGAATTCTTTCATAAGGTTGAGCAGAAATACATTCAGCTCCAGATGACATTATTGCACGGTAAAAAGTGTTTTATTTATTGGATGACGTAGTCTTCTAATCCTGGTATGCTCCAGGGATTGGAATATAATTCCTATAAACTCCGCTGCTTACAAGCGGTGGGGCACTCCGACCCTCTGGCTCTACCCCAAGGTCCCGGGAGTGAGGGTGTGCAGCCTCCTGAGCTCCGGCTGGTGTATTTGAACGCCAGGTCTGTCTCTAATAAGGCTCCTCTCGTCCGTGACTTGGTCGAGGGTGAGCAGGCGGACCTGGCTTGCATCACGGAGACTTGGTTGGGCCCAGAGGGCGGGATTCCTCTGGTTGACCTTTGCCCACCAGGTTTCCGGGTGCTGCACCGGCCTCGGGCTCAGGGTAGGGGTGGGGGTGTGGCTGTTGTTATGAGGGAGACCTTGTGTCCGCGGGAGGCCACTGTTCCCCAGATAGTCGGGTGTGAGTCTCTCTTTCTGAGATGCGGCCCTGGTGCGCAGTTGGGCTTGCTGCTGGTGTACCTTTCACCTAGTCACGCAGCAGCAGCCCTGCCTGAGCTGCTCGATGTCCTCTCTGGGCTGGTGATTGAGTTCCCGAAACTTATAGTTTTGGGGGACTTCAATCTACCATCGCTGGGAGGATCATCTGAGTTGGCTCGGGAGTTCATGGCTTCCATGATGGCCATGGACCTGACGCAAGTAATTTCAGGACCGACTCATGAGGGAGGCCACACCCTTGACCTAGTTTTCTTATCTGGACGGTGGTTAGATGATCTTGGTGGGGGCTCTCCAATTATTATGCCCCTGTCATGGACCGATCATCATCTCCTGCGGCTGGTCTTCCGTTTTGCCACCCCCCGCCGTGGGTGTATGGAACCAATTAAATGGTACCGCCCCAGACGCTTAATGGATCCCCAGAGGTTCCAGGCGGCGCTGGGGTCCCCACCTGCCTCCCTTGCTCACAGCTCGGCAGATGCCTTAGTGGAAGCCTGGGAAAGGACGGCCACTGAGGCTCTTGACCGAGTTGTACCCCTGCGGCCCCTGACCCGGTGCAGATCCCGTCGAGCTCCATGGTTCTCTGCGGAGCTCCGGGAGATGAAGCGTCGGAGACGGGGCCTAGAGAGCGGTTGGAGGTCCAGCCGATCCGAATCCGACCGATTGCGACTAAGAGCCTACATTAGGTCTTATCTCGCTGCGATAAGGGAGGCGAGGTCTAACCACTTCGCCACCCTTATCGCGTCCGCAGATAATCGCCCGGCCGCCCTGTTTAGGGTGACTCGCTCCCTCCTAAATCAGGAGGTGAGGGAGGATCCCTTGCAGGGTCGTGCCGAGGAGTTTAACCAACATCTGTCGGACAAAATCGCTCGGATTCGGACCGGTCTGGACTCTGACTGGGCAGAGTCTGACGATCAGGACACGGGCGGTCTTGTCGATATCACCTGGGAGGAGTTTGATTCTGTGACTCCGGAGGAAGTGGACAGGATCATGGGGAGGCTGAGCACCACCACATGTTTATTGGACCCGTGCCCTTCCTGGCTGGTCTATACAGCCCGGGAGAGGACACGCAGCTGGTTCCAGGCAGTTATATCGGCTTCTCTGAGTGAGGGAAGCTTCCCCGCCGTCTTGAAAGAGGCGGTGGTGAGGCCTCTCCTCAAGAAGCCTGCCTTGGACCCAGCTGTATTGAACAACTTTCGTCCTGTCTCCATCCTTCGCTTTCTTGCGAAGGTTGTTGAGAGTGTGGTGGCACATCAGCTCCCTCTGGTCCTGGATGAAGCGGATTATCTAGACCCGTACCAATCGGGTTTCAGGCCCGGGCACAGCACGGAGACGGCATTGGTCGCGCTGGTGAATGATCTCTGGAGGGCTCGGGACAGGGGATATTCCTCTGTTCTAGTCCTATTAGACCTCTCGGCGGCTTTCGATACCATCGACCATGGTATCTTGCTGCGGCGTCTCAGGGGACTGGGAGTGGGAGGCACAGTCTTACAGTGGTTCTCCTCCTATCTCCGGGGACGTTCGCAGTCGGTGTTGGCAGGAGGGCAGAGGTCGACCGCGAGGTCTCTCATTTGTGGAGTTCCTCAGGGGTCGGTCCTCTCGCCTCTCCTGTTCAACATCTACATGAAACCGCTGGGTGAGATCATTCGTGGTTTTGGAGTTGGGTATCATCAGTACGCTGATGATACCCAACTTTTCCTTTCGACCCCAAACCACCCCAGTGATGCCCTCAACGTGATGTCCCGTTGCCTGGAGGCGGTTCGGGTCTGGATGGGGAGGAACAGACTTCAACTCAACCCCGACAAGACTGAGTGGCTTTGCATACCTTCATCCCGGGTTTATTCGGACATTCCACCTCTTGCTATGGGGGGTGAACTATTACCCCCCGTAGATAGGGCTCGCAACTTGGGAGTCCTCCTAGATTCACGGCTCACCTTGGAAGACCATATAGGAGCTGTGACTAGGGGGGCTTTCGCCCAGGTTCGCCTGGTGCGCCAGTTGCGGCCCTATCTTAGCCGGGATGATTTATGCACGGTCACTCATGCGCTCGTGGCCTCTCGTCTGGACTACTGCAACGCTCTCTACATGGGGCTGCCCTTGAGGACCACCCGGAAGCTCCAACTGGTACAGAATGCAGCCGCGAGAGTTGTGTTGGGAGTCTCCCGATACTCCCACGTTACACCTCTGCTCCGTGAGCTGCATTGGCTGCCAGTTGTCTTCCGGGTGAGATTCAAGGTACTGGTAATGGTGTTCAAAGCCCTCCATGGCATGGGGCCGGAGTACCTTAGGGAACATCTGCTGCCGGCATCAAGCTCCCTGCGCCCTGTGCGTTCCCACAGAGAGGGCCTCCTCAGGGTGCCACCGATCAGAGAATGTCGATTGGTGGCCCCCAGGGGGAGATCCTTCTCTGTGGGCGCTCCGGAGCTGTGGAATCAGCTACCGGTAGAGCTCCGGATGGCGCCCGATCTTCGCTCCTTTCGTCGCGATCTCAAGACGTTTTTGTTTGTACAAGCCGGCCTAGCCTGATGGGGATTGGTGGGGTTTTTTATTTTTTGGTTTCTTAATTTTATCTTGGGGTTTTATAATTGTATACCAATTGTTTTAACTTGGGCATTCATTTAATCTTTTTTTAATGTTTGTATTTAGTATTTTACTCTGCCCTGTGAACCGCCCTGAGTCCTCAGGGAGAAGGGCGGTATAGAAATATTATTAAATTAAATTAAATTAAATTAAGCAGTCTGGCCATTGGCTAATACATTTGGAAGGAGTGTGGGATAATAGGGAATTGATCGCCTTCCAGATATTGCTAAAGTACAAGTCACTTTTTCCTTTACTATTGTCCATGGGGTTGCAGTTTACCCCTAGCTTTTAATATTACACAATGAAAATTAATAGCTTGACTTATTCCAATTTGTGAAACTTATAGTATACCTTAAAACACTAAGTTCTGCCTTCTAAATATGAGAACATGATTTCCAAAGCTGAATCGGTTGTAAGTGACCTGACATTCTTAATGGAACAAGGTGGAAAAAGGAGGGAATTTGCCAGTTAGAATTATTTTTGGATTGACTTATTAGGGCTGCCTATACCATAACCAGGGCTTTTTTTCTCATAGAACGCTCCGAATGGCATTCCAGGACCTTTTATTTTGCAAAAAAAAAAGCTCCCTCTATTGACTTTAGGAGTAGGCAATCTTGGCTCTTTTTTTATAGTAAGCTTTTTATTATTATTTTTCTCTACATACATATGTTAATTTTTCAAACAGTGTTTGATCTGGGTTCATAAAACGCTAATACATAATCAAGTCCTACTCTTTGGTTCTCTCTTCTAACCATTTGTAGAATAAATTCCACCTTTTATTCCTAAGCATTATCCATTCTTCCACCCATGTTAATACAGATGCTTGATAATACAAAGCCCAGTCGGGTAGGCCAAAGCCTCCATTTTCCTTAGCATCTTGCAATGTTTTCATCTTTATTCTAGCTTTCTTTCCTTGCCATACAAACTTCAAAATTAATGAATTCCACTCTTGAAAGAATTTTTCCCCAAGTTTTATCGGAATTGTTTGAAATAAAGGGCACAAGGCAAGGATGCCCTTTATCCCCTCTGTTATTCATTTTCACTTTGGAAGTTTTAAATCGAAATATAAGACAAGATACAGAAATTAGAGGGTTGGGGATAAAGAGTGAAACATATAAATTACAAGCATTCGCTGATGATTTAGTATTTATTTTGGAAGAACCCTTGGAGATGATCCCAAAATTGTGGGGGAAGATAGAACAATATGGAGAAATAGTGGGACTAAAAATAAATAAAGAAAAAACTAAGATAATAGTTAAGAATCTTACGGATAAGCAAAAAAGCCGATTGTCAGAAGCAACAGAGGTACAGATAGTGAAAAAGGTTAAATATTTGGGTATATATTTATCAGCCAAATGCTCAACAATAAAAGAAGACAATTATACAAGGCTATTGAAACAAATAAAGCTAGACTTGGAAAAGTGGAAGAATTTACAATTGTCATTACTAGGAAGAATTGCTACAGTTAAAATGAATATATTGCCTAAGATTTTATTTTTATTGGCTCTTTTTTATGACTCGTGGACTTCAACTCCCAGAAATCCTGAGCCAGCCACGCTGAGGGGAAAGAGCCATACTGGCTCAGGAATTCTGGGAGTTGAAGTCCTTGAGTTATAAAAGAGCCAAGGTTGCCTAACCTGCACTAGAGGAGGACATTAACATTATTTATAAGGTTACTTCTTTAGGAACTAAACTTTTAGAATCTAAAACAGCTAATTAAAAAAGGCCAACAGGAAAGAACCTCACATTTTTCATCTGCTTCTGTCTTTCGGAAGGTAAAATTAGATAACAAAATAATCTATTTCCTATGTTAACATCTCTGCAATGAAATCAATAAAGGTAACAGGAAAGAAATGAGAAACATTTTTCTCAATGTAATATGTCTAATTTAGCTGATGCTAGAAAAAAATAGTATCTTTTGTACACTCTTGAAAACTATTTTGAATCTATAACAATCTATTACAACTAAACCACTTTAAATTAAACAATTCTTAAAAATGAAATATTCTTAATTTGGACTTTACTTTTACCGTTTGGACTGTTGTGTATTTTGAAAAATACATTATTTAGAATCTAGTTATGTTGCACTTCAGTCTTTAAATAATTAACCTAGTATATACATAACAATATGTGATGTTTTCCATGGTGAGCTTAACATCAATAACAACATTTATTAAAAAGGCTAAAATAATTTCTGGTGGTATTATCTGTACATTAAAATTTTGTTTAGTCACAATCTTTCACTTTTCACATTCTGGACAAGCAGTGGTCATGTATCCTAGCAAAAGATGTTACATATGTGCATAAATGTAGTCAGTAGTATATGCCTTTTTAAAAATATCAAACATGCAAAGAAACAAAAATAAGTCCAAAATATCTGTATTGCATCCAGAAATGCCAACTTTGCAACCAATATTTCTCATCCATAACTATGGCACCCTAAGGATACGTGCATACATGCAAATGCTTCTCTGGCATCAGTAACGCAGCAGGGATTGCTTTTTCCTTCCAGTAACAGATTGCTGGGAAATACCAAACATGGCCTTGAGAATTCCAATGTTTGTTACAAATTTTTCTGGATGTGGTTGGAAAGAGGCTGTTTGGTGCCGGAGACCACTGCCATGAGGAACGCAGCTCTGGGTCGGGGTTCGGAGCAGCTCTGGGTGGCGGCTCAGCATGGGCCACGGCATGGCAACTGCGGGGAGGGGAATCCCCACGGCGGCCGTGGGGAGGGGAATCCCCGCAGCATGTGGCTCCGAGCCGCAGGGGCGGAGGTGCAAAGGATGGGCGGTGACGCCATAGCAAGACACCAGCATCGCTCCCAGTGACAGAACCTCTGAGTTCCGGCACCTTTTTTTTTTAGAAAAAAAGCACTGACCATAACCATGGCTGATACAGTAGGACTACTCAATCTCTTTCTTCAGTTTAGCAGAATGTTTGTTTGGGAAAGAAGAATTCTATTGACCTCTTGATGCTTTACTAGTGGACTAAACAAAGTGAAGGCAGACCTTCTGGTAGGAAGCCATCTATGAGGCACTTACTTGCCATCACTCTTTAAATCATGTTCTCAGTAAACATGATCACTTTGAATAGAGCCTTGGTGGAGCAGTGGGCTAATGCCTCCTTAAGTAACACCAGCTGCCTGCAATTAGTGCAGGTTTGCATCCCACCAGGCTCAAGGTTGACTCAGCCTTCCATCCTTCCGAGGTAGGTAAAATGAGGACCCAGATTGTTGGGGGCAATTAAGTTGACTTTGTAATAATGCCGCTTGGGGTGTGTGTGAAAGCCCTAATAAGCAGGCATATACATAGAATGAAGGCTACTGCTAAGCTTGTAAGCCGCCCTGAGTCTTCGGAGAAGGGCGGGATATAAATGAAATTAAAATAAAAATTAAAAAAATTATAATATGTAGGTTCCAGAATCTGGGCAACCCCTGGAACTTAGTACAGAGTTTTGGGATTCTGTATCTCTCTACTGTCAAAAGATGCTGTAGAAGAAAAGGTGAGTGGAAGGAAGTCAGGAGCAGCCACTGTCTCTGTTTTTTGGAAACATTCTTAAATATGCTTTAATATTTTTGCTTGTTTATCTATTTTGCCCTATTCTAGCTGTTGTTTTTAGCTTCCAATTTTAGTTCAAGGAAAAAAGAGGACAACCCAAATCTCTTTTTTTCCTCCTTCTCTCTCCCCTCTTCCCCCCCCCCCCACATTCTTTCACTTCTACTCTTAACTTCCAACTTCCAAACTCTGTTTTCTGCTCTGGGAGGTAGCACCTCAAACACAACAGGTTGGTGTGTACAGTATTCAGGCAAAGAAGTGTTGGAACAAGATTTCCAGGAAATGACATATAACAAGGAATTTTGAGTGACAGGGATGGGGGGCTATTGGGGTCATAATCTGAAGGGTTTGCCTCAGTACCAAGAGTGTCCTACTTACACCTCTGTACCTTACCACAAGCATAAAAAGCAGATGGTGACATATTTCAATCACAAGAAAGTGTTAGAAGTAGTTATGTTTCTAAAATTCCAGGAAAAGCTGGAAAGGACCCTGAAAGAAAGCAGACACACAGTTTTTGCATTTTGTACTATTTGCGTATATGTCTCGGAGTACCAAGGGATTACAGCTAAAAGAAGTCTTTCAATTATCTTCCTCACTCCTCAATCACAGTTCTGATTATAATGGAGTTTCTAAAAGGTTAAGATGAACAGAATTGAGGGATCAAGATTTCCAGGTTTTGACACACAATAAACACCTTTCAATTGCTATGGGTCAAACAAATACTGTATATTTCCAGGAATGTTCAACCTCCAGATGACTGGCTGGTTGGCTGAATTCAGAGGACTGAAGAACTGAAATGGCAACAGCAAGACAGTCTAGAAATGCTCCTTGCATCATCCTTGGTCCATACTTTTGCCACTTAGGACATCCAGACAGGCATGCTACTGTATTTGTGCTCCCCTCTACTGATTTTTCCACCAAAGCATTGAGGGGCTAGAACTAATTGCTGGTCTTTGCAAACCAAGATGTTTCTTCCAAAGTCTGAGGCAGTCATGTAACATTTTGGAAATATTATGTTTAATACTATGTCTAGTTATTTTTCCTATCATTTACTGTTCTGAGCCCAAGAAAGAACCGTTCTTTAATTGTACAGTGTTTGTACTCTTTCAAGATGCCCTGTTAATCAACCTAGTAAAAATCAAGGTAGGTAATTTATGACAAACAAAATATTTAAATTACATTCTTATTCCTTAATTATCCAAATAATCTTACTGTACTGAAAGAATTGCCAGCTCCGCAAATTGTAAAGATGTAGAAAAGACTGTCCATTTGTCCCAAAATTTCATAGTAGGCTTGTCATACAAGGTTGCTTCTACTAGCAAAGATGATTTGCCAGACTGGTCCAAGATTATCTCTTTATTTTGAGTTCTGTTCAGTTTTTTTAATCTTGCTTTTTAATTGCCTTTCAAAGTCAGAGCAACGAAAAGGAAAAGACAAATCTTGCCTTTAGATCATAATTCTAGAAGTCAAGAAGAAGAAGAAACAGAAGCAACAGTATCTGAAGACCAGAAGAGAATATCAAGCATAAATGGACATAGCCAGTCAGCTTGGGCTAATTTTCATTTGCTGGAAAGCAATTAGTGGCTTCCGTTCCTTTAGATGAACCCCAAACATGTTTACTTCTGCAGTCCTGGGGCTATAAGAAGTTGGAATCTTCCTGGCAGGGAAGGAGAAGTGATCCTCTCATAATTGTTCCTTCTCTGAACATCAGTTTGATGTCCCTCTTATCTGGTCTTATTCCTGAGAGACCGAAGGTACAACTTCCCAATGTCCCTAAGCTTCTTTGGTTTCTGGCAGAAGTCAGGATATGCTGCACCTTTCACAGCACAACTCATCTGGCTAAAGGTAATGGGAGTTGTAGTAAAACATAATTGGGGGATGTTGAGCAAAGAAACAATCCCACTATTATGAGATCTCAAATTATTGAGATCGTACTGGTAACGGTGTTTAAAGCCCTCCATGGCATGGGGCCGGAGTACCTTAGGGAACATCTGCTGCCGGCATCAAGCTCCCTGCGCCCTGTGCGTTCCCACAGAGAGGGCCTCCTCAGGGTGCCACCGATCAGAGAATGTCGATTGGTGGCCCCCAGGGGGAGATCCTTCTCTGTGGGCGCTCCGGAGCTGTGGAATCAGCTACCGGTAGAGCTCCGGATGGCGCCCGATCTTCGCTCCTTTCGTCGCGATCTCAAGACGTTTTTGTTTGTACAAGCTGGCCTAGCCTGATGGGGATCGGTGGGGTTGTTTTATCTTTAGTCTCTTAATTTTATCTTGGGGTTTTTAGAATTGTACTCCTATTGTTTTAACTAGGGCAACTGTTTAATCTCTTTTTAATGTTTGTATTTGGTATTTTATTCTGCCCTGTGAACCGCCCTGAGTCCTCAGGGAGAAGGGCGGTATATAAATGTTATTAAATTAAATTAAATTAAATTAAATATCAGCATCTGTTACTGCCTGTTTCTATATCAGAAAGACCACCCAAACTCTTTCATGGGGGGGGTGGGGGGTGGAAGCAGAAAACAGTCTCAAAGGGCTCATTCGTAAGCTTCCACAGAAGACAAAGGATTTGCCTACTACACAAGGTCATCTTCATTTTAGTTATGCTCATCTACAAAACTCTCTCAACAGGGGACCTATGCAAATCAGTTAAGGGAAGGGGGACATAAGACTTAAGTAACAGCCTGAAGGACACTACTGGGGGTGCCCTTTCTTGTCTACCTTTCCTTGTTTTACTTCTTACACCCAACTGACTTTGCAGCAATCGTACACAAAAAGTGGCCCCATGGATAATGCTTTCAGAACGTCAGTGACTGCTTAACTTCTGGTTTGAATTCTGGAGTGTTCAGAGCAGCAGCCAAAAAGTGGAATATACATGTTGATATAAATAAATTCTGAGCATGGACATTCAGCTCCAAAGCAGTACTGAGAATTTGGGGTTGGGCTAATGCCAGATTTCTGGGTTCTATTATATCTACAGGAATCTGGAAAATACTAAAGTCTTAGGTTATTAGCTAAAGTAAACTCTCTTCCTACATTGAGAAGATACATAACGCAGGAGCTCCGGCTTTGATCTAATCTTCAGCCCACAAGGTCTTTTCTGTCTGAAGCATCCTAGCCCGGGAGTCCTGGATCCTAGTTTTCTGCATGCTTAGTAGGTTTTCTTCCCACTGGAAAAAAGGGGGGAAACTGGCAGGACTTCTGTACATATGATTCCAGTAAGACCTGAACCCCCAAATATTTAGATTGCTCCAATTATTTCTTGGCTCATCATCACCTGCTTTGATTTCCTTTGTGCAGGATTCTCTTTCTGCTTTTTTTCAAATATCTCCTTTAAGAAAGAAGTTTGTTCCAACTACCGTATTTTGAAGAATCCACAATATTCTGCTGAATTTCATACAAGAAAATAGTTTTTGCATGAAAGAAACTGGGACAATCAGTTTTATTAGAAACTCAGTGAAATGGTTTGTGGCAATTAGACAACATCTTGGTGGTTCTACTATTTTTTCCAACATATTTGCACTTCCTAATGGATAATTTAGTGCTGAGTCCAGCATAATTGTGGATAATCCAGAGGTAGCACCCAGCTTCCCCCTAAAAGCTATTTTCAATATAGGTATTGCTGAGGAATTTAGAGGGGAAAAAATGATGTCAACAAATTTACAATTTTTGTAAGACAAATAAAATGGCATCAAAGAATATGCACATTCTACAGGTCTCTAGAATAATTATTCAGTCTCCATCTTGAGTCTCATTTAAGTTCAAGACTTCATGCCAGAAATGCTGAATTTAATTTTTGGACTTTCTTCTTTTTCCCTCCATCACTTTCTTTTTGTAATATGTGATGGAATGTTCTGGAAAACTCCAAAACTTCTGCCACTTTTGCACCATTTCTGATATGTATAAATGTTTATCATTTGTAGTCCTGATAAGAATATTACTCTGTTACATACCGTATTTTCTGGCATATAAGATGACTTTTTAACCCATGAAAATCTTCTCAAAAGTCAGGGGTCGTCTTATACGCCAGTGCTGAAACTTTAGGGACAGGGCTGGCTGGAAAACCTGGAGCGGATCTCCCATTTGGTCTGCACAGGGAAAGCTTTAGAGTGAATTAGGAAAAGTTTAATCCACTTGCACTGTTTTATGTTTACATGTTTGATGACAAACAGCCTTATGTTTATAAGTGACAGTTTTCCTACTAAGTACCTGCGTGTCATAAGCATTTGAATTAAAATTACCAAATTAAAATCAAATCTGATGTTTTTTAATTTTTATTTGGTGTGCGTTGGAAGAGGGGTAGTCTTATACGGCGAGTATAGCCCAAACCCTATAATTTAACAGGAAATGTAGGGGGTCATCTTATACGCCCAGTCATCTTATACACCGGAAAATACAGTATCTTGGTGTGTGTTTTTTTCATTACAGACATAGCAATCATTGTTTCATATGTTAATTAGAATAATGATTGTAATTTTTTCTTCTTTTAGGACACAGCTCACTAGGTCCATCACTAGACAGGTGTGGTTGGGAAGTCATTATTGCATGTAAAATGAAATTATCTGTTATCTCAATACTTATGCCAGTAAATTGTGGAAGAAGTTCTATAATAACAAGCAACACCAGGGAAAAGACTAACTGAACTTGTCACCGAGGAACTCCAATCAGCTTCTAAAGAAAGAGCCCCGCTATTTTTAAACCATTAGCCGATAACAGGCCTTAGTTTGTCTCCACCCTAAAGGATTAAAGAAATTCTCTTTTTAATTTATGACAATTGTAACATGAGAATGACATCATGCCAAGAATCCTCTGCAGAATCAACAGATGTCCGGACAGAGGGGACCCCAGGATGTTCACACGTGTTTACTCGGAAAGCTCTTGCAATGGGAACGCCACATTCCAGGGTCCTCCGGAATGCACTGGGGTGAAAGAAAAACTCCTAAACTATATATGATGATCAAATGAAAGCAGAACATTGGCCATTGTTTCATTACATATTCCGATCTGGGGTTTTTTTCCCTACTTAAAAAAAAGTAACTTGGGACAGGTAATCTTCAGCAGAAAAACCTGCCAACATGATACTTCTTTCTGCAACTGACAGTCTGTAGTTGCCATTTATAGAACTAATAAAGAAAACCAGTGACCAGCTACATACAAGTGATCATTGTTCATCATTTAGCTCTTGAAAGCATCCAAAGCTCAGTGTGAGGAAATGCAAGGAACAGCTTGGGGGGCGGGGGGGCTGGTGTGAAGACAAAACAGAAATAATAAATCCTGGGGTAGAAACCCAGCACTAAGTACAAAAACAGAGTTGGCTCTGGACTTCTTGGGCCTCCAGGAAGGAAGCCTGAATGACACCTCTTTTGCTTAGTAATATGGAAACAGCCAGCAACACATGCTGCTCCTTTCTTCCATTGTGACTGTGCCCCTGTGCGCGCACGCACACACACACACGCACACACGCACACACACACACACACACACAGGCTCCTTGCTCCCCTTCACTCCCACTGTTTATATTGCCTTATAGCAATCTTTGCCCTTTCAGGAGATGACTTTCCCCCTCAGGGCACTAGCCAGCTCCTGTTCTTGTGCGCCCAGCTCTATAGTCTCCCTCCATCTCCCACACTGCTTCAGTGAATGCTGTAGGGAGGAGGCTGGGCCTTGTAATTTATTAACAAGCTGGCAGTTGGCAGGGAATTAATCTCAAATGGGACCCGTTCCTCGATAATGAGGCAAAAAGGTGCTGTGATGATCACACACCACCAAGGTTAGGAACCATGTTATTATCGACCAGGCATAAAGGCCAGAGAAGAGGGGGGGGATAGAGGAGGGGGAAAGAAAGCTGCTTGGCAAATTGGGGGGGGATGAATCACTTTCCCTTTCAGGCTCTGAAAGGGCCTATAAATAAATCCCAGAGAGACCAAAATAGCTTCCTTTTCTCAAGAACCTTTTGTTCAATTAGGTTAAGGAAGGGAAATGACTTCACCCTCTGTCGGAAGACGCAGGCCTATAAATACAGGGCAGGAAGAAGAGCGACAATTTCCCATTGCTTGATTTTGAGGTAGAGAAGAAGCCTTTTGCCTACAGACTGCACAGCTCTGAAAAGTTCTCCAACTTAGCAAACCTCATCTGGGGGAACAGATTTTGCTGTTGCATCTATTATAGCTGAGATAAAATGACCAGATTGTGTATGCTCTGAGGCTCTCCTGAATAAAACAAACTTAAAGAAATTGTGGTGGCCTCAGTTAATGGCAGCACCGAGCCTAACTTTCACATCTTGAAAATTAAGCATGATCAGCCCCGGTTATTACTTGGATAAGGACTCCCAGGGGATTCCCAAGGCTGTAGGTTAGACTGGACATTTGGAAAAGCATCTTGGAAGAAGGCACTTCCACGAGGCTGCCAAGACACAGATTTGTCTCTGAAGTCACCAGGAATGAAATTCAGCTCAAAAGAAATTTCACCTTTAGTTAGGGCAGGGTCCTTGCCTAAGTGCCATTAGTTCTCACATTACCCTCATTGTTTCTTCATTCATCTTCTCACTTGGGCTTTGGATTGCTGGGAAGAGGAGAGGAATTTAGGAGAAAGGGGAGCAAGGAAGAGAAAGGGTAAAGCACATCTTCCCACTTTTTGGACAGCTTTTTAAAAAGGCACCAGGAGATCTGGATCTGAATCTCCTTAGGATCGTATGCAAACAGAGATTTCCAACCTACCTCATTTGTACAGCCAGCCAGGTTAGAGTATAGCCACTTGGCACTCTTGGCAGACAAACCAATTCTGCTCCCTTTTTCTAGCTAAGATTCAGGGTGGTACAAAACACTATGTGATTGTTCAATTTGATAAGAATGGCCTATGCAAACCAAAAGGGCATCAGATGTTTTGGAGATTCTGTTTGTGTTTTAGTGATGAGAACTGATAGACACAGAAAATTGCCTTCTCCTTGTCAGAATCCATTTTTATCTCAATTCTAACTCCCTCTCTGTGCAAAACCCAAATCTCACCCCCTTACTAGATGTTGCCATTCCCAAGGAGGGAAAGAGAACACAGGTTTGTTAATTGCCCATCTCTATCTCTTAGATGCAATGTTTGTTTATTCAGCCTGCCTGGAGGCCATCACAAAAGACCAGGGAAGAAATCCTCTGAACTACGAAGAACAAAGAAAGAGGGTGGGGGGAATTATGGTTTGTATCTCCGAATGGAATGTGAAGGGGAGGAAGTAATAATGTTGCAAATGTACTGGTGTTTCTCTTTTCCCACAGGAGTTTTGACACCTGAAACATGACTGATCTGGGACTGACCAAATGGACTGAGGGGAGGGGTTTTTACTCGGGGACACTTTAAAAGTATCGATCTGTGAGACAGTTTTCAGATCCTGTCTACCCTATCCACTGTCATCTATGTTTTAGTAAAAGTTCCTGCTTGGACAAACTCTTGTTCTTCTTTCATAAGATGTGGATTGGAGTGGGTTCTGACACTTCTTTGCTGACTAGAATGGGACTGGGATGCACCAGCCAAATCCAAGCACCTTGTGACTGGGGGAAAAAATCAATCTAGTGGGGAAGGGTGGGCTGGCAGACAGGATTGCTTCAGGACAAACAACCACTTAGTAACAGCACTAAACTAGGGAGGGGACAGCTGTGATCCCTGGCTGCCATCCTCTAAGAAACACAGCAGCTTGGGGGTAGGGAGGAGGATGCAAAGAGGGGCAAGGGAAATAGGGATTATGGAGGCACTTTGATTTGGTTTTCGAACTAGAAAAGAATTTCAGCACGATTCCTTGCCAAAGGAGGGGAGGAGCTAGCCCTAGCTGCAACAGGTTGGGACGAGGGAGGGCTATTTTGAACTGATCTGGGCTTGGCAGTCCCTCCACAAGGGAAAGGTTTGAAAGGGCAGGAAGGAATCACTGCTGTATCAGAGCAAAAGAGAGGTGGGTAGGTAAATAGGTAAGTAGGTAGATAGGTAAGTAGGTAGATATGATAGTTGGATCAGGGAAAATAAGCATGCTATCCCACTTACACATACATGTAACAGTGGGTTAGTGGGTTTATTAATATTACCCAGCCATTCCCTTCATTAAAATCCAGAAGTGTCCCAATTAAGTCCAGCAGACTGATGCTAGTCCACAGAGTAACCAACAGTGAATCCACAAGGCAGTTGAAAGGAAACACACAGCTAGGAAATATACACCTTATTCCCAGCATTGTCTCCATCTGTCTGCTCTGCCAAATAGCCAGCTTCTGGGGCAGCCCTTCAAGAGGGATGAGGCTTTTTTTTTAAATTAAGTTTATTGTTTAAAAACATTGGACACAGTACCAGCGGGCTGACAAACCTTCTTGTCTACAATGTTCAAATATATATATATACATGTATATATGTACATCAAAGATACACTTAAATACACTTTAAGTTACAAATCAGTGAAATAACAGAATATTTAAGACAATGAGCTAGTCTGTAAAACCTATTAGAGACCTTTCTTTTTATCCCTCCAAAGATACAATTTGTTCCAAATTCTATAATAGTCTGATTGATCTTTATTCTTTAGTTCCAAAGTTAGTTTGTCCATTTCTGCGCAATCCCAAATTTTCCTAATAACCTCTTTTTCTCCTGGGATCTCATTCTTTTTCCATTTTTGCGCAAATGACATTCTAGCTGCTGTGATAATATGGATCGTTAAATATAGCACATCTTTAGGATACTTCTCTTTCGTAATTCCCAACAAGAAAAATTCTGGACTAAACTCAATATCTTGTTTTAATATTTCTTTCAGCCAAGTCCAAATCATTCTCCAAAATTTTTGTGTTTTACTGCAAGACCACCACGTATGGAAGTATGTGCCTATCTCTTCAGAGCACTTCCAACATTTGGGAGATGCTGTTGTATACATTTTTGCTAGACGGGCTGGGGGAAGATGCCATCGATAAAACATTTTAAATAAATTTTCTTTATACGATGAGGCCAGTGTTATCCTTTTATTTCTGTCCCAAATTGTTTGCCAAGTACCTAAATCAATGTTATGTCCTAAATTGTTAGCCCAAATCAACATGGGATCCTTCACTTGCTCTTCAAACAGCTTATATCCCAAAAGCAATTTATATAAATTCTTTATTTGTTTGGAGTCTGGGCCCAATAATATTTTGTCCAATGCTGTTTCAGAGGTATATATCCCCCATTCTTTTTTATCCTTCCTAAATCTTGATTGGATTTGTAAGTAGGCCCACCAATCGAGTTTTATACCTTGTAATTCTAGTTCATTCCTAAGTTTCAATTCCCCCTCCTCATTCAGAATATCCTTGTATGAAATTATGTTACCCAAATCAAATAGATTTGGGTAAACAATCGCTTCAAGGGTGGATAGCCAGACCGGTACTTTAGTGTAATTGTGAGATCTAATTTTTTTCCAGGTATTAAGTAACGCTTGCCTGATCCGATGTTTTTGAAAATGTGAGAAGAGACCTTGTTTTTCCATCCATAGGAAAGCATGCCAGCCATATTGCAAATCGTGACCCTCTAAAGTTAATAGTCTTCTATTTCTCAAAATTACCCATTCTCTAATCCAACTCAGAGCCGCGGCGTGGTAATATAATTCCCAGTCTGGCAATCCAAAACCCCCATTTTCCTTCGTGTCCTGTAAATATTACAATTTAATTCTTGGTTTTTTCCCCTGCCAAACAAAATTTAATGATAATTTATTCAAATTTCGAAAAAACTTAGAATCGAGTTGTATTGGGATATTCTGAAACAGAAACAGGATTTTAGGCAGAATATTCATCTTAATGACAGCGATTCTTCCCAATAATGAGAGTTTTAGATTTCCCCATCTTTCCAGATCACCTTTTATTTGATTCACTACATTATCATAATTATCTTTTTTGAGTGAGGTGCATCTAGCCGTAATATTAATCCCTAGATATTTTATTTTCTTGACTATTTCTATATCCATGATTCCAGCCAGATTTTCTTTTTGTTTATTAGTCATATTTTTGACAATCATCTTGGTCTTATTTCTGTTTATTCGCAGTTTGGCAACCTCACCATATTTAGATAGTTCTTCCAATAAATTTGGTCCCGTCTGACATGGGTCCTCCATAATAAAAACCAGATAGTCCGCAAATGCTTGAAGTTTAAAGGTTTCCTTTTTAATGGTTAATCCTTTTATCTTTGGGTCGTTTCTTATAATCCTCGTTAATACTTCAAGTGTCAATATAAACAGCAATGGTGATAAGGGGCAGCCTTGCCGTGTTCCCTTTTGAATTTGAAACTTCCTAGATACTTCCCCATTAATAATTATTTTTGCTTCCTGGTTGTCATAAATTGCCCTAATTATATTTATAAATTTTTCACCCATATTCATGAAGCTAAGTTGTTGGTGCAAAAAAGACCATTTAACATTGTCAAATGCCTTTTGGGCGTCTAAAAAAAGTAATGCCATCTGTTGTCCACTATGTAATTCATAGTACTCCAACGTATCTAATATTATTCTAATGTTGTGCTTAGTGTGTCTCTTAGCGAGAAAACCATTCTGGTCTGCGTGTATGAAATCGTTCAGAAATCGTTTCAATCGTTCCGCTATAATTGATGTAAATATCTTGTAGTCCGAATTAAGAAGTGATATGGGTCTATAATTTTGGATTAATGTATGGTCCGTATTATCTTTCGGGATAAGGGCTATGTTTGCCTCCGACCAGGATTTAGGCGTTCTTGCGCCTTCTAACACTGCGTTAAATACCTCCACTAGGGGTTGTGCTAAGATATTTTGTAGTTCTTTATAGATTTCTGATGGGAGACCGTCAGGGCCCGATGCTTTATTGTTCTTTTGTGCATTGATAGCTTTTATCACCTCAGATAGCCGAATTTCCTCGTTTAGCATATTTCTGGTATCTTCTGTGACCTTGGGTAGTTTGGCTTTTTGTAAATATTCCTCCATTTTCTCCACACTTGCCTGGCTATCTTCTTTGTATAAACGCTCGTAAAATTCCTGGGCTATGATTTTTTTTTTCTTCCTGGTGGAATATTCTCCCTTCCTCATCTCGTAATTCGCGAATCCAGTTTTTCCCCTTTTGTTTTCCCAATTTATATGCGAGCCAACGGCCCGGTTTATTTGCATTTTCAAAAAAATTTTGTTTCGTGTTTCTCAGTTGTGCTAATTTCTCTTTGTCTAAAATATTAAGCTTGTGTTTAATTAAGTCCATAGATTGTTTGATATTCTCTTTTTGTGGATCTTGTTGGAGTATAACTTCTAAACTCTTATATTCCCCTTCTAATCTTTCCCGTTGTTGTCTTTTCCCCTTGTTTTTGTATACCATATATGCCCTCGCTACCCCTCTCATCATTGCCTTGGCTGTATCCCAATTGTTTTGTACTGAGGTGTCTATAGCTTTATTTTCCTTAAAGAAAAAACTTAGTTCCCTCTCCATCTTAGATTTAAATTCGTCTTCTTTTACGATTGCTCTTTGTAGCGTCCATCTGGGTATTTTTTTGGAGCCTTTCCAGCTAAGTTTAATAGGATTGTGATCTGCCCAAGTACCTGTCGCTATATGCACCTCGTCTATTTCAGAACTAATTTCTTTCGTCATCCATACCATGTCTATTCTAGACCATGAGTTATGTCGATTGGAGTAGTATGTATATTGTCTAGCCTTACGATTTCTTTCCCTCCAGACATCTTGGATATTTAGGTCATTAGCCAAGTTGAGAAAAGATCTCGGTAGAGTTCTTCTCTTCTTTTTCCTAAGCGTCTTGCCCATATAATCCAAATTTATATCTAGGATAGCATTAAAATCTCCTATTAAGCAGATCTCCTCATAATCAATGCTACATATCTTATTGTGAAGTGTTTTAAAAAATTGTTCTTGGTTATGATTTGGAGCATATATCTCTACCATCATGACCTTCCTATGATTTATTACAACCTCGACTATCAGTATTCTACCCTCTTTATCATTATAGATTTGTTTTGCTATCAATTTTGGGTTTACATATAATGCCACTCCTCTCTTTTTCTTGTGTCGGTCTAAGGAAACGAATAGATTCCCTATTTTTGGTTGTACTAACAAATATTTTTGTTGTTCCTTTATATGGACTTCTTGTATTGCAACGATATCCAGTTGTTGGTGAATAAGCCTATTAAAAAATTTCCGCCTTTTCACTGGCGAATTCAGTCCATTAATATTCACAGGCATAATACTACACTCACCTCCCTTCATCTTACTTGTTTCTGGTTTTTGTAGATCTCGTGATTCGGGGCTCTCTCTCTTCCTTGTCTCTGGCTCCATGTTTCTCTGTTAACTCTCCAGATTTGTTCCTTCTATCCTCTGTTGCTAAGACCTTCCCATCCATTGCTACTCGTATTGTGTCTCTTTCTCTTACCTCCCTTCCATCTTGATCTTCTAAATCTGCTTCCTCTTGGCTATGGAAATGGAGTTTGTAAAAATCTTCTGCCTTCTCTATCGTGTCCAGTCTATGCCTTCTATCCTGCCACGTGACTAGAATACCCTCTGGAGTTAGCCATCTAAAGTTTACATTTTCCCTAATTAATTTAGATGTTAAGAATTGATAGCCACGTCTCAGATCCCTCATCCTTTTAGGTATCTGTTTAAGGATGGTAATTGGTTGGCCCCGAAATTCTAATGGTTCCTCTCTAGATCTATGCAGAAGCTCATCCCGAATTGATTTTTTAACTAGCCGTACATGTACTTCTTTTGGGAGGTTGTGCCTTCTCGCATAATTAGTTTGAACCCTGTATGTTTCATCAATTTCTGCCAGCATTTCCTCCTTCCCTACACCGAGTGCCTTTGCCATCAGTTCTGCCATCATGACCAACAAATCTTCCCCTCTTTTTTCTTGAACATTTTGGAAGCGTAAATAATGAGCAGCCTTTTCTGCTTCCAGAAAAATGACTGTTGTCTCTAACTCCTTATTAGCCTGAAGAAGTGTTTCATTTAAATCATCTACTCTCTTTTCCTCTTTTTCCATTCTAGCTTCCATATCTTGAAGTCTTTGTTCATTTTTGACTAATTGTTGTTGAATCCCTTCAAATTTATCATCTATCGCTTGGATTTTCCCCTTTAATTCACCAGTGTCGTTTCTTATTTGTCCTATTTCTCTCTTCATCTCCTCATGATTTTTGGCCATTACCTCGTGTAAGTTTTGCAAAAGGGCATGTAGATCTTTAAAAGAATTTGAGTTAGATCTTTCCCTTTGCAGCATATCCTCTATAGATTTCTGATTGGAGGGGCTTGAGGCCATCCCTTGTCCCTGTGTTGCTGCCAAATAGCCAGCTTCTGGGGCAGCCCTTCAAGAGGGATGAGGCTGTCTCCTCACAAGTAATTGACTTAACCTTTGCTGCTCCTGCCTTTTCTCTGCCTTACATGTTCTCAGATCAGGTGCAGAAGGCACTTACCTCTCTGTAAGTTTAAGTAAATACTATAATACCTGAAAACCTTTAAAATATTCATAACCAATATTTGAAAAAAACAATATTCAAATGCATGGTTTTTCATTACATTATGAAAAATATATTGTAACAGTATGTAGCTTCCCCCACTGAAATTACTAAAGAGAGGCCATTTGTAATCTTGGTCTAGAGTCAAAAAATCCTTTCCCCATCAGTGATAAACACATAATGATAAATAAAATTATTGAAATATTTATGCTTTCTAATAGAATTCCCAAATCCCCTTGCATGTAGGTGTAAACAAACAGCAGCAGAATGAAGAAAGCAAAGGAACAAGGTTTCACACAAACTAAAATAGTAATTCCGTCAAAGGAAAATAATTCCTGTTCAAGCCACAGGATGGAAAAATAAATACAAAATGCAAATTTTCTCTATGCTTTTTGGAAAAGCAATGGTTTTTCTAGCCCTCAGTGATAGGGCATAGCCATTACAGCAAAGGTCCTATTTGTATTAATGGATCCCAGCAAGTCAGACGGGGAACATGCAGCAATCACTCAAATTGGTGTCTGCAGTCTGGCCAAACAACAGAAGAGCCATGGATGCTGCTGTGGTTTGCTCTCAGATTTCACTTTATAGCGGGCCCCACAGACACTGATGCTACCACCAGAAATATGCTAAGGGTGGTTACTAGTGGAGCGGGCATGGGGGAGAGAAACAGGACTTAGAGACCATGGTGATGATGATGATATCCATTCAATCATGTCTGATTCTCAACTATTCTATAGACTAGCTCTCTCTACATTTTCTGATCTTGTATGGCTTCTTTCAGGTGTTTTATGCTCTGGCTGGTATTGGCTTTGATGGTGCCTAGCCACCATGTGTTTTGGCGGCCTCATTTCATTTTATTGATGACTATTCTGAGCAGGAGTGTCTTTTCCAGTGAAGAGACCCCACTACCACCACACACACACACTAGGTTGCCCTTTACCAAATTACCTTGAAATTTGATATGATCCTGGAAGCTGTAAGATAGCTGCTCAGAGTTTTATTTTGTGTGGTTTCCTTCCACAGAGGAACTTCTCACTGGACTTACTCCAAAAGTCACAGCATTTATATTCAATCCTGGAATCTTGACACTGGACACAATTAAGTTATTTGAACATAAAAGAAGGCTTGCCCATTCCTCAGATAACTGCAGTACTACGGGACAGTGAATGTACCTATTGCAAAGCCTATAATTTAACCACAAGAAAAATTGGTGAAGTTGCCCTCTGCCAGCATGTCAGTATTGATCTTTATTTATTATCATTATCTTTTCTGCTTCTTGGTCCTGTGAATGCAAGTAAACTTTTTTGAGGAAAAGGGGGGAAATGTGGAGGTACGCTGCCTTGCAACATGGCATTTCTAATTTTATGTAATCTTAACATTGTCTTTTAAAAAACAAAAACAAAAAATAGTTTGTGCAGTAAAATGAATGGCTTTCAGTGAAACCATTGGGGCATTTTTTGCAATTTTTTTTTGCAAGGCCAAATACATTTCTTTTGATTTTAGACCTGTCAACTGCACTTAAAAGGGATAATATCCACAATATTATTGAGTTATCTTTAGTACTTATTACTTTTTTTGCTTTTGAAGAAGTGTGTCCCTGTTCCCCGGGCCAAGTAAGATTGCCTACAAATGCAAAACTTTGCACTAAGTCAAAACCAAAGAAATCCTGTTATAAGTACTGCTTTGCTATGTGTAAATATCATCCAGTCTTTGACCTCATAGCTTCTTTGCCCTACTGTTAACGTGTTTTAATCTGTTGTACAGCGCCTTTGCTATTGTATTATGATTCTTTTAATTCTGTTTTTTCTTTAATTTATAAGTGGTTTTATTACTGTTTTTCCCCCCAAAACCCAAATACTTTAGTTGATGCTATTTCCAAACAGATATAAGTGCTGTGTCCTGAGAATGTGGTTTTTTATGCAGACAATATAAAAAGCGTTGATACAATATAAAAAGCGTTGATACATGATGCCTTCTGTGCTGGTGAATATTTGGCTGAAATTGGTTCTGCCACTTCCTCTGGGATCATCCCTTTCCCTCTGGCTCTTCTTTTGGGTAGAAAGGGGAGTGAAGGCTCAGTTCCTGCAGCTTCCATTTACAAACAAGGTGGCGAGCCAGGCTACCAGTCTGTTTAAAGGCACTAAGTAACCATTTCCAGATAGCATGTCTGTGGAATTTGCCAACAAAATAGCCATACTACTAAAACCCAGCTCTTGGGCTTCCGGTATAAGTGTCATTTTGTCCTATTTGATTTAATATTTCAGCCTATTTTATTTAAACAGCTTTTAAAATGACTGTGCAGCTGACCTGCAAACCCAAGAAGAAGTTGATATACCAGCCCTTGGACTGGCTGGGCACTGCTACTGCTCCCACTATATGGACAGGCACAGCCATTCTTTAGGAGGGCACAGAATGCGTGTTTGTAATTTAAGTTCCAGGGATCCTTTTAGGGGTTTCATGGTGAGATCCTGCATCATAAGTGCCCTGTGACAGGCAATAACATAACCTTGAACAACGTTTGCAGTTGTCATTTTCTCACTCAGTGTATCCAATGATTCACCCAGCCCTGTGTGTGGCTATGGCACTGTGGAGAAAACAGAATTACTGATTCTATAACAAGGACAGTTGGTAACTTTGTACACAATGGCTTGTGTTGGCCAGGGCTTGGAATCTGACTGCCAATCACAGACCTTGGATTCAGGCACACAAAAGCTCAGTGGACGGGGATGCACAGCAAATCCTTTGGAGTTGTAAGGAGGCTGGAAAGCTGGAAGCCTTTTATGATAGTTAGCCTGGATTTTCTAACACAGGTGCAAAAGACTGGCTAAGTGGGAATTTAAATGCTGTAAGAATTATTGTCTGCATCACAGAATTATCCATTCATAAGCCTGTTCTTTTGGGTCAATGCTCAGTTTCTGCTGTTATGCAAAAATAACCTGACAGCAGGCGGTTGTCAGAAATGCTGCAGAGAAGGGAAGTGTCATCCCCTCGTCATTGGAGGCCTCAGCAGCTGCTATTTATCATAAAAATATATGAAGCATTGGCATGCTTAATATCATAGGTACTTTGGTTCTTAAAATACAACTATACTGAAAATCCAGAAAATCCCTCTGCTTGTTTCCCCTTTCCATGACAGCCTATCTCTATATTCCGTAGCACAAAATATGATATAAGCTATTGCATCTAGAGGGTATCGTTTCTCATATTGTGCTACAATTTAGGGTTTTTCACTTCCTGAGCATCCCTTGCACAGCTGTGCAAATTAATAAAATACTCTCAAGAATGCTTTGTTAACATAACTGCAAATTTTCTCCTATAGATTTTTAATTAAAACAATGATTAAAAAAAACAGAGTGGGAGACATATAAAACTTGCCTATGCATTTCTGCAGTAACCCAGTTATTTCAGCGTATCTCTAAGGTATGTGGATCTTATGCCTGCAAACCCAGAAGGGCCCTACATGATCAAGCAAATTGCAAATAGTCAGAGCCAGCTGCAGCAGAACCAAGAGGCCACCTGTGGGGTAAACATGCCCAAAGTATTGAAATAGTCAGCAGTGAAGATCTGAGATGCAGAATAAGATGTGATTACAGTTTGGTGCAAGCATGAGTAGATATTAATTACAGTTCTACATTCAACCATTTCCCCCTTTTATGCTCTGAACATACAATTTTTCAATTTTATTGAGACGGAGGGTGGGGCAGAGAGGAGGGAGAGATTGGCCCAGCCAGCCACATTAAAAAGCTAGTCTTGAAACTGGCAGAAAGGTTTGCGGGCATAACATTCTGTTACTGTTTCCATGGGGAAAAACAGGAGGAGAGAACACTGTAAACATATATCCTGGAATTTCACAGATATAACTTAGAAATATTTCTACAGGAGTCCTCGGCATACAACCACAATTGGAACTGAAATTTCCATTGTAGGTCCTTGTGGTTGTAAGTCAAGTTGGACCTAATGTCACAACAATTTTCATAGTGGTTGTTAAGCAAATTGTGGCTGTTAAGTGAATCATGCAGTTTTTAAGCAAATCTGATTTCCCCATTGTTTGTTTGGGTTTTTTTTGTTTTTGTTTTGCTGGAAATCAGAAAAAAAAGCTAGCAAATTGTATGTCAAGTTTCCGACATATGGGCGCTTCAAGTGACATTGAATGTTATTGCTTGACATTGTAATCATGGGATCACGGAACTCGGCAACTACGCAAGCCAGCTGCCAAGTGTTCACATTGTAACCATGTGATCCTGGGGGCTGATATGAGAGTTGTAAGTGCAGCTATAGGTCATAAGTCACTTTTTCCAAGGTTATCATAACTTTGAACCATTGTTAAATGAATGGTTGTAAGTTGAGGACTATCTGTATACACCTATATACATACTTCTAGAGAGTAAATATCCCTAGTAGAAACAGGAAGTTTAAGTCGTGATTCTTCCAAGCACAAGAACCTTTCAGGAACAAGTCAAGCTGGGATAGTGTTATCTTCTCCATGATATTTGTAGCAATACCTACAATCCTAATAGACAACTGGCTATGGGTATGGTCCTTAGTACTGCCTACATGCTGCTGCACTGTAGCTATGTTAATACCCTGTGTTTGAAGAAATGCCTGCTTATAAGGTCTTCTTAACTGGCAGATGCCTCAGGTGTAGCTATGCCTCTTACAAATATAATTCAGTTGTCATTGCTTGAAAAAAAGGCTTTGGAGTTAAAATGTAAACTAACTTCTAATGGCAATGCATTAATAGTTTAATCAGTGATATCATCAAAGTAACCAATAAAAATACATTGTATTCAGTCACAAACATTGCTAGATAAATCTTGTTACAGTCAGGTCCACCATCATCGGTTTGGCGCCTTGCTGGTGCCCTGCCATTATGGCAGAAGGGGGAAGGGAGAACTTCAAACATGGGAATTAGGGAAGGGGGAGTGACAACAGAAAAAGACCAGATCACCAAACCGGCTTGTACCAGGATCTTCAAGGCTGTTTGCCATGAGAATGGAATGTTACCAGTTTGACACCTCAGAGTTTCTTAAAACATCTTACCAGCATCACATTGGCTGGCCGGGGGACTGGTAATGTGGGGAGGGAGTGGGAGTAGGAAAGAATATCCTTGTATTTTGCGTGGGAACACCAGATTCTGCCTGACTTTACTGCAACCAGTTTCTTTCAATAGAAGATCCTTTGCTTCACCTGAATAGAATCACGAGTCTTTCTTTCCTGAGAGAGCAGACTGGGGCAGGTCTGACATTAGGTGGAATCTGCAATTGTGGTCAACCCAGAGAGAGCATTGTCTCTGCCATAGGGACTGTGCATACGATGTCAGCTCCAGGCAGCAACTAGGAGAAAGCCGAATACACTGAAGAATTCCATGACCTGGCATGCAGATTCACCAACTGGCCACAAGACATATTGATCAGCTGCTTCAAGGCAGGTTGCATGATGGTATCTATAACACCTGCATTTTCCAGGGCATCCCTCCTACTCTCCATGTCTGGTATGTCCTGGCTGAAGAAGTGGAAATTGACTAGGCTTGCAACAAGTACCGACCAAGGTGTGGATAGAGGAAGTCAACCCCTGAGATAAGAGAGCTGTTGAAACTGCAGCCCCACTCGCAAAATCTACAGCCGCACTCAACAGCCTGTTTCAAGTGTAGAAAGGAGAGGCATTGGGCAGTAGAATGTAAGACAGGGCAATCCACCAAGAAAGCAGTCCCTAACCTCACCGGGAGAGCAACCAAGTTGCCACAGCAAACCTGAGAGATGGCATTGAAAGGAGTGGAGATCATCGAGTTCACCCCATACCCCAAGAATGGTGAGAGATGTCCAATCAAGCCAGCTGAGGGCTCGGGCGGAAGTGACAGTGACAAAGATCCCCTGATAAGTGGCCCAGTCACACCAATGACAATCCCAATAGAATTTTATATCCTTGGGATGTAAAGCCAACTTGTCTGCCCTCTTGGACTTGCATGGTCAACCCTGTCCTAGTGGAAAAACTGGGGATCAGACTTAAACAACTTAAGGTGCCGGTGGCATTTTGCCAACTGGACAAATCCGTGACAGGGAGCATTCCAGTGACATTTGTCACTGAGCCAGTAGAAATGCAGATAGCCTCTGGAATGGACAGACCCCTGGTTTTAGAACTGGCCCGGCTCAGGAAGTGGAACCCTTATGTGAACTGGAGGAGAGGACTGTTAAAAATCTGGTGGACCAAACCACTGGGGTCCCCAGAGAATGAATATTGAAACCAAAGAATGAGGTGGGGGCAGCAGCGCGTGAACAGGGGAATTCTCCCTCCCTCATCCTCAAAGAATATAAGGGAAGACTTGAGAAGGGATCAGATGAGCTCCCACCCCATTGGCCGACAGACTGCTGCATAGAAATACTGCCAGAAGCTAAACTACCTAAGCCCAAACTTTACTCAATGACCCCAAAAGAATTGGAGAAACTGCTCTTTTATAGATGAAAACCTTGAATGGGGATTCATCCAACTAGAATGACCTTGGGTGGCTACCCCAGTTTTACTCTGGGAAAGAAAGATGGATGCTTTTGCTTGTGTGTGGATTATAGAGGGTTAAAACCATGTGCTTTGAGAACATTTACCTGTTGCCCCTAAGGAAGGACATGTTAGCCCATCTGGCTAAGGGGAAAATCTTTACAAAACTGGATTTACAGGAGGCATATTGCCGTGTGAGGATTAAGGAAGGGTATGACTGGAGAATGGCTTTTAACTGCCGCTTGGGATGCTTTCAGTTTAGAGTTCTCCCCTTTTGCCTATAAGGCACCCCAGCTGTCTTCATGCAATTGATAAATGAGGTGCTGCACCAGCACTGCTACAAAGGGGTGCTTGTATACTTGGATGACATATTAATTTACACCAAAATGATGGCGGAGCATGTAAAGCTAGCAGTGCTAGAAACCAACAAGTGGTTTCAAGCCCATAAAGATGAATCCTCTATATGAGATGTGCTGGCTCAGATGGGCACTAAACTGTATGTGCCTGACAGCCAAAGACTGATGGTCCTAGGAAAAAGCCACGACTCAAAACCACAGGTCATTTCGGATTCGTAAAAACCCTACACCTAGTTAAGAGACAATTCTGGTGGCCGTCCCTAAAGAAAGACATTGAAAGGTATGTGGCTAGTTGCCCAGTCTGTGAAATCAGTGAAGTGATGCCAACGGAAAACTCCAGTCAGAGGTGAGTCAAATTTCCATGGACTTCATAGTGGAACTCCTTGAGAGTTCAAGAAACACTGTGATCTGGGTAGTGACAGACCTATTCTCCAAGCAGGTGCACTTCGTGCCATGTCGGAAA
This sequence comes from Vipera berus, assembly GCF_964194415.1. NCBI lineage: Eukaryota > Metazoa > Chordata > Lepidosauria > Squamata > Viperidae > Vipera > Vipera berus. The sequence continues at coordinate 116,990,981 of NC_138203.1, forward strand.
ATCCCCTCAGCATGCACATTGACTAAATTATTCATACAGCACATCTATAGATTGCATGGATCCCCACAATGCATAATCTCAGACTGAGAGGTACAATTCACCTCAAAGTTTTGGCAGAACTTTTTAAATCTTCTAGGGACTGATCAAGGGCTTAGTTCCAGTCATCATCCCCAAACTAATGGGAGGTGCAAATGTATGAAATCCACCCTAGAACAGTACCTTAGATGCTACATTAATTACCAACAGGATAATTGGATGGACCTCCTACCATTTGTGGAGGTGGCTTATAACAATTCTGTACATAGCAGCACAGATTTTACCTCATTTAAAGTAGCTACTGGTCAGGATTTTGTTTCCATATACAAGCTACCTCTAAATGACCCACCAATTGCCTCCCTAAAAGATTGGGTCTCCCAATTACAAACACCTGGCCCATGGTGAGGAAATTGCTTGAGAAGGGGAGAGATATGTATAAAAGCAGGATGAGAAAAAGTGGGTGAAACCAAAAGACTTTGTAGTTGGCGACTGGGTCTACCTTCCAAAAAGGTATTTGCAGTCCAGACAGCCATCCCAAAAACTAGGACCCAAGTATGTGGGCCCATTTCCCATTAAACAAATTATAAATCCAGTAACCATTGAAATGGACCTGCCAAAATCCCTTAGATAAATCCAGCCAATATTCCATTGCAGCTTCCTTAAACCTGAGATCACATCACCGCTGTGTCCCACGGTATCTCAACCACCCAAACCCTTCATGATTGAAATTAAAGACATTCTGGATTCCCGTAAGCATCAAGGGAAAGTACAATAGTTAATCGCATGGAAAGACTTTTTGCTGTCCAAAACCAAGTGGTTTGACTGGTACAATGTTAAAGCTGCTAAACTTCTAAAATGATTTCACAATCAGTATCTCGATAAACCTAAGTAGCCTTATTACTTAATTGCTATGTTTTTCACTCTTTCTCTTTCTTTTTTATTATTTTTTGTTGTTCTGCAGGACTAATGCCTGTGTTCAGGGGGGCAGCATGTCAGGTCCACCATCATCAGCTTGGTGCCTTGCTGGTGCTCTGCCATTATGGCAGAAGGGGGAAGGGAGGAGGGGGGTTTATTGGGTGATATTGCAATAACTTCAAGTGTGGGAACCAGGGAGGAGCGAGTGACAATGGAAAAAGACCAGATTACCAAACCAGCTTGTACCAGGATCTTCAAGGCCATATTCCCTGAGAATGGAATGTTACCAGTTTCACATCCTCAGTGTTTCTCAAAACATCTTACCGACATCACATTGGCTGGCCGGGGGACTGGTCATGGGGGGAGGGAGTGGGAATAGGAAATAATAGCTTTGTATTTTGCATGGGAACACCAGATTCCCCCTGACTTTCCTGCAACCAGTTTCTTTCAGTAAAAGTTCATTTGCTTCAGCTAAATGGAGTCATGAGTCTTACTTTTCTGAGAGAGCAGACTGGGGCAAGCCTGACAATTACTAAATCTCACCAGAAAAGACTGCGTGTCAGTGCTAAAAATAACAATTAACATAGCCCTCTATCAGATTGCATTGGCTTTTGGTAACCTTAAGAGCATGGCTGTACTGAAAACCTGTATTATGAAGCAAATACAAGTCTAAGGAAGTTTGCAATAAAGGCCTAATAAATTTTATTTTTATTGAGATGTTCAAATCAGTACCTAAAATGGAGAGAAAAAGAACTTTTTAGAGTTATCTTATTGCCTGATTTTTTTATGAAAGTGAAATACATACCGTCAGGACCCACTTCAAGCCCACATCTTAAGAAAGCAGAACTCTTGGAAACAATTTCTTCCAAGCAGGAACTTTTATTAAGAGTAGGTGATAGCAGGCATAATAGACAGGATCTGAGATTTTCCTGTGCAACGCAGTAGATTATAATGTCCCCAAATAGGACCCCACCCCATAGATCGACCGCCTGATGTGGGGTAGCCAATCCCCAGGTGTTAAGTCCATTGTGGGAACCAGGGAGATAACATCAGCCCATCTCCAATGCATGCAGCGAGGGGAGGGGAGGGTCGGCGGCTTCTTCACACCTTTCTCTGGGAGCTTAGACATAAACCAGGCATTGAGGTTACATTCCTTATTTCCTCCTTTGTTCTTAACTGACAGTTTAAAAGATAGAGTTCAGAGAGAAAGATAACGCAGGAAACAGGATACAGACCCAATAAACAAAATAAAGGATTACATTGTAGCAAAAGGAGGAAGTGAAAGCAATAGCCCTGCAGGCACATCCCCCCTCCCACTTGGAAGCATGGCAAAACCCAGGAAAGGTGGGATGAAATAGAAATAAAATGAAATAAAATAGGAATGGGTTTTGACACATACACATATGTTTGCAAATATATAATTGGAAAAATGCATATACCTCCAACCCTCCAGAAAGCAAAACTAAAAATGAACATAGAGAATAAACTTAATTTTGAGTCTTTCTAAACAAAATTAAGCTAATAAAAGTATTAAACTGCTATGTGAAATAGGTTTAATTACAACTGAGCCAAGACACATCCTCATGATGACTGCAGACATGTACATGGCATATCCTGCAACAGAATATTTGTCTGGACATCTCCAGAGGAAGTACTCTGGGCATATGCAAAGCACATCCTTGTTATATGTCCTGGCATGCCCTGAATACCTATTCTAGGCAAGCCCAGACAAATTCTCCCAAGGTAGGTAGGTAGGTAGGTAGGTAGGTAGGTAGGTAGGTAGATAGATGATAGAGAGATAGAGAGATAGAGAGATAGAGAGATAGAGAGATAGAGAGATAGAGAGATAGTCCTCAACTGACAACTTTTCATTTAGTGACTGTTCAAAGTTACAATGGCACTGAAAAGTGAGTTATGATTGTTTTTCACACTGATGACCATTGCAGCACCCCTGTACTCATGTGATCAAAATTCAGATGCTTGGCAACTGACTCATATTTATGACAGTTGTTGTATCCCAGGACCGTGTGATCATCTTTTGTGACCTTCTGACAGGCAAAGGCTAAAACATATAAGGAACGGTTGCTGGAATTGGGTATGTCTAGTTTAATGAAGAGAAGGATGAGGGGTGACATGATAGCAGTGTCCCAATATCTCAGGGGCTGCCCCAAAGAAGAGGGAGTCAAGCAATTCTCCAAAGCACCTAAAGGCAGGACAAGAAGCAACAGATGGAAACTAACCAAAGAGAGAAGCAACTTAGAACTGAGGAGAAATTTCCTGACAGAACAATCGATCAATGGAACAATCTGCCTCCAAAAGCTGTGAATGCTCCAACACTGGAAGATTTTAAGAAGAGACTGGACAGCCATTTGTCTGAACTGATGTAAGATTTCCTGCCTGAGCATGGGGTTGGACTAGAAGACTTCCAAGGTCCCTTCCAATAATTATTATTATTATTATTATTATTATTATTATTATTATTATTATTATTATTATTATTATTATTATTATTATTATTATTAATCATCGCACAGTCAGCCAGATGTTCAGACTGGATTTGACATTTTTGTCTACCTATCAAGCCTTACCAAGGACCTGGGATAGGCAGATGTGGATGTTTGATGGTATTACAGATATCGTCGCAGGATAGAAGCAGTTCCTAGTAAGGCCACCTTTTGCAATTGACGAATGGCGAATTTGTCAATGCCAATGATGTTCAAGTGGTGCTCCAGTTGTTTTGGGATTGCACCCAAGGCGCCTATTGGTACTACCTTTGCTTGCCTTTGCCACAGTCTTTCTATTTCTATTTGTAGGTCTTTGTATTTTGTTATCTTCTCCAGTTCTTTCTCGTCTATTCTGCTGTCTCCAGGCACTGCCATGCCCACTATGCAGACATTTTTGTCTTTCTTATTGACAATTGTTAAATCTGGGGTGTTATGTTGCAGGTGCTTGTCTGTTTGAATTCTGAAGTCCCAGAGCAGTTCAGCTTTTAATTTAATTTAATTTTTAATTTTAGTTTAATTTTAGTTTAATTTTCTATGACTTTCTCTATTTTATGATCCCACCAGTTCTTGCTTACAGGCAAATGATATTTCTTGCAGATCTTCCAATGCACCATTGTTGCTACTTTGTCATGCCGCTGCTTGTAGTCAGTCTTTGCGATCTTCTTGCAACAGCTTACCAGGTGGTCCACTGTTTCTTCAGCTTCTTTGCATAGGCAGCACTTACTGTCTATTGCTATCTTCTCAATTTTGACTTTGTATGGATTTGTCCTTAAGGCTTGGTCTTGTGCAGCCAGAATTAATCCCTCGGTCTCTTTCTTCAACTTTCCTGCTCTTAGCCATTGCCAGGTTTTGTTATTATCTGCTTTCCCAGCTATTTTTTTAATGTATTGGCCATGTAGTGCTTTGTCTTTCCATGCCTCTATTTGGTCTTTCTTTTAGGCCAGTTTGGTCTCTCCAGTAGTCAGTAAGCCTTCCTGATATACTAATTCCAGTGCATCTTCATCATTGTCCTTCAGATATTCTTCCAAAGCCATTTTTTCTTCTTCAACCATCTGATGTACTTGTAGCATTCCACATCCACCTATTTGCCTTGGTAGATAGAGTCTGTCAATGTCACTGCATGGATGAAGGGCATGATTCATTTTCATGATTTTTCTGGTCTTCCTATCCATTGCTTTTAGTTCTGCTTGAGTCCAGTCCTCTATTCCAGCTGTTTATCTAATGACTGGAATTGCCCCGGTGTTGATTGCCTTCACAGTATTTCCTCCATTGAGTTTGGACTTTAAGATCTTCTTCACTCTCTTGATGTATTCACCTCTAATCTTTTTCTTGACTTCAATGTGCTTGATGTTGTCAGCTTGAAGGATACCCAAGTATTTGTAGTAATCTTCCTCGTCCAGACTTTTAATGTTATTTTCATGGGGCATCTTTATTCCTTCAGTTTTCACTATTTTTCCTTATTTGAGAGTAAGTGTGGCACATTTATCCAAGCCAAACTCCATTGCAATATCTTGGTTATATATACGAACAGTGTTCAGCAGTGATTCTATTTCAGATGATGTTTTTCTATACAGCTTCAGATCATCTATGTAAAGGAGCTGGAATAGTCTGGCAGATGTTTTTGATGTTTGATAGCCATGTCCTGAGTTATTCAGTATTGTTGACAGAGGAAACAGTGCAATAACAAATAGTAGTGGTGATAATGAATCTCCTTGAAATATTCCTCTCTTGATATTAACCTCTCCCAGTCTTTCACCATTGACCTGCAACTGTGTCTTCCATTGTGCCATCGATCTTTGCACAAATTTTCTGATGTTTCTACTGATTCCTGTTATTTCTAGGCACTTGATTATCCAGTCATGTGGCAGAGAATCAAATGCCTTTTTGTAGTCAACCCATGCCACATTCAGGTTGGTCTTCCTTTTCTTGCAGTTTTCCAAGATCATTTTGTCTATTAGGAGTTGATCTTTTGTTCCTCTGCTATTGGAGTGGTTTCCTTTCTGCTTGGATGGAAAGAGATTGTTTTCAACTAGATGCTGTTGTACTGCATCAGCTACTACACCAGTTAGCAATTTGAAAGTTGTTGGTAAGCAGGTAATTGGCCTGTAGTTGCCTGGTGTTGCCCCTTTTGCTGGATTTTTCATTATTAGGTAGGTTTTCCCAGTTGTTAGCCACTTTTCAATTTCTCCTCCTTGTAGTATATTGTTGAACTGCTTGGCAGCGAGTGGGTATATAACAGATGTTTCAACCCAAACCCATGCAGTTCATCTTCACCTGGTGCTGACCAATTTTTGATTTTCTTTTTTTCTACCATTTTTGTTGTTATTACTAGTTCTTTCATTTCAAATTCTGTTTTATTTGCATCCACCTCTTTTAACCAAGCCGCAGCCTTGTTGTGTTTCTTTGGGTTATCCCATATCTGCTTCCAGAACTGCACTGTTTCTTCCTTGTCAGGTACTGACTGATTCATTGCATTTTCTCCACTGATGGATTGGTAGAAACATTTTTGATTGGATTGAAATTGGAGGTTCTGCCTATAATTTGCAATTCGAGTTTCATATCTACTGATTTTCTTGGCTATAGCTGTTATTTGCTGCTTTATTATTTCCAGTGCTTCCTTGATCTTCCTTGTTTCTAAGTGGTATTTCTTTTTTTAAAAAAACAAGTTTTATTTTTTTCCAGTTTAGCATCTATATATTTAGAAAGCATCACGGTGACTGGGTAATCGAAAATTCAGTAAAAGAGTTTTTAGTACTTAATTCAGGTTGCATTATCAAAACATCCTTCTCTATTTCCCTTAACATTTAAACATGCTTAAACTAATAAATTTCTAAGAATAACATGGTCAGTTAAAAAATTTGTCAGTCCAATTTTAGTTAAACATAACCATGTCCTGTTTTTAAATTTTACCTATTTTTTTATTTTGGTTATAGTATTCAAGTTTAGCCTTTAACATCCAAAATAACATTTACAACCCAAATTTTCCTTATTTCACTACACCAAAAATTGTAACATCTAACATACATACAATAGTTGAATAACTAAACTCTACCTAATAAGCATTTTCTATTTCTCATCCTGATACATCACACATTACCAATAGAACAACCTATATTTATCAATCTACTTCTACTTATACATAACCAAATTCTGTTTTAATTTTTATCTAATTCTTAGTTCTTAGTTAAAATATCCAAACATCTTTTAATATCAACCATAGGATCCATAAGCCAAATTTCCGTTATTTCAGTACACAAATTATAATATCTAAAATAAGCCTGGTAAAAACATAAGCACATTCTAGTTTTATCTCATAAACATTTTCTATTTCAGATCCTAATAGATCACACATTACTAAAGGAATAGCCTTTAGTAGCTCTCTAACAACCCTTTTTTTAAAAAAAAAATCTAACTCTAGCTTTCTTTTTCTGCCAGTCATGTTTCCAGACCAAAACCGATAGGTCTCCCTTCACTCCAATACATATTATTTGAATCGAAGGAGACCATGTAACCAACAATAAACCACAGAAGCTAAACCATTTGTAATCTTTAGGTTGTTGCCCTGTTAAATCAAATCTCTGTATTTACTCTGGTGTCTTTGTCTTCAATTCAGTCTGGTCTCTTCTTTCCTCTGGGTTCGTCTGATTTGAGTAGAGGGTCTTATCCAATTTTGTAGTTGCTGCTTGTCTATCCAGGCTTTCAATAAGTTGTCTTTGTTGTTCTTTGGCATCCTCTATTTTGGTGTTACTCTCTTCCACTTGATATACGTCTGGAGTTGTAGGCTCTTTAGATGAGGTCAAGATTTGAGTATTAAGTTTTTCCATAGTTTGTTGTTGTTCCTTAAAATTCTCTGTCTTAGTGATAGTTCCTTGTACTTTTAAAATTGTAGGTTCTTTGGATGGAGTCAGGATTTGGATATTAGATTTTTCAATATCTTGTTGTTGTTCCTTATATTCCTCTGTCTTAATGGTAGTTTGTTCTAATTTTGTTGTTTTCTGGATTGTAAGTTCTTTAGTCGGAGAAGCGCTGGCTCTTCGGCTTTGAAACGGAGATGAGTACCAGCCCCTAGAGTCGGAAATGGCTAGCACGCATGTGCGGGGGAACCTTTACCTTTACCTAAAATATGGAGATAATGGGAGGGGCTTGTCTTAATTTTAGGGAGCAAGTCATTAAAGTGACAATGCAAATTTCTCACAGACGGAGAAGAGGACCTTCCTAAGGAGACTCAGATTTGCTATACTGCATTGAGATATGTTATTCTGAGATCTGTCTGAATAGCCCAGTGTCATTTCAGGTATTTGGAGAAAAAACAATCAAATTAGCATGGCTTCCACTGAGTCACAAAAACAAAATTCCACCCCTTTCAAGCAGCAATTAATATAATGTCTTGTAAGGAGAACCTGGATATTCTACATGCCTTGTAAGGGGGTGAAAAGCAAGCAGGAAATTATTTTTAGGTGATTTTTCTGTCAACTGTTTTTAGTGGGCATATATTTAATTCTTTTTTAACTTTTGTAATTTTGTATTTTTTATTCTTGCCCTGTTCACCGCCCTGAGTCCTTCGGGAGAAGGGCGGTATATAAATAAAATTATTATTATTATTATTATTATTATTATTATTATTATTATTATTATTATTATTATTATTATTATTATTATTATTATTATTATTATTATTATTATTATTATTAATAGCACTCCCATGGCTTTTGAATTTAACTAGGTTTTTTGCCTCCCAACAATTGCCCCATCTGCTATTGTGAAAAGAATTTCAGTGGCGTGCTTAATTTAGCATATGAGGTTCTATAGACTCTCAGTAGGGTTAAAGAGTACCTCAAGTGTCAGAGTTATAACATACTGTACACAGCATCTGGGAATACCAAGAGGATGCCAAGTTGGTGACTGATGTTTTGTTGAAGCACTTTGTAATTGGGAAGAAGCTCCTGAACCCCTGGAACTCATGAGATGCTCTTTTTTGGCAGTAAAACAAATGCTACATGACTGAACTACATGCCAAAACCAGGAGAATAAACCTTGCACCCCAATCGTACATTTTGTATCCATCTGTGAACAGGATAAAGGAGGTTGGTCCTCCGCAACTAATCTATCAAAGCGTGGGCGACATGTACCTTTTGGGGGACTTGCTAAAGTTAAAGGGTTCCTGCTGAGGAAGCTCTAATTCCCAGTCTTATCCACCAAATCAGGGTCTAAGTTACGGTATGTTTATTTTCCATGCAACCTACATAGGAATACAACAGACCATTTTATGTTGCTGCAGTGAAATGAGATCCCTGTTTGGAACATAATCTGAATGTCGCTTTAGAGAAAGGATACTTCATTGCCAACATTTAGGAAATTATGCATTTTTAAAGGAAGACAAATACACTATTTTCAAATTATATCAAATATATACAGCGAAAGCAAGAAGCTTGTAGGTACCCTGACTGATGCAAGATAGAATGGGATGAAGACTGGTACCTTCCAGATTAGGAAAAGAAAGATGGCATCATCTTAGATGTCAGCATTTCAAAGTGAATTCTGCCAAAAACAGAATGATAAATTACTTTTAACTTACTGTAAGGAAAGTTTAGACAGAGCACCAACAACGGTGACTGGATTCTAAAACATACGAAGAACGGCTGCAGGACTTGGGTTTGGCTAGTCTAAAGAAAAGAAGAAACAGGGGAGACATGATAGCAGTATTCCAGTATTTGAGGGGCTGCCACAAAGAAAAGGGTGTCAAACTATTCTGCAAAGCACCAGAGGGCAGGAAAAGAAACCATGGTTGGAAACTGACCAAAGAGAGAAGCAACCTGGAATTAAGGAGAAAGTTCCTAACAGTGAGGACAATTAACCAATGGAACAGCTTCAGCCTTCAGAAATCGTGGGGGCTCCATCACTGGAGATTTTTAAGAAGAGACTAGACAGGTAGCAATCATGTCATGGAAAACTGCCAAACACCACTTCACCAAATACTCAAACACTAATGCAGCCATTGCCTATATAGGTAATCCTTGACTTACAACAGTTCATTTAGTGACTGTTCAAAGTTACAACAGCACTGAAAGAAGTGACTTATGACCCTTTTTCACAATTATGACCATTACAGCATCCCCATGGTTATGTGATTTACATTCAGATGCTTGAAAACTGGTTCATATTTACACCTGGTTGCAGGTGTCCCAGGGTCATGTGATCACCTTTGGGACCTTCTGACAAGCAAAGTCAGTGGGGAAGCCAGATTCACTTAACAACCATGTTACTAATTTAATAACTGCAGTGATTCACTTAACAACTGTAGTAAGAAATGTCATAAAATGGGGTAAAACTCACGTAACAAATGTCTCAATAACACAATTTTTGGGCCCAACTGCTGTCATAAGTTGAGGACTACCTGTAATCTAGTTCTGGAGAAATATTTTGAATCAAAGAGTATGGAAGATGGTGAGTTGATGTTGCCTACGTAACTGACATCTAAGCATTATTGCTACTGCTAAGCTTGTAAGCCGCCCTGAGTCTTTGGAGAAGGGCGGGATATAAATGGAATTAAAATTAAAAAAAAATTATTTACATTCCTCAAAACTTATTTTTCTAAGGTAACAGAATGAAACTGATCACTCTGAATTCCAAACATTTGTTCTATTGCCTGTGTGAGGACTGTACCCTACTTACATAGCATTTTTAAAAAAATATTCAAACCCTCTTTTCTTAAATACAGCAGTCACTAATCTGGAAGCTATAAACTGAGAATAAACACTTTCCACCTGACTGGCCTTGTGTTTGCACTATGAAATAGAAGAGTAAAGCATAGTGGCTCTTGAAGAGGGTGCACAAAAAGTGTGTGGAGTCTACAGCAAATGCTATGCAATGCTAATAATAATCTGATGGGGAATAGAATAGAATAGAATAGAATAGAATAGAATAGAATAGAATAGAATAGAATAGAATAGAATAGAATAGAATAGAATAGAATAGAATAGAATAGAATAGAATAGAATAGAATAGAATAGAATAGAATAGAATAGAATAGAATAGAACAGGGTTTTTCAACCAGTGGTAAGGGTACCACCTGTGGTACATTGGTACCTGGCAGGTGGTACATGACCATCCTAGAAAAGTGGTAGTGGGGGAGGGGAATGAGCTGAACTGGTGGCAGCACCGCAAAAAGCCTGAGCGAGAGATGGCTGCAGCTGCAGAGCTGTCAGGGCTCAGCGTAAGCGCCATGATCAGCGCTTCTTCGGGGCTGTCAGGGCTCAGTGGAAAAACCACTGAGCCCAGAAGAAGCACTGATCAGCTGGAATGTTGCAGCATCTCCAGGGTCTTGTGATTTACATTCAGATGCTTGGCAACTGTTTCATATTTATGATGGTCACAGTGTCCCAGGGTCATGTGAAGTGACCAAAACCTGCTGCACCCACCCAGCAGAGTGGGGGGAAATAAAAACCAAACACCCCCACCCCCACCCCACCCCGCTGCCAATCCTCAACAGAAAGGCTCACAATGATGAAAACCTCAGACAGGAAGAAGAGTGCCGCTGGGCAGGCAGGCAGGTGTCTTGCTCGGCTGTGGCTTGGCGGGCACTTTTGTCAGTGCCATTGTAACTTCAAACAGTCACTAAGTAAACTGTTGTAAGTTGAGGACTACCTGTACTTCATCACTTTTTTCCTTTTTTTTGATCATCAAGTTTTTGACACCTTGCTAGGCAACTGGTGGTACTCAGATGTTGCTATATCCTAAAAGTGGTACAATGGGTGAAAAGGTAGAATAGAATAGAATAGAATAGAATAGAATAGAATAGAATAGAATAGAATAGAATAGAATAGAATAGAATAGAATAGAATAGAATAGAATAGAATAGAATAGAATAGAATAGAATAGAATAGAATAGAATAGAATAGAATAGAATAGAATAGAATAGAACAGGATCTTGGAGGTCTTCTAGTCCATCCCCCTGCTCAAGAAGGACAACCTATACCATTTCAGACAAGTGATTGTCTAGCCTCTTCTTAAAAACCTCCAGTGATGGAGCGCCCACGATTTCTGAAGGCTGAAGCTGTTCCACTGGTTAATTGTCCTCACTGTTAGGAATCCTGATCAGTTTGCATCCATTGTTTCTCACCCTGCCTTCTGGTGCTTTGGAGAATAATTTGACCCCCTCTTCTTTGTGGCAGCACCTCAAATACTGGACTATTGCTATCATGTCACCCCTGTTTCTTCTTTTCTTTAGACTAGCCAAACCCAGGTCCTGCAGTTGTTCTTCATATGTTTTAGTCTCCAGGCCTTTGGTCATCTTACTTGCTCTTCTCTGAATTTTTTCCAAAGTCTCAACATCTTTTTTGTGATATGGTGACCAAAATTGGTTGCAGTATTTCAGGTATGGTCTTACTAGGGTTTTATAAAGCAGTACTAATACTTTGCGTGATCTTGATTCTATGCCTCTGTTTATACAACCCAGGATTGTATTACCGGTAGCTTTTTTGTCTGCTGCTGCACACTGCTGGCTCATATTCAAGTGATCATCCACTAAGACTCCAAGATCCCTCTCACAGTTACTGTTTTTGAGCCAGGTCTCACTTAATCTGTAGTTATATCTTTGATTTTTCCTGCCTAAATGTAAAACTTTGCTTTTCTCCATATTCATTTTGTTGGATAGGGCCCATTGTTCCAGTTTGTCAAGATCTTTTTGGATCCTGATCTTGTCTTCTGGGGTGTTGGCTACTCCTGCCAGTTTGGTGTCATCTGCAGATTTGATGAGTTCCCCTTCTGTTCCCTCATCTAAGTCACTTATGAAGATACTGAAGAGTACTGGGCCTAAGATGGAGCCTTGTGGTACCCCACTGCTTACATCTCTCCATGTGGATGTAGTTCCATTGAGGACTACTCATTGAGTATAGTTTGTCAGCCAGCTACAGATCCATCTGGTGGTGATGTTGTCTATTCCACCTTTTTCTAGCTTACCAAGCAATAGGTTGTGGTCTATTTTATCAAATGCCTTACTGAAATCTAAGTATTGTATACTATGTCCACAGCATTTTGCTGGTCTACTAATTTGATCACTTTATCAAAGTACGAAATAAGATTCATTTGGCATGATCTGTTTTTAACAAACCTGTGCTGGCTACTAGTTATAACTTTGTTTGCTTCTAGTTGTTCACAGATCTGTTTTTTTATTATCTTTTCCAGGATCTTCCCAGATATTGATGTTAGACTGTAGTTTCCTGGGTCTGTTTTTTTCCCTTTCTTGAAGATTGGGAACCACATCAGCCCTTTCCCAATCCTCAGGTATTTCCCCGGTGCTCCAGGATTTTTTGAAAGATATGGTGCAACGGTTCTGAGATAACTTCTGCCAGCTCCTTCAGAACTTGTCAAGGTTGGATAGGTGTTCTCCTTCCATTTTCTTGCTTATTTTAACTTTTGTTTCTAGTTTGTCTTTTACAGTAGTTTTTTTTAGTGTGTTGGGCTATAATTTCTTTTTGTGTGAAGACTGATGCAAAGAATGAGTTAGGCAGCTCTGCTTTCTCCCTATGGCTTGTTACTTCCTTGCCATCTTCTCTCTTTAGTAGACCTACAGTTTCCTTGACTTTTTTCTTGTTATTAATATGTTGAAAGAAACTTTTTTATTGTCCTTGATTTCTGTTGCAAGTCTTTGTTCATTCTGAGCCTTTGCTTTCCTGACTTTGTCTTTGCTTGTTCTGGCTGTCTGCTGGTAATCAGCCTTAGTTATGTGTCCCTCTTTCCATTTTTTGTACTTGTCCTTTTTGTCTTTCACGTTGTCAGAGAGATCTTTGTGCAGCCACACCCTGAACATGCTAAAAGGAAATCTTAAAGCATCTCAGTTCTGAATCTTAAAGAAATGGGTCATTAAAAATATTGTGTGGTAGAACGGCCTCCCTCAAAAAGAAGCAGCACATCATGGAAGCTTTAAGCTTTTTATTAAGTGCTGCTGTTCAGCTGCTGAGCAGTCAGTTTACTGAACATGTCATGGGCCATACTGAGAAAATAATCTGGTGCCATCAGATGGAATAACTATACATAAAAATGCCTACTTTAGGACAATGGTCACTAACCAACTGCATGATAACATGCATGCCATTCTTTGAAGAGCAAATTTATAATTGTTTGCTGCAAAGGTTCCTAGGAATGAGCAGATTAAAATGAGTGTGAAAAGGATAAACTGAATCTCATTGTCTCCCTTTTCAACCAGAGGAGCTCCCCAATTAACCACATCTGATACTTCTAACCTCCCAGAAGAACTATCAGCAATGCGGACATGACAGTGGAAGAGGTCCTAAATGGCATAAATAAATTGCAGAAAAATGCTAAACTGTTGCTGAACAAAACGAAACAGCATAGGGACATTACAACGTGGGACAATAATAGTACTTTAGTACGTTATTATTTAGTACAATAATAGTACTATAAGAGTATGACTATTCCTGGTACTTGTCAGGTGCAAAGGATCAAGACTACACGTTAAGTTGGAGTTCAAAGATTTATTGTTCAAGCTTACACAGGAATCTAGTCAACTAACATTCAGTACTAAATTGGTGCCAAATAAGGAGCAACAGAATTCAAGAGAGGTTGGACAAGGACCATTTGTAGCAATTCTAAGCTGAGGACACACTTAATTCCACTCCCCAGCTGTGCCTGCTCTTCTCCTATAGTACTAATGTTCAAGAGTTGGTGAACAGGGTAGCCCACAACTGTAGTCTTACCAAGAGAAAACTTAAAGGTTTGAGTAAATGCATGAATATTATGGCTGAAATGAATGCTCCAGCATTGGGATGCCTTCTGCCTCTGTTAAAGATCACAAGGAAATGCCAAGTTGTAACCCAGACAATTTACAACTACTACTTTCACAATCCAGACACCTATGTTTACTGACACCTCTTTCAGACCCTAGATGCTAAATCCTAAAAGTATATTCATGTTGAATGAATGCAAAACACAATAGAAAAAAGTTTAGCATCTTTATTTTGCAATAAGGCAGGCACCCCGGCATACATTAATACTAGGTGCATATTAAGGCTCCTGGGTAATCATTATTATTGTGTAGTGGGTTCTAGGCCGCATGGAAGACGCCAGGCAGAGGAGTACAGCAAGCAGCTCTTTTATTGTGGGTGAAACTGTACTGAACCTTTGGGGTTACCTGAGTCCTCATATATACCTGGCCAGGTATCCACCTAGCCAATCCATTTGAACCTGGTATTCCCGCCGAGACATCGCCCAATCCGCATCAGTCCCGGTACAGCACCACCTGGTGGTATAAGTAGCGCTGTTGCTATGTTGTCACCCAAACCCCATACACAACACCCCTCCCCTTTTAAGAACAAACAATAATGATTCACACAACAACTACACACTAGAACACATTGAGTACAATTTAACCATTACACGTCAATCCTACCATGCGCTTCCGCCCCACTCATGACCTAACATAGTCAGCCAGATAGGCTGGTGGCCTATTTGCCCGTGATGACCACCTTAGGGTTTCTCCCTTGACTTGGACAGCAGGGTCAGTGGAAATGGCTTGGTTGGGCTTCTCGTGTTGTCTCGTTCCCCAGTCAGACCCTGTCAGCTGTTGTTTCCGTGGCAATGTCCTTTGCATGTAGAGGGCATTCAGGTAGTTCCTGGATGGCCAGTATTTGTTCTGCAGGTGCCGGATTGGGTTCAGCGTGTGTAAGAGGTAGCCTACTTAGTCCATCACTGTGACCCATATCCTTTCCTGGTTTATGCACTAGTTTACAGTTGTACACAGATAGGAATATGGACCACCTGAGCATTCTAGGGGATAGGATTTGAGGGGTTTGCCTGTCTGTCGTGAACAACCCTAACAAGGGCTTGTGGTCTGTGAATTTGGTAAATTCTCTGCCATACAAGTAGTCGTGGAATTTTTTGACTCCAGCCACTATTGCCAAGGCTTCCTTATCGATTTGTGCGTAATTTCTCTCAGCCGTTGACAGTGTCCTGGAGTAATAGGCAATGGGTTTTTGTTCTCCATTGTCTTCTAAGTGACTCAAAACTCCACCCACTCCATAGAGAGAAGCATCACATGCAATGCAGATGGTTTTTTGCTCTATAAAATGAGTGACAGTGGAATTACTGGATAGTAGTTCCTTAAGAGTTTGAAAACTCTGCTCATGAGCCTTGGTCCAGGTCCAAGTAGCTCTCTTGTCTAATAGTCTGTGTAAAGCAGGGGTGGCAAACTCAATTTCATTGAGGGCCGCATCAGCATTGCGGTTGCCCTCAGGGGGCCGGGTGGGTATGGCCAGGGTGGGTGTGGCCTACTGGGTGGGCATGGCTAGAGTGCGTATGGCCTACTGGGTGGGCGTGGCCAGCTCTACATCGTTCGCATCAAGGGTGCCTATGGGGGCCTGGGCAGGAGTGGGACAGATCTGAGGGTCTCTGGCAGAAGGAGGGTCTCTTTCAGCCAGTACTTTCTTCTGAATCCCCAGCAATGAGGACATCATCAAAGTAAGGGCATACCCCAGGAATGCCCTTCCGAGTCCTCTCCATCACCTCCTGAAAAATTCCTGGAGCTACAGAGACACCGAACTGTAAACGGTTAACTCTGAAAGCTCCTCTGTGTGTTACAATTGTCTGAGCGTCAGCTGTCTCCCTGGTGACCGGGAGTTGCTGGTACTCCTGCGCAAGGTCTAGCTTCGCAAAGATGGCACCGCCCTGTAACGAGGAGAGAATGTGGCTGATCGTCGGAACTGGGTAAGCATGCGGATTAAGGGCCCAATTTACCGAAGCCTTATAATCCGCACAAATTCTCACCTCCCCATTAGCTTTCAGTGGGGTAACAATTGGGGTTTCCCACTCTCCTCCTTCTACTGGCTCTAACACCCCCTGCTCTACTAACTTATCCAATTTGCTCTCAATCTTGTGCTTGAGAGCGAAGGGAACTCTCCAGGGTTTAATTCTCATGGGTAGCACATTTGGGTTCAATTTAAATTTAATGGGGGGCCCGTTGTACCTGCCTAATTTTCCGTTGAATACGTCCGCAAATTTTTTGCAGACGGATTCGAGGCTTCTGGCCTGGGTGCTATGGATTCCCGAGATCGCTATACCCAGAGCCTCAAACCAATCCAACCCCACTAAACTAGTCCTCTGGCCCTCGGCCACGAGAACATCCAAGTGCCCAGAGAAGTTCCTAAAATCCACCGATAGAGTAGCCTCCCCCCTAATTTTTACCGAGGCATGTTGAAAATCAGATAGCTTTAAACTGGTAGGTCTCAGACGATCCCACCGCTTGCTCCGGCTGCAAACAGTCTTAAACGTCTCATAAGAAATTATTGAGACAGCGGAGCCGGAGTCAAGCTCCATCTTGCAAGGTACACCTTGCAGACGGACCTCT
Organism: Vipera berus; assembly: GCF_964194415.1. Classification (NCBI taxonomy): domain Eukaryota; kingdom Metazoa; phylum Chordata; class Lepidosauria; order Squamata; family Viperidae; genus Vipera; species Vipera berus. The sequence goes on from NC_138203.1 coordinate 117,007,796, forward strand.
AGATTAATTTTGGGGGTGATCAGCCGGTTGATTCCCATGTGGAAAACGGCCCTCTGGGTCTCAAAAAAATTGGTAGTGATGTGCTGGGGGATCTTAATACCTTTTGGCGACGTGACCATTGGTTGCAGTTCGTGCAGGCTGTCCCGGGAATGATTCCGGCAAACGGCTGTGCCTGACACTTCACAGCTTGGAATTTGCAAACCGTTCTCGCATGATTCCCGTGATTGTCGCGCCTCGGTTGTCTTTGATGTACAGCATCGATCTCTGCCTCCTCACTCACTTCACTGCTCCCGCCATTCGCAGCTTCCCCGGAATGGACGGATCCTCCTGGGCTGCTGGGTCGGGAATGATGGGTTGCGTTAACTGCTCCTGCGGCGGCCTCGTTAGCCAAGATCTCATCTTGAGCAACTTGGAGCGTGATGTCGGGTCGGGTGTATAGGCATTGTTGAAGCTGCTTGTCTCGGAGACCACACACCAGGCGATCACGAAGCCATTCTTCTAAGTTGTCGAAATTGCACAAATGAGCAGCCTCTCTTAGGGCTGCAATGAATTCAGTGGCTGACTCTCCCGGCTGTTGAAAATGCTGTTCGAACTGGCCTCGCCAGGCCAGCTCCGACATTCGCGGTTTGAAGTGTGCATTTAGTTTCTCTGCGAGGTCCTTATACTTTACAGTTTCAATCGCCGTTGCCGCAAACAGGCTGACGGCCAGATCATGGATCACTGGCCTGCTCATGCATGTCAGAACTGCTGCTTTTTGATTGTCGTCAGTGATCCAGTTGGCCCGTAGGAACCCTTCGACCTGGCTCAGGTGTGAAGCCCATCTCTGGGGATGGCGAATGTTGAACGCCGGAATCTGGCCGAACTGTGCCATGACGTGTCTGGTCCTGTGGAATCTGCTTCAGTGAAAGGAATTGGAGAAAGATGCTTCTTTCTCCGACCCTAGTGACTTTAGCTAGTGATTCAGCTAGTGACTTCAGCTCTGAGAGAAACAGCATCCCATCCTTGTCGCCACTATTGAGTAGTGGGTTCTAGACCTCATGGAAGACGCCAGGCAGAGGAGTACAGCAAGCAGCTCTTTTATTGTGGGTGAAACTGTACTGAACCTTTGGGGTTACCTGAGTCATTATATATACCTGGCCAGGTATCCACCTAGCCAATCCATTTGAACCTGGTATTCCCACCGAGACATTGCCCAATCCGCATCAGTCCTGGTACAGCGCCACCTGGTGGTATAAGTAGCGCTGTTGCTATGTTGTCACCCAAACCCCATACACAATTATAGTCCTCCAAGATTCCTTCCAACTCTTATTCAGTATTCTTTATGTACTGTTTTGCCATCTGATTTTTAAAAAATATTGTCCTCAGAATACAATTTTAAAATCTGTTCCTAATATATCTCTTTAAGCTGGTTCAGCAGAAAAAACACATGGACCTGCACCTAAGGTGTTGCTTTTGTCACTAGCCAAACGTGAGCTCCCCTTGTAAATTAGTACAGTGTGCATTATTTCTATTGGGGACATCGCCACTCAGCCATATAGCCATGCTTTTTAAATCTTCTGCAGCAGCTTCACGGCATTGTGTTGGTGTTTCTACTGTTGCATTTCCTCCCACTAGCACAGTGGTTGACAAAAAAGTGGCAAACCAATATCCTCATCCCATCCTTCACCTGCCTTTAGTCCTGTTGCTTTTGCTTTTTGTAATGAGGACTGGTGGCAAGGTGCCACAGCACCTCAGCTACAGGAGGAGGAATCTGAGGAGTAGGATGAGGTGGGTGTCCTCGCAAATGGGAAATGCTGCCCCCAATGCTCCATAGAGGTGTGTTTTCCCTGCAACAGGAACTAAAGTAATAATTAATCAGCTCAGCATCTCTAGTTGTCTGGAGCTGCAAAGTGGTGGTGCGGATCTCAGACAGGTACAGCCCTTGGATTTGGAAGGTCTCACAATTAAAGCTGATTTCTATGTCTGTGTGTGAATAGGTAAGTAAGTACAGAGCTCTCTTTTTCACTTTTCTAATTGCGATTATGCAATAGGACAAATTTAGCAAGGGGATGTGGGCAAAGAAGTTCTCGGGCTTCAACAGGGCAGTATGTTGTGACTTCTGTATCCCTCTTAACCAGCAAAATAGAGAAGTGGCAATTTCTGTTTTAAAATTAGTAATTCTGACAGATTATAAGATTTTTTCAAAAATATTGGCAAATAGATTAATGCAAGTTTTGAAGCAAATGATTCATAGTGATCAGTCTGGATTTATAACTGGAAGATATATGAAATATAATGTAAGACAAATTGTTAATTTAATTGAGTATTTGGATAAGAACAACCAAGTCCCCGCGGCATTGATATTTTTGGATGCTAAAAAAGCTTTTGATCAGTTGAATTGGCAATTTTTATTGAAAGTTGTTGATAAAATGAATTTTGGGGATAAATTTTTACATTCTCTTAGGGCTATATATCAACAACAATCGGCACAAATTATAATTAGTGGGGGATTAACAGAGGCATTTAAAATTGAAAAAGGCACAAGACAGGGATGTCCCCTATCACCCTTGTTGTTTGATTGGTAGGGAATGATTGGCAATTTAAGTCATTAGTTGAGTTAAAACAAGAAAATATTGTACAGTCCTGGTTCCAGTATACTCAGTTGCAAGCTAGGTGGAAGTTAGATCAGAAGGTTGGTATTACACTACTGGACGAAAATTTGGTAAAACAGATTAAAGATCAAAATTGAGCGCATATAAAGAGAATTTATAATGCTTTAATAGAATTGGATTCGGAAATGGAATTAGTTAAAGATTGTATGGTAAAGTGGGCTCAAAATATTCAAGAACCGATCCCATTGGATATATGGGAAGTAATTTGGGTTAGAAATGTAAAATTTACCCAGGCCCAAAATTTAAGAGAAAATTTTTATAAAATGTTTTATAGATGGCATTTGGATCCTAAAAAGTTCTTGTATGTATCCTAATTTACAGCCCAAATGTTGGAGATGTGGCAGTTTGGATGCCACTTATTTTCATATCTGGTGGACTTGTAGAAATATAAAAGCTTTTTGGATTAAAATTTGGTGGAACATTCAAAAGATTTTTAAGAGAAAGATAAAGTTTACCCCACAACTATTTTTATTGGGTGTTATTATAGATTGTGATACTAAAGAAACTAATTTGATGTTGAACTTGATAACAGCTGCAAGGTTATTGGTAGGGCAATATTGGAAGAAAGATAGTTTGCCTACTATAAAAGGATGGACGTTTAAAGTGTCAAATTTAGCAGAAATGGCTAAGATTTCTGCTTATCTGAAGGATAGTTCACAAGAAAGATACATTTCGGTCTGGAGAAGATGGATAGATTATATTCAGAATAAATATGGGACCAAAAAGTTCCATTTAGCTTATGGGTAAATTTTAGATTGTTATTATTATTAATAGTTTATTATAGCGGAATTTTTATTAGTTTTAATTATATGGTATTATTATTATTTTTAGTATTAGTATTGTTTAATAACTTGGATATTAATTTGTTTATGTTTTTATTATTATGTTCACTTTTATTTTGTTTGTATTTACGTTAAAGCGCATTATGAACTTGGTTATTTATATAGTTGGTTAATGTTTGTTACATTATGATTATTATGTTTGTAACCCTGTGTTCAGCTTTGGGAAGTGGGGGAGGGAGAGGGTTTTTTTTGGTGGGTTGGTTTTGGGGATTATATTGTAATTTTTATAAAACTTTTTAATAAAAAAAAATTAGTAATTCTGATAGAAGCCATATTTATAGTCATCTATACTCTGGGATTCTTTGAGCTAATCTCCAATACACCAATATTTTTTCTCCAAATCAATACTCTCTCTCTGTCTCTGTCTCTCTGTCTCTGTCTCTGTTTGTCTTTGTCTGTTTCTGTCTGTCTCTCTGTCTCTGTCTCTGTCTCTCTCAGCAAGGAATAAAATGTGTTTGTTTGGAAAATAGGTCCATTACAACCCAAATAACCATGTTTCCACTGCTCTCTGGTAGTTCCTCTATAAAGTCCATGGAGATCTCCTTCCAAGGTGCTGAGGGGATCGCTACCATCTGCAGCAACCCAGGTGACTTCTTTGTAATCTTTTTGCTGAGGCACGGATTGGGCAGCTAGCTACGTAGCTTTCAATGTCCTTCTTTATCAATGTCCACCAAAATTGCCTTTTAACTAGGTGTAATGTTTTCACAAACCCAAAGTGGCCTGCGGATTTTGAGTCGTGGCATAGTTGCACGAATGCTAGTCTCTAGCTTTTTGGTATGTATAATTTTTCTCCAACCCATGGTAGTCCATCTGTTATGGTACATAGGTTTGTGTGCCTTAGGAACCATTCATCGGTTTCTAGTGGTTTTCTAAACTCAATTCCTGCTTGACTCGCTAAAGGCTTTAGGAGCTTGGCTTGCGCTCAGGTAATTACTCTTGCTGCCAGTTTATTTATTTATTTATTTTTATTTATTTTAATCCCATTTATATCCCGCCCTTCTCCGAAGACTCAGGGCGGCTTACAAGCTTAGCAGTTGTTTTTCCAGCATAAGTGGCTTTGTTACACTAGCCCGAGGGCTGTTATATTGTGGCAGTCTGGATAATGCATCTGCCAGGAATTTCCCCCCCCCCCAGGCAAGTGTTTCAATGTGAATTTGAAATGGTGAAAGTGTTGTAACCACTGTGCTTGCTTAGGGGTTAGTTTCCTGGGCGTTTTTAGTGTTTTCAGGTCCTTGTGGTTGGTCCACACTTGGAAAGGAATTTTGTTCCCCTCAGAAAAGTGCTGCCAAGTGAGCCCATCACACTGCGTACACCTCCTTTTCCCAGACTGCCCACCTCCGTTCTGTTTCGGTGAGTTTTCTTGATGTGTATGCACAGGGCTGAGCTGTCCCCTCATTGTTTTCTTGCAAAAGTACAGCTCCTACAGCTACATCGCTGGCATCTGCCTGAATTACAAAAAGGTCTATTGGTGTCAGGATGCCTTAGCACTGGTTCTACAGAAAACAGCTTTTTTAGTCTCTCGAATGCGGCTTGGCATTCCACCATCCATTTAAACAGTTGGCTCTGCTTGGGTTTTCCCTCCCCCTTGGTTTTCAGTAAGTTAGTAATTGGCAATGCTATTTGGGCAAAGGAGGGAATAAACTGTTGGTAAAAGTTGGCGAATCCCAGGAAGCTCTGTAATTGTTTTCTAGTGCAGGGCAGAGCCCATTCTAGCATGGCTCAGACTTTCTTGGGGTCCATTTCTATGCCATTTGGAGATATGTGGTATCCCAGATAGTCAATTTTTTTCTTATGGAATTCGCACTTGGAATGTTTTGCATAAAGGTGAGCTGCCCGTAGTTTGTTTAGGACTGCTCTGACCAGTTTGACATGTTTGTCCATGGTTTCAGTGAATATAAGGATGTGATCCAGGTAAACAAGTACCCCTTTATACAGGTGCTCCCTTAGTACATCATTTATCAATTGCATGAATACGGCAGGAGCTCCTTGTAGCCCAAAAGGTAGAACCTGAAATTGGTAACATCCCAAGGGGCAATTGAATGCTGTCTTCCACTCATCTCCCTCCTTTATTCTGATTTGGTAGTAAGCTTCCCTTAAGTCCAGTTTGGTGAAAATCTTCCCCTTTGAAAGGTGGGATAACATGTCCTTCATGAGGGGGAGAGGGTATAGATTGCTTTCGCTTATTGCATTCAAAGCCCTATAATCAATACAGAGGTGAAGAGTTCCATCCTTGTTCTCTAGGAACAGTACAGGGGTGGCAGTTTTCAGCTTTGCCAGATGAATGAAACCCCTTTCTAAATTTTTATCTATGAATTTCTGCATTTTGTCCAATTCTTGTGGGCTCATGGAGTACAATCTAGGCTTGGGAAGTTTCATGCCCAGTCTGATCTCTATTGCACAGTCTATGGGCTGATGAGGTGGCAATTCATCAGACCTTCCCTTGCTGAATACTTCAGCCAAATCTCTATACTCCTCTGGTATTTCAGGCAGTTCCTTTTCTCCCCTGGGGTTTCCCCTGGTTGGGGCTGGGATGGTGCCTTGGTTGACTCCCTTTTTGGGAATTTAAGCTCTGCCATCCTCCAGTCCACCTGCAGGTTCCATCTGGTCAGCCATGCCATGCCCAGAATTATGGGGCATTCTATGCCAGGGGTTATCACAAATATTATAATCTCTATGTGGTCCCCTAGGGTAAGTTGAACTGGTAGCATTGCTAGGGTGGGAGGCATCCCCCCTGCCATGGACCCATCTAATTGACCAAACGAGATCAGTTTCTTCAGCCTCCTCACCGGAAGTCCTAAATTCCACACTAATGTTGGGCTTATGAGGCAGCGGGTGCAACCAGAGTCAATTAATGCCCTGACTTCTATGGCCTCAGGCATGTCAGGGGCTAACAGCTTTACTGTCCTAGTGAGGGATGCAATGGGTCCACGTACCAGGGGTTCATCCTTGGAGTTGTCGTCGGCTGAGTGGGATGTCCCTCCAGTGTTGGCCAGAGTTCCCTTTCCTTGTGGAACTGAGGCAGGGAACTCAACGACCTCCATGCCTTTCATGGCCATCTCCTTCAGCTTCGCTGATGTCTTTCCAGGTTTTCCAGCCGGTGCCTGGTCATATTTTCCGATAGGGGTGTGTAAGTGGCATTCGGCAGCACGGTGCCCCTCTTTCCCGCATCTGAAGCATCCAATGGTTCTCTTAGTGGACTATGACTGCTTTGCTGGTTCGTGGGTTGGCTCTGATGGTGACTTCCCCCACATCTCCCCGCTCTGCATTGCCTTTTGGCCCAGTCAATCTTGGCTTCCTCAGCTAGGATGTACCATTCTTGCAGTCAATGAGGATCTCCCCGAGGCAGGCATTGTAGAGGTTGTAATTCAAACCATCTTTGAAGTGGCTGAGTAGGATGTCCTCAGGCCAATTCAACTTGCTGGCCAGGGCTTAGAATTCCTGGGTATATTCTGCCACTAGTTGTCTACCCTGCTTCACCATCTTTATTCACTCCCGAGCTTTCCGGTCAGCTAAGGGGTCTTCAAACCAGCATCTGAGGGAGGCCATGAACAGATTGAAATTTAGTAGCTCCAGTGCATCTGCATCATGGAGGTGGCCGTGGCTGTGGCTCGCCGTGGTATTTCACATCCAGGGGTGTGAACTTCTGGATGAATCAGTGTCTTTTCTTCCACTTGTGCTGTCTCCCTTCTCTGTCTGCAGTGGCTGCTCAACGAGGAGTGGCTGCAGCATCAGCAACAGCTGCGGTCTTGGTGTTGCCTTCAGAGGGGTCTGGAACCTCAGGTTCAGTTTCCCCTTTGTTAGCCCTCTCGTTGGATCCCAGGTGAATGGTGCCTTGGTAGGGCTCGGCTTTTGTCTTCTCTCATGGAGTCAAGAGCTATTTTCATCATGCCAATCGTCTGTTCCAACAATCAGCTGGATTGCATGGGTCGATCTTCCTCATCTTCACTAAAATGGAGGGACCTCTCCATCTCTACCTTCCAGCCTGGTTGATGAGTGCCCCATCTGAGCGTCACCTTCCTGGCCTTCTTGTCCCAATCCTCCTCCTTCCTTACACCCATCAACCACCTGGGCTTGTGGCGGTGTTCAGTAACTACTTCCTCTTTCGAGGAACTCCAGGATCTGGAGCTGGAGTATTTGCAGGGGTCTGCTCGGCGGGAGGCTTCCCCCCCAATTGCAGGCTCCTCTCTCTCAATAAAAGGGACGCGGTGGCTCAGTGGGTTAGGACGCTGAGCTTGTCGATCAGAAGGTCGGCAGTTTGGCGGGTCGAATCCCGAGTGCCGCGTAACAGAGTGAGCGCCTGTTACTCGTCCCAGCTTCTGCCAACCTAGCAGTTCGAAAGCACGTAAAAATGCAAGTAGAAAAATAGGGACCACTACGGTGGGAAGGTAACAGCGTTCCGTGCGCCTTTGGCGTCTAGTCATGCCGGCCACATGACCACGGAGACGTCCTCGGACAAGCGCTGGCTCTTCGGCTATGAAACGGAGATGAGCACCGGCCCCTAGAATCGGAAACGACTAGCACGCATGTGCGGGGGAACCTTTACCTTTACCTTTACCTCTCTCAATTCCATTGTCTGACATACTTTGCCAAGTCTTCCTTCTGGGCTGACTGTTTCTGCAGATCCTGTCTGATGTCAGGGCCCACTTCAAAACCTCATCCTAAGAAAGCAGAACTTGTGGAAGCAGTTTCTTCCAAAAGGAAATTTTATTAGGAGATGTTGATGGCAGGCATAATAGACAGGATCTGAGGGTTTCCCACTCAGATCAATGGGTTAAAGGTGTCCCAAGCAAACCCCATCCCAATAGTTCATCCGGTCAGTTTGAATAGACCAATCCCCAGGTGTTAAGTCCATTGTAGGAAAATGCTGATAACACCAGTCCGTCTCAGGTTTATAGCAGTGTTTGTTGGGTCTTCGCACCTTCCCTTCCAAAACAGGAGATAATCCAGATGCCCAGAGGCGCATTCCTTCCTCCTTCCTTCTTAGTTGACATCAAGGGAGGACAGTTGAAAGAATGTGTATGCAGAGACAGTGAAAGAGTTACATTGCAGTGATAGAGAAAACAAAGAGGCAGCCCGCAGCGCCTTCTAGCCTCCCCTCCAGGAGTATGGCAGAACCCAGAAGAATAGAAATAATAGAGTTAGAATTAGGATTAGAAAGAGCCCCTTAGAAATATGGGTTCTGACTCTGTGTGTGTGTGTGTGTGTGTGTGTGTGTGTGTGTGTGTGTGTGTAGATGTAGATATGAGCAGTTCTGCCACACTGGTGGATGAAGCAATAAACCTGCACAACTGGATTGTGTAATCTCACAGTATTGATTATGGTGTACCCTGTTCACAGAAAAAAATATATGTGGGGAGAGAAATTCTAGGAATTTTATTTTTACTGATGTGTTTATTATCTTTACTCAAGGATTTTTAGTATGCGCATATGTATGTTGTTTAGGTGAATTTAATCCAGTTAATGAAACACCCAAACACATTCAATCCAAACTGGTAAGCCCCTTGCAGAAATTATTAGTGTGCCCAGCTGTTTTTGGAACAAGCTCTTCCTTGGTAACTACTCAGGGAGATAAAAAAGTAGCTCGGCCTCTTTTTCCTTTGGCACAATACGCTGGAGTAAAAGAAAGTTAAGATAAGTAAGTATTATGTTCAAAACAGCAAGGAGGGGATAAAGAAAGGATCTCCCTGCAAAAAAGAGAAACATGTCTGTGAAGGTCTTGGGCTAAGCCGCTAAGGCATATGGGACAGGTAGTGAGGGAAGAAGAAGCATTTCGTGCTTTATTTTAAATTCATAATATTTCAGCCTGACTCTGCCCGTTAGGTTTATATAAAGTTACAGTATAAACAATGGAACTGAAATGAACTTTTTAATAAGAATGTTGCATTTGAGTAACTCACTACCTCTGTGCAGGCAATAAATCTGTTAAAAATAACTGACTAATCTGTTTCCCCATCACAAAACTAATCCTATTAATTTGTGCCAATCAAAAGGGCTAAAAACAGGAGAAACATGGTCTATCAATGTTGGGAATGGGTGTTTTGTATTCCTAGCACATGTGAAGGTCATTAAGTTGGGGAGGTTGTTCTTACTTAACCAGTATACTTTGGTGTATCATCCACTTTACATCCAAAGAGTACTTCTAAATTTGCTTTCCCTGTTTGGAATTTTGCTTTTTTTGTTTGACACTTTTGCAGACTTTTTCTTTGTTTTCTTTATTGGAATATTAAACCTCATCTTTCTATTGATTCATGTTAAACACAGTTGTTGTGGTTGTGTTATTTAAACAACTTTTCCAGATTTGGAAGGATTTTGCCTCCAATTTATTTCTTTGTTTATTTCTTTGTTTATTTCTATTTTAAAAATAGAATGGTCCTTATTTACACTGAAGCTAGCTTTAAAATTATATCCTGAAAATGTTCTAACTTTTTTACTTAATTTGGAATTGCAATATTGCCAAACTTGGGGCTTTGCTAAATAAATTGACTTAAATTTCATTCAATTGACTTAAACTGATTTTAAGAGTAAGGCTTGATTTGACTCTGCCTTTTCTGCATTTAGACAAACTCAGGTCTCAGGTTGCCCTGACAGACATGGTCAACCCTCTTGCTAGCTAAAGGTTAGAAACACACTGGATAAAAGGGCAGGTTCTCTGATTTCAAGGACTTGCTGTAAGATTCAAAATGGGAAAGTTGTGAATGAAGATTACAAAAATTGTATCTAACTGTTCTGATAATGAATGTTTTCTTTTTTCTATACTGCTGTCTTGACTTCTTTTTCACTCAGTTTTGCTTGCCTGTTAGGGAACATTGATTATTCAGTAAAAAGTTATTTTTAAATCTGCATTTGTTGTCAGTATTCAGAACCATTTTCAGTCAAACTGCTCAGCAGTACCCATCTAATATTGGCAGACAATTGCAAATCTTCCTGGGAAATAGCAATGCAAAACAAACTGAACATCTATGGTTTCTCCAGTGATTCCATCTTAAATTCGAGTCAGATTAAACTAGATCAATTCTAAGGCAAAAGATCTTAGATATAGAAATTGATGCTTTCTCTCATAATAACTAAATAACCAAATTGTAGTGCCTAAACAAGCCTCATATTTACATCATATCACAATTCCCAAATTTAGAAGAGCCTTATCTTTAGCTCAATTCAGTGGAGAGAGAGAGAGAGAGAGAGAGAGAGAGAGAGAGAGAGAGAGAGAGAGAGAGAGAGAGAGAGAGAGAGAGAGAGAGAGAGAGAGAGAGAGAGAGAGAGAGAGAGAGAGAGCGCTATCCTGGAAGAGAAATACAAGGAAACCCACCTATGAAACCAAATTCTGCCTCTCTCTTATAGGTGCCATAGGAACCACAGCTTATGTTCTTCTGCACTGCCACTTCTACAGGGACATTTGCCACCAGTGGATTATCCAGGTTTTATTTAACTTCCTGGGGCACTCTGACAACTTTAAACAATCAGGATGAATTTTTCTCTCTAAAATTAGCAAATTTTTGCCACATTGTCTGTATGTTTTGCCACAAATGGCTGCTAATAGTTCTTGTTGTTAGGGAATATTTTTATTTTGTTCATTTTATTGAAAGCACTTTTAATTGGTCAATAATTGAAATAAAATTTGTACAAAAAAAACCTGCTCAGTAGTCTTACAGTCTTACAAAGAACAGAGGAGAACTTCTGCACATCCACCAGGATTGCCTGCTTGGGTTTATTCCTTTATTTCTTACAAAAAATTCCATCCTGGAAAACTGTGTCTTGGGCACAAAAGAGTAGGGTTAATTATTTTCCTTAGATAAATTTTGCATTCTAAATTGCTATTAAGAGCAGGTATTTCTGCACTGATATACAGTATTTAAAGCCTCATCAGTACATTAGTCCAATTGATAAAAACCAGTGCTCAGAAAATGGGGCTAATTAGTTGACCCAGTTCCGTGCCGCAGACTACAAACCCATTTAGATCTTGCTACTTTTCAGGAATGTGGGAACAAACCCAGCTGTCTGAGGTCCAGCCTTCTTCCCCTCACTGAACCAATGACGCTCATTCACTTTCACCAGCTTCAGTTCTGAAGATCTGCTTTTCTTGTTCCCTTTTAAAGCTTTGATTGTAAGACAAAAAGATAGAAAAAGAAAAGAAAAAATATAAGGATTTAAAACTCCTACTTTTCACAAAATTTTACAAGATGTTAAAAAGAAAAACAGCCCAATATAATTCTTACAATAACACTGAATGAGAACAGATATGAAAAAATCACGTTACCCTTTAAGACTTAATATTAAAAACAAATCGGAACATGACCAAAATAGCCAGGATGATAAAAATATCAACCACATTAATAAGAATATAGTAAGACTTTCTAATCAGTCTGAGCCAGTACCTTTTTGGCCAATCATACAGGATCCAGTGTTTTACACCCTTATATTAAAAGAAACCCAAACTTCGGATGTGACCAAAATCTGTTTTTTTTTTGTTCAGTCAGCTTACTAGCACTCACTTGAAAGCTAATCCGGGAAGGGGCTGGGTGGGGTGGGCAGACTGAAGGGAAGGGGGTGGCACTAGGAGACTAGCAAAGCTGCCAGCCGGGGCAGACTGGGTCATAGCTGTTGGCACCACGTTTCTGCCTTCTCTGTGTGAGCTGCATTAGTGATAGAAAAGTAATGCCCCCTTTGGACAATAAAGTGTTCTCCCCCTCCAAATCCAATCGTCCCCTAATCTGATGCCAGGGCTTTGGAAATGAAGTTCCCATCGCTGGAAGAAAACAGATGCCACCTCCTATTCAGCAGACTGGTATAGAGCACAACAATAGCCCAGCACACAGCCTTTGCCAATGGGGGGGTCCTCTATTAAGCTTGTGTCTCCCCAAATAACAGCTGCAGAGAGACAGCTTAGGAAAGGAAACCTCTGCCAAGCCAACCCTACCCAGGGGCATGGGGTGGGGAAGGGAATGTGGCTTCTTTAAAGAGAGTGCCTAGGGCAGACAATTGCCCTCCTCATCGGCTGCAGGGATTTCACAGGTTTCCACGCGCCTCTTGAGCGTCACCATGGCACCTTCTTGGCACACTCTGCCCATATAAGACAGAGCCGGCGTTGCTATGGCACCAACGGGCACCTCATCAATTGAGGCTTTGTTCAAAGTTCTACCCCTTGAAACTGGAATTTCAGGACATGAGGGGCGGTTGAGGGGAGCTCCCTCTCCAAGCCCAAGATACGCTCCCCAGCAGAACTCCAGACACCCCCTCCCTAGATATCACCAGTCTGTCACACAGCTCCATGCAGGAAGGACGAACCCAAAGTCCTGCTGAATAGCCCCATTCAAATCCCAGCCCTCTTGGCAGAGAGACAGCCCAGGACACTGCACTGTCTGAGGTAGAAAAATGGAAACAACGCCCTGCCAGTCCCCCTCCCACAATGGTTAAGCCCCCCCCAAAGTAAATCAACCTGTTGTCATTTTCTGACCTATTTTGCTATCCTAAATTGCTGCACAGGTGATCCATCTCCCCCCCACCCTGCCGCCAAAATTTTCTCAAATTAGGGCCTTCCAGTCATCCTTTGGCAGAGAATTCCTTTGGCACTTTTCCCCTTCAGGCAGGACCTCAAGACAGTATTTGGGGGAGGGGGAGGGGGAGGGGGAGCCAAACAGGGTATAGGAACACCAAGGGAGAGGAGGAGGAAGAAAACAAGGCCCAGGTTTGCTAAAGAAAGTGGCACTTGGCAGACACCCATCTGGGAATGTGGCCATGGTATGAAGAGCAACTGCAGGAGGAATTTACATATTGATAACCTGCAAAATCCAGCAATTGAAAAGATGCAACCCAGTGTGGTCCAGGGAAGGATAATCTTTCCATAGCCTCCCTGATCACAAAGTATCTCAACTGTGAAGATTTTCTTTGCCAGCAGTCTGCCTTGCAGAAGAAACACCTTGATATTTGACAAAAGGTGATTTTAAGATTGTTTCATCTTTATTATTAACCTCTAGGTAAGGAAATGATCTCAGACCTATCTTTCTCCTCTTACATAAAAAAATCCGGCAAGTGGCTCTTCAGCTACTTACTCTACAGTTAATCCTGCAAGAAAAGTAACTGCTTCAGCTGTTTTAAAATTAAGACTAAAGTTGTGATCATGCAGCTGTGTTTCCCCCTTGTCTTTTCTTTTTGCCTAGGAAAAATTATTTCAATTTAAAAAAAATAAGGCTGTATTAATAAGCTCCTTTTTACTGCAGTACTGTTGTGCTGTTGCTTGCTTCACAAATGGGAAGCTACATGATATATATTGCTAACCTGTTTTAAATGTGTAATAAAGCATTGTCACAACAGCTTTCTCGAGTAATTTAGCTTATATGCAGATGTCTGCTGCAACATCATAGTTGCAAGTACCCACTTTAAATTGTAATGTTGGCCATGAATTCAAGAGCAAACCTTTTTATGTTAATCTATATCAGCCTATCCATAACTGGAAAATACTTCTGATTTATTAAGCAAGATTGTTATATTATTCAGAGAATAGATCAGCCTTTGAGCTCTTAGCAAATCTTGACTGTCAGTTATTGATTTTCAACATTACTCAGTGTTCAGTAAGTGATAGAATTATACTGAGTTCAAATAATTTCTGAATTAATGTTCAGAATTATTTTTGAAAAATCAGGTATATAAATTATATGGATGCAAAAACAAGCACTTCCGATAACATACTTGTTCATTATATGGCACAAATTTGTAAAATTATGCTGACGACTTCCTACTTTTAATCAGCTCAGCTTGTATGACAGACAAGTGAGTACGATTCCTCAGAAGTGAGTTCAGAGGGACATATTTCTAAACAGATGAAAATAAGACTGCATTTGTTATACTTTAATTTAATTCTATGTATTTTTATTTTAAAAAGTCCCACTAAGTTAAATGGAGCTTTTTCGATATAAGGGCACAAAGTATTGCAATTCTAATATCCCTTTCAAAACTTTACTCTTTTCAAGTATCACTTTTTTTTGTAAACTTACCTGTTATTTGATGGATTCCAGTCAGTCATTGATTTTGTCCCTGCTGTGGACACAACCAAAGGTCTTTGTTATTTTGGGCATGCTCTTTAAGAATTAACATTTGTATCATCATAAATAATAATCTTATACAGATTTTTAAAAACACAGCTGCAAAACTACCCAGCAGAGTACTTGAGAATTATTTTCTCATTTAAAAAAGGGTTGTAATGTTCACCTTTATTTTTATGTAGTTTCTTGAAGAAAAATGATGCTGGCCTTTTGGTATTAATTTACTCAGTTTATTTTTTTCCTAACTTGACCAGCACACACAATTTAAATTAAAAATATCAAAATTCCAAATGAGTGATGTATCAAATATTGAAGAAAAAAATAACATGTTTTAAAAGAATACTTATAATAAATGAAATATGGCAAAGCTTTTATTTTAAAGACCAATGTTTAAAACAAGGACATTGGAATAATCTTAATCAGTAATTTTCAAACAGAGAAAACAATATAAAGTATTTAATTTAACAAAGTTTGAGAACAAAACAACTTGGAGCACAGAATTTCTTTGATGATCGTCATATCATTCCCAGATTTAGCTTGATGTGAACACTTTCTTCTTGTCCCCTCGGGTCTGGAGAGAAGGCTGCCAAGCTTCTGCAGTGGAAATCCTTCTCTTTCAGAGGATTGATCTCTCAAGAGTGGTATGGGGTTTCCATAGCAATTAAACTGCAACCTGTAAGTTTGTCCCCCCATCACTCTGTCCTGGGGGCAGCAGGAAAGAGGAATATATACTGCTCAAAAAAATAAAGGGAACACTTAAACAACACAATGTACTGTATTTAATAGTAGGATGTCTTATCTTGTGTTCCCTTTATTTTTCTTAGCAGCATATACTGCTTGAGGGAGATTTTCAACAGATTGGGAGGCCTTTCTAGATTACTGATAGAGGAGGAGGACCTTGCTTACCATAGGATTAAGTTGGAGTAAAGTAAAGTTGGAATTTAGTTATCCTTGAGGGATAACAACAGATCACAATCAAAGATGAATCAACAAATCCACACAGATTTGCTCTCACACACACACCCCACACACACCCCTGCTCCTTCCCCAGGTGGTCTCAGTAAAAGCTATATTAATAGTGATAATTTTATCAACCTGCTGTGTGCCTCAGCTCCAAACTGCCATTTCAAGGCAACTTTTCCACAGGGGAGACATTGATTGAGATCCTGCTATTTAGATAGATTCCAACATGCTTGCAAGTGCTGCCCTCTGGAAATATACCAGTGAGCCTCAAGGTATCTATGTGCTTATATTTGTCTGTTATTACCACAAAAGTCTCGTCCTTCCCCTTTCTCCTTCCTTTGTTGGCAAAGGAAAATTTTCACTCCTTTTGTCCAAAGACAAATTTTGCTGTGCCATCAGAGCAAGGATCTCTCCTTTGTCTTAGATTAGTCCCACCAAGCTTATTGAACTTTAGAAACTGGGTACACAATGAGTGGTTTTCAGACATTCGCAAAATGGATATAATGTCTACTTGATGACTGGGAGGAAATCAATATTGTGCCAGGGGCTCTGCTTTTTGTCCTTCACACATTTCTTTCTGCACAGACTGCATTTATATCAGCAGTTATTCAAATGAATATTGCTTCAAGATGGATGGATGGAGAACAATTCAGAAGGATTCCTAGGTTAATACATTAAGACGTGTCAAGCAAATTGTTAAGTTATTGAAGTATTTATGGGAAAGGTAAACTCCTTTACTTAACTTACTGCTATCATCTGATGACATTTAACTTTCCTGGTTTACAGCTTTATTATTAAACATGCATTTTGACTTAATTTCACTATAGAATCAAAGTGATCTACTCCAAAAACCACTTTGGGGACAAGTAGAAAACTATCATGTGATCTCTTAGATAATATGAGAGGACAGTATATTCAATTAAAGCGTGATTTGGATTTCACAATTTCATCCAGATGCATTAGCTGCATCTCAGATAGCCAGGGCTGAATTACCACCAGCACTACAATATGTTTTGGACAATTCCAAGGTGCAATATTTTTAGGAGACAAATAATGTTGTTAAGGTGGATATTGCTTATTAGAACTTTAGAACAATAAAGAGTAGGAAAACCCAGCTCTAAATCATTGGTTGAGGGTTTTTCAGTACTAACAGCAAATTTCAAATGATCTTATGAAGAGATTAATACAATAAAATCACTTTCCTTTTTCTTAGACACTTCTGAGAAAGTTAAAAGAACTTTGATGTCAAGTCGATTATGCTGAGAGCATAAGATAATGGAGGGGCCAATTTTGCATATTATGTGGTTCCACTTTGACTTAATATCTATGAGTATCCTTTAATATTGTTTTAAGAGCAGTAATATGGTTTAAAGGTTGGACATGATTCCAAATTATATGATGAACATTGGATTTATCAAGCACTGAGTTTAGCATAAAGGTTACTCTTGGGCTAATAACGTGTTCAGTTTCTGCTTATGAACTGGCTTTCGAAGGATATGCCCTATTTAAAAGCTGAGCTGTTTTAATATTTATTATAATATATTTTGTCATTTTTATTTTCCCCCTTCTCTGTTTGCTTTGCTATCGTTGCTTTTTTTTTCTTTGTTTCTGTATATTAAAGAAAGCAAGTGTGGAAGAAAGCATGTGTTCAGAGACTATATTGCCCAGCATTTTTCCTCCATGTCTGCAGTGCCACCTATTTAAAAAAGCAAGGGTTTACTAGTGCCAAGGAGAATACAGCTTTTCAATGTCTTTAAAATTTATGTGAGATTGCCTTAGTACTGAAAGATGTGCAGCTGGGAAATTAGAATGGAGTAATGAAAAGGTTGTGCTGAGTTTCCCGAAAGAAAGGTTTGGGAAGGGGGATGAGCCAGTTCTATTCAGATCTCACTGGGGTTCACTACTTTTCTTTTTTCTTTTAACTAAGTGACCGTCTGCAGCTTGTCTTTTCATTGGTGTTCTGCTCTTTAACTTTCAGCAATCCTTCCTTCCTTCCTTCCTTCCTTCCTTCCTTCCTTCCTTCCTTCCTTCCTTCCTTCCTTCCTTCCTTCCTTCCTCCTATTTTTGACTGTGTTTGTGTATCCTTTCCTTTTTCTTATGTAAGTTGGCATGCAGCCTCATTCAGTGATAAAAATGCAATGCTTGTAAGGAAATACAAAAGTAAAAATGTAACATTTTCTAAAATGGCATCTCAAGTTAACGAAAGAGATATTTAATCTTTTCTATACAGAAAATACAGTAATAATAATCTCATAATGGGAAAATTACTACTCCTCACAGCAAGGAAGTAGACCTTCTTCCTATGACATTAACATGCCATTTAAATTCATAATTAGAAAATACTATGCAATCATGGAAACAAGATTCTGTTCTAATGATGGCACATCTATGAAATTTAGCCAGTGGCAGAGGATACCTTACCCTGGATGTGTAATATAGCATAGTTAGAAAATGTAATATTCCTTCAGCATTGAGAGAAGATAACTGAATATAGCATTATACTCATCAATATGGCACTTTATAGTATTAACAGCTGATCACACAGAAACATTTTGATCAACATTTAAAGCTTTTTTATTTGCTGCTTTCAGGAGTTATCTCCCCACCCCCAATAATAAAAGAAGTACTCAGTAGTTTTGATTAATGAGGGAAAAAGCAACAAAGGGAAAAAGATGGGGAGGTTCCTCATTTTAAACTGGATCATATATTTTATCTATTTTTAATGTTGGCTATTGAGTCTGTCTAAAATTATAAAACTATACAGATGGATTAGAATTACTTGCCTATAAAGCAATGCTCCTGAAATTTTTTGTTCAGTTTGGGAAAATAACATGAAATACTAAATATGTCATATGGCCAAAACAATTCAAGCTATTTCATGTGGTCAGTTGCAGATTTATTCAACGAATGCTGTAAATGAGTGACATCATACATCACTAAAAGGTGTTATTAAGAAATAACAGCCACGGGACTTCCGATTTGATGTTGCAGCATAACAGGCGTAGGAAGATGGGGCTCCATCTTCTGCATTCAATTTTGCCACACTGAGGACCCTAAAAAGGGTCAAAAATCATCCCAAAGAGGTGACCGAGAAGGAGGAGACCCTCGTTGATCACAGGAGAGTAACGCCCTTCCATTTGATCTGAGGAAGCCCTCCAAACCAGTGGGGAAAGACTAGCTACATTCAGTCAGAACCTGCTGATAACCGAAGAAAATAAGATTAACCAGCAACTTTTGAGCAACATGGATGGAACTGAGTGGGACCCTATCCTCTCTTTATGACTTTAAGACTTTTTCCTAGGAAAAAAACCACCCACAGCAAAGAATCCTCCCCGATGAGAGAGGGAAGGGGAATTCCCACCCCATTTCCTCAGGAAAAGAAAAGTAATGAATTAATTGTTTGGGGGGGGGGAAATAGAGAAAATTACAAGATTAATTTGGAAGCAATACACATATTTAACTTTGAAATTTGGAGACTAAAAGTGCTTTTGAGATTTTTTTAAAAAGACTTAAAAAGCTTGTAATATAAGTTTGGATGTAAAAAGCTGGAAGACGGCATCAATGACATCTAGTGGCGAACTACTGCACTACAATTTATTATGCCTAAAGGAAACTTGGCTGGAAGCCCAGACTCAGATAAGACTCTTGTTGTTTTCAGAAACTTTCACTTTTGAAGACTGCAGCTGGGAAAAGTGGGGGGGAACCCTCTTGGGCTGCTTATCTGTATTGTAGAGACAATAAACTATTTTGAAACTGGCCTGCCTGGGGTATGAATATAAATACTAACTGACTTTTAGAGCTGTGTCATGGAGCTATTTCCCTATAGAAGAAACATGCATTATTGATTGAGATGATGGAATACTTCAGACTATAAACCTTTGATTGATGAACAATTTTTAATTGCTCTTCTCTCTCTGGACAGAAAGGATGTCTTTTTCATTGGATAGAAAATTTTGAAAAATCCCTAACACCTGTCCCCAAAGTCCCCTGCTTGACATACCAACAAGAAAATGTTGATGAATTTCAGAAAGAAATTTTTTCAATGTTAAAATCAATACAAGAGACAATTGCCTTAGCTCATGATGAGGCTAAAAATAATACAAAGAACAATTCTTTAAAGCTACAAACTCAGAAAATGACCACTAAGAAGGAACTAGCAACCCAGAAAATAGAAGAAACATCAGAGGAAGCAGATCCAAAGATGGAGGACCTAAAGAAAGGAACTAACAGACAGACTCAGACAAAGAAAGAATTAGAAGACGTAGCAATAATATCAGAAATGGAAAATATACCTTACCTGTCAAGATCTCAGAACACACTTGAGGATAAGAAAGAAGGGCTGATTGAATGGAAGATAGAGCTGTTGGGGGAACAGCTTTTGACCCATTAGATGGGATATTATACTATTAATCAGATTTTTGAACATGGCTGAAAATAAATAATTATTAGAAACAGACGTATTATTAGAACTAGAAAGATAGAATTTATAAATAGAATATTATATTTTGGTATGAGAAGGGAAATATGAAAATACTAAGATTGTTTGAATATATTGAATATATCTTGGTTATCCAAATATAACTTATTATGAGAAATTATAAGCAATAGAGACATTTTGAAAACTGATGGGAAATTAAAATAAAAAAGTGGAAAAAACAGGATATTAATTGAACAAATGGATATTAAGTGCAAATGCAATTAAGATATATTTTGGTTAGAAAAGATATTTTAAACCGACATTATTGATATTATTAGGAAAATATAACAAAGACGTTGATATTCAATTGTATACTGTATGTATTAACAACAATAAGAATTGTATTTGCCTAATGTGGGAAAATGTGTACTACCGGAAGAAGAGAGGAAGCATTGGATTGTGTAATATTGGGCCTAGATTGAAGAAGTTAATATATACCACTGAATTACTAATGAACCCAAGACAATATGTTGTTTATTAAGTACTTATGATTGTAAAACTAGAAAATTAATAAAATATTTTTTTAAAAAAAGTAACAGCCACTACAATAATAATAACAACAATCTCTTAATTAAACACAGAGAAAGCAAGGGTGAATATTATTATTAACTGTTAATACTTTTCACCAGAGACTAATATAATAGACACCATCTCTCAAGTTTTATTTATAATTGAGAAACAAAACACTAGTGATCAATTTTTATTTTTATTTTACTTTTTGAGACAGGAATGAATTGTACCTGATTATATTTAATCTAGCCATAATTTATCGCTTTGAAGCTTTTTAGAAAGAGTATGAAGGGAAGCTATCAATAATGTTATGGAGATCTGAATCTCTGTTCCTTCTCTCCAAAATCCACACAATGGATTGAATCAGGGTTCTATCTGACAATGGCCACTTGCCCAATAGTGACTTGTATCATTGTCAAGCGTGTCTCCAGCCATTCTTGGGTAATATAAAGCTTGCCCTACTATTCCATTGGCACGGTGATGGTTGGTTGGATGATTCTAGGAGATGCTGTAAGTCATGAGCAGGAAACCTGCCCCAGTGGGACACATCTGCAGACACGTTCAGTCCTTTCCAGCTTCTGAATTAAAAAGCTTTCCATGTCTGCATAAAACAATACCAGCATAATATATATTGCCCGTATTGCCAGCCACTTTCAAAAGCCTATTGCATCTGTTCTCAGCCACAACCAAATGGTGTGATCCTGATTGGTGACAGTGGCCCTTGATATTGGCAAAATAATTGGGAAAGGATCTGCTAATCAAAACATTGCAACAAGAACAGAGTAGATTTGATTTCAGGGCTCTGTCTGGATTTCTCTAGGCTGTCTGCACCTCTTCCCACATTCCATTTGGACAACTCCCCAATTAAAAGAATGTGAAATAAAGAAATATATGGGAAACCATCAAGACAGAAATAGCCTAAAAGATTGGGGAGCCAGACCTTGCCATGACTGTGTCAACAGCCAGGTTTCTGTGGAGCTGGAAAACTTAAACTGACTACAATAGCATTTAAGCAAATGCTATTTTACTACAAGGTAGGATAGGGGAGTGACTGAAAATGACAAATACAGGGATACTGGCAAATAGGCAGTGAGAGTCCATTCAACATTTTTTATTTTCTGGGCCCTGCAGTGAGGAAAAGTGGGATGGTTGCATCTTAGGATAAAGTATTGCAGAATATTTTTTGCTAAATAGTGTACTTATAGAGAGAATTTTGAAAGGACACAGAAAAGTTATATCCACCTTGAAGAAGCAGTGGGAAAAGAATAACATTTTACCTGCATTCCAGAATTGGTAATGATGTCTTAAGGCTGTTTCACTCATGGGCTGGAGCTGGGGCCAATGTCTTGAGGCCAAGGGGAAGATAGAAGTTGTCAAGGCATAACTATCCCATGTTAAATTACAAGCGAAGACAGGACCTTTAAGACTTCAAATAATAGAATAAAAACCAGGATAGAAGAAAACATTACTGTATTCCTGAACATGGAGAGTCCCTTCCACATCATGTGTAACAATTATAACAATTATAGGGAGATTTTCCTCTACAAACTCTAGAAAAA
This sequence comes from Vipera berus, assembly GCF_964194415.1. Lineage (NCBI taxonomy): Eukaryota > Metazoa > Chordata > Lepidosauria > Squamata > Viperidae > Vipera > Vipera berus. The sequence continues at coordinate 117,029,834 of NC_138203.1, forward strand.
ATTTCTATGGGCTTAACTACCCATTACAAGGAAATGTATCCATTGTATCTACCTCATATCCATTTTGCCAGAAAATTCCATTTCTAGAAGAGATAATTAGGGGGTTTTAATGCTTACCCTGGTGACCATTTCTGCCTCAAACTTCATGCATTTGTGAGCTAAAACTTGATGGGTGAAACTGCCTGAAAAAAAAAACAATGGTTTCAGTTAGGAAAATGGCAGGTGGGGAAAGAATTAGTGCTTCTTTTCTTGTTTCTCCCCCAACTTCTCTGAATTCAAAAACCATTCAGGCAAACTGTGGCTATTGGGCTATCTTTAACCTTGTTTTCATGTAACACCAACTTTGGCCCCAAGCTATTGGCATTCCCTACATCATGTGGCAGTGAACTCCATCTGTTAATTATGTGTTATATAAAGAAGCCCTTACTTTTGTTTGCCTTCCTCTCTCCTCTGCTAATTAACTCCAGTAGTTGACCCTGGGTTCTAGTATTATTTTGAAAGAGGAAAGAAATTTTCAGCCTATTATCTTCACAACATTTTCTGTTTTATAAACTTTAACAATGGTGTTTAGGAGCTCACCTTAAAAAAAACCCAGTTTTGTATACTCTTCCTGGCAGTTTGCTTTCCTTTGCTGATTGATTATTCAAGATTTCTCAGTTCACTGTTGAAGAACACAATTTTATATTGTGTGACTTTGCGATTTGTTCTTTTGAGACTTCCACAGCTACTGTAATAGCTGACAAGTTACCAGTTTACAGTTAAAAGTGAAAACAGCCAAGTCACAAATTGCAAGCTCAAAACTATAAAAGAAGAGACAAATGTTAAACCTTCATGTGCTACTCTAATGTGCTCTTCATAAATATGGCACAAGGATTAGATTCACACATTTCAGATTTATGAAACTGATAGGAAGAAACTATTGTTTTCCTCCTGCTTTAACTGATAGGAAGTTTTGTTGTAAAAATCAGTGGAAGCTTTTAATCCAGAGGAACGATTTATTATTGTGCTAGTTGAGAGATAGACGGTCACTATTTTTGCAGTAGCAAAAAATATGGAATAGCACTATGAAATAAGGCACTTTATTTCACACAAAATGCTACCAACCTCAGTTCAGATTCCACTTAAGATTAGAAATAGCAGCCAGTCTGAAGGCATACAGTATAAAACAGGACCCATAGACCAGAAGCCTCCAACCTTTCCAGGCTCACGGACCAGAGGGAAGGAAAGTAGCTTGAACATTGTGCATGCACCGACCCTGCGATCCGGGATCGGGCCATGGCCCATAGGCTGGGGAGCCCTGCCATAGACTGTAGAGACTGCTATAGAGCACTTCTAAGTGATGGATCTAACTGGTGTTTAAGTCCCCTAATTTCACAGTTAAACAAAGCAGGGTTTGAGCAGGCTGTTCTCACAGTCAGTTACTGGGATGCTACAGGAAACGTGTTTGTTTCTATACACGGCTGCAGTGGTTGCAGAATGCTAACGTCCAACCAGAATACTTTTTCTTGGCAAAAAAATAGCCCCAAGCCAATGACCCCACTTAATCAATGCTAAGCTATCGCAGTCTCTGCATTTTGTACTAAAAACAAGTCCAATTAATTAGTCACAGAAGACAAATAACTAATATTGTTTGCTCTCTCCAATAGGGCAATATAATTGCTGACTCTATAATTCTGTTCTTAGCTCTTTTACCCAAACTTCTTGCTAAGCCACTGCAATGGAAGATCAAGAAATGGCAGGATTTATAACAGATGACCATCCTTTGGGGTCCAAGGGAGCAAAATGCAGCCACTTCAGTGGCTTAGCTCCCAGCTTGCAAACTGAGTGTCCCTGTCTTGTCTAAATCTTGCAACTGCAGCAGAAGCAGCTGGAAGCCAGAACCCAGTGCAGTGTAGACAGATGTAAATTCATGTCCGTTGATACTTATAGTGAAATATATCCAGCCTGGTCTATTGATTAAGACACTGGGCTAGAAACCAGGAGACTGTGAATTCTAGTTCTACCTTAAGCATGAAAGCCAGCTGGGTGACTTTGGGCCAATCACTCTCAATCAGTGCAACTCACCTGACAGGATGTTGTAAAAATATAGGAGGAGGAAGGTATATTAGAATGCTTGCCGCCTTGAGTTATTTATAAAACTAAATATCAATCAGTCAGGTTGGCCTTACTGTAGTGGCCAAAATTGTGGAAACCTTTTGGGAAAAGTGTACTTTTGAGGTTTGATGGCTAATAACATCACTTTTTTTGAAGTAGTACCATAAAATTATATATCAATGGAAAGATAATTTAATCAAGAATGTAATGCAACAAAATTTGTTCAATTATCTGTACTGAATTCTATGAAAAGTTATAGCCAAATAACCAGAAAAAGGAAGCACAACTTGCTTAGGTTGATATCAGGTAGCTTTCCTACATCTGATTATAGCCAATGAGCATGAGTGTTAAGAGAGCCAATCAGGTCTCATCTTGTTTTGGCAATGAGCCAATCAGATCACAATAGGATTCAGTTACTGATGTCATGTATTGAAGCTGAGAGGAGGACATTTGTCAGTGTGTTATGTGATCGCTATCAAGTTGGTTGGGTTTTTTTGTGTTCTTTCATTTAGTGAGCTTGTAAAACATAATAAAATTAAAGTAATAGTGCAAAGAGTTGACTGGTTGCCCAGAAAGCTATGTAAAATAGTATTATTAAGTGAACAAGGTTAGATTTATAAATAAATTAGAAGAAAAATTGGTGGAAACTTAACCAAAGGTGGCATTTCTATTGTACACTTTTCCCAAAAGGTTTCCACAATTTTGCCCACTACTGTACAAGTCACTGAGTATAATCAACAATGTTTTTGATATGTGGATTGTAGTGAATCTTGAAAAAAGGAAGACTTTTTTTAACCTATAAAAGTGTGAAATTTAAGGTGAGGAAGTAGAACAGTATTTCATCTTGCTTTTAAACAACCTGCTATGATATCAAGGGAAGGGACTCTAGCTTGCCTGACATTCAGGAATCTCAAATCCTCTGTGCTATTAAATTAATACAAAACAATCAATTAATCTTTATTATAGTCACACACCAGCACCAAAAATTAAACATTAAAATAAAATAGAGCAAAAATGAAGAGAACATAGTAATACATTACAATTGATGGTGACATCATCATTGGATGACCAAGGTCTACCTAATTTTACAGACAGTGTAACAAAACTTAGCTACATTCAGAGAAATTGAATCCTACTGATCTGACAATTGTAGTTCTGCATAATAGAGGTCAGAATTTCCAGGATATTTAACCAAGTAAGGTGTAAGATGAGTCCATGGGTCCCTATAGAGGGCGCAATACAACAGGATACGAGCTGTAGTTTCAATGGCCCTTTGTCTACAGGGGCACAGTCTTAGCTTGTATGGAACTTTTATACATATATATATAGGCTAATCCAAAATAATGCATTTCTAGAACACAAAAAATAATTTGTAGCATGTATGATCTTGAAATGAGAGCCCATTGAAGCATACATTACCTATTTTCAGATCCCTAAAAGGAAAGCCGGAAGAAGTTGATTGACTAAAGAATGCACATCTGCTGGTGATAGGTGTGACGAGTACCACTGAAGTTTGGACAAGAGCAACATCTTTACAGGTAGTCCTCAACTTATGACTGGTCACTCAGCAACAGTTAGAAGTTATCACAGGCCACCCCAGAGCTATTTACAATCTGGTTTTGAAGTTCCAATGGCCAGAAACAGCCTTCTGTAATCAGATGGTCTCATTTTGGGTACTTGGCAACTGGCCCACATTCACAACCATTTGCACCCTGCTGAGGTCACCTGACTGTGATTTGCAAAATTCTTACAAGAAACTGGCATTGCTTTCCTGCTTCTGCAATAAATACCCACAGGGTACAATGGCTTCACTTAACAAACATAGCATTTGCTTAACGGCCATTTGCTTAACAAACACAGCATTTGCTTAACAACTACAGTATGTGCTTAACAACCATGGAGTTTCCTTAATGACTGTTGTGAAAAAGGTCACAAAACTGGGCGGGGGTCACATGGCAACCCACTTCACAATCGGCACAACTTGCAACTGTAATCCTGGGCTCAATTATGATTATAAGCTGAGGACTACTTCATATGGGGGGGAGATATTCTGGAACAGTGTCACTTGGGTGTTTGTGTATTTGTGCTTTTAACATTTTAAGCAAAGCAAATTTCAGTGCATCAAAGCAGTTCGTCTTCCTTCTACTCATTCCCAAGGGTGTTCTGTGTTTTTTCAAAAACAACCTGGAAACATGTGAAGAACTGTAGTTTTAAAACAATCTCTCTCCCTCTTTCTTTCACCCTCTCCTCATCTTGTATGCATATATTAAAATAAGACTAAGCCCTGCTCTTTAAACATTGCTTAGATTCATTGTCCTTCAAATGGAGCCAAATTTCCCACCCCACTCACACTCTAGGTCTAGGAAATGAAACAGAACTGGCCAAGGGCAAATGTAGCAACTGCAGTGACTAGGTTTTTGAACTGATTTGCTGTGTCTGATGCTCCTTTGGAGCAAAGTATGATGTAGCAGTTAAATTGTTGAACCAGGACTGAAGGGGCTCCATTAGCCCTGAAACTCACAGATTGACATTTGGATCACACTCTTTCCCAGATGTGCTTTGGAGAATAGAGGAAAGAAACAAATCACGTAGACCTTGGGCCCAACTCTATCCCAGTAGTAACGTCTCACTTGCTTCCATAGTATAAAGCTTAGGGCATATCCACCACTTCAGTTGCCTCCATTCTCCAATTCCTGAAAAGCATAAAGTTAATCCACAATTGACTTCAAATCTGCTGACTTCATAATGTGGAAAACAAGGAGCAAAAAATCAGTCATATCTGCAAGTGGTCCAAGAATGTCCTTATTCCAAATACACAAGGTCACACAAAAGGGAAATAAAGCTTACAGTACATATGGAAATTCCTATCCTGAATCATACATTTGTGTGGTAATGTAAAAAGAAAAAAAGCCCCTGAAAAGATGTCAATCTACATTTTGCCTAGTTTTTAGGAGATGTAGTGAGTCAGAATTTCCTACAAGTGAGGAACTGTACACTGGGACCTTTGCCTGCCCATTTTCTTGCACAAAGCCTCTACAGGAGATGACATTGCTAGGCAAGCCCTAGCAATGGAGCAATGGAACCAGTTGTGGTTGCTACAGATACAGGTTTGCTTTTACAAGATAGGAGATTTCTGGTCCTGGGCAGTATCATAATAAACCACCTTCATCACCTTTCCATGACCTGGATGTGACTATTTGTGTTGTATAGTAGAGTGTCAATGCTGCTAACATTGGATGTTCTTGCTTTGACAAAATATGAAGGTGCAGCCATTTTCTCTTTAACCTGTGTGTTACTTTTAGAGTTAGAATTAGATGATGTTGGGAGAAGGAAGAATGTGTATGGGGATTAGTTAGACATAATAACATGGCAGTAGAGCATTTTTCAAGGCTGTTTTGAAATAAGAGATGATAAAGAAATGGTGGGTTGGAGAACAGGAGGGAAAGCTTGCATTTTAAACTAATTGGAGAACGTGATTTATGACTGTAAATAAGGGGAGTGAATTGTGCTTTGATACTATGTGTTTAGGGGAGGGGAATTCAGATTTCGGCTTCAACCATGTATGTGCCGAAGTTATGCTTCTCGAATAAAGATTCTTTAAGATAAACAATGCCTTGAAGTTCTTTGAAGAGTTTCATTTGTCGGAATCATGACATTGAGTCCTTCTGCCATGGGAAAAAGGTCAGTCCATGAAGCAGAATTTCTGCAATCTGCTGGTGTCCCTTGGGGCCAGGTGAGGAATAGTCTCAGTTGTTTAACAGCCATGGCAACTGCACCCTCATAAAATAACAATAAGAAAACCACACCCTTGGTTTTCGTCTAGACTACTGTAATGCCCTCTACATGGGGCTGCCCTTGAGGTCCACCCAGAGACTTCAACTGGTGCAGAATGCAGCCGCGCGAGTTGTCTTGGGGGTTTCCCGATACTCCCATGTTACACCTTTGCTCCGTGAGCTGCATTGGCTACCGGTTGCTCTCCGGGTGAGGTTCAAGGTGTTAGTGATGACTTACAAAGCCCTTCATGGCATGGGTCCGGATTACCTACGGCAACACCTGTGGCCGGCGTCAACTTCCCTCCGTCCAGTACGCTCCCACAGAGAGGGCCTCCTCAGGGTGCCGCCGATCAAAGAATGCCGATTGGTGGCCCCCAGGGGGAGAGCATTCTCTGTGGGCGCGCCAGACCTTTGGAACCGCTTACCGGTCGAGCTCCGGATGGCCCCCGACCTTCGCTCCTTCCGGCGCGATCTCAAAACCTTCTTTTTCGAACAAGCTGGCCTGGTCTGACGGGATGGGGTTGGGTTTTTATAAATAGTTTTAATTTTAATATGTATTAATTATTACGGGCATAATGGTTTAATCACTTTTTAATTTTTGTATTCTGTTTTTTATTATGTATTGCCCTGTTCACCGCCCTGAGTCCTTCGGGAGAAGGGCGGTATACAAATTAAATTATTAAATTAAATTAAATTAAATATATCCATGACTAAAAAAGCAGCAACAGGAGGAACTCTGTATGGTATTGTGGCTATTTGTTCCCAAACACAATGCACATTAAGGTCACATCCCATTCATTTTCCTAGGGAACAATGCACACCCTGTTCAGAGATGGTTGATGGAGCCATTGATAGTCATACTGTTCCAAGAGAAGCAGCCTATATTTCAGTAAGTAATCAGGTAATAGAGTGGAATTTGCTGCAGATGAAATCCCATTGATGCTGCCTTATTGGAAGATGTCAGGTAGCTAGGCAATGGGTCTACGCCTCACATGTTGTGCTGCAAAACCTCTATGACAATATATAGCAGATCCAGAGTATGAGTGTGGATACAGTAGCACCCACCAGATTTTATAGCATACTATCCCCATAGTCATTTATGTGTGTGACAGAGGGCAGAGCAGGGCATGTGGCCTTTGGTAACCTGATTTGGGTTACCCCAGTCATGAGATAAAATATCGTGTTTTTTTCTCTCATGAGGTGCCCTGGTTTTAGCATTTTAATATTAATGTTTTAATGAAAATACTAGCTTTAGCTTTGGCTGGATGGCAGCAGGAACTGACACATTTCTTGAAATGTGGAAGGGATTCCAATACCTCCAGAAAAATAAAACTTTAATGTTACACTTGTGCCATTCCTATTTCATCTGTATTTGCCAACTGAATTATATATCTTCAGTTGGATACAGGCAATAACCTGATGGTAAACAGTTGGTATAGTGTTAGTACATTTATAAAATACTTTTCATATGTAATTTTAAACATAAGAGAATATTATTGATAAGAGAGAGAGAGAGAGAGAGAGAGAGAGAGAGAGAGAGAGAGAGAGAGAGAGAGAGAGAGAGAGAGAGAGAGAGAGAGAGAGAGAGAGAGAGAGAGAGAGATCTTGGAGACCTACTGGACAATCACTAAAATATGAGCCAGCAAGGTGCAGCAGCAGCAAAACAAAAAAGCCAATACAATCCTAGGTTGCATTAACAAAGGGATAGAATCAAGATCACATGTAATATTAGTATCACTTTTGTAATGTATTACTTGAACTGTTTTCACATGTCTTTTGTTCTAAGCCATTTGTCAAGTGATGGGACTCACCATCGCCTGTTATTCAAGGACACTGTCCTCAGCTGAGCATAACTACGCTCAGATTGACAAAGAGTTCTTGGCCATTGTGGCCAGGGTGAAGAAATTCCATGATTACTTGTATGGCAGGGAATTCACGGTCTTCACTGACCACAAGCCACTGTTGGGGCTATTTACTACTGATAGGCAGACGCCTCAAATTCTGTCCCCTAGAATGTTAAGATGGTCTGCTTTCATGTCAGCCTACAGCTACAGGCTGGTTCACAAACCGGCAAAGACATGGGCCACGCAGACGGCCTTAGCAGGTTGCCATTGCCACAGGTAGAGCCAGATCCAGTGCCAGCAGCTCGCATTTTGTCAATTGAGGATTTGCCTGAATTTCCCCTCCATGCGGGGGATGTGGCTGCAGAAACTGCTGCAGACAAGGTTTTAAGTAGAGTTTTGGCTTGGATTCACACTGGGTGGCTTGAACATAGCCCTGGACCTGAGTTCCAGAGCTACTTCACACGACATGAGCTTTCAGCTCACAAAGTCTGCATTTTATGGGGGAGCAGGGTTATTGTCCCAGGTTCATTAAGGAACCGTGTACTTCAATCTCTGCATGAGGGACATCCGGGCATAGTCCAGATGAAGGCATTGGCATGAAGCTACCTATGGTGGCCAGGGTTAGATAAGGCTATCGAAGTCCAAGTACATGGGTGTTACATGTGTCAACAGTCCAGACCAGAAATGCCACATGCTCCTGTCCACAGATGGGAGGAAACTCATACACCGTGGTTAAGGATTCACATTGACTTCTCTGGGCCCTTTCAGAGACAGCTATTCTTGATAGTGGTCGACAGCCACTCTAAATGGCTGGAAGTAATTCCTATTTCAACCATGACTACTGCTAGGACCATCCAGGTGCTTAGAAAGCGTTTTGCCACACACGGGCTACCAGACGTCATAGTCTCAGACAACGGGGCCCAGTTCACAGCAGCAGAGTTTCAAGGCTTCTTGAGGACTAACCTCAAAAGGCATTCTATATTTCACCCCTCGACTAACGGGCAGGCTGAATGTATGGTGTGCACTACAAAGGAGTCACTCAAGCGCATAGTGACTGGAGATCAGCACCATAGGCTGGGTGATTTCTTGCTTTGCCAGCACACTACACCTTGTACAGCAACAGGCAAGAGCCCAGCAGAGCTTCACTGGTGGAGAAGGCTCATCATGAAGCTGGACAGGTTGCACCCTGACCGGGTAGCAGCAGACACCTCGTGCCCAAAGTCTCCAAGGGGGTTGCAAGTGGGTGATGGGGTGTGCGACCGGAACTATGGGCATGGGAACTTGTGGGTGTCGGGTAAAATTGTCAAAATCTTGGGCCCTCTCTTGTATGAGGTGGCTCTGGATGCGGGGGTGAGACATTCGCCGCCATATTGATCAGCTGCGGAAGCGGTTCGCAGAACGGCCACAAAGTGAGGACCTCATGACGGGTCCACTCCTAGAGCCAGAAACCGGCAGCCAAGCAGGGCAGTTCACATGCTCTGAGGACTCAACCAGTCAATACAACGGGGAGGTGGTTGTAGATGGGCGAAGCCTGGGAGTGCAACATGGGTCCCCTGATGGGGAAAGTCAACCCGATCAAGACAGCCACTGTGCTAACTCTGCTTCTTCATTGGACTTTGGTTCAGGCCGACCTGGAATGGCCAGCCAAAGGGACTCGAGTCAATCCAACTCTCATGAATTCATTAGTTCTGGTCTACCCAGCCCGGCAGGCAAGGAGTTGCCTGGATCCCCCAGGTGGTCTGCAAGGTCGCGCAGACCACCACCACCACTTTATTCTCAAATAATATTAATAATGTGTGTACATTCTAGGGGGAAGGGGTGTAATGTATTGGGCCTTTTACTTGAACTGTTTTCACATGTCTTTTGAATGCTGCTTAAGATTGCTTAATTAGGGTGTCTGTATAACGGTCGCTGACTGCCCAGACATGCAGTCTGCAGGACGATCATTGGTTGGCTCTGGGGCGGGAATAGGTTCCTTTAAACCTATTGGCCACTGCCTAGTGGCCAACCATATAAGTAGCTGTGCAGAAGCCTCTGATTCAGTTCTGTTCCTGTTACTTCAATAAAGCAATGTTCCTGTTTGAACCCTCTCGTCTCGCCTCCTGCTTCCAAAGAACCCGCTACACAACAACTTTATAAAGCTTTAGGACCACACTTAGAATACTGCATCCAATTTTGGTCATCATTAATATAAAAAAGATGTTATGTAAGGATCTGCCTCAACTAGGTCTCCCAAGGAAGCAAAACTCTTGAAACAGGCATTGTCTGAAAAGGAACTTTTATTAGGGACTAGTGATAGCAAGAAAAACAAGGTGAGATCTGAGGAAAAACCCACAGAAGCAGTATATCAAGAGCAGTATTCGTTACTCCTCCCCCAGGGTCCCAATGTCCATTTGAATCCCAGCCAATCCACAGGTGGTATATTGTTTTGGTAACCGGCTCCTTTGGCATGCTCTTCAAGGTCTTTTTTGCTTTCGTTTCCCTCTGGCTCCAAGCGCAAACCGTCTCTTAGATAAGTGTGATGTTATTCAGCTGCATTCCTTCTCCTGGGGGAAGGGAGTAGTGGGATTCAGCCAGTTCACACCACTTCAGCAGAACCGGTAGCTAATTTTTTGTTGCCCAGGCCCAGAATGGACTTCTGGAAGTGGCATTCACACAGAGAACCAGGTGTTCACATATTTGAATTTATATTATATATTTATATTTATTAAATTTTTATACCGCCCTTCTCCCGAAGGACTCAGGGCGGTGTACAGGGCAATAAATATCAAAATATACATACAAAAGTTAAAAAAGATTAAATAATTATGCCCAATATAATACAATAATTAAAACAATGTTAAAACCAAATCCAAACCCCAAACCCATCAGACCAGGCCGGATTGTTCAAATAAATATGTTTTTAAATCGCGCCGGAAGAAGCGAAGGTCGGGGGCCGTCCGGAGCTCAACCGGCAAGCGGTTCCATAGGTCTGGCACGCCCACAGAGAACGCCCTCCCCCTGGGGGCCACCAATCGACATTCTCTGATCGGAGGCACCCTGAGGAGGCCCACTCTGTGGGAGCGCAGTGGACGGAGGGAGATTGACGCCGGCAGCAGGTGCTGCCGTAGGTAATCCGGACCCAAGCCATGTAGGGCTTTATAGGTCATTACCAGCACCTTGAATCTCACCCGGAGGACAACTGGCAGCCAATGCAGCTCGCGAAGCAGAGGTGTAACATGGGAGTATCGGGAGACTCCCAACACTACTCGCGCGGCTGCATTCTGCACCAGCTGAAGCCTCCGAGTGGTCCTCAAGGGCAGCCCCATGTAGAGAGTGTTGCAGTAGTCCAAACGAGAGGTCACAAGCGCATGAATGACTGTGTGCAAGGCATCCCGGTCTAGATAGGGCCGCAACTGGCGCACCAGGCGAACCTGGGCGAAGGCCCCCCTAGTCACAGCTCCTATATGGTCTTCTAAGGAGAGCTGTGAATCTAGGAGGACCCCCAAGTTGCGAGCCCGATCTACGGGGGGTAATAACTCACCCCCCATAGTAAGAGATGGAATAATCTGCATTTCCCGAGATGCCGGCACGCACAGCCACTCAGTCTTGTCAGGGTTGAGCTGAAGCCTGTTCCTCCCCATCCAGACCCGGACCGCCTCCAGGCAATGGGACATCACGTCGAGGGCATCACTGGGGTGGTTTTGGGTTGAAATAAAAAGTTGGGTATCATCAGCATACTGATGATAACCAACTCCAAAACCACAAATGATCTCACCCAGAGGCTTCAGATAGATGTTGAACAGGAGAGGCGAGAGGACCGATCCCTGAGGAACTCCACAAACGAGAGGCCTCAAGGTCGACCTCTGCCCCCCTGCCAACACCGACTGCGAACGCCCCAGAAGGTAGGAGGAGAACCACTGAAGAACTGTGCCTCCCACTCCCAACCCCCTGAGACGCCGCAGCAAGATACCATGGTCGATGGTATCAAAAGCCGCTGAGAGGTCTAACAGGACTAGGACAGAGGAACAACCCCTGTCCTGAGCCCGCCAGAGATCATTCACCAGCGCAACCAATGCCGTCTCCGTGCTGTACCCGGGCCTGAAACCCGATTGGTACGGGTCCAGATAGTCAGCTTCCTCCAAGAACAAAGGGAATCCCACCACTGGGGGAAGGGGAAAGTGGCAAGGCAATGCAAAGCATCCCCAAAGCTTCCTCCCTCCCAACAGAATGACAGGTCCCCAAAAATGATTACAAAAGCATATATACTATAGGAAAAGAAGCAATACGTTTCTTTAGGGATCTGACAAAGACTCTGGAAAGAGTTCAAAGAAGAGCAACAAAGATGATTAGGGGACTGGAGACTAGAACATATGAAGAACAGTGCAGGAATTGGGTATGTCTAGTCTAGTGAAAAGAGGGACTAAGGGTGATAGGATAGCAGTGTTCCAATATTTTTAGGGGCTGCCACAAAGAGGGGATCAATCTATTTTCCAAAGCAGCAGAAGACAAAACAAGAAGCAATGGATGAAAACTAAACAAGGAGAGAAGCTTGCCTTCAGAAGTTGTGTGTGCTCCATCACTGGGGGCTTTTAAGAAGATACTGAACAGTAATTTGTCTGGAATGGCATAGGGCCATGGTGGCAAACCTATGGCATGCATGCCACAGGCAGCACACAGAGCCCTCTCTGTGGGCACACATGCCATCGCCCCAGTCCTAGGCCTTCAGCTGGGTTTTATAAAATGTTTTCACTTTAGGCCTTCGCCACCTTGTGCAAAAAAAAAAAAAGATTCAATCAATCAATTTCAACTCCTTGCAGGGGAAAAAAAAGATCTCGCAAAGTTGGAATTGATTTATTTTTAGTCCTACACAGTGGCAGAGGAAGTGACGCGTCGGAGCTAGAAACAAGGTGCCACGTGGGGGTGGAGCGGAGCGGCGGGAGCAGGGCGCTCCATGCAGGGGGTGGGGTGTGGCCTGTGCATGGGATAGAGAAGCAATGCGGAGGCACTAGCATGGTGGTAGTACACCAGTTGCTTCCTTCCCCCTGCCAGACACCTGCCGAAGCCGCGCAGGGTAGGGCCCACCCCTGCCCAGATGCCCTCGCCTCCCGCAAGCTTTTTTTTACTAACCTGCCTTTCCAGCTGCATTCCATTTCTCCGTGCGCTTCTCAGCCTTCGCTGCATGTTTGTGGGACTATCGGTAAAAAAAAAAGTTCCATCAGACTTTCTAGCTTATCACGAGATCTCACTGAGGCCACTGAGGAGTCAGAGAATTACAATTCCACATAAAAAGGTGGCATCACAGACTATAATAAGATTTGCATGCAAACTAAAGAATTTTGCTATAGAACTATTTCCAATGGATTCTGTAACAGATTATTGATTACGAAATATATATTAAGGCAAAATATATGTTGGCTTCCTTTCTTTCTTAAATAAACATTTCTCAAAAGGTAAAAAGGAAGGTTGAAGAGTAGCTCAGGTGCTTTTTTGGGTAGGGTTCCAGGTCATCCTTTCCCTTTCCCTTTCCTTCTTGGGACTATGTAGACGCTAAGGGGGGGGGATCTTTTTTCTTCAACAAGCCATTCCTAGAGTGTAGGAGGAGTACTTTGTTTTGTAAAAACCAGCAACCCGTCTTTGGCCTGGCTAGCTCACAAAGCTCAATGTTACAGGAAGAATGCTTGCGCCCGCTTGCTGTAATCAGAGAGGTAATTCTGTTTTTCCTGGCAGAGGCCACTGCCGAGACTGCTGTGTGCGGTGTATGGAACAGATTCTTTTTTTCGGCGCCCTGCCAAAGTGACCATCTGCTTCCAGTTCTAACCCCCCTGGTCCCCCCAATCTGTGGCTGTTCACTGTATTGTGTGCCTATATGTGTATGAGAGAGGGAAAGAGATTGTATACATGCACACACTCAAGGCCTGCTTCATTCTTCCATCTATCTCCAGGTTGTTCACCAAGGCCGAGCCTCAAATGAAGCAGGATGTCAAGGGAATGGCTGACCTGTACTGGTCACAACTAAGGCTAATACAATACTCTGCCCCCATCTTTTCTAGAATCAGCCTTGTTACCTTTTACAGGCAAGGCTTCCTAAAAAAGCCAGATCAAATCTTATTGAGATTGGCTTTTCTATCCAGACATCATGGCTTCCAGCCCTGTTCCCTCCTGCCCTTATCCACCCCTGCTGCCCCAATCATTGTTCCTCATGCCCTGGCCATAGCCTCTCCCCTTGAAGAGTTACAGAATTCCAGAATTGCTGGAAACCTTAGCCCAGGACTTTAAAAATATTCCAGATGCACCCTTGTCTAAATAAAGCTGCCATCTTAGATAATTGCTTGGGCAGCAATATGGAGAAACACAGATCTGGTCTATAGAATATTATCCACTAAGTATCTCACCTGAGTAAGGTCCTCATGGAAAGGTCAGGAGTACATTATTGTGTACCAGCTGTAATGGATTGTATATTTATGAGCCTTTCCCTACAAACATGCCCTGGCAACAACATCTTTCCACCATGTCACAAGCAGTTGCCAGTGACTCATTGCAAGTCCATGAGGAAGACGCCCTAAGTTGTCCTCCATTGTAGGAGCATAAAAATAGGATTTCCCCCTTATTCCAGTATCACTGGAATAAGGGAAGCCTAAAAATGTATAAAATCTGTTTTTCACCAATTACTTTGAAAATGACTGCAGTGACTTGAAAAATATACAAGGCCAGGGACTGGCAATGGGGATAGTGTCTGTTGGCATACCAAAGTGTAATCATTTTTCCTGACTCAAAAATTAATAAAGAGCAGAAGAAAAAGACCCTACACTTGCTACTAGGAGAGGAAGAGTTTGCATTTTCTACCCAGCTCTCAAAAATACTTTAAATTCTGTCTAAGCTCTGCAGTTTATATTTTGGAGTCTCGTGCGGCTGCTGCTATTTCCTCTTTTCTTGAATATGTCCCATTAATCACTTTCTCATGCCCTGTATTTTGCTTCCTCTCATCCCCAGTCCCAAACAAGACAACTGTGTTGTCTTTAGCTGTTCTAATTTGAAAGTACTGCTTTCTCTTCCTTCCCAACACAATTTTTGCAGTGGACATGATCTGTGATATTTATTGACAATGTGGCTGAGTTTGACCACTTCTGTTGTCCTGCTGCTCCCCTTTCAGGTTTTGGAAATTGCCCTCCATTAGGTTGCAAGGGAAATAAAAAAAAATCTGGCTTCCATAGAGGCCGTCTGGCTGTGTAAAGCATGACCAGCACCTTCTGAAATGCTTCTCAGGTCTTTTGAAGGAGCAGTAGTCATAACTAGCACTTGCTTGATTTAAACTGAAAAAGAGAGCTAAGTTCTGCCAGCTCTATGTGTCACCAATTGCCAGGTTTTCTGATGGTTCTGCAGACAAGGAGGTTTGTATGGCTATACTTTTTACTGTTTTTATTACTTGGGGGTGGGGGGGTGAGCACCATTTTACCTACTCAATAGGCAACTTCCAGGTGTTGCCAGGTCTTTCCCTTTCTCTGTGGAAAGAGAATTGAGTTCTTTTGTTACCAACCCCTCTCCTGCATCACCCCATGCCTCTCCTCTGCATCTGCAACCTTTTAGTTGGACGATGTGATTGGATAGTTAGGATAAGCCCTTCCAACACAGCCATTTAAGCACCCACCTAACTTTCCCACTCCCCACCGCTATTAGGGAGATTGATTGGTGGTTGGTTTTCTTGCCAGCAGATGATGGTCAAGTGAGGGGAAGTGAAGCAACTTTCCTTCCTTAATTTGTCTCAAACTAAAGGCACCCCTCATCAGCCTCGTGACCCAGGCAGAATAGGGATCGGTAACAGCAGCATAATCATGCTAGCAAATTTTTCTGCTGGCTGATAACCATGCAGGATAGCACTTTCATGTGGCCCTGAGGCTTTACCAAAAAAGCAAACATGGCTGCCTTTAGTGTCACTCACTCTCCAGATGATGTGAAGGTGAACAAACTCTACTGCTGTCTTTGCTTCCCATACCACTCATGTTTCCTGAGTCATGGAGAACTCTTGCTGCACAGCTTGTCCTAGCTGTACCCCACTCCTGGAGGAGAGCTCTCTGAGGTTTTTCCTCAGTGGAATAAAAGGCTCTCCACTTCTGCCAGGTGGAACTTTTTCTTTTGCAACAACTTTTACCAGATGTATTGTTGTTTACTGGGTTCGTTGCTTGATAGACGAGACGAGGCGAGTGAGTTCAGTCAGCAACATACTTTATTTGCTTGCAGGAACCGAACTGGGAAACAGGGCTGAGAATGCAGCTATTTATACCCTGGCCAGCTCCCTGCTTAAGCAACCTTCCAGCATTCAAACCCACGTGGTATACCCAATAAAACAAAACCCAATACATTACACCCATTCCCCCTAGAATGTACACACATTATAGCAACAAAAGAAATAAGTACAGCAATTACAGAGTTTACAAAGGTACAAAATAGTAGTATGCACAAGTTCAGCATTGTTCCAAAGTGTTCACTGAGCAGGCACCAATCTCAGTGGACTCACTGGCAATGAGCACATCGTTGAAATAGGGGCAGACCCCCGGAATGCCCTTGAGCGTCTGCTTCATAATGCTTTGAAAAATGCCAGGGGCTACACTAACCCCGAATTGTAGGCGCTTTACTTTAAAAGCCCCTCTGTGAGTTACAATAGTCTGTGCCATGGCTGTGGCCTTGTCCACAGGAAGTTGTTGATAGGCCTGAGCCAAATCTAACTTTGTGAAGACTGTACCCCCTTGCAGTGATGCCAGGATGTGGCTTACTACTGGTACTGGGTACGCATGCTGTTTGAGTGCACGATTAATTGTGCACTTGTAATCAGCGCAAATTCTGAACTCTCCATTGCCTTTAAGTGGCGTGACAATTGGGGTTTCCCATTCACCCCCATCTACGGGCTGTAGTAACTGCTGTTCTACTAGCTTATCCAATTCCGCATCTATCTTGTGTTTAAGAGCAAATGGCACTCTACAAGGTTTAATCCTGACAGGCATTACAGTAGGATCTAGTTTAAATGTTATCAGTGGGCCCTTATAAGTTCCTAGACTTGAATCAAACACATCTGCAAACTCCTCGCATACTGTTGCTAGACTCACGACTTGCGTCCAGTTGATACCGGTGTCTTGGATGCCTAATGCATCAAACCAATTGAGCCCGATCAGGCTGGTTCACTGACCCCCTACTACGACAACATCCAGGTGCCCAGAAAACCCCTTGAATTTAATGGCCAATGTGGCCTCGCCCTTGACTGCGACTCTGGCATTCTGGAAGTCAGTCAGTATAATGTCAGATGGCCTGAGCTTGGCCCATCTCTTGCTGTGATTGCAGATGAACTTGAATGTTTCAAGAGATATAATGGACACGGCTGACCCCGTGTCCAGTTCCATTTTGCAAGGGACCCCTTGCAGCTCGACCTGAAGTCAAAATTTTGGCTTAATGGGACAGCAAGCTCCCATGCGGCAAATGCTTCTGGGGCTGGAGCAAAACCCTATGCTAAATTGCCCCAGGGCCCCAGTATCTCTCCTGATCGGAATGTCCAACTGGCGGTTCGATTGTTGGTCCTTCTGGTGACCTCTGCAGATGGACACGATGTGGCCGGCCTTCCCGCAGGCCTGGCACGTGACTGTACGGAATGTACAGTCCATGCGTTGGTGGTGGCCGCCACACCCTGGGCACCTAAGGAAGGGACCTGCCTTGTAAGATGTCCCATGTTGATTGTCGCTGTGATGTTGCTGATCATCGTGCCGTTGGAGCTTGTTGGAGTCTTCAGTGTGTTTGGCATCCTCGTGGTGGACGGTCTCCTCATGCTGTTTGGTTTTGGCAGGCCGCATGGCCCTTACGGCCCCGCCAGCAGCTTCATCCACCATGATTTCCTTCAATGCGTCGGGAAACGACAGAGTCTCTTTGGCGAAGAGTTTTTGTTGCAACTCTCAATTTCGGAGGCCACAGACAAGCCGGTCCCAAAGTCTCTCCTCTACGTTGGAGAACTGGCACAGGCGTGCAGCCTGCCTCAACGCCGCGATGAATTCGGATGCTGTTTCACCCGGCTATTGAACCCTCTGTTCGAACACATGCCGCCAAGCTATTACTGAAAGCTTGGGCTGCAAATGGTCCCCGAGCCATTTCTTCAAGTGCGTGAATGTTACGGACTCCAGCAGTGTCGGAGCAAACAAGTTCTCTGCAATGTCGAACGTGGCTGGGCTGCAAACACACAGGAGCGTTGCGGCCTTCAGGCCGTCTTCGGTGACTTGATTGGTGCAGAGATAGTTCTTGACCCTGGATAGATAGGAAGACCATCTTTCTGGGTGAGTTATGTCAAATTCTTCCAGCTTTCCGACCTTCGCCATTTCAGTGAGGTCTTCGCGGCTGGAGCTCTTCGCCTTCTTGTCCTGCTCCTCCGTATGCCCAGGGACTGGTCCTCAGGGCTCATGGTCGCTAGTGTGGCTGTGCTAGGCCCACTGTAGGGGGGGAATTGCTTTCCCGCCAGGCCCATTCTGGCCTCACCCCTAGTGACTCTCAGCTCTGTAGAAGGAGCAGGATCCCACCTTCATCACCAGTGTTGTGTACTGGGTTCATTGCTTGATAGAAGAGAAGAGGCGAGTGAGTTCAGTCAGGAACATACTTTATTGGCTTGCAGGAACCAAACAGGGAAACAGGGCTGCGAATGCAGCTATTTATACCCTGGCCTCTAGGTAGCAGCCAATAGGTTTAAAGCAACTTATTGCCACCCTAGAGGCAGCCAATGGTGGTGCTGGAGATGGGTTGTCTGAGGAGCTGGGAGCCATTAGCCAGCTCCCTGCTTAAGCAACCTTCCAGCATTCAAACCCACGTGGTATACAGTAAAACAAAACCCAATACATTACATGTATAAATTCAGTCTCCAAAATCACAGGGGCCTTTTCATGTTCATGATGGTGGCAGTAACAGGTAAAACAATCTGCATGCTCATGTATTAATGCTTCATTAGTAGAAATTGTGTCCAGCTTTGTGGGCAATTAATGACTGAACAATTGTGATGGGCTATATGTTTGGTGTGAATTTTATTATTAAGTGCTTTCAACAGATGTAAATCATGTGCACCAAATAGTGCAAGCTGGTGCTTAAATACTCCATCATAGAGTTTGCTCCTTTACTAGTTCACTTGATTAAAGCTTTGACTGTCAACCCTGTTGTAAACAAAAGTCAGGTTGTGGAAGCTAAGTATCCAGTCCCTAGCTATTGTTGCTTCCTGGATCTCTTTGTTTTTACTGAAACATTAAGATAGAAAATGGAGAACTTCTGATTGAGAGCCATGGCAAGCTAGACATGCCTTTAGCGTATATGTGTCATAGGATGGTGTTACAACAGGGTTGACAATTAAATGATAGATCTGGGCTGCTAATACCTTTCCAGAGTAAAGAAAGATCTTGAGATCTTAGCCAACATGACTCTGCACCTCTGTTCCTCTTGAGTAAACCACAGGAATTGCCATGTTGTGGTTTGCTAATGGGTTGAGTGGCTGGGAGTCAAGGGAGGAACCATCTTTGCTCACAGACCTCCACACAGTCTTTTAAATTAAGGACTTTAAGAATGACTGTGCCTCACTTCTTAATAACTTTGGATTTGTGGGGTTTTGTTTTTGTTTTTCTTTAGAAATGGCAATTTCTATTGTACTCACTAGGTAAGTTGCCTTCTCTTTAAATAATTTTTAAAAAAAGATTTTAAAAGATTTTGAAAAATATTATTTTCTGGAATAAATAGCAGAAGTGATGGTTGTGATGAAGGGAGGATTTACTTTTTTTCTTTTTCACACTATTTTTTTCCTTTTCTTTTTATATTTACTATTCAACTTATATGTCACCCATCTTGCCTAGAGAAATTTTTGTAATTTGTATAGTTTTTATTCTTTTTAATTGTAATCTCTAATAAAATTATTTGAAAAAATAAGTTTCAGAGAATGGAGCAAAGTGGAGAACAGTGGACCATGCATGCAGACATACTAAAAAAAACAGTCTATTAATTTGTGATCAATCCTAAAACTAAATTCACAATTTTATCCATTCCTAAGCATATTCAGCAATCTTATGTGAGCAGAGAACATTTAAATAGTTGCCAGTGTTGGGTACCTGGGGTCAGAGCTCTGTGCTGATCTATAGTATTATAAATCTAACAGAGGCCCTTCTGTAAATCTGAATCGATCACGCCCATTCATTGCAGTTGTTCTCTTTGTTCCCCACCATCACCAACTTTCAACAGGACTGCCCGAGTACTCAACTTCCCACCTTTGAGCCAGCCCTTGGTCCCTCCAGGTGGCCAGTGGAAGCACAAAAAATGGCAGCTAGTGAGCATCTGCCCCACCCCTTCTTGCTTTTCTCACTTCTTGTTTCTGCATTTGCTCTTCAAGGCAAGGCAAAATGTAAGAAACCAAAGCAAATTGCAACCAATGTGCAGGGATATAGCAAAACAGACAGAAAAGGAGGCAAGATACCCCAGAGGTGTCACTTTGAAGGGGGAGGTAGCTCAAGAGGCCTAGCCCAATCAAGAATCACCTACAGGAATCATCTGATCCACAGCTGTAGAAGAAACAAACTAATCCATCTCTGCTGTATTTCCTCTGGAAAAGGAACTGAGCCAATTAACTTCTGAAGTTAATTGGCTCAACATGCAACAACTGCCAAAAGTTGTATAATATCTTGAGGATATGGAAGAACACTTAGGCAGTCTGGAATGACTTCAGATGAAGGAGCCATTTTCATTGAAATGGCTAAGGGTTAACAAAGGAAAAGAAGGATGAAGTGCCTGAACTATGCAGGCTAGGTGCCTATCATGTTTCTCTTTGGGCACTCATTTCTAGGTTCTTGGTGGTTTTAAATTCAGAACTGCATACTGTCTTAAGCTATAATGTATGTTTGTTTGGGGAGACTTAGCCACTATGTATGTTTGTTTGGGGAGACTTAGCCACCTCGGAAGGATAGAAGGCTGAGTCAACCTTGAGCCTGGTGGGATGCGAACCTGCACTAATTTCAGGCAGCTGCTGTTACTTAAGGAGGTATTAGCCCACTGCTCCACCAAGGCTCTTTGGCAGGACTTGGATGGGCCCTAAAGTTGCCACACTGTAAAGTACTCAAAAATCATTGATTTCCTGGCTACTCATCTCTGAGGAATTCCGGTAGGATGAAACTAGTCATATGGTGCCTCCTTGTGGTCAGTGTGACTTAAAACACAATGCAGGATATAAATTGTATAAATTCTCCTACCATCCAAGAAGTGGGTGGAAGTCATTAAAAAAGTGGGCATGGCATAATGTCATACCTTAGTACATGTACCAGAGGATCAACTTAATTCTACATCCTATGTTACTTTGAGCTGGAACTGTTAAAATCATTGTTTAAGATATGCATGTGGAAAAGACATACAAGAATGAGGTAAATTCATAGCTTCAATGATAACTTGAATGATAACTGTCTGGAAGAGCGTATGAGATATCATAGGAAATATGAGATACTGATTTTAAACTAATAATTCATCTGTAGCTCTCAATGTACAAGATTGTCATGTATTGTTTGCTGAATCTAAAATGTGAGAAAAAGTTTTCTATGAAGTAAGAAACCACTGGCAATGCTACTTCTATTCTGTTATTGGATAGAGAATCAGAAGAGGTTTTTCCAGTTGACCCCCTCTTCTTTGTGGTAGCCCCTCAAATACTGGAATACTGCTATCATGTCTCCCCTATTTCTTCTTTTCTTTAGACTAGCCAAACCCAAGTCCTGCAGCCATTCTTCGTATGTTTTAGTCTCCAGGCCTTGAATCATCTTAGTTGCTCTTCTCTGAACTTTTTCCAAGGTCTCAACATCTTTTCTGTAGTATGGTGACCAAAATTGGCTGCAGTATTCCAGGTGTGGTCTCACTAGGGTTTTATAACGTGGTACTAGTATCTCACGTGATCTTGATTCTATACCTCTGTTTATACAACCAAAGATTATATTAGCTTTTTTGGCTTCTGCTACACACTGCTGGCTCATATTTAAGTGATTGTCCACTAGGATTCCAAGTTCCCTCTCACAGTTACTGTTTTTGAATCAGGTTTCACCTAGTCTGTACCTTTGGTTTTTACTGCCTAAGTGTAAAACCTTGCTTTTCTCCACATTAAATTTCATGTTATTGGATAGGGCTCATTCTTCAAGTCTGTCAAGATCTTTTTGGATCCTAAGCTTGTCTTCTGTGGTTTTGGCTAATCCTGCCAGCATATTATCATCTGCAAATTTGATGAGTTCCCCTTCTATTCCCTCATCTAAGTCATTTATGAAGATATTTTAAGAGTACTGGGCCTAAGACAGAACCCTATAGAACCCCAATGCTTCCTTCCTTCCATGTAGATGTAGTACCATTAAGGACAATTTGTTGAGTACTGTTTGTCAGTCACTTACAAATCCATCTGGTGGTGATGCTGTCTATCCCACATCTTTCTAGCTTACCAAAAAGTAGGTTTTGGTCTACTTTGTCAAATGCCTTACTGAAATCTAAGTATACTATGTCCACAGCATTTAGCTGGTCTACTAACTTAGTCACTTTGTCAAAGAGTGAAGTAAGATTGTGTCCCTTAAAGAAACGCACAGATGCTCTCTTCAAGGACACGGGCATCCCCCCCCTCCCTCAATGAGGCTTTCACAATAGCCAATTTTCCATCTCCTCTCTGGCATACAAGCCAGGTGTGGAGCATCTAACAAGCTCATAGGTGGCAGAACTCATTTTGCCAGAACTCTCTCCATTTCCTCAGAATGAACATGTCATGTTACCCTCATCGATTATTCAGATTTTGTCCAGCTGGCTTGCAACTCCAAGGAAATGGGAGTGATTTTTATCTTCAAAGTGTTTCTGCCTGTGGACAGTTCTTCCCATTTCATCCTGCATGGATCCTTTTAAGAAGTGCTATTAGATGGCACTTTATAGTTGCAATAAGGACAGATGGTGAGTCCACCTCACTGTCCTTATTGCTTTGGTTTAGAACTGAACTTAGGTAGGCATCCATGTCCAGTCATGATTGCTGCTCATCTTCTACCACTACCAGTGCTGCATCTCCAAGTGGCCCCTACAATCAGCATAGAAGGACAGGACTTTCAACTCCATATTTGATCAAGTTTCTGACAGAACTGCCCTCCCCTTTGCTAAGAATGGCTGCTTCATATAACATTATGTATTTGTCATCTTCTACTCCTCTTCCCCCACTCCCCAGGCAAACACTATCCATGGAATAAAAAGCTTTTCCAAATTCAAACAATTCAAATTAATATCTGTGTTTGTGGGGCAGAATTAGCCTTTAAGAATTATCCTGCTTAAACCCATTGATCTTGGAGGGTTCCTTCCTTTTTTAAAATGGCAATTTATCTCTTTTTTACCTATATGTTCCGTCAGCTTCTAGATTTGGCCCATTTTTTTTAAATTGAGCACATTCTGGATATTTTCATTTTTTTAAAACACAAAACCACTTCCAGATACTGCTTCAAATTCTACTGCTTGCTCCCTTCCCCCCTTCTGAAGGTTGAGCCAGAATATTGGCTCTGCCAAATTCTGATGGCATGCATAGATAGATGCATACACAAGACTTCCACCCAAAGCTGCGGTCCTGCCTCTGCATTTTTCCTGCTCCACAGGGATGGTTGATAATGCAAAAGATGTGGTGGGATTTGATGCTGTCACATTGCAAGTTTTACTTACACACACACACACACACACACACACACACACACACACACACACGTGACCATCTGATTGGCAGCTCATGAGTTGGAAGAGGGCAGGAGGGATGCTTACAACACAATGACATCATGTCACATGTTTTTTATTACTAGATATTATGAGAGAAAAAGGAGGAGATGCAGGATTATATTGCTCTTGGCAGCAGCTTGATCCATGCTGTAATATCTAATTCCAGCCTTAGTCCTCACCCCAGCTGAAACAAAGCCTAAGTAAGCTCTTGTAACAGTTGCTTGTATTCATCCCTCACTTCTTGCCTCCCCCATCCTTTCCCTCTCTTATGATGTCTCCCGCCCAACACCCTCCCCTGTTCAAAAGTTTGGATTATAAACTCCTAAGAGCAGGGATCACCTTGGGGAGAAAATGGTTTATTTGCAGGTCAAGAAGCCAATGGCCCATCTTGGCTGGAAAGTTGGGAAATCAAAGTCCTGCGCATCTGGAGGGTAAAACATAATGGGAGAGAATGGCTAAAGATACACAATGATGCTGGGTATTAAAGATTTGAAGTGCTTTAGTGCCAACTCAGATTTTTTTCCCCATGCTTGTGCAATACAGCCAAAACTACATCACTGGTGAGCAAGATAGAGCTATCAGCAGATTCAGATTACTCCAAGATTTGCAGGGTGTGAACATATTAAAGAAAAATTATTTAAGATAGAGGTCTCTTAAAAGTTGACCCAGAAAAAATGTAGTGACATGAAGGCTGGATGGAAAACAGCAGGGGTGTCCAAATAAGAAAAAAGGATGAAAGATACAGAGATAGAATATAAAGATACAGAACTGTCCTCTGAATAAGTAATTTCCTGTTTCACACTGAGAAGCTATTTACCAAAGAGTGCTTATAATTATGAACTTAGTCAGAACAGAGAAGAAAAGTCACATGAGTGGGTGGAATCCTATACTTTGTGCTGTAACATTTTGTTGCAGAGGTCCACCGGAGGGGGTTTATTTTCCCAATTCTGTTACTAATGTACAAGTGTTAAGTACCATTGCTTATTTAATCAGAAGGGTGCTTAAGGAAGAGGAAGACATTCCAGGAAATGTCAAGAACCTAGACATGAAACTATTTAGAAAAACAGTCCAGTGAATTGCCTGAGTGGGTGGGTGGGTGGGTGGGGGAGTAGGTAGGGAGAAGCAAATGCAAGGTGGACTTCAATGGAGCAATATAAAGGAGGGCATTTCTTTTGACTGAAGACTCCAGGCTGCAATATTTGGAGGGTGGAGGTCTCCATCTTGCCCCTGCATGCATATGTAGACTTCTTGCCATCCTGAAATAATTAAATATACTAAATGGGTCCCCCTATAGATTATTAGGAGGAGTTTTGAAGGTGACCAAATACAAGGTGAGGGAGAGGGTGTCAAACCGATGGGACATAGTTGTGCAGCTCCTTTGGCAGAGAACCTGGGTGTCCAAACACATCAAAGTTTTGTCTGAGTCAGTCCAGTGCCTTTAATATCTGCGGACAGAGGTAGGCACTAGGACCAGAAGCAACCCAAAATATAGCTTTATTGTGGCAATATTTTAAGGGCAATCAATTGTTTCTGAGTAGAACCCTTGTAAGTTGAAAGCTGCACAAGAAGAATCCAGAGGCACTGCAAAGAGGAAGCGGCCAGCTTCTCAAGCAAGCTGCAATGTGCTTCAGTAAGTAAAGGGCAGGCAGGCAGGCAGGCAGGAAGGGATCTTAATAGGTGGCTAGAAGCCCTGATTTGAAGCTCAAGTTCTCCTTTCCCTATGAACGTGGAAGGAGCTCAGATTTCATTGGAGATGAAGTAAGCAGAACCATAACTGTCTAAATCCTGACATTGTGACCAAGGGACATCTGAACTGGGGAGGTGAGGAAATGCTCGATTTTTTTTCTTTTCCAAAAATGGCAGTTCATACAAGGCAGGTAGGACTGCAAAGCCAACTAAGGATAAACAACTCCTTTCTTCTTGAACAAAGTGTTATATTTGCCATAGCTTTTTCCAATATAAACAATCCTGTACAAACCAGAAAAGCAGCAACCAGTGCCAGCTTTACCTTTTCGTTAAGTGAAACTGCCATTGTAGGGCAGAAAATGAATAATCATGAGGTTGTTATCTATACAAACAATGGGGAAAAAACTTGGAAGATTTTCTGCCATATCTGTTCAAATACCTCGTCAGGTTTCAGGTAGTATATGCTTTGATTTGGCTGGATGGGTGATACATTTTGCTGCTTGACATTAGGTCATTTGATACAAAAGGAAAAGCCAAATTATTTTGTTTAGAAGTGAACTGATTCTAAAAATGCCTGACCAAGGTCTCCTTATGATTCATTACTATAAAATGCCATTTCTATTGTCGGACACAAGTACAAGGATTATCTATCAGGATATACTAGCATACAATGATAACCAGGCCATAACCAGGTCCTATAAAAGTCCATGTGTTTTTGCTGGGTTTCCTGAAAGCATGCTCATAGGTGCAGAAATAACCAACCAGCCAAAAGCATCACACAAGAGGCCACAGCTGAATTATTAGCAGCTCCTCTTAAATAAGATTCATATGCCTCCAGTTATTCTAGGGATAGCTCTGCATCTCTTCCCTGGGATTCACCGGGCAAAAAAAGAAGGTTGGGGGGGGGTATGCACTCCAGATGGCCAGAGCCGGCTGTATTTGTAGTACAAGCCTCAGCTCCAACAGATGTGCCAGGACGCCATATTGCAGACACAGATGTAGGAGTCAAGTGCTCTGTGAAGACATTACATCTTCCTTGGGAAATGAATTAAAACACACACACACACACACGCATGCATGCACACACACATATGCATACTCATGAGCAAAAATATCATTCCAGCTACACTGGGCAAGAAATCTGCAGCATCTGTGCAGGTTGGAGAGTTAAATATGTTCTCTTAGATTCCACCCCCAATAGTGCTCTCCCTCCACACACGCACACAAACACACGTGCTGCTGAATCTAAAGCATTTCAGAATATTTTGGATCAAAATCCACCCAGGATTTGCAGAGGCAATTAAAAGGGTTTTCTGCTGCATGCAAGTGTGATCGCTCCTCCTTGTTCATGCTTTTAAAAAAATCTAAAGAATAAACACTCAGCATGGCAAATCGAGGCAGAATTGTTCAGAGATGGCTAGTCAATTGATTCTATCATTTCCATTGTTTATATATGAAAAGAGAGAGAGATAGTACAGCATTGGACTGGGAAAACCTGGAATGATTCCTGGCTTCACCACAGGCTTCCCCACGTTGCCATAGGCTCGATATTGTTTTGTATTCCTGTTATGTACTGGGCTCATAGTAATACCACGTGGATTGCTGGAGCAGCTAACGGCTCTCCAGCAACCCAAACTACAAGTCTCCAGCGCTACAATAGGCTATCCCTAGGTGGCAATGGTTGTTTTAAACCTATTGGCTGCCGCCTAGGGGGCTAGACTATATATTGCGGCTAGTTGCAGCCATTTGACATTTCGTACAGATTCTGCACGAAATAAAATATGAGTTTCCTTGTACTCAGCTACCTCATCTTCATTCCTGCACCAAAGAACCCACTATTTAACACTGGCGATGAAGGTGGGAGTCTGCTTCACTAAAAAAGAGTTGAAGTCTACGAGGGGAAGGCAGTGCATGCTGGAGGGAAAAGGCATTTTCTCCCCCCCTCTCTCAAGGTTAGCTAGCAAGCTATGCTAGCGACCTCGTGCTCAGTGGACTCATTCCCTGAGCCTGGAAAGCAGGATTTGGAAAGAAACGCAGGAACCAGCAAAGAAAGAATGCTGAAGGTTGGGAAACTTCGGGAATTCAACGTGAAGCACCCGGAGGAATGGCCATCATATTTATCCCAGGTAGAGAACTACCTCAGGGCTAATCAGATCGCGGAAGAAGGACTGAAGGCCATAACTCTACTCTGCATGTGTGGCCCAGCAACCTTTGATTTGGCTGAGAACCTTTTCACGCCAACACCGATTGAAGCGGTCTCCTACGTAGACCTCAAAAAGAAGCTAACCGGACATTTCCAGCCCAAGATGTCTGAAATGGCTTGGTGGTTCAAGTTCAACCAAAGAGTGCAGCAACCGGGTGAATCAGAATGCATAGCGGGCCTGAGGCAGGCCGCATGCCTTTGCAAATTTTCTAATTTAGAAGAGCGACTACGAGACCGGCTCATCTGCGGCCTACGAGACTGTACGCTTCAGCAGAGACTCTTTGCTAGACCAAACTTAACGTTTTCTGAAGCACAAGATGAAGTGATGGCCGACGAAGCCGTCGGGGGCACAGTTCAAACAGTACAGCCTGCCAAAATGACAAAGTTTGTAGAAACGGTCCACCTGGAGGATGCCAAACTCACCAAAGAATCTTTCGAGGAAGAAGAACATGAAATCAACAGACTCCAAAAGCAACCCAATGCGCAAAACAACAGCCAGCAGCAAGAGGACAGTTACAAGGCAGTTCTCTTACTGAGATGTAAGGGGTGCGGAGGTAACCATTTTCACTCCAATTGCAGATTCCGATCAGCCACGTGCAGAGCTTGCGGAAGGACAGGCCACACTGCAGTGGTTTGCAGAGCCTGACAGAGAGACCGGCCACCCAAACACCAGTAGGAAGAACCAACTAGGAGAGGTACTGGGGCCCAGGGTCCAGTTAGTGTGGGGTTTTTCAGAAGCCGTAGAAGCGTGTGCCGCACCGGGGCTCAACACCCTCTCAAACCCAAACTTAAGCTCATGGTAGAGCTACAAGGAGTTCCATGTAAGATGGAATTGGACTCTGGCTCTGCAGTCTCAATTATTTCTCAAGACACTTTTAACGTTTGTAGGTGCAGTAACAATTGGGCCAAACTAAGAACCTCAGATATAATCCTAACTGATTTTCAAAATGCTCACGTTAAAGTTAAGGGAGAAGCCACTTTGACAGTAAAATTTAAGGGGGTTTTGGGAGACCTGGATGTAATAGTAGTAGGGGGCCAGAGAACAAGTTTCATTGGACTTGATTGGTTTGATGACTTAGGTATTCAGATTACCGGTATAAACCGGACACAAACTGCAGACCTCGCGTCAGTATGCATGGCCTATACAGATGTTTTTGATTCAACCCTAGGAACATACACAGGCCTGCCTATCTCATTTAAGCTAGATCCCAATGTAGTTCCAATCAGGGTTAAGCCTCGTAGGGTCCCCTTTGCCTTAAAACATAAAATTGATTCAGAAATTGATAAGCTTGTAGAACAGGGCATATTACAGCCTGTTGATGGTGGGGAGTGGGAAACTCCTATCGTCACTCCACATAAAGCCAATGAGGAAATTTGCATTTGCGCTGACTATAAATGCACTCTAAATAAAGCCCTCAAGCAACACGCTTACCAGGTCCCAGTGGTCAACCACATTTTAGCCTCCTTGCAAGGGGGTACTATTTTTGCTAAACTTGATTTAGCACAGGCCTATCAGCAATTGCTGGTTGATGAGGCCACAGCAGCAGCTCAGATGATTGTGACTCACAGGGGGGGCTTTCAAAGTTAAACGCTTACAGTTTGGAGTCAGTGTTGCACCGGGCATTTTCCAGGGAATCATGGAGCGTACACTTAAGGGTATTCAGGGCATCTGCCCTTATTTTGATGGTGTTCTCATTGCAGGGGAATGCCCAGAAGTGTTAGCCAGTAGGCTCAGGGCTGTTTTGCAGAGGCTTTGCAAAGCAGGCCTCAAATTTTAAAAAAGCAAGTGTAGTATTGGGGTTCCTTCAACAGAATTCCTGGGTTTCCAAATTGATGCTAACGGCATTCACCCTGCTGATTCTAAAGTGAAGGCCATTAAAATGGCCCCAGGCCCAAATCCAAAGGAGAGCTACAAGCATTCTTGGGCCTCCTAAACTTCTACCACACATTTCTACCTCATAAGGCCGCACTAGCAGAGCCCCTCCACAGGCTTCTAGATAAGAAAGCTCCATGGAAATGGACTAACGTACATGAAAAAAAGTTTCCAGGACTTAAAAGCACTATTGTCAGAAAAGTCCACTGTAACTCACTACAAAGAGTCTAAACCAGTATGTCTTGCATGTGATGCATCTCCCTATGGGGTGGGGGCAGTTTTAAGCCACATAGAAAAAAAATAGGAACACAGGTTCCTATAGCATTTTACTCTAGGACATTGTCCTCTTCTGAGCGCAACTATGCTCAGATTGACAAAGAGGCCCTAGCCATCATTGCTGGAATTAAAAAAATTCCATGACTATTTATATGGCAGGGACTTCATGGTCTTTACAGACCACAAACCTCTGTTGGGACTTTTCACAACAGACAAACAAACCCCCCACATACTTTCTCCAAGAATGCTGAGATGGTCTATTTTTCTATCTGCATACACTTTTAAATTGATTCACAAACTACCACTGCCACTAATGGAACCAGATCTGGCTCCAGCTGCTAGAATACTGTCCATACAGGACATAACTGAATTTCCCCTCCATGCAGGGGACATTGCTGCTGAAACTGCCACAGATAAAATACTTAGTAGAGTATTGTCATGGGTATACACGGGCTGGTTGGATAAAAGCCCAGGTTCTGAATTTCAAAACTATTTTGTCAGAAGGCATGAGTTATCTGCCCACAGGGGGTGCATTTTATGGGGGAAAAAGTCATAATTCTCACTTCCCTAAGGGACAGGGTCTTACAGTTATTACATGAAGGCCATCCAGGCATTGTCAGAATGAAAGCTTTAGCTAGAAGCTACCTTTGGTGGCCTGGCCCTGATAAGGACATTGAGGCACAAGTCCATAGTTGTTATACATGCCAGCAGTCTAGGCCTGAAATGCCACAGTCTCCAATTCACAGGTGGGAGGCAATGCACACTCCCTGGTCTAGGATTCACATAGACTACACTGGGCCCTATTCAGGGACAGCTCTTCCTTATAGTAGTGGATAGCCACTCCAAATGGCTGGAAGTAATTCCAGTTCCTAACATAACTACTGCTAGGACCATCCAGGTGCTGAGAAAACTCTTTGCCACACATCTTAGTTTCAGACAATGGGGCCCAATTCACTGCTGCTGAATTTCAGGCCTTCCATAGAGCTAATCTCATCAGACATGCAATGTCTGTGCCTTTTCATCCATCTTCTAATGGTCAAGCTGAACGCATGGTGAGGACAATGAAGGAATCACTCAAGCGCATTGTCACAGGTGACTGGTATCACAGATTGGCAGATTTTCTACTCTGCCAGTATTCCACACCCTGCACTGCTACAGGCAAAAGTCCTGCAGAACTATGTTGGGGGAGGCATTTGATCACTAAACTGGACAGGTTGCATCCAGATAGAGTGGCAGCAGAAGCCTCTCAACCAAAACCCCCAAGGGGGCTGCACATGGGCAATTGGGTTTGGGACAGGAATTATGGTCATGGGAATCCTTGGGTTCCTGGTCAAATTACCAAAGCATCCGGACCCCTGTCTTATGAAGTGGGGTTGGAGGGAGGGCGAGTTGTCAGACGACACATTGATCAGCTCAGGAAACAGTTTCCAGAATGGCCACTGAGTGAGGACTGCATCATAAGTCCTTCCCAAGGTCCTCAAACTTGCGGCCAAGCCAATCCTCACATGGACTCTCAGGACTTTTCCTTCATAACTGAGGGGGAACCAGAGGGAGAAGTGGGGAGTCCTGGAATGCAACATGGATCCCCTGAAGGAGCAAGCCATCCAAACTTCAGCAACTGTTGCACCTACTCTGCTGATCAGTCTGACTCTGGGGTGGGCCAACCTGGAGAGGTCAGCCAGAGAGCATCTAATCCGAACTTCAGCAACTGCTGTGCCTAATCTGCTGATCAGTCTGACTCTGGGGTGGGCCAACCAGGAGAGGGCAGCCAGAGAGCATCTAATCCCCTTGACTTAGGAGCCCACTGGGTAAGCTGGTAGACCACAAAGTGATTGGGACTCCGAGATGTTCCACTAGGGCACACAAGCCTCCTTCATATCTTGCTGACTACGCTGTAAAATAAAGAGCTATAATATTGTGTATTGCTGTATGCCACTATACTACAGAAACTAGTGCTATGTTGTAACTGTCTAAGTATGCTATCCACAAAGCCTATTCATTCAGACGTTGTTTAATCACGTTGTAACCTATATGGGTTTTTTTGTTCTATTACTTTTGTTTTAGTGCGTTTCGATAATGGATCTTGATATTTGCATTGAGACTAACTTATGTTAATATTGTCTGATCTAAGAGGGGAGGGGTGTTATGTACTGGGCTCATAGTAATACCACGTGGGTTGCTGGAGCAGCTAACGGCTCTCCAGCAAACCAGACTACAAGTCTCCAGCACTACAGTTGGCTATCCCTAGGTGGCAGTAGTTGTTTCAAACCTATTGGCTGCTGCCTAGGGGCTAGACTATATATTGCGGCTAGTTGCAGCCATTTGCTCAGTACATATTCTGCACGAAATAAAATATGAGTTTCCCTGTACTCAGCTACCTCGTCTTCATTCCTGTGCCAAAGAACCCGCTATTTAACAATTCCTATCTGCCAAACAGACCAGTAATTCTTAGTAGCAGTAGCACCAATAACATCTTGGGATTTTATCCTGGGAAGACAGGCCATGTTTTAACCACTTCTTGTACATGGAGAGATTGGTCTATTCTGTTCACAGCCAGATTCAGACCCTCTTATGGCTGGCATTCCAAGCCCTAAACCCACATAGACGAAAACGGGGGCTCAGACACCAAACTAAGGTCCTGAGACAGTAACTTTTCCTGCACACACAAATATACAAACAGACCCAAACATTCAGAGATTGTTTTTAAAAATGTACTTGGTTCAGGCCCTACACATCTGGAGAGCCTCATCATTGTAATTTAGAATACGATCGGTAATTTTCATTCTAATCAACAAACCTGATGCATTAAAATATACATTCAAATGAAGGAGAGAAGAAAGAAAAAGTGGAATAGGAGTACAGTGAATTTCTTACCTTAACATAGAAGAATATGGGATGATGAGTCATTTCCATTCAAGTATTAAAATATTAAGAAATAAAAAGCTATAAATTGTTAACAGTGCGGCCTGATTGCTTGCGCATTTTGTTCTTCTTTCCCATCTGGAACACTTTAAATTTCTGTTCATTACTATCAGACCAATCTTCACAGTATTGAAATTATTTTCTATAGGCTCTAAATCTAAATCAGAAGAATGTACGTTCTTTGGGCTGAATGCTGTACTTAGTTTTTGAGGATAGGAGGGGCAGCTCTCCACTATGTGAGTGGAGCCCAGCTAAAATGGCATTTAATTTTAACTGTAAATATTAATGCCATAATGTGTTCAGTTATTCTTTTCTTCTGCTCCTTACTGTAACCATTCTTGATTTTGCAGCATCTCAGAATTTACTAAATATACAGCCCACCCCTTTAAAGAGCCATCCATGCGAATATTGATGTCAGCTCGCTTTAGAAACTTGTCTTCCTCATAATTACTTCCACTCAGCCAGCCACATTTACAATAGCTAAAATTTCTTTGTTTTCTTTCAAAAAGCAAATGCTGGTGGAGGAATCAAGCTGCTTCTGTTTTCATATGGCAAAAGTCCTTTACGACACAAATAAGCCAAATATATTTGTACTATGTATGCCCCTTTCAATATGCCCACTTAGCAAAGGTTTTCTCCTTAACCTCCTTGAAGTGAGACTTCTCCAGCTGGCAAATTAGGAAATATTGAATATGGCAGCTAGCTGGTTCTTCTTTGTACTCCTGCATTTAGAGAGAGAGAAAGAAAACCAGCCACAGTGCAGGAAATGGCAAAAGCACTCTTCAGGAGTCAGAAAACCACCGTGGCATATCAACAACTTTGCCTGGAAGCAGGAACCAAAAGATGCTTCCATCAATGGGGATAAAGCAGCGATTGAGTGAATTGAAGAAGGCAAGAAATGCCACCCTTAAATGGGATGCCTGAAGGTGGTCCTCATTTGAGAGTGGCAAATCCTCAAAAGTAGAAGGACCCTCGCCTGAAAGGATGACAGTAATGCTTATGGGTTCTAAGACAGAAATTCCTTTAAATCACAAAGAAATAAAGGGAGTTGTAGTATAGTACGGTTAATATACTGTGGTATAGTTGTAACATAGGTACCAAATTTGTTTCAAGTGCTGTTCTTCAAACTGTTAACTCCAATTGTTTACAAACACTAATATCACTAAAAATAAAAGCAAACCAACCCTAACACTTTAGAATACAAAAAAATAGAATGATTATTAAATTACTTAATAAAGAAAGACCTGGGAAATTAACATGTATTAAATAATAAAAGCCCAAACGACAGTGTTCATAAACAAAAGAAAAGGTTTGTTCAGCATAGAGCTGAAACGTGAACATATTCTAGATTAAAAGCCTGGCCCTGGGACAATTTGCTTCAGGCTGAAAAGCTGTGGGTCCCAGACGAGTCTCGCCGGGCAGAGGATTCCAAGGGCTGGGCCAAGGGAGATGCCACTGAGAAGCCAGAGTGGCTCCTCCACTTCTCACTTGCCTGTTTGCTGAGCATGCTAGGTTGCCTCAGTAGTCCTGGAGAAAATTCTGGAATCTAAGAGTGGTGGTGTTTGAGAGGTCCAACGGGGTTGAGCTCAGCAGAAGCAGAGAAAGCATCCATTTTTCTGGAAATAATTGTGCCATGTTTGCCAACCATTACTTGAATCAGGTGAAGATGAAGGACTTATTCTGGGTATAAACAGACGGTGTGTTCAGAAATGTGAAGATGTGCATGTATTCCAGTTCCCTCTAGTCGTCACCCAGGCTTCATTTGACATTAGTTTTCTAAGTTTCCTTCACAGCCAGCCTTCCTGGCCACTCCTTTTTGAATTTACCTTCTCCCCAATTTCCAACCAAATAGAGAAAAGGAGAGCAGATCTCTATTATACAACTCCTGAATGTTTGGCTTTTTTATTATTTTATTTATGTATTCACTATATTTATATACCGCCAACTTCGCAAGGATTCCTGGTGGTTTCTATTATCTTCTACAAAATCAACCACACCAAAACATTAGAAATAACTATTAACCCTCTTCCAGACTTTCTGCTCCTAGCAACATGCTATAAATTAAAGGCTCTGCAAAAACATACTGTTTTTACTGCTTTGCTAAACATCATCAGAATGGAGGACATCTGGATATGGGGGCAGGGGAGCTATTGCCAAAGAATGCAGCAAAGACTGAGAAACATTGTCTCCTGCTTCTTCCCACCAGCACCACCACCACTAACAAGATCTCCCATAAGTAGAGATCCACCCCAATACAGGATAACTAAGTAACACGGCTACTGCCAGTTTGCTTCCATGTCCAATTCAAGGTGTTGTTATCACCATTAAAGCCGTTCATGGCATGGGACCAAGTTATTTGATAGGGTCCTGACAGGGATGCTATTGGGGGGGGGAATAATGGGCTAATTGGGAAGATGCCACCATTGTAGCATTCTTGACTTGATTTTTTTTATTTTGCTAATGCTGTTATTATTTTAATATTTAAAATTCATGATTTTAACTGTAAGCCATCCAGAGTCCCTTTGGAGAGTGAAATGGGTAGCGTATATGTAATGTATTGGGCTTTGTCTTGCTAATGAATATCACGTGGGGTTAATTGCTGGAAGGTTGCTCAAGCAGGGAAGCTGGCTAATGGCTCCCAGCTCCTCAGACAACCCGTCTCCAGCGCCACCATTGGCCACGCACCCAGAGTACCAGTCCCTGGGCAACAGAGGAGCAGGACAAGAAGACAACGAGCCCCAGCCGTGAAGACCAGCAGAAATGGCAAAGGTCGGAAAGCTGGAAGAATTTGACATAGCTCACCCAGAAAGATGGTCATCATATCTATCCAGGGTCGAGAACTATCTACGCATGAATCAAGTTGCCGAGGACAGCCTGAAGGCCACTACACTCCTGTGTGTGTGTGGCCCAGTGAAGTTCGACATCGCAGAGAACTTGTTCACACCAACGCCATTGGAGTCCGTAACATTCACGGACTTGAAGAAAAGGCTCAGAGACCACTTCCAGCCCAAGCTGTCGGTAATTGCTTGGTGCCATGCATTCGAACAGAGAGTTCAGCAACCAGGTGAAACAGCGTATGAATTCATCACGGTGTTGAGGCTGGCTGCACACCTGTGCCAGTTCTCCGATGTCAAGGAAAGGCTACGAGACCAGCTTGTCTGCGGTCTCCAGAATCGAGAGATACAGCAAAAAACTCTTCGCCAAAGAGACTCTGTCATTCCCAGATGCGCTGAAAGAGATCATGGTGGACAAAGCCACCGGCAGGGCTGTACGAGCCATGCGGCCCGCCAAAACAGCACAGCACGAGGAAGCTGTCTACCACGAGGACATCAAACATGCAGAAGACTCCAAAGACAACACAGAAGTTGACAAGCTACAAAGACATAATGACCAACAGCATCACAGTGACAAGCAACAAGGGGTGAACAAGGGGTCCCCTACAAGATGGAGTTAGACATGGGCTCAGCCGTATCCATTATTTCACTTGAGACATTTAATTTTGTCTGTAATCGCAGTAAGAGATGGGACAAGCTGAGGCCATCTGACATTATACTAAATGATTTCCAGAATGCCAGAGTCGCAGTCAAGGGTGAGGCCACACTAGCCGTTAAATTTAAGGGGTTTTCTGGGCACCTGGACATTGTCGTAGTAGGGGATCAGCGAACGAGCCTGATCGGGGTTGACTGGTTTGATGCACTAGGCATCCAAGTCGCCAGAATCAACCGGATGCAAGTCGTAAATCTAGCAACAGTATGCGAGGAATTTGCAGATGTGTTTGACTCAGCTCTGGGGAAATACATGGGCCCGCCGATAACATTTAAATTAGATTCTACTGTAATGCCGATCAGGATTAAACCTTGTAGAGTGCCATTTGCTCTTAAACACAAGATAGACGCTGAGTTAGATAAACTTGTAGAACAGGGAGTACTGCAGCCAGTACATGGGGGTGAATGGGAGACCCCAATCGTAACGCCACTAAAAGCCAATGGGGAGGTCAGAATCTGTGCTGATTACAAATGCACAATCGCGCACTCAAACAGCATGCATACTCGGTACCAGTAGTAAGCCACATCCTGGCATCCTTGCAAGGCGGTACAATTTTTGCAAAATTAGATTTCACTCAGGCCTACCAACAGCTTCCTGTTGACGAGGCCACAGCCACGGCACAGACAATTGTAACCCACAGGGGAGTGTTTAAAGTGAAATGCCTGCAATTCGGGGTCAGTGTAGCCCCCAGCATTTTTCAAGGCATTATGGAGCGGACACTCAAAGGCATCCTGGGGGTTTGCCCCTATTTTGATGACATGCTCATCGCCAGTGAGTCCACCGAGGTACTAGCAAGGAGGCTGAGCCGTCTGTTCTGTACCAGCCTGCTACCGGCCCTGCAGAAAAGGCAGGGACAACCCCTTTATTTCAGCCCCCGTCCGACGAATCACCAGGAAGAATGAGTCCGGAACGAGAGCTGGTTCTCCTGAGCCACGTTTATTAACCTCACAAACAGACACTCGAAGACGATCGAAGTCAGCGTTGATTTCACAGCACAATCAACGCTGTTAAGTAGCCAGCAGAACCGACACCCATCACCACACCCTTAATTGCCTACCCACGCCCTCACCCTACTTAACTACCGCCCCCCTTGGCTCCTGCCTTTCGACACCCGCCCCCAGGTACGTATCCTCCCTGTCCCCATCCCACCACCACTGCAGCCGGTAAGCCACCCCCCAGCCCAGACCGCCCTCCTTTTCCCCTGAGCCTCGCACAGCCTCGCCTCCCCCCTCAGGTCCCCAAACCGCCGTGAGTTGCGCCATTTGGACCATCCGCCGCTGGAGCCTAGCACACGGTCCCTTAGCATGCAAGGAGGCCGGCAAAACAATGGAACGCGTCGTCTGCGGCCCTGCCGCCTCCTGGACCGCCCCGGCGCCCCTCCTCCGTCTGTAGCTCGGCTGCTGGGCGACTGGGGCAACTGCCGGCCGCGCCTCCTCACGGCTGCTCCCCGGCCTTCCGGACGGCCCCGGGGCCGCTGGGCTCCTCCCCGGCTCGTCGGGAGAACGTTGGCGCTGTCGGCCGCTCACGTGGGCCGGCGGATTGCTGCGCGGCCTCTCCGGATGACAGGCGGGTGGCTGCCGAGCCGTCTCGGCGCCTGCGCTCCTCCCTGGCTCGTCGGGCGAATGCGGGCACCGGCGGCTGTTCCTGGGGCCCGGTAAGTTGTTCTGCGGCCTCACCAGGCGGCGGGCGGGCAGCTGCTGGGCTGTCTTGCCGGCTGCGCCCTTCCCCGGCTCTTCGGGAGACCGCGGGCGCCGGCGGCAGGTCTCGGGGGCCGGCAGGTTGCTCCGCGACCTCCCCGAATGTCGGGCATGCCGAGCCCGACATTTTACAAACGGCAAGAGGCTGGAATTACGCCTGCCAAATTTATAGCTACAAAAACAAATAAGACACGAACCAAGAAACAGGAGCTTTAAGAAACACGAACTATCCAAGCGGTTGCCTTCAGCAAACCAGCCCTCCCCACACATTCCCCTTATATAGAGTTCAGGGCGTGGCTTCTCTCTGCCTCCTTCCGAGAAGCCCCATTGCCTTCCTCTGTTTACTCCTAATTGACTGCCTCCTGCGTCGGGCGTCCTTGAACAGGGCCAGCTGTGGGTCATCTTCATCCACACTGTCAGGCTCACACAGCTGGGTCTCCGTGGTGACCAAGTGGGAGGGGCCTGGCTGAGGGCTCTCATCAGCAAGATCTTCAACCCCCTCAGCAAGGTCTTCAACACCCCCCTCCTCCTCCTCTGAGTCGTCCGACCCAACTGCCGAACCCACAGGCTGACCCTGAATCACAACACCATCCTTCAACGGCTGTGCGAAGCAGGCCTCAAGCCTAAGAAGAATAAGTGTAGTATTGGAGTCCCCTCAACTGAGTTCTTGGGGTTCCATATAGATGCTGATGGTATCCATCCTGCTGAGTTAAAGGTTAAAGCCATTCAGATGGCACCCAGCCCCAAAACGAAGGGAGAGCTTCAGGCATTCCTCGGCCTCCTAAATTTTTACCATGTGTTCCTTCCTAACAAGGCCGCAGTGGCAGAGCCGTTACACTGGCTCTTGGACAAAAATACTGCATGGAGTGGGCTAGTGTTCACAAAAGAAGTTTTCAGGAATTGAAGGCTCTACTGTCCGTTAGTTCCACGATCACCCATTTCAAGGAATCAATGCTGGTGTGCCTAGTGTGTGACGCATCCCCATACCGGGTGGGCGCTGTCCTAAGTCACTTGGAGAGCAATGGAACTCAAGTTCCAATTGCTTTTTATTCCAGGACACTGTCCTCTGCAGAGCGTAATTACGCACAAATTGACAAGGAGGCATTGGCCATAGTAGCTGGAGTAAAAAAAATTCCACGACTAATACAGCAGGGACTTCACAGTCTTCACAGACCATAAACCGCTATTGGGGTTATTCACTACAGACAGACAGACACCCCACATTTTATCCCCTAGAATGCTAAGATGGTCCATTTTTTTATCGGCTTACAGCTTTAAGCTAATTCACAAACCCGGCAAGGATATGGGCCATGCAGATGGCCTGAGCAGGCTTCCACTGCCAGATCTGGCCCCAGCGGCCCACGTTTTGTCCATTCAGGACTTGCCAGAGTTTCCCCTCCATGCGGGGGACATAGCCACAGAAACGGCAGCAGACAAGACTAAGCAGAGTGCTATCTTGGGTCCACACGGGGTGGCTAGAGAAAAGCCCAGGTGCTGAGTTTCAGAGCTACTTCACAAGGAGACATGAGCTCTCAGTTCATAAGGGTTGTATTCTTTGGGGGAACAGGGTCATTGTTCCCATGTCATTAAGGGACAGGGTATTGCAATCGCTTCATGAAGGTCATCCGGGTATTGTTCACATGAAAGCTTTGGCATGAAGCTATTTATGGTGGCCAGGATTAGATAAAGCCATTGAGGCTCAAGTACATGGGTGTTACACATGCCAGCAATCTAGGCCTGAAATGCCACATGCTCCCGTCCACAGGTGGGAGGAGACACACACCCTGGTCAAGGATTCATATAGACTTCACTGGGCCC
Organism: Vipera berus; assembly: GCF_964194415.1. Lineage (NCBI taxonomy): Eukaryota > Metazoa > Chordata > Lepidosauria > Squamata > Viperidae > Vipera > Vipera berus. Next base: position 117,069,295 of record NC_138203.1, read on the forward strand.
TTTCAGGGACAGCTCTTTCTTATAGTGATCGACAGCCACTCTAAATGGCTGGAAGTTATACCAATCGCAAATATGACTATTGCTAGGACCATCCCCCCTTCATGGATTACTGCCTTGTCGTGGCGAAGGGGCTTGCATAATTCAATGAAGCTATGAGCTATGCCGTGCAGGGCCACCCAAGACGGACAGGTCATAGCCGAGAGTTCTGACAAAACGTGATCCACTGGAGAAGGAAATGGCAACCCACTCCAGTATCTTTGCCATGAAAACCCTATGGACAGTACCAAAAGGCAAAACGATATGACGCTGGAAGATGAGCCCCTCAGGTCGGAAGGCGTCCAATATGCTACTGGGGAAGAGCAGAGGGCTAGTACTAGTAGCGCCAGAAAGAATGAAGCGACTGGGCCAAAGCCGAAAGGACGCTCAGCTGTGGATGTGTCTGGTGGTGAAAGGAAAGTCCGATGCTGTAAAGATTTTTTCTCCATAGGAACCTGGAATGTAAGATCCATGAATCAAGGAAAGCTGGACGTGGTCAAACAAGAGATGACAAGACTGAACATCGACATCTTAGGTATCAGCGAACTAAAATGGACAGGAATGGGTGAATTTAATTCAGATGACCATCAGGTATACTACTGCGGGCAAGAATCCCTCAGAAGAAATGGAGTAGCCTTCATAGTCAATAAAAGAGTAGGAAAAGCAATACTGGGATACAATCCTCAAAATGACAGAATGATCTCAGTTCGAATCCAAGGCAAACCATTCAATATCACAGTAGTCCAAGTCTATGCCCCAACCACCAGTGCTGAAGAGGATGAAATTGACCGGTTCTATGAAGCCCTACAGCACCTTATAGAACTAACACCAAAAAATGATGTCCTTATCATCATGGGGGATTGGAATGCTAAAGTAGGAAGCCAAAAGATAACCGGAATAACAGGCAAGTTTGGCCTTGGAGTACAAAATGAAGCAGGGCACAGGCTGATAGAATTTTGTCAAGAGAATACGATGGTCATAGCAAACACTCTTTTCCAACAACCCAAGAGACGGCTCTACACATGGACATCACCAGACGGTCATCACAGAAATCAGATTGACTATATGCTCTGCAGCCAAAGATGGAGAAGCTCTATACAGTCAGTAAAAACAAGACCAGGAGCTGACTGTGGCTCAGACCATGAGCTTCTCCTTGCAAAGTTTAAGCTTAAACTGAAGAAAGTAGGGAAAAGCACTAGGCCACTCAGGTATGAATTAAATCATATCCCTGTTGAATATACAGTAGAGGTGACAAATAGATTTAAGGAATTAGATCTGATAGACAGAGTGCCTGAAGAACTATGGACAGAGGTTCGCGACATTGTACAACAGGTAGCAACCAAAACCATCCCAAAGAAAAAGAAATGCAAGAAAGCAAAATGGCTGTCTGAGGAAGCTTTGCAAATAGCTAAGGAAAGGAGGGAAGCGAAAGGCAAGGGAGAAAAACATAGATATGCCCAATTGAATGCAGAATTCCAGAGAATAGCTAGAAGAGATAAGAATGCCTTCTTAAATGAACAGTGCAAAGAAATAGAAGAAAACAATAGAATAGGGAGGACCAGAGATCTTTTCAAGAAAATTGGAGAGATGAAGGGAACGTTTAATGCAAAAATGGGCATGATAAAGGACCAAAATGGCAGGGACCTAACAGAGGCAGAAGAGATTAAGAAGAGGTGGCAAAATTACACAGAAGAACTATACAAGAATGAGCTTAATGTCCCTGATAATCACAATGAGGTGGTCACTGACCTCGAGCCAGACATCCTAGAATGTGAAGTGAAGTGGGCCTTAGAAAAGCTGAGCAACAACAAAGCTAGTGGAGGTGACAGTATTCCAGCTGAGCTATTCAAAATCTTAAAAGACAGTGCAGTAAAAGTGCTACACTCAATTTGCCAGCAAATTTGGAAAACTCAACAGTGGCCACAGGATTGGAAAAGATCAGTTTACATTCCAATTCCAAAGAAAGGCAGTGCCAAAGAATGTTCAAACTATCGCACCATTGCACTCATTTCTCATGCTAGTAAAGTCATGCTTAAAATCCTACAAGCTAGACTTCAGCAGTATGTGGATCGAGAACTACCAGAAGTACAGGCAGGATTTCGAAGAGGCAGAGGAACTAGAGATCAAATTGCCAACATATGCTGGATCATGGAGAAAGCTAGGGAGTTCCAGAAAAACATCTACTTCTGCTTCATTGACTATGCTAAAGCCTTTGATTGTGTGGATCATAACAAACTGTGGCAAGTTCTTAAAGAGATGGGAGTACCAGACCATCTTATTTGTCTCTTGAGAAACCTATATGCGGGTCAAGAAGCAACAGTGAGAACTGGACATGGAACCACTGATTGGTTCAAAATTGGGAAAGGAGTCCGGCAAGGCTGTATACTGTCGCCCTGCCTATTTAACTTATATGCAGAGCACATCATGAGAAAGGCAGGGCTAGATGAATCAAAAGTTGGAATTAAGATTGCCGGAAGAAATATCAACAACCTAAGATACGCAGATGATACCACTCTAATGGCAGAAAGTGAAGAAGAACTAAAGAGCCTCTTGTTGCGGGTGAAGAAGGAGAGTGCAAAACTTGGGTTGAAACTTAACATTAAGAAAACCAAGATCATGGCATCTGGCCCTCTCAATTCCTGGCAAATAGATGGGGAAGAAATGGAGGTAGTGACAGATTTTATTTTCCTGGGCTCCAAGATCACTGCAGATGGGGACTGTAGCCAAGAAATTAAAAGACGCTTGCTCCTGGGGAGGAAAGCCATGACAAATCTAGACAGCACACTAAAAAGCAGAGACATCACCCTGTCAACAAAAGTGCGTATAGTCAAGGCTATGGTCTTCCCAGTTGCAATGTATGGCAGTGAAAGTTGGACCATAAGAAAGGCTGAGCGCCAAAGAATTGAGGCCTTTGAACTATGGTGCTGGAGAAGACTCCTGCGAGTCCCTTGGACTGCAAGGCGATCAAACCGGTCAGTCCTAGAGGAGATCAATCCTGACTGCTCTTTAGAAGGCCAGATCCTGAAGCTAAAACTCAAATACTTTGGCCACCTAATGAGAAGGAAGGACTCACTGGAGAAAAGCCTAATGCTGGGAAAGATCGAGGGCAATAGAAGAAGGGGACGACAGAGAATGAGGTGGCTGGATGGAGTCACTGAAGCAGTAGGCGTGAGCTTAAATGGACTCCAGAAGATGGTAGAGGACAGAAAGGCCTGGAGGAATGTTGTCCTTAGGGTCGCGATGGGTCGGACACGACTTCGCAGCTAACAACAACAACAAGGACCATCCAGGTGCTTAGGAAACTCTTTGCAATGCACGGGCTACCGGACATCATAGTGTCTGATAACGGGGCCCAATTTACTGCCGCAGAAGTTCAGGCTTTCCTGAGGGCAAACCTCATTAGGCATGCGACATCGGCTCCATTTCACCCATCTAGTAATAGTCAAGCCAAACAAATGGTGCGCACCACAAAAGAATCATTGAAACGCATAGTGACTGGGGACTGGTACCACAGACTGGCCGACTTTTTGCTCTGCCAACATTCCACACTGTGCATGGCAACGGGCAAAAGCCCAGCAGGCCTGCGCTGGGTGAGGCGAGTAATCACGAAACTGGACATGTTGCACCCAGACCGGGTGGCAGCTGAGGCCTCTCGCCCAAAACCCCCAAGGGGGCTGCAAGTGGGCGATGGGTGTGGGCATGGAACTATGGGCATGGGAACTTGTGGGTACCAGGGAAAATCACCAAAACATCAGGCCCTCTCTCATACAAAGTGGGCCTAGAGGGAGGGCAAGTCATTCATCGCCATATCGATCAGCTTAGAAAGCATTTTCCAGAATGGCCACCAAGTGAGGACTTCGTCCCAGGTCCCATCCACGGACCGCAAACCAGCAGCCAGGCTGATCAATCCATAGGCTCTGAGGTCCCAAGCAGTCAGAGCAACGGGGAGGTGGCCGTAGGGGGGCAAAACCCAGGAGTGCAACATGGGGCCCCTGATGGAGAAAGCCAACCAGAACACTTCAGCCACTGTGCTAACTCTGCGGAGCAATTGGACTCTGGGGTGGGCTGACCTGAAAGGGTCAGCCAGAGAATTCCGAGTCAGCCTGATTCTCCCAGGCGTTCCATGAGGGTTTGCAAGCCTCCTGCATATTTACAAGATTTTGTTCTGAAATAACTGAGCTCTAATGTTGTATGTGTCATTGATGTGCTGCTAGCCAGGACAGTCTCTGTATTAGCCAGTAGGGAAAATGTGTACAGTGCATAATACTTTTGTATCTCTGTAAAACTTGTAATTGCTGTAATCATTCCCTTTTGTTGTTATAATGTGTGTACAGTACATTCTAGGGGGGAGTGGTGTAATGTATTGGGCTTTATCTTGTTAAGGGGACATCACGTGGGGTTAATTGCTGGAAGGTTGCTCAAGCAGGGAAGCTGGCTAACGGCTCCCAGCTCCTCAGACAACCCATCTCCAGTGCCACCATTGGCTGCCTCTAGGGCGGCAATAGGTTGCCTAGAGGCCAGGGTATAAATTGCTGCATTCTCAGCCCTGTTTCTCAGTTCAGTTCCTGCAACCAAATTAAGAATGATTCTTGCTGAACTCACTCGCCTCATTTTGACAATCAAGCAACGAACCCAGTATCTAACAGTATACGTTCAACAAATAGATAAATAAAATAAAAATTTACACTTCTTGAAGAAGATCCAAATGCAACCCTGAGTGCTCAGCCATAAAGGACTCTGCAAGTTGAAATCAGTATTTAAATTGTTCTTGGAACGCTATCAGAAGCCAGTGCAACACGTACAACTCCAGGATCATGAGATTATGGAGGTTCTTGCTCATCAACATGTGGGTAGCTTCACTTGATACCAACTGTAGCTTTTGATAGTCTTCAAAGGCAACTTCCTGAGCAACATCTTGATCCTAAACATGATAGAGACATGGGTACCAATTCTCTCCCTCCAGGTAGGAGCCAAAGGTTGTCTGCAGTGATAGAGTAGCTCCACTTTTCACAGTATTCTGAATAAAATGAGGGATGCCTACCTAAATTTTTTGTTGATGATTTGCCAGTGTCCTTTTGTTTGTCAACTTCAGTCTCTTCCCCTCTATGCTCTTCCACCTGACTTCTGACTGAGATTTTAATCTTTTGCCAGGAATGCTGTGGAGATTGTTCTGGAGACAAATCCCACTGCTGCCATGGAATTAAGCATATGCCTTCAGGCTGCAGCCTGACTGCAAAAGACTGCAAAAGTCCTAGGAACCAAAGAACAAATAGCAGTGTGGTGTGAAACATTTTTTAAAAATCAGGGGTTCAAAGGACTAGCTGATCTCAGCCTGGTTCAGCTCACCTGCAGGCTGCGGCTGTTATTCTTACATTAATCCTTAAAATAAAAGATACTTTCTTGTTACTTGCTTCAAAAGGACAGAATAGAACTGCTTTCCCTTTGTTGGGATGGTAGTCAATAGATGCTGAAAGTCCAAGCAAAAGTTTCTAAACACATCCTATAGCCTCTAAACTAAGAGCAGATTTATCTGCTGAATTGTGACACCAAAAAGGCTGAGCTAAGTGGAAGCAATAATTCAGCAACATCTGGTAGATCACTACAGGGTTTTTTATTTTTTATTTTAATTCCATTTATATCCCGCCCTTCTCCGAAGACTCAGGGCGGCTTACAAGCTTAGCAGTAGCCTTCATTCTATGTATATGCCTGCTTATTAGGGCTTTCACACACACCCCCAAGCGGCATTATTACAAAGTCAGCTTAATTGCCCCCAACAATCTGGGTCCTAATCTTGGCATTGACTGTATATCAGGCTACTTGTTGCACTGGTGGTAGGCAGGGCATATATAGCTAAAGAATTCATCAAGTCCTGGGGTCCTCCATGTAGCCTCCCTAAACACCCAGCTTTTGAGTGGAGTCAAGCCAGTTCTCCACATCCTGAGCTCACAGCAGCAGCCAATGCTCAAGACAGCTACTTGCTTGTCTTCCTCAGTCTTCCCTTGTGAGTGAGAAAAGCATCTGGGCTGTGTTTTTATGTGGTGGGTATGGTTTTCCCTCAATATGAAATTATTTCATTGCATGACAATGTTATGGTGGTGGTAAAAGCAGAGTAGATTTGAGAACACTGTTCATAGGCATGTATGGCTAGTGTCTAGAAGAGATAATGTAAATACTGGTTTTATTGCTTTACACTGAATTTGTTACTTTGGCATCCAGAGAGACAGACAGACCGACAGAATGTATATTCTTGGAGGGAAGGCACCTTACCCATTGAACCTGGGTCCAGGAACCTTTCCCCCATTGAACATAACTCTAATGCAAGCTTAGCTTTCTTTTCTGCTGTATACCTGTGGCACCTATGATCCTCATCTTGCCCCGAGAGCATGAATGAGATAGGGCTACTAAGTCTTCCTTAACTGGTGTTAAAACAGTATTTTTCCTCATAAGTTGACAGTATCAAAAGTCAGTCAGACGGAGTAAGCAATCTGATCCACTTCATTACACTGTAGGCAAATCCAGGTCACCTGTAACAGGTGGGATCAGAGCAGGACTTTTTAGCCTCTTCAGTGTGATATAGGCATGCCTCCGCACAATCCTCCATTAGCCTTTCCTGATACCATTCTGCTGTTGTCTCTCCGTAAAAGCTGGACAGTGACATGCACTGTAAAATCTACAGAAAACTACTTGCTCTGCCTTAACAATGAAGTGTATTAGAGAAATAGCATGAAACTGAAATGATGGAGCTGACACATTAATTGCTTCCCAAATACCTTCTGTTGCCTATGTAAAGAAAGGAGCAGAAGAGAGAAAGTTCCACTTGTGACTCAGCCCCGTCTGGATTCCCCCCTCTCTTTTGAAGTCCTTGGTGCTCTTTGAGCTTGGTAGTTTTCTTGCAGACATTTCATTACCCAAACTAGGTAATGTCATTAGTGCTATTCTCTTTTGTTTTACCTGTTCTTTGCTCTGGTTACAAAAGAACTGGGAGAAGGAAGAAACGTACAGAAGGCAGTGTGTCCTGCAGCCAGACACACTGTTGCTGTATCATGATGGAGGGATGCGTCCCCCTCCAGCTGGCAATATTCTGAAGAAGGAGGGTAGCAAAGCCAGGGGAATCAACAGTTGCTTTCTCATGTGTAAAATGAGGAAAGCACCATTCAGCAGGAAGTCAGAACAAAGGCAATAGTGGCAATGGAGACAGTACTTTTCATGCTAATATAGTGTCGGGCCTGCCCCAATCCAGTCCCTTATGAAAGAAAAGCTTTCAACTCCATTTGGTTAAAGCAAAGGGTACTTTTACTAAGAATAATGGTTGCAGTAAAGTCAAGCCAGCTCTGAAATCTCCCATGCTCACTGGATATAAAAATAAAGTGTAGATTTACACCCCCCCCAGCCCATCCCTCCCCCCATGAACAATCTATTTCCAGCCAACTGGAGCTCGCCAAGATTTTTGAGAACTCTGAGATTTTGGAGGGTAACCAATGATGAAACAGGGTCTCCATGTGTGACCCATCCTCATCTCTATTCATTTGGTAACAAATGTCGCTGCCCTCACCACCACTGAGCCATCCAGCTGGCAAAAAGCTATGGGCACTTTAAGCTGTTTGAGTCTCAAGCCCAGTTTCTTGACCAGAGCAGGGTTGACCAGGCATCTGGTGCACCCCGTCCAGAAGGGCTACTAGGCTCCCTTTTTGCTCCAAGAATTGTACAAACAGTTCTATGGGGTTGGTCACTGGGTTGACCAGGCAACTTACCAAGGGATCATCATCGTAGTATGACTCACTTTCCACCAGGCTGCCCACCAGGTCAGTCAGAGTCCTCCGGCCCTCTTAGGGGATGGGGTGAATTCTACAACTTCCACTCCCTTCAGGACAGTTTCACGGGGTTGCTATTGTGGTTTTGCTGGTTTTGGGGCAGCAGCCTGAGTTGCCTTTTGGGCTTGATGTGCAGCTCGGCAGTCAGCAGCTCGGTACCTCCTTCTCATACCTGAAGCACCCAGCAGTCACCAGCGTGGGCTCTGCTCACATGGTGCCAGTTTTGGGGCCTCTTTCTTTTCAGGGGGAGATCTTCGCCATCCACAACTCGGCCAGTATCTGGATTGAGTCAGGTTGATTTCCACTTCCTCTGCTAGGACATACCAACCATAGAGGGGGGGGCATCTCTGGAAATGCAGGTGTTATAGATCTCATCACTTAGCCCTTCCAATCAAGAGGTCTTCTGGTCAGTTGGCAGGCCAGGTTGCGGAACTCCTGGGTGTACTCAGCTGTCCCCCTGCGCCCTTGGCTGATGGTCTTTATGTGATCTCTGGCTTTGCGATTGGCTAGAGGGTCTTCAAAGCGCTTCCAAAGGGCAGCCATTAAGCAGTCGAGGTTTCTCAGTTCCAGGGCACCATTGATGTGGAGGATGACCATTCAGCTGTGTCCCCCACTAACGCTGTGGTCATGCACTGCACCTCAGCCCCTTCGGTGGCTATTTCTGGACCATACTCTTTTTTTTGTAAAAAAAATTATTATTATTTTTTCATACAATTCAGTTGTACTTATTCAACAACATGTTGTCTGAGTTTATCATTCACGAGTACAAATTTAATTCCTAATCCTTTATTCTTTTCTCCAGCCATTGATATAATAAGTCCCAAGTCTGATAATATTCTCTTTCTTCTGATAATATTCTTTTTCTTTCAACCTCAAAGTAAGTCTGTTCATTTCTGTACATTCTAGTATTTTTAAAATTATTTCTTCCTCCGGTGGTATTTCTTCATTTTTCCAATATTGTGCAAATATGATTCTTGCTACTGTTATCACATGTAAAATCAAATATATACTTTTTTAATCAATCTTTTCTGGCATAATACCTAATAAAAAAGTTCAGGTTTAAAATCTACATGTTTTCCCAACATCTTTTCTGGCCAAGTATGTATTTTTCTCCAGTACTTCTTTGCTTTAACACATGTCCACCATACATGATAATAAGTACCTGACTTATGTTTACATTTCCAACATCTATGTGACATATTTTTAAGCATTTTTGCTAATCTTGCTGGTGGCAAGTGCCATCTATAAAATATTTTATATAAATTTTCTTTATAAGAAGTTGACATTGTCAGTTTATAATTTTTTCCCCACAAGTTTTGCCATTTTTCTAATTCTTTATTATATCCAAATTTCTTTGCCCATGTTATCATTTTTTCTTTAACTTGTTCATCTTCCATTTTCAAATTCAATAAAAATTTATAAATTTTCTTAATTAGTTTCTCAACAGAGGTTAATAATGTCTGATCAAACAAGGTCTGCTCTTTATAAAATCCACACAATTTAGCATCTTTATCATATCTTACTTGCATTTGTAAGTATGCCCACCATGATAGATCTACACCCTGATTTTCCATCTCTTGCTTAGATTTTAAATTCCCTTCAGGATTTAGAATATCTCTATATGTCCATATTTTCTCAAAGTTATCTAAATTTGGATGTATAAATGCTTCCATTATTGAAAGCCATCTTGGAATTTTCAAATATATTTTACATTTTATTTTTTCCCATGTTAATAGTAATATGTTTCTTACATAGTGGTTTTGAAAGTACTTGTGAATTTTATTTTTCCCATATCATAAGAAAGCGTGCCAACCAAGTTGTAAATCATGTCCCTCCAAATGTAATATTTATTTTCAGACCTGCTATCTCTCCATAGTGTTCTATCTTATCCAATAATTTAGGAATCATCTCTAAAGGTTCTTCTAAAATAAATACCAAGTCATCTGCAAATGCTTGCAATTTATAAGTTTTGCCTTTTATTTCTAGTCCTTTAATTTCTGCATCTTCTCTAATATTTCTATTTAAAACTTCCAAAGTTAAAATAAATAACAATGGAGATAGTGGACATCCTTGTCTTCTACCTTTTCTTATCTCAAAATTCTCTTTATAGTCTCCATTCGCAATCATTTTTGCTCTTTGTTTGTGGTATATTGCTTGAATCATATTTGTAAAATTTTGTCCAAAGTCCATTATTTTTAGTTGTTGAATCATAAATTGCCAGGAAACATTATCAAACGCCTTTTGAGCATCTAAAAGTATTAGTGCCAATTGTTTTCCTGAAGCGGAAAGAGGTTTCTCAGGGCACCATCGTTGTGGAGGGTGACCATCCATTCAGCTGCATCCCCCACTGAGGTGTGGTGGTCACGCACCATACCTCAGCCCCTTCGGTGGCTATTTTTGGACCATACTCTTGCATGTATGTCCAAATGTGTGCCAGGCAGAACCCCAATTGCCTGAGGTCTCCGCTGAACTTTACTCCCAGGGCTGGTATCTTGCATCCTCTCCACCTTGCTGACTGGGCTGCAGGGCAAGGTGCTGGGGTGGTTACAGTTAGCAAGGTTGGTCACTGCTGCTGCCATTGTGGTGGCAGAGATAGTTGCTCCCTTGCTTGCTGTGGCTGCAGTTGGCTGGTCAGTGGGATGTGCCACTCGGGCTAGGGTTTCTCGAGCTTTGACACAACCGAAAGCCCCCCTCAGGAACTTTGTGGCTTGCTCCAGCATCCAGTCCTCTCACTCCGACTCAATTCTTCCTCCAGTTCCTCCACTCAAATCTCTCGCTGGTGGCTACCATGCCCCCCATGGGCAAATGTGACTCCCATGGGTTTCCCATTCTTCCTCCTTCCTGACCCTGAGGGATCTTGGTGGGTTGTCCTCTCCCAGCCATCCAGGTAGATCCAGCCCTCCAGGAGGGGGTTTCGACAATGCTTCCCCCAAGGCCTTGCTCTTTTCCTGGTTGCTCCTTTGAGTCGACAGCATTTGCATGGTCCTCACGGTAGAGGCAGAACTGACCTGACTTAATGTCAGACCTGCCCCAATCCAATCCCTTAGGAAAGAAAAGCCTTTGACTCCATTTGCTTAAAGCAAAGGGTTCTTCTACTAAGAGTGATGGTTGCAGTAAAGTCAAGCCACCTCTGAAATTACCACGCTCACTGGATACAAAAATAATGTGTAGGTTTGCCCATCCCTTCCCCCATGACCAGTCCATTTCCCACCAAGCTCACAAGATGTTTTGAGAACTCTGAGATGTTTGGGGGGTAATTTCTGCATATTTCTCAGGCTGCCTGGCTGTGGGATGCTGGTACAAGCAGGATCCAGCTGTTCTGGTCCTTATCACTTGTCATTCCCAACCTCCCAATTTCCTATCACGTACACACAAATCTTTATTGCCCTTTCATCCTTCTTCCCCCCCCCTTCTTCTTTTTATGGTAGGATGGCTGTGAGGCCCCCTAAGCCGAGCCAGGCAGATCTGACATATGGGGGGGTGGTTTAGAGGGGGAGGAGGTTTGCAATTCAAGGCAGGATAGACAACACTCTAACTTAGCAATGGGAGAAGTCTCTTGATTTCACCTCACCTCTTTAAAATAAATACTAACATGATGTAGTTAAATTTATGTTGCATTTTCTCTCAAAACAGAGGAAATTATACTCCTCCATGCACCTTTTCATTTTATTTGCACATTTTATGAGTTCTTAAAAAATATTCTTTGGCTGCCAGAATTCAACGCGCTATCATTAATTTTTAAAGTAAGAGTGCAGAGTTGTAGGCACCTGTCCAATAATCCTAAGTGTGTCCTTTAGAGTCCTTCAAAACTTACAGGACTATGATTTATTGAAATATATACAAAAAGCAGAAAGTTCCCACCAAAGCATAATCTTTTATGAAATAAACTAAACTAGCCTTGTCATATTATGCAATTAAATTGTTAACATTTGAATAATTTTATTTAACCAATATCCAGCTTGAATTCAAATTTTTGAAATGGGACTCCTGGAATTAGTATGGAGTCCAAGAGGGATGTTCTTCAATTTATTTTATGATTAACAAGTAGAATATCGCTTTAGAAATTGATTTTTGCAACTATAATCATACCCCCCTCTATTGTTAGTTGCAGAACTGTTGGCCTACAGTTGAAAAGCACGTTTAAAAAAAAAAGGTAAAGGTAAGGTAAAGGTTCCCCCGCACATGTGTGCTAGTCGTTTCCGACTCTAGGGGCTGGTGCTCATCACCATTTCAAAGCCGAAGAGCCAGCGCTTGTCCGAGGACGTCTCCGTGGTTATGTGGCCAGCATGACTAGACGCCAAAGGCGCACGGAACGCTGTTACCTTCCCACCGTAGTGGTCCCTATTTTTCTACTTGCATTTTTACATGCTTTCGAACTGCTAGGTTGGCAGAAGTAAAAAAAATATCTACCATCAAATCCTCTTTTAAAAATGTTTTATTGATTTTCTAATTTTATATTTGAGTATTTGAAAAGCAGCATGGCAGCTGGGTTAGTTGGTAATACAATGACATACAAATCTCTTTAGTACAAATCTCAAGCTGCTACATTAGATTTTTCCTCTTTTTTCCCCTTAGTATTTACTGTCTCCTGTTTAAACTAATGAAATTCTTATTAAATCAATTAAATAAAAATTACATTCTTACATTTATCAATAATTTTTGGCTTATATATATATCCTTATTGTTTTAACATTCAGTCTTTATGGACAATCAGTCCTAACTAGTTTTCCCCAATTTTTAATTTCCCATTAATATTTAACTTAACGTTTAATATTTATAGTTTCCAAGTTTTAAGTAACCAAAGTTCCCATTATCACAATGCATCACAAAATCTAATATTCAAAATACACATCATCTATTTAAATATATTCTATTTCTCTCCATCTTACATCAACTAATTAACAATACGATATAACATTCTTATTTTCTATTAGTTTCAAACATCTTAAATTTAGTAACCAAATTTTCTCTTGTTTCAACATCAAATACTTTCTTTTTCTCTTAATATCTATTATCTCATATTTAAGCTAGTACAATTTTTATTATATCAGCTAAGTAAAAACATGTTTATTACATGTATCAATATATTTTAGCTTACATATATCTTAATTAGCTTTACATTCAACCTTTATAAACAAATCAATATTCAAGTTTAACTTTTAATATTTATACTTCCAAATTTTAAAATAACCAAAGTTTTCTTTATCTCAGTTCATAACAAAATCTAGTGTTCAAAGTATGTATCTTATCAAATCAAGTATATTCTATTTTAATCCTTACTAATAAATCAAAGTCCCGATTTTCTTCAGCCTTATTCTAGCTTTCTTTCTTTGCCAACTTGCCTTTCATATCCATGTTTTTTAAATCATCGCATATATCTCCCTCTGTTATTATATATATTGTTTGAAATAAGAAAGGCCATCCAGTTGCCATTTTTTTGAAGGGGCTAACAAATTGTTTCTCTATTTTTCTCTCTCGGAGTAGTTGTCCTGAAATGTTTATCTTCCCTTCAGTCTGTTCTTTTTTTTTTTTTTGATCCTCAGGTTTCTTCTGGTTTATATAGAAAGTCTTTTCCATTTTTAAAATTGTCAATCCTTTTCTGAGTTTTCCCTTAACTGTGTTTGTTGATCAGTTGAATCTTCTATCATAGTATTTGATTGCTCCATTTCTTCTATTATATTCTGTGTAGTTGATTCTTTAGTTGTAATCAAAGTTTGGGTTCATATAGCTAGGCTGACATCTTGTTCTTTTCTGTAGCCTCTTATTTCATCAGTGGCTTTAAGAATAGTTTCATGAATTGCTTTCAACATAAATAAAATCTGTTCCTGATCTTCATCCATGTTCTCTTAGTGGTGTGAATTAAAAGATTCCAGTCAGAGAATGAAAATAATTTTATCACTGAATATAGAACACAGCTGGGCTTCTCACAGCTGATTGCCAAGGTTACAAAAGTCTTATCTATAGTCTGGGCTTCAAGCCAAGTCTTTTTCAGACAATAACAGGTTGTAATATCAGGTTTAGCCACAAGATGTCGCCTATACCATTTAAGATTTTTTTAAAAAAAAAACCAAGATTTTTATAGGGTTTTTTTTCCTTCTTTTTTGTAAGTAAGAACCCAGACCTTCAATAAAAATAGGAAATCTTTGTCCTCAAGTTTTGGAAAGATAGAAATCCAGCTAAAGTCAGGTTACTGTTTCAACATTTTAAACTCCTCTGGATAGTATGTCACCACTGTTATTAAAGAGTGGGATAGAATTTCCCTTCCCTGTCTCCACAGGAGGGGAAATACTTTGGGCAGCTTATACAGGTGGAAAAAATAGTTAGGATTAAAGAGAGGTTCAGATCTCACCTAGTCTCATCCGTGCTGGTTTGTAGGTGATTGGTGGTAAGTTTGACTTCGCTGTCTGCAGCCTGGTGACGGGCCATATTTCTATGGCCAGTCTTTGGTCTACCGGTTTGGAGGGCTGCGCCAGATTGGGCACAAGGGCTACTGCCCTCCCGTGATCATGCAGGGATCCCCTCCTTGCTGGTTGCTTCTACAGGGCGACTTTCAACCCTTTCCAGATCTCTCAGCAATGCGAAAACGGACGTGGAAGGTGGAGCTCACCTTCCAAATGGCCCTGACGGCCACAGCAGCAAACTGGAAGCCCAAATCCTTGTTGACTCCTAGTGACTCCATTTACAGTCTCCATGACAAATTCTCCCTAACCTGGTCTTTGAGATCTTCCAACAGTGCTCTCTTACCACCACCATTAATTATAAGCCAGCAGTATGCTGCAGCTGTCATAAAAGGTAATGCATTCCTAGATTGCATCAACAGAGGGGCAGCTTCAACATCACATGATGTATAGTACCACTTTATACTGCATTGGAATACTTGGAATACTGCATCCAATTCTAGTCACCATGATACAAAAAGATGTTGAAACTCTAGAAAAGAGTGCAGAGAAGAGCAACAAAGATGATTAAGAGACTGGAGCCTAAAGCACATGATGAATGGTTACTAGAACTACTGTATCTCTAGTCTAATGGAGGACTAGGAGTAACATGATAAGAATCTTCCAAGTACTTGAGGAGCGGTCACAAAGAGGGAGTCAACTTATTCTTCAAAGCTCCTGGGGGCAGAACAACAAGCAATGGCTGGAAGATCATTAAAGAGAAATCCAACCTAGAATTAATCAATCAGTGGAATGGCTTGTCTCTGAAAGTTGTGAGTGCTCCATCACTGGAGGTTTTCAAGAAGAGACTAGCTATTGTTCAGAATGGTACAGATTCTCCTGCCTGGCAAGGGGTTGGATTAGAAGATCTCCAAAGTTTCTTCCAATCTTCCTATCCTATCCTATCCTATCCTATCCTATCCTATCCTATCCTATCCTATCCTATCCTATCCTGTGGAGGAGTATACAAACTTGTTGCACTCTTGCTGTCAGCCTTAACAAGTAGGCCAGATAGGAAACATGGCCAGATAAGCTAATGCTACTTTATTATAAAGCTACATAATTAGAATCTTGTAAATTTTTAGTACAAATCTCGTACCATCTCCTTTACAGTCCGAGAAGCTAGATAGTTCTTCAGGTTCTTCCTGAGCCTCTTGCTCCATCCTTTATGCAGCTATGGGCTGTGCTCCCTCTTATCTGTCCATTCCCTAGACAGCATCTTTTCTCCAAAGGTTATTCCCACATACCATTACATTTGCCATCCTGGAGCCAGTCTGTTTCACCATCTTCTGTCTCTGCAATGGTGTCCTGGCCTGTACATAAGTGTCTCTCATGAGGACAATGTTCTGGGATTCCCATTTTTCTGGGCACATTCCATAGGTTGATACGATGATGTGTCTACCTTTTGGCTTGAAGTTATTTAAGATGTGGCTTTAGTTCTGGAATAGTCATTTATTTAAACAAATGATTATGTCAGTAATCATCTGTTTAAAAAAATGAATATGCACATCTTAAATAACTTCACATAAAGTCACATCTTAAATAACTTCAATCCAAAAGGTGGAGACTACCTAATGATTTTTAACTTATAAAACCTGAGTTACATTTCCAATATTTAGTAGACCCCCTAATTCTTAAAGAGGTTTATGTGTCAAATGCAAAATAATGGTTTTTCTTAATTAAGAAATGTATTAATTCTTTCATTTTCTTATTCTGTGCTTTAATACTTTGTTACAATTTCATATACCAACCATTTATAAATAGCTATTATAGGCTAATTATTTTCCAAAGAATGTGATAAATCATCTAGCACTAAAAAGGATTTTGAAACATTTAGGTTTGCTGACATAAATCTAGCATAAAAAAGGTTGCACTCTACATTTTTTGTCAAAAGTTGCACAAATTGGAAAAAAATACATTAATTTAATCCTGTTACTTGATATGACAGACTATACTCCATACCACATCCTGGTACTCCCAAAAGAAGGATTGCCTGCCGTGCTATTTTCAAATGAGGATTCTCTCACAATGCTAATTTGCCATGCTCATAAGGATTAAACCAGAGTTGATAGCCCACTGTACACACCTCCCAATAAATACTAAGTAGGGGGGAAATTTATAAGAACAGTAATATTTAATCTGGCAGAGAGTTATTAAACACACGGGGAGAGGTTAGAGTAATACTGTAATCATTTAATACATAACTCAATTAAATAAGATTCAGTATGGTGGTTTTTTGTTTTGTTCTTTTCTCTTTCACTCTTTGTTTTGGCCCTGCACTTTGGAATACAAACTCTGGCATGTGGCTGAAGAGCTAAGTGTGAACTATCATCTAGAAAAGGTTTCTAAGCCCCTGCTTTATAGTATTTTGATAGCTCCCACACACCATCCCTCCCTCTATAGTCAAGAAAGTACTAGGGGAAAAACTTGGTCAGTCAGACACTCCCCAGAATCACAAGTGCAGGAAAATCCCAGTTTGTATTATCTCACACATTCCTGACCAGCCTCACCCGCATATTGCTTCTTTAAAAAACTGTTTTAAATTTTTTGACATGAATGCCCCATAAAACCAAGGCCTAATATGGTCCTATACTTCATGTTTTTGAAGATCTAATGTATTAGACCTGTATCAAAGATTTTTCTGCTAGCTAAGAAATAGCAGTGTTACAATTAAATAATGAAGTTACATTTTAATCAGTCACTATAACTTACTACTTAAAACAGTACACTGCAAATGTCAGTGTATGTCAAAGACTGAATAGTTCTTTTTGGCTTTTGGCTTCAGATCAAGAGTGTTTTTTTAAAGATTAAATTAAGTACTGTGTAGCAATTAAGGTAAGCTGTTGCATGCATTTGCAATTATACACAGACAGGCTCCTTAGGTATGGTGACTAGCTGCAAAGAGACTTCAGTAAGAGGATTTATATTTGTACATAAGAAGACATGATCAGAAAAAATGAATTTGCTGAAATCCTTTCAGGTGTACAGCCAAAATAGGATACATCACTTCCTCTATATCTCATCCTCTTTAAATCTCTTTACCAGGTATGCACCACTATGATTACTCTACATCTTTTTTCTGAACCTATGCCCCTTTCTTTCTTTATTTGGAGAATCTTGGAATAAATAAATACACACACATATACACATACACACACAGACACACACACACAGACACACACACACAGACACACACACACACACACACACACACACACACACACACATATATATATATGGATCTTTGGTTATTCGGGTTTTTCCCCGCGTAGAACTAAAGGTGTAGGCGCAACGTTTCGACGGAATCCCATCCGTCATCATCAGGCTGGTGGCTTTAGCTTCCTTCTTCTGGGAGAAGCATGTGGCTGTTTGTTCCTCTTTTTTAAACTGCCAGAGGGGGTGTGTTCTGTGGAGGTGTGCTCTGATTGGGTGGGGGACCAAGTGTGTTCTGATTGGGTGGGAGTGTGTTGGTAACTTCGAGTCTGATTTTGTTGGCGTCATCAGGGTTAATTTTGGTCAGGCTTTGGTGAGAATCCTATCTGAGATGTTGTGCACAGTTTGTTTCATGTGTTGCTGTGGGAGAGGAGGGGTTTGTTTCTGGCGTTCCTTTAGTCTTCGGAGTTTATTGGTGTGTGTGTCTCCAGAACAAAACACCTAGCTGACGAACAACACCTAAAAACCTCCAGAACAAAACACCTAGCTGACGAACAACACCTAAAAACCGAACTACACACTCTCACTAATGTACTAACAGCCAATGGATTCCAAAGAAACACGATTACCAACTTAATCCGAAGAGAGACACCCACAAAAACCCAAGACAGAGAACAAGAAAATGGCAAAGCCCTCCTCCCATACTTAAAAGGGACCACAGACAGAATCAGCAAGGTCCTCCAAAAACACAACATCAAAACAGCATTCTACACAGACAGAAAAATATCCACCATCCTAAGAAACCCCAAGGACATAATTGGGTTAGAAAACCAAGGAGTATATGAAATCCCATGCACCACCTGCCCCACCACATACATCGGACAGACCAACAGAAGAATAAGTGCACGCATTGAAGAGCACAAAAACTCACTCAGAAAGGGAGAACAAACTTCATCCCTGGTCCAACACTTTGAAGCCACGGGACATGAAATTGATTTTAAAAAAACCAAAACTATCGCCAAAATTGAACATTTTAACAACAGAATAATCAGAGAAGCCATTGAGATAGAAAAACGCCCCCACAGCATGAATAAACGAGATGATACCTCTCGCCTACCAGCCATTTGGAAACCCGCCTTGATTGACAGACGAGGCCCAACCACCAAGAATGATACCAGACCCAAACTCATGATAACATCACATGACATCACCACCACACAACCATGCAAAAAGCAAATCCGAACCCACAATGATAACGAGGCACAACCACAAAACAGAAACCTAACTACAGCTGCAACATCAGCCACTTTAAACCCCTCCAAACCACACAATAAGCAAACTGACACCCACTATAAAAACATGGCACCACCACAAACACGAAGCCGAACAAAAGCAGCACAACTCACCAGCTCAGGTCTGGAGCTGGCAGCTGAGACCAGCCCATCCACTCAGAACACCCCCCCACCCAATCAGAACACACCCACCATTCAAAACACACTCCCACCCAATCAGAACACACTTGGTCCCCCACCCAATCAGAGCACACCTCCACAGAACACACCCCCTCTGGCAGTTTAAAAAAGAGGAACAAACAGCCACATGCTTCTCCCAGAAGAAGGAAGCTAAAGCCACCAGCCTGATGATGACGGATGGGATTCCGTCGAAACGTTGCGCCTACACCTTTAGTTCTACGCGGGGAAAAACCCGAATAACCAAAGATCCACATACAAACACCCGCGAAAACCTCAGAAAACATATATATATATATATATATATATATATATATATATATATATATATATATATATATATATATATATATATATATATATATATATATATATATATATATATATATATATATATATATATATATATATATATATATATATATATATATATATATATATATATATATATATATTCCAAGATTATATATATACATATATACATATACACATATATACATATATATATATACACATACATACATATATATATATACACATACATACATACATACATATATACATATATACATATATACATATATACATATATACATATATACATATATACATATATATATATATATATATATATATATATATATATATATATATACACACCCATTATGGAAAGGTAGCATTAAAGAGTAATGATAATATTTGGGCTTTTTAAGGAACAAACGTGCTTTACTTTTATTGTGTGGTTGGCAACCATACTTGGTTTCTTAGCAATTGTAACTGATCTACAACATTAGGTCTTGGATAGGGGATTTTTCAAGCAGCCACAATTCTATTGGCTTAGCCAGAAATGACAGAGAATGGTGATACTAAATGACATTATTATTAAACTCCAAAATGGAATGGAATGGAATAAACAGAGTTGGGGTGACCTTGAAGTCCAACCCACTGCTCACACAGGAGACCCTATATCAGTGGTGGCGAACCTATGGCATGCGTGCCAGAGGCAGCACTCAGAGCCCTCTCTGTGGGCACACATGCCTTCACCCCAGCAGAGTTCACCAGAGTAGTGAGTACATGGAAGCGACAAGACAGGAAGTGAGCAAGCAAGTGGCGTTGGCCCCACGGGAATGCCCTGGAGATGGCAAGGGACTGGCCTCTGCCACCCTGGCCTCAGCCCTGCCCAGCCTGTTGGCCTCCAATGTGTGCGCACAGGAGGCGGTAAGCGCATGGAGGCCGACAGCATCCAGCAGCAGAGGCTGTGTAGCCCACTATGAATATCAAACCAGCTCTCCAGCAGCAGCACTGCGGCGGCACCAGCAGCACATGGAGTCAGAGCACGTTATGTGGACCTCCAGACACGCCTACTCTGTCCCATCTCTTTTTGGTTAGAGAGCTGGTCACCACTGGTCATCTCCTCAGCCCCCTCAAGGGTCTTGCCCTTGCCCCACAGGTGGAGCACATTTCCCCACCTCTGTACCTACCAT
Source organism: Vipera berus (assembly GCF_964194415.1). Lineage (NCBI taxonomy): Eukaryota > Metazoa > Chordata > Lepidosauria > Squamata > Viperidae > Vipera > Vipera berus. Next base: position 117,089,685 of record NC_138203.1, read on the forward strand.
GGCCACCAGCCACTTGCACAGGTCCATTAGGCCTCCGCCCAGAGCTGCAGGCCCCCCCAGCATGAAGGAGGTGAAGAGGTCAGCTAGGAAGTATTCTGTCCCAGCCTACGTACGTCCTTGTTACTTCACAAGGCAACCTCTCTTGTAACAGTAGACTAGAAAAATAAACCCTTTTTTGAATTACAGACTTTGTCCACAAACAAAATGGAGCACAAGCCAAAACAGGAAATAACTCACTGGTAAAATAAACAGACCATCATCTCTTGACACAGAAGTTCTTTGCAAATGGTTGCCTCCAGCAACCAGCCCTGCCCACACATTCCCTTTTTGTTACACAGCACCCAAGGCGTGGCTTCTCACTGCTTTCTCCTTCTCCCCTGGAGTCACCCCATTGCCTCCCTCTGATTTACTTGTGTGGCCTATCTACATTTACATGCATCTCTGAGGTCTTCCAACTGTGCTTCCTCCGAGTCTGACTCAGCCTCCCCACACAGCTGGCTTTCAGCTTGATCACGAGTGGAGGGGCCAGGTTCTTCCTCACTTTGTAAGTCTGGTAACTCATCAGAGCCTTCCTCCGACTCTGATGGCTCCCCAGGCTCCTCCTCCTCCTCCTCCTCTGATTGCCCGGACTCAGCTGCCGGGATCACAAGTTGGCACGGAATCACAACAGGAAGCCCCATGTAGAGGTGGTAGAGCACACCAAGAGCCAGCAGGCAAAAGGCCACCCCAAGCAGAGAAAGCCAGATCCCTCAGCATCATGGCTGCCCAGGCCCAACAGAGATGGGGGGGGGAGGCACACAATCCTAGCTAGGACTGGGGGGGTATGGTGCTGATGGGGATCCAGCTTTCCACGCTCGGCGTGGCCTTTGGCTTGCTGGGCATGGGCGTGCTCTACCACCTCTACTTGAGCTTGCTAGCTGGCCATTTCGCTTTCTTTGTGCTGGGTAGGCCAGGCACTCTGGGCAGCAGCAGCAGCCTAATGGACCTGTGCGAGCTGCTGGCAGCGGCAGCCCGAGGCAGGGCCAAGGTGCATCGGGTCCACAAGGGGAACAGGCTCCACACACAGGGCAAGGGCAAGATCTGCAAGGGGGCCGAGATGACCAGCAGTGACCTGCTCTCCAACCACAAGCAAAAACAGATGGGACAGAGTAGGAGCATCCGGCGGTCTGCATCATGTGCCTCCCCCCTCCCTTATTCCACCTGCTGCTGGAGGGCTGGCTCGGTATTGGCAGCAGGCTGCAGAACCCCAGAGTGTACCGGTCAAGGGGCTGGCAGGTTGTGGCTGCTGATGGACACCGCCGGCCCCCATGCGCTTGCTAGCCTCTGTGTGCAGGGGCCAATGGTGTCAGGCAGCAGCTACTCCAGCCCCTGCCTCACCTTGCCTTGCCCTGTGGCAATGGCACCCTTGCCCTGCTCCCTGCCTCATCCCACAGGACAAGCCTCCTGCCCACCACCCCACCTGCCAGAGATACCCTCCCGCCAGCATTTGTCTCACTTCAATTTGCCTACCAACCAAATGCTATTTCTTCCATTCTCCATCTGAATTTGAAGCACTTAGAGGAAAGAAATACTCATGTGTGTTTGTTGTTTTGTCAACTTCAGTTCGGCGTTTAACACAATCATTCCCTAGCATCTAGTAGACAAACTGGGCCTTTTAGGCTTAAACACTCCTTTATGCTACTGGATTCTGTGCAGATGGATTTTTTTACCAACAGGCCCCAATATGTGCAAGTTGGAACAAATACCTCTAATACCATTTTCTTGAGCACAGGTTCTCCTCAGGGCTGCATCCCAAGCCTGCTGCTGTTCACCCTGTTGACCCATGACTATTGTGCTACGTTTGCCACCAACCATATTGTGAAGTTTGCAGATGATACAACAGTAGTGGGCCTTATTCATGATGACAATGTGGATGCTTACTGCAAGGAGGTTGAGTGGTTGGTGAACTGGTGTTAAGGAAAACAGCCTAGTTTTAAATATCGGAAAAACCAAAGAGATCGTTGTCGATTTCAGAAAAGTCAGGCACAGCCACACTTCTCTGTGCATTAATGATTCACCTGTGGAGATGCTTACCAGCATCAAATTCCTGGGTGTGCAGCTAAGGAGTAGGCTGGCCTGGTCGCTCAACAGCAAGAAACTGGTGAAGCGGGCACAGCAGTGCCTGCATTTTCTGTGTCGCATGAGAAAAGCACATCTTCCTTTCCCTGTCCTGACCACTCTCTACAGGGAGACGATCATGAGCATCCTATCATACAGCATCAGTCTGGTTTGGAAGCATCACTACTTCAGACAAGAAGGCGGTGCAGTGGCAAGGACAGCCAAAAAAATCATTGGCACTTCCCTCCCTTCCATCCAGGACATAGCACAGAAGCATTGCTTGAGCAGGGTCCGTAAGATTATCTGGGACACTACACATCCTCTTCACGACCTATTTTCCTTGTTACCTTCTGGGAGGCTTCGTGGTATCCGAAGCAGAACATCCAGATTTAGCCATAGTTTCATTCCATACAGCATTAACTTTGCGAACTCTCAAGCTTCCTCCTTCCATTATATATTCAAGATGGACAGTATTTAATATGTTATGTATATGTAGGGGTGTGGGTCTGTACATGTTGTATATAGTATGTTTAGGTGTGTCATGTATGTGTTTCACTTTGAGACCAGGCAATTAAATTTCATTTTTGATGTGTGCCATTGTGCCCATAGTAAAATAAATGACAATAAAGGTTATCTTATCTTATATCATTACAGACAAATGGCTGTTCAGTCTCTTCTTAAAAAACTCCAGTGATGGAGCACCCACAAGTTCTGAAGGCAAGCCGTTCCACTGCTTAATTTTTCTGTTCTTCTTGGCATTCTTTTTATTTGGGCTAGCTAAATGGTTCAAATAGTCTTCAGATATGAGGAAGCAAGAACAAGTCCTGGGCTGGCTGCTGAATTTGGAAAGGCTACAGACTAGAGCAGGGGTTCCCAACCAGGGGTGTGAGATGATATTCCAGGGGGTGCAAAAACTTGGGTTTTCAAAATTATAGTGTATATGCATAATTCATTACTGTTATTTCAAACTTTTGTAAGGGGTGCCAGAATATATCAGAAGTGTTCTAGGGGTGCAGGGTATAGAAAAGATTGGGAACCACTGGACTAGAGTAACCTGAGAAATTCCCATCCCACCCAACCAAGAGCCAAGGGATGGTCTGAAAGTATGGATAAATGTGAAGAACAAAGAAGAGTGAGAAAACAAACAGAAGTATTGAGATATCAGAAAAGGGACAGATTGAAAATGAAAAATGAAATAGCAGAGGTTACGGTAAAAAAAAATGAAACGAGTGAGAGAGAACTGGAATTGTAAATACCTAGCAGGGGTCTCTGCCAGCTCTGCATTTTGAACCCAAGCCAGAATAATTTTGGAGCAGAAGCAACAGTTGGAAATACTCAAGAGTAAGTTTTTTTCAGTTACAAATGAGAATGGTGGGGCTGGTGTTTAGAGGTGCAAGGGCACCAAGACCTGGGACTCCCCTACCCCGGCAAGAACTGTCCTGTCTCCACAATGAAGGGTTAAAACGTTTCTGACATTTGCTAAAGAAAAAGCAAACAGATTCTAAAACCTACAAAAGCCTCAGCAGAGAACTCAGCCAAAACCAATGTTCTGTTTTGTCCAATGGACGTGTTCAAATAGATATTACAGAGAGGATATAAAACCATGTTGAACTTTGAATCAAACCCCAAGCCCCGTGATAGATTTTCTACAACTGCAGACTTTTGGAAGCAATTTGCAGAAATGTGCTGTTACAAATATTGGCAGAAGTTAAGAACAAAGAAAATGAGAAGACTAAAACAAAATAGCAAAGAAAAGGCGGGCGAACGAGCAATTGTACCGTAAAGGGGGAGGGAGGAGAACTGCAAAAGTCAAACGGATTTATAGGCTGTGGTGTGAGAAGGGAGGGACGGGGCTTCTAGAGATGGTACGAGGAAAGCCGAAGCGGGGACAGAAAACTGCAACCGGCTCCATTCCGGGCCCGAGGGTCACAAGCGACCGTCACGTCCCCACCGGAACTCAGTGTGACATATCCTTCGCCATTCCCGAGCGCCTGCCTTCTCCGCCACCCCGACGCCTGCGAATTCCTCCCCCGCAGCCGATGCACAGACTTCCTAGGGTCCCAAGCGAAATCAGGCTTCTTTTGGCGGGCGCCGCCAGACCTGCCGAGCGGAGAGAGGATGGGGAGATTGGAAGGTGGCTTTGGCGAAGCGCCAGGAGCGGAGGCGGGGCGCTCACGAACAGAAAGGGGCTCTGGAAGAGGACCCGGGTTTCTGCTTTGCAAAAGCGCGTGCGCGTGCGTGCGGACGTGCGCCAGGGTGCAGCCTCTCGGAGCTGACGGAACAAAAGTTCACGAAGCTACTCGATAGCCGCCGCGAGGAAGCTTCGGGCTCCGCTGCAAGCTTCTCGGGTTGGCCTCGCCTTCCCACGAGGCGGCCCCGGGTCGGGATTGGGTAGGCCGGAGCGCTGCCTCGGGAGGCCGCAGTTGAAAACAACCAGAAATGAAGCGAATCAGCTTCAGGCTTTTATTAACTACTTGGATGAAGAAGCAGGAGGGAGCGTTTAGTGTGTAACGTACGCAAAACGAAATGATAGCTACTACCCTAAGAAACAAAACTTAACACTCAAAACCATTTCGATGGATTAGAGAAACGGGCCGAAAGTAACAATAGCATTTAACAGAAAAAATGCAAAGTTCCTTGGAAACAAAGTCCATGACTAACGGGTGGGGAAAATCTGATTCGAGACTCATGCAAAAGATTTTGCAGTGCGAGTTGATCCCAAAATTAATATGAGCCAGCAACGTGATGTGGCTGCAGAAAAGTCAAATGCAGTTTTAGGCTGCAGTTTAAACAATACATTGGGTGGATGAGCATTGTCAAGTCCCTGGGCCTAATAATGTGGAGGTTCCTTGGATCCTCTTTCGGTAACACATTAATGTGGTGGAACTTCGTGGCAACTGCAGGAATTGGTGGAGAGCAGAGTCTTTGGAGCCTCCCTGTCAGGCCTGGGCCTGGCCTGGGATAAGTGGTTGCAGCCAAGCAGTGGAGGAGCTGGCAACAGCCAAATTGCCACTGATCAGCAGTTTGCAAGAGAGTAAAAGCTGGTCACCTTGACCACTGCATCTGGTTCTAGGTTTTAAGAAGGATTCAGACAAAATGTAACAGGCTCATAGAAGAGCAGGCTAGTTAAAATTAAACCCAAGGCTTCATTTTATTCACATGGTGTTAGGGTTGAGAACAGTGAATAACATGCTGTAACAAGTTAACAGTAAAGACATCTTGAAGCCAAACTTAACTCCTGGTAACTTCCATACATTTTTTTAACACTGAAATTCTCCTATTCAAATATCTGAAAGGATTTCTCCAAGAAGAGGGTCAGTACTCAGTATTCGTTTTCCATGATTTCAGAATGATGGACATGGCATAATCAGCTTAAGAGGAAGGCAGATGCTGCTGAATGTAAGGGAGCGGAAGGAACGTCCTACAGTAACAACAGTTCAACTGTGAAATGTATCATTGGATACATTCAAGCTGAGGCTAAGGGCCATCTGTCTGGATTCTCTGATTTGGCCATTCCATTCTGTTTGTACAATTCCCATGGTTTATGCTGCTGAGAGTCACAAAGTGTAAGGAACACTAAAGAAGCACAAGACAGTCTAGATACTGCACTCTTCCTTGTAAATCTGTTGCTGGCAGAAGAGGCAGAAATTACTTCTAGTCATTTTTCTTTGCTTTTACTTTTTGTTATCTGTCCCCTTACCTGACTTATGGGTACCCTGTAGCCCACTAGTTCTTATAGACAGGAAAATCCACTTCAGGCTGCAGGAGGTAGCAGACCTCCATACCAATTGAAATTATTGGGTTTTTCCCCCCTCTGTACTGAAAACCAGCAAGTCAGGTTAAGTCTTATTCAGCCTTTTCTCTATGGAGGAATATGGAGGGACTTCCCTTCCTCCATATGGAAGCATTTAATCATGTAGTCTTGCTCCCCTCCATCTAGTCTAAAATGGCTGTATTTCTTAGAGCAACTAGTTGCGACTCAAGTCAAAGAAGAAAGAGCAGCTGTGATAAAGGGAGAGAAATCTCTAGCAGTCTTACTCTACAGGGAAAAGGAAAAGGACAGCCAACAAATGGGCAGAGCTCCTAGTGGCAGGAGGAATCCAAGGTGCCTAACAAGCCAATGCTGAATGGGCAGCATCAGAAAAAGTAAGACTGAAGCACCAACCAGACAGAGGCAGATCAGTGGTCCAAGGTTCTGCAAATGAAATGGGATAGTCGCTCCACTGATGAGCTATATGGCTGTAGGAAGGAGAGGCAGCCCAAACCAGGGCACTTCCATAATTTTACATGGGAGAAGCCATTTTTACAGTGTAGGATTCAGATCATCTAGTTTGAGCTGGCAAGGGCTGAGGGCAATCAATTGGAAGGACAAGGTAGTTGTTCAACAAAGATGGGCATAATAAAAGATAAAGGAAATCAAGTTTCATTGAAGAAGGTATAAAGAAAAGATGGCACAAATGTACAGAAAAACTAAAAATAATCTTGAATACCTATGGGATGTAGGAGCTAGGGCCAGATATTTTGAAAAGTGAAGTTAAGTAGGTCATGGGAAATATTACTAACAGCAAAAACTGCAGGAGTGGATGAAATGCTTACCTCAAGTGTTTAAAACCATATAAGATGTTGCAGTTAATGTGCTGCTTGCGGTTCGTAAGCATGTATGGAAAATACTGGTGGCTAAGAGGACCTGAGGGAGATGGCTTGGTAATCTGGTCCCCAAAGGGATAGAGCTAAAGGATGCTAAAACTTCCAGATGGTTGAACTTACCTCATATGCTAGTAACATATTACTCAATTTTTTGCAATCCATATTTCAGAAATGCAGGAACAAGAACCATTAGACATAAAAACTGGATTCTTTAATTGCAGGGCTATCTGGGATCAAATAATATGTAATAGATAATTGAAAAGGCAATGGATTTCTAAAAATGGCTACTGATTTATTGAAAACTATGTAGACCAGTCAAAAAAAAGTATTAAAATGGATGTACTGGGACACCTCATCTGCCTATTGAAGAATTTGTATGAGGAGAAGCAACAATAAGAACCAAATATGCAATAATTACCGTAAATGGCTCAGAATTGGGAGATTCAGGGAATGTCTTGTTGAAAAATGAAAGGAGGAAGTGCAAAATCTGGTCTGTTACTCAGAATTTTTTTTAAAGTTACATTGACATTAAAAGCAATGCCAGTCTAGTGTAAATAGGCAAAGAAATTGGTGATAAGGACTCAATCATTCACAAGGAGAGTAACATAGCTATGAGTTAAAAAGATGGCTGCTACTCAAGAAAAAGAATATGACATTACAATATTCATATTCTTGGAATCAACAACAAATGCTCTTGTTGCCCACAAGTTTAAACATGAGCCAAATAGTGTGATGCAGCTTGCTGAAAGGACAAATGCTCTTTGGGTACATTCACAGGAGTCCAGATGAGGGCAAGAAGTTTTCCTATTCTGTCCCGCTCTGGTCAAATCCTTTAGGAAATACTATGTCTATATGCTGTCCTCTGGGCATTACAATTTAAATTATAGCAAAGTTCAAGGGATAGCTTATTGAGGAGGTGAAAGGACTGGTGATAAGGGGAGGTATGAAAAAGTATCTGGAGTTTTCATGCAAAAGGCAGAATAGATTTATTTTGTGTTGCCCCAAAGGGCAATGCCAGCAGCTTAAAAATAATTAGTTTTAATCCAAAACCAAAACATTAAAACTGCAAGGAAGCAGCTTCAGGTTTAACAGCAGGAAGAAACTGACTGCATGAGCTGCTAGCCAGCAGAACAGGCATTTGTTCATTTGGTTCATATGTTTTTGTTTCAATTCCCCCCCCCCCGCCCCTCATCTCTCCCTCCCAACCAAGGGAAACTTATTTGGAACACGACTTTTCCATTGGAAATGAACTACTTTTAAAATGTTTGAACTGGGCTGAAATCTTCATTGTTGTTCTGGTTTTCTGGACATCCTGTTGAAAATTTGTATAAATACTTTGTAATTAAAAATAAATGAATTACATATAATCTTGTGTTTGTAAAAAAAAAAGCCAAGGGTTTAGAAACCGTGTGAGAACTGAATAAGAACTTATTCTTGGTCCTACAATTGCACTCTAAATGCCCAGGCTAAACAAAACTTTTGGAAAAGCCACCAAGGATAATGCATTGGAAATGTATTTCTTTTCCAAAAGGCAAGCTTAAGTTAAATGGAATCTTCATTGTTTAAGTATGTTGTTATTTTACTAGTTGGTAACATGTGCAAAAATAAAAAATCAATACTGCATGTAAAAAAACTTTTGTTTTAAAATCTGAATAAAAAAGAGAAGAGCAAAGGGGGAGGGATTACCTCCTTGAATTCTATCTGGAAAATCTCTAGACTAGACCATCAGGTTCACCCCATTGACAGAGCAGAAGGAAAAAAAGGAGGGCCTTTGGTGACCAGTTCCAAACGAAGCACAGGTTGCCACTATTCCATTTCCCGTCTTCCTGAGCAAAGAGGAAAAAGGTGGACACAACAATAGAAAAGTCTCATAAAAAGACAATGTCATATGGCTCGTTATTACTTCTGAAAAATTCTAGGAAATGGGGGGGGGGAATTATAAAGGCTTTTTGGGAAAACACCCTTTCATGTTTTCCAGTGTGAGATCTATAGTGGCACTCCAGTATTCCTCTTCAGTTGCACAAGTGGCCTCAACCTTGCCCCATGATTTCAACCATCTTACAACCTTGCTTCTTTTCTTAGATATCTTTTTTTTAAAAAAAACAAAAAAAAACCTTTTCCCTCTTAACTGGATACTTGTTCCATATAGCTTCAAGCACTGCCATAACTTTGATGCTTTGCCATCCTTTATTGTGAGTGTAAAGACAAGTGAGTTTTTGCAGATGTGACTGGAGTCTTATCTGTGTCCTAGTCATTTTGGGCTGTTTCAGGCATGTTAACTTCCCTTGGGACATGAGCCTCAGCTGGTACTATTTCTGCCTCAGCCCCACCATGACAAGAAAGATCTTGAAACTGCTAGAAATATTTTATTATATAAAAATGTGCCAAGCATGCTTAATCAAAGGATTAAACTATTTAAAGGAGCAGGAGCACAAAGTTCAAATCCAGATTTTGTTGGAATACATATTGCGGTCCTGAAGGTAGTTACCTACAATATCTATATATTAAGACAAACCCTCCTGTGAAGTTCAGCAAAATAGAGAACCAGCCATAGAAATAGTGGCACAGACGCCAAATTTGCACAGCCCAGTTTGTAACAAAGGGTACAGATATAGAATGTAGTTGGTGATATGGGCAGTCCACTTGATGCTGATATTGTTTTGTGCTGACACCAGACTGGTTAGTGTTTCAGATAGTCTCTGTATTACCACATTAGTTGTACTGGGTCACCATCAGCCATATAAGAGCACTCTACTTCTCCATCACATAGGAATAATTCTTCTTCCGTGTGGTGTCTGCCAACTGTTGGGACTGGGTAATGATGATGGACACAATGTCAGTTGCCTAGGTGGCATCCGAGATAGCATGCTCCACCCTTCATGACAGAGAAGGGAAAATATCTCTTCAAAACCCACAGATTTTTGGAAGCATTTGATTATAATTTCAGGAAACAACATCTCCACATCCACCATTCAAGACTCCTTAAATCTATTCATTATTTTATCTAAATAAATAGTAATGGACTACACACTAGACACAATCTGTGTGAATGATTGTTATGTTGTGATCTAAATATGCATAGCTCAGCTATAGAAGAGGATTTTTTTTCCTTGCAAATTGTCATGCTAGCTGTGACGAGTTTCCTCCACCACTGCTAAAGAAGTCAGTATCTTCTGCAGGGATGCTGTCTAAATGGCATTTATAGATGTCTTATTTGTTTCAATAGTGCATGGACAGACATGTTTGTTGGAACGTGTCTTGTGCACACCTCACATTTCATACTGTGGTTTAGAGGGTGAGACAATAAGGGAAGGGGAAAATCTTTTACTATACTTGGAACCACTTGCAAGTCCGTTACAGCACTAAGCCTTTCCTTATTTCCCCCCCCCTCCCCTTCTTTCTCTCTCCCAGACTTTCTTTTTCTCCTCTCCCTTTCTTTAATTAAAACCGGCTTTTGCTCCTGGCTTGCTCAGGAATGAGGCATGGAAATCATTACGCCTACTTATTATTGTTTCAAAACCTTCCAAACTGCAGGTTATTGGGAGAAATAATCTCCCACTCAGGCCCAGAGATGCACGGTCTGCTTTTCCAGCAGTGACAGGGAGGGGCTCCTTTGGGCTGTCAAACCCAGGGCTGCCATCTGGACAGGTGGCACCGTCCAGGGTTCAAGAGCCCCAGAGGAAACTCCAGGATTTTAAGTGATTAGGATGTCACTCTCAGAAAGTCCAGTTGTCACTAAATACTCTCTTTACTGTCATCAGAAGCAGAAGCATCCAGAAGAAACCACACAGACTGATATCCTGACAATAGACAAAAGCCGGGGTTCAGTTCCTCATTTGGATTGTGGACTACCCTGACTTTAGAAGGTTGTCCTAGGGACAAGAGAGAAGGCTGTAGAAGGATTTGCCCATATAATGCCTCTTTGGTGCTTTCTACAATACTTGTCAGGTCTTACGTGGCTTTTTTAAAATATGGGTTTAGTGCTCTTTTAAAACAGAACTAGGCCTATTTTTAAACATACATTCAAAACTGTTTTGAAAATGCATATGCAGAGAAGTTTGAGTTGTGTGAGAACAGAAAACCTGGTTCTACCAGGTGACTTCTGCCACCATGGGTACATTTTCTGTGCTTTTGCACTTCATATGACTATTTTTTACTTTTACTTTTATATTTTATTATTCATGAGGACTTGTGCAAGCATGCTACTTCTATCATCCTGATCAGTCAATGTGCTTTGGATCACTCGTGCAACTATGTTTCCTGCAGTTGCTTCCAAAATGCACCACAACTATTTATGTTGCTTCTCTGGCTTTGGCAGCACTATGCGCAACGGTACTATGGCACTGAGCAGAAGCCAATTGAATTGCACGATTCCAGATGCCCCTGGAATCCACATATCCTCATTCATTAGCCACTTCCTGATACTGTCAGCTACATCAGTATTACATTCCTTGGTAACTTGCTGCCTGCACTGCTCTTTCTTTCCCCTTCAATCAAGGATGGAGCTTGCTCACTCTCAAAACACTCTTTACTGCTCTTCCCTTCCTCTTTGCTAGGCTAAACACATTCATCTCTTCTGCCTAAACATGAGCTGGCAAGGAAAGAAGCTCACGATAGGTAGATAGGAAAAGACCCACCAAATAGGGCTGAGACATTTGCCCTGCAGGGAATCTGGGATGAGGTTAAGGAGTTGCAGTTCAGTCACCTAAATATGAACATGCTTGAGAAAATTGCATTGCAGAGAAAGTGTTCGTTCATTCATTAATTGACTCTATACTACCACGCTTCCAAAAGACTTCTGGTGTTATACATCATAAAACACAATAAAAGCATGGAATAATATCATATATTACCAGAACTGTGTTAACATAGGTGACACTCAATTGATAACATAATAACCATAAAAAGTTCTTCTGAGTAGCTCCATTTTCATTCCCTTCCTAAGTACAGGGGTAGGCAACCTTGGCTCTTTTTTGACTCATGGAGTTCAACTCCCAGAATTCCTGAGTCAGCTATGCTCACTCAGGAATTCTGGGAGTTGAAGTCCATGAGTCATAAAAGAGCCGAGGTTGCTAGAGAATTAGAATCCAGCTTGTATCCCTCCATGTTTCCTGTGCACAACCTAGAATAGTTAGACTAGCTGTGATTCATCCCTGCCTTTGGCTGCATCAATGCATCTCCCTCAAAACGACCATTCTCTCCTGATTTCCCTCCCCTGCTGATACACTGTCAAGCGTAGTATATTCACACAGATCTTTAGAGTTCCTTGTAATAAAGAAAATTCTGCTTTTCATGTGGAATGCATCAGCTCTGAGCTGTAGCTGGAACTACTGCTTGAGACAATGTTTTTAGAAATTATGTGGTAAGATAGATTAAGAATCTCTAAATTCAAGATCATTGAGTTATAAATTTAATAAATAAATGAAGTGAATAATTTTATATCACTTTGCCTAATTGAGCTTTGTTTTGCAAAACAAAAGTTAAAATATTACGTAGGATATTACATAGATACATTAAAGTCCAGAAAGTGGATGCTGCTTCTGCAGAACAGTCAGTGAGGAAGGAAGGAAGGAAGGAAGGAAGGAAGGAAGGAAGGAAGGAAGGAAGGAAGGAAGGAAGGAAGGCTCAAGAATCTGAATTCTGTCCCAGTGAATGTGGACTTTCTATACTATTTATTTATTTGTTTGTTTGTTTGTTTGTTTATTTATTTATTGAACTTATATACTAGCTGTGCTCAAGGACCACAATGAAAAATGAAATGTAATCATGGAATCTACAGTACATGCAACCAATCTAAGCAAGTGAGCGATGGTTGTGCTGCCACCACATGGCTGTTTTGAAGAAATTACAATGTGGGCAGTCAGACCCTCCTACCCTATGATGTATTTCCTCTTCCCTCCCCTTTCTGGGATGGACTTCCTCCTCCTTTGTCCCTGGAGAGAATCCCATCCTCCATTATCCAGCTAACATGTGACAACAGCAGACATGTGCAGATGCTGGGAATATTACCATTTTCTGACCTTGGGGATACCTTGGAAATGCTGTACAATCGTCATCTTAATGCACCCCACCTGCTGTATTCAACTCTACATGCAATAAAGGTATTTCTTTATGATAAAAGGTGTTTCCATGAGTTCAAACTATCTGAAGAGAGCTGTTAATGTTAAGGAAATCTGCTTATCTAGACCATAGAGGTCTTATCAAGAGATTAATTAAAGTACAATGGCTTGGATTCAGAATAGTCAAAAAATGAGTTTTAATTCCTTGTGTCTGCAATTCATATATGTGTATGTTTTCTGCAATCAAGCTTAAGCAGGGAATGTAATTGGAATTCCTTATATCTGCAATCTAAAGCATGCCTGTTTTCTACAATCAAGTTTAAAACAGTCAGAAATGTAATTTGAATTCCTTCAGTCTGCTTCTAAAGTCTGCATGTTTTTCTGCAACCAAAGCTCAGTAAAAAGGCGCTTCTAAAACTGCATGCCTACAGTAAAAAAAAAGGAGATGAGTAATTTGTCATTCTCCAGCTGATTCTGCAAAGAGCAGAGCTGTGTTGTCAGGATTGAGTTTCTGTGGATTGATGTTTCTTCCTGTTTTCCTGAGGAAACCACTCAAAAGGCTTGTTAAAATTTTACTGCCTCCTTGCTTGAAATGCAAATGGTTTCTGCTCAGATCTGAGAGACTGTCATTAGTAAGCTTGAGTTTGTGAATGCATCCTACATGTGCATGTTGTTTACAAGCAAGGCTCAGTGTCTCCTGTTGTCACATGTTAGCTGGATAATGGAGGATGGGCTTCTCTCCAGGGACAAAGGAGGAGGAAGTCCATCCCAGAAAGGGGAGGGAAGAGGAAATACATCATAGGGTAGGAGGGTCTGACTGCCCACATTGTAATTTCTCCAAAACAGCCACGTGGTGGCAGCACAGTTGTTTAACTACAGAGCACTCCAGTTAAGGCTGTAGTGGGCAACCTTTTAATGATCAGCAGATCCCACTTTGGAGGAAGAAGCTTGGATATAGAGGAGGATAATGATATAAAAAGTGGGCAGAGACATATCAGACATAGTCAATTCCTGGATTTCCTTTTTTCTCCTTTTGTCTTTTTAGAGCTATATTCAGCCTCTTTTAGATCTCAAGCGTTTCCTGTCAAGATGCTAAAAAGCTGCTTACAATTTTCAATAACTGTAGTCATAGCAGATTCAGAAAAGTTGCCCAAATTGTATCTAGACCACATGGAAGCAAAACCATTGATTGCTCATTTCTGAGCTAAAGGAAATATGAAATGACAATTATACAATTTCTGCATAAAAGGCTCAAGCTCTTCACACCTGTTATCTTCCCATTCTTTCAACAATCTTCTAAAGAAGGTGAGTAATATTACCAAATTATTTCTAATAGAAGGATTGAAGGTAAGAGAGTGGCTTGCTTGAGGCACCCAGTAAGTTCTCAGAAGTAAGAATGAATCCAGCTCTTCTGAATCAAGCTAGAAGAAATTGATAATAGTCATAAAATGTAGCTTTTCTTGGGGCAGCATTGTGATTTCTATTTTTTGTGCAGAAGGTAAGCCTGTGCAGCTCTCTGTAGTGGTCAATGCTGTGGATAATGCAGAGGAGGAAGCCTGACTGCACTATCCAAATCAGTACTTGCCACTTCCCTGTGGGAATTCACGGTGAATATGCCATTAGCCAGCAGGAAGTAGCTCTACATATAGGGAGATTTCCTTTTCTCCTTCTAGTTCCTTGCCTTTTTCCCCTGCACCTCATAAAAGTTCAGGGAATAGGCTTTGTTGAGAAGAGTTTCCTTCTTGGCACAAAGCTCTGACATATAAATCTCCACATAAAACAAGTGGGCAACTTGAGATCTTCCAGTGTTGCTGAGCTAGAATTCTCATTATCCTTTACCATAGGCTGAATTATCTGGGGATGCTGGAAGTTATAGTCCAGGAACATCTGGAGACGTCTTCTACTCCTAAAAGCCCATCCTTCAGTCTCTCTATTGGCACAACTTCAGTTCTTGTGTAATCCGTCTCACTCAGATTACTGCTTCATGGATTTTCATCTCATCTCTTCCTGTTTATAAATATTAAGACAACTCACAGCATGCAGACCAGTGGGCTACAAATGCAAGAACTAACTTGTTTCTGATCTGTACAAGATATTTCCTCTACCCCCAAGCAAGTCTAGCAACAAGTGCAAGAAACTGCTCCTGCATCCTCCTCTGGCAAATAATGAGCAATCTGGCTGCTTTGACCCAGGTGTTTAAACCATCTGGGATGTGCAGCCATCTGACACATGGAGCACGTGCCCTTTGTTTGTGACATACTATCATCAGGATGATGGAGTTCATCCGTAAGTGTTCCTTGTTCCTCTGGAAGCTGAGAGTAAGGATTCTGTTCCTTTAAAGGAACTTGATTTTTCAAACCCTGGAATAAGCAGTCCAAAGTCCTGTACATGGGCTCCCCCTTGTGTGCATGCATGGGAAAGCAGGAGGAGACAAAAGAAGTGGCAGAGTGTCTCCCACTCACCCTCCCAAACCTTCTTTGGCAGAAAGGCTCCTACATCCGAATGTTTCCATGCTTGCAAGGGCTGAGGAGAGGGCCAAAGGATCAAGAAAGAATAAAATGAGAATAACAGAATAAGTGATGGAAGGCAGGAAGCAAGTTAGACAAATGCCTTCCTTGTTGTATTTGTAACCAGTGCTTTCTTAGCAAATATTGCATAAGTATCAAATAACAATACATTTGTAACTAATAGATGGCAAGAATGGTGCCGTGGTGGTGGTGAGTTTGTGTTTACTATTTTCCCTTCATGCTTAGTTAAAATACTGTATTTGGGGCTCACCAGAAGTAAGCAGGCAAAAGGTTATTGAGAAGCATTAGAGTGCATTCATTAACCCATGAGTGCACTGATTCATGTCCTCTGAACCTGAACTTGACTTTTCTTTTTCTTTCTTTCTTTCTTTCTTTCTTTCTTTCTTTCTTTCTTTCTTTCTTTCTTTCTTTCTTTCTTTTCGACTTATATAGCTGCCCATGCAGCTATGCACCCCAAACCCGGGTGGCTTACAAAGAGCAATGATTCTGGGAATCTGGAATCCAGCATCATCACTATGATTATGGAGAGGAGAGGAGGCAGCCTTAGGCTACCGATAGCAGCAGCAGTACAGAGAATTTCCTAATATAAGACATTTTCCTAATATAAGACAAGACTAGGTGCACATCTGTAAAATGATTCTAGGAAATCAGAATATTTATTTTATAGGCTTGGACTGGTTTTCTTAACTATGATTTCATCACCTCACCTGATTCTAGGTCCTTCTCACAACACCTTTACTCTAATTACCAGATTAGAGCTGAAGACTACTTCTTTACCAGTAGCTTGCTTCAACAGTTTAGGTGTCCAAGGGGTTAATCAGAGTGGAACCCTGGGAAGCTCCTGATATACTTCTGTGACATTTCAAGATACACTATGTGCAATTATAAGAACAAACATAACTCTGATTTCTCAGGGAAACAAAGTGGGATTCAGAGGTGACTTGGAAACCCTTGGTTCACCAAGCAAGTAATGAGCTGAACAATCTCTCATATGTATGTTTACCATTGACCTAGATCATTTCTGGACCATTTCTGGACTCAGTATGCTCCATTTGTTGTATGGGTGTCACATAAAAATCAGAGAACAAGCCAAACATCAGAAGCCAGATGAAGGCTGCCTTCTCCTCCTCATAGGCAGAGGACAAAGGAGCCATTCATTTAGCACATGCATTTGTTGATTTGTTTTCTTAGATTCTTATTTCATTTTACTGCAGCAGTCACTAAGATAAGAGGACGGCCTCTTTAGATAATGCACCCTACCAGGCTTCCCTGCCTTCCAGCATCAAGGAGCCAAGGCCTGTGCTGGTGAAATAACAACTCACAAAGACTCCATTGTTATTTTAGGGAGTCCACATGTGGCGCCTGGAAAGCCTCATCCAGAGTACTGGGCAAAGATAAAGAAGAAAAACAACCTGAACTAAATCAAGGCTGTGAGGAACATCAGATGGGTCCTGGTGTTGCCGCAGACTTTGTCTGGTGTTCTCTTCTCAGAATGGCACAGGGGGCCTCCATGCAAGTCTGGGAAGAGGAGCACAGCTGCCTGCCCACATTCTCACCAACTGGAATAGAGAGCTTCAAATAGGGACATTGTTGCTGGTAGCCTTGGATAACCTTATCCTGTATGGATTCATCTCATTCCTTTTTAAAGCTGCCCTGAGAGCGTTGCTTTAGCTCACAGCGGGAAATTTGATAATTTAACAATATGTAATAGGAAGAAACATTCCCTTTCATCTATCCTGGCTTTCATATCTGTGATGAGAATAGAAGAAAAATCTCTCCCTTTTTCTTTTACAGTGTCTTCTTTCATTATGTGTCTGGATCACATCTTTCCCCCACCAGCACCAGCAAGAAATACAGGATGGGGAAGGCATCCCTTCTGATTCCGAGGGAAGGATTACCCATCCTTATTCATCCCTTGCTCATGGAAACCATCACACTGGCTTATTGTGCCAGGAGAAAAGAAGAAAGGAGGAAATGTGCAGGAGAAGAATGATTTGATAAGACCTTTCTGCAGTCTTGGCTGTGTTAGGATGAGAAAGGATATGGACAAAATCACAGCATCCTCTTGCTCTTGTCACGGGAGCCTGTCGGAGACACCAAGCAGGCTGATCAACAGCCAGATTCAAAGCTCCTTTTGATTTCTGGTGGGGAGGCTCTTTCTGAGCAAAGGCAGCTCAGCTCTCTTCACCAGCAGCTCACCCAGGTGCAAGTACTACACTACACACCTGCTGCTCTCCCTTCCTCCCTCCTCTCCCTCTCCACTGTACAGAGAAACACCAATAGAAATACACCCCTGCACGTTTGTTTGGGGTGGGGGAGGAAGCACAAAAATCTCACAAAGCACAAGAGAAATACCATCTGTGCTGGGAGGGATAAGCAAAGCACGCAGCGTTCCTCCAAAAACCTGGAGCTGTGATTTGATCATGCAGGGAAAGGGGGAGACAGGCTGAACGTATGAAAAGAGGTAAGAGAAGAACCTTTGGCAGTTGTGAATCAGTGAATTATTAAGATCAAATTAGTTCCATTTATCAACTCGTCCAGCTGAGATATTGCTCACAAACGGTGTTTATCCCTGGCCAGGCATCCTCACTGCATCTGTGGCTGGTTGTGGTTTAATACAGATGCCAAACTCGTAATTCTAACGAAGGGTGACAGGGTCACCTTGAATCCCAGATGCTCACATTCTGACAGATGGTGCTGGCAAACCTGATTAGCTGCCACTGTGCCAGTGCCAATGCCACCTGCATCCCTTCCCAGCTTCAGCATCCTCTACCTCCATCACATGGCTTACACCCCACCCATTTTGCGCTTTTCCCAGAGTAGTCATTATCTAGCCACTTCAAAGGTAGAGCATTTGATGGGGAAGCAGAGACTCTCTGTGAATGGAGGTCTTCCAAGGCCATGGGCTAGAAGTGGCTGGAATAAGTGAAGGGGAAGGCTAGAACCAAGGGCTTTGAATAAAGAAGAGAGATGGACATTGGGAGGCCGATAAACCTGAATCACCGAATGAAGATCACAAATATGTGTAGCAATATGAGCCACATAGATATGTCCAAGTAATCTAATGTGAACATTTATATTGAAAAGCAAAACAAAATAAAACAAGAAATGACCAAATCATTTTAAAAGTTGCACCTTTACAATACACCTATTGCCTATCAGAAACTATCAGAAATTTCCACTATATGTGGTGCCCTTAGAGCTACCAGGAAGGCAGAGCAGTAACTAATGACTAATTTGCATATCAGCCTTTCTAAAACTATTTTTCAATAAGACAATAGGATTTTAAACCTCCTTTCCCCTAGACATGCACACTATCTTCACAATCCACTTCTTTGTGAACATACATATATGATTCCAGATCCTGGTGACAGGAACATGTTTCAGGAGCCTGGCAAGAACAGGGAACAAATGAGGACAAATGATTACAAGCCTATATGTGCATTTTTCAACTGTCATTTTTACTTAAATTAAAAATGGTCTAATTTTATATATAAAGTTACCACAAAGACAACTGAAATATTTTTATTTCTAATGTCTGTGTGCTTTTGACTTTGTTTAGGATAAAAAGAAAGAAAGAAAATAGTGAATTCACAAATCCCAAATCAATAAATATTTTACTAATTTAAAATATCAAATAATGATGAATAATCCATAAAGGAATGTTAATAGTTGCATTGGATTGGGTTGCTTAGTATAGTATCTTTTGGTTTTTAATTACATCATTTAATATATTGGAATCATTCTGGTTTTTAACAGGTAGAATACAGGTGTTTCAGTGTATGGCAAAATCTTCTTCCCACGTTTATGCATGTATGTGAGTCTGTCTCTATGTATCTATACCTACCTATGCAATACAAGGAAGGAAAGCATACAAGAACATAGAACAACAGAGCTGGAAGGGACTTTGAAGGTCTTCTAGTCCAACCCTCTGCTCAAGCAGGAGACCCTCTATATCAATCCAGACAAATGACTGTCCACTATCCACTTGAAAACTTCCAGCGAAGAGAACAGCATCTTGGCCAGGATGTGTTGGCACAAGAAAGAAGTGACAAAAAGAAATATAATGCTATCATGGTAAGCTGTGTTTGATGCCACATCAGTCCCAAGCCACAACCTACTTGCCAGCCTAGGTTTTTTTCATTGTGAGAACTGGAGCAAAGCAATTTTTCATAGTGATTGACTTTGGGTACACAGTTTTAAAAAGCTGTCTCTCTTATCCCCAAGAATTTTATAACGTAGTCCCATCTCACACATTTGCACTAAGGAAATAGTGACCCTCACCATTAAAAACTTCCAATAGAGAGATGGGCAGTGTGGTCCAGTTCTCTAGGCTTAGATTACAGTACTTGCTAGGATATTGGGGGGGAGGGAAATTGGTTGGTGCGAACAACAGGCAAATGACACTGTGCAAAACCAGCCTGATTTTCCAAGATATACAGAACCAGAATTGTTGAAATGCATACACTTCTTTGCCTAGGCCAGGGGTTCCCAACCAGGGGTGCTCGCACCCCTGGGGGTATGAGACAATATTCCAGGGGCTGCGAAAACTTGGGATTCAAAATTATAGTGTATATGCATAATTCATGTCCATAATTGATGAGATAGCATACAGGAGGGGGGACTTCCGGGTGGCAAGGCTCCGTTGACGGCAGCCATTTCGGCTGTCAGCCCCACTGTCTCCGTAGAGCCACCAAAAACAGCGACGATCAGCTGTTTGGCGGCTCGGAAGCCCGCTCCTTGGGAGAAGAGGAGGGGGTGATTGCCCAGGCAGGGGTAGAGCTCCCCCAGACCGCCAGAGTTGAAACTCTGGTGGTTGAAGGGTTGAGCCCCCCCGAAGCCTGAGTTTGCTCCGGACTCCGGGACGCCTCTGCTCCAAGGCTTTGGAGCAGAGCAGGATGCTGCAACCATCCCTGCCAGTGAGAGTGAACTTTGGATTACTTGGATGCAGGCAGAGCTGTGCAGGAGAATGCTGTCAGAGCAAGTATTTGAACTTTAACCCAGTAAACTTTGTGGAGACTTTTAAATGTTGCGGAAAGTGAAAGTGCGCAATAGAATTAAGTGGGTGAAAATGGCTGCCAAGTCAACTAAAGTTCCTAGAAGCACGGGGGTTTCGCCAGTTCAGCAATCTTCATTACAGGCTTTAATGCCCCCCCCTCCGGCACCCGCACCCGCACCAGCCTTGACAATAAAAGATCTGCAGCATGTTTTGCAAGAGGCTTTGAAAAAACAATCTCAGCAATTAGCTGAGCTTATTGAGGAGAAGAATACAGAAATAAGGGCAGACATCTTATTTGCATTTCAAGGCATGGCTGTTTGTATTGAACGTTTGGATGAGAAAGTGGAAGAACTTAGCCAAAATAATATGAGATTAGATGCCAAAATGACGGATGCTGAAACAGTGATGGAAAAGATTGATGACGATTTATTATTGGTCCAGCATAGAGAGATGGAGTTTGCTGTGAGAATTAGAGGGTTGAAGGAAGACCCTAAGGAAAATTTGAAAAAGGTAATTTCAGAAGCTCTTGAACAGGTTCTGGGGCGCTCAGCAGAAGATATTATGGTGGATATAGATAAAATATTTCGTGTTAATTCCTGGATTGCAAGACAAAGGAAGCTACCTAGAGATGTGGTGGTTTATTTTACAAAGAGATCAATTAGAAATGAGGTTATTCAAGCCTTTTATAATAATAAATTTACAGTTGCAGAGCAAGAAGTTTTAATTTTGAAAGAGATCCCTCCAAGAATTTTAAGGAGAAGGAAAGAATTTGCTTTTCTGGCAGAAGAATTAAGAAGACGGGATATCCAGTTCAGATGGGAGATCCCAGTAGGTATGGTGGTGATGCACGCAGGCACGAGATACTGTCTTCTCACAGTTTTACAGGCACGTGATTTTTATGCTAATATTTTGAAGGCAGGTCCCATACCACTTCTGGAATCTAAAAGGAAGAATGGCGAAGGAGAGCGTCAACCACAAAGTGAGAGTATACAAGGTGCTGAAGGAGTTATGCAGTTGAAAGATGGAGAATTCCAGAAAGCTACAGGAGTGGATCAGATTTCAGTACCAACGGAGGTCAGAGACCAAAGAATGACACGCGCTACAGCTAGACGAATGAGACAAGAGCAAGAACAGCAGAGAGCCATGATTTCATCTCAAAAACTTACTTATAGTGAAGCAGTGGGAGGAGTGAAGCCAAAGAGAGTGCAGGTGATATTGGAAGAGGCGCTCCAAAAGCTTCAGGTCACAAAAGATGGCGACAAAGCTCCTAACTTGGAATGTTAATGGTCTAAATTCACCACATAAGAGAAAGAAAGTATTTCAATATCTAAAGCAATTTAAAAATGATGTTATTTGCTTACAGGAAACACATATTCGAGCGGTTGATCAAAAGAACTTGATAAACTTTAGGTTGGGCACACAGTTTATTGCTTCTGCGCCTGACAAGAAAAATGGAGTTGTTATTTATGTCAAGAATACTTTAACAGCGAGTTTAATTGAAGCAGATAAACAAGGAAGATATGTTATAATTGAACTATTAATAGAAGGCAAGAAAACACTTTTGGTTGGATTATATGCTCCTAATCAGCAGCAAGGAGACTTTTACAAATTACTACACAGCAAGATTATTCAGTGGGATTATAAATCTTGTATTTTTATGGGAGATTGGAATGGCGTCTTGGATGTACAAATGGACAAGAGAGGTCTTTTTAGAAATACGCCAAGTCATGCTAAACTGCCTAAATCTTTTTTTGAGATGAAGGATGACTTGGAATTGAGAGATGTTTGGAGAGAAAGGAACTTGCAAGAAAAAGACTTTACTTTTTTCTCCGACAGGCATCAATCTTTCTCCAGGATTGACTTTGTATTAATTACTAATGATTTTTTTCTAGGATTAAGAAGATCAAGATTTGTCCAAGAACTATATCTGATCATAGTCCAGTATGGTTGGAGAAAGAAAAAGATAATGGAGACAGACGGTCTTGGCGTTTAAATGAAAATTTGTTTAGATACCAGGAAAATGTGGAAGAGTGTAAAAAACAGATGAAAGAATTTTTTAAAATTAATATGCATAAAGGTACTTCTATTGAGATGGTCTGGGATGCAAGTAAAGCTTATATGAGAGGTGTATTAATATATTTGAACAATAAACATAGACGTAAATTGGAATTTAAGAGGAAAGAATTATAGGATGAAATTAAGGAAAAAGAAAAGGCTTTAATTCTGAATCCATCTGATGGGAAGATCAAAGAGGTAATTACTTTATTAAGGGGTCAGTTTGATATGTTAATGGCAGATCAAGTGGCAACTAACGTACGGTATGCTAGACATAATACTTTTTGTAATGCTAATAAACCGGGTAGATGGTTACCTTACTTGTTAAGGAAGAAGCAAAGAGCTTGTAATATAGATAGAATAGAACATAAGGGTAAAGTAGTGTATCAGCAGAATCTTATTAAAAAGACTTTTGTTGATTTTTATTCTAAGTTGTATGCTAGAGATAAGATTAGAGATGTGGATATAGATGGATATTTGCTGAAAGCTAATATTCCTGTTCTTACGCAAGAACAAAAGGAAGGGATGAACCAATTGATAACTGATGAAGAAGTTTTTTTAGCAATTAAACAATTAAAAGTGGGTAAAGCACCAGGAACTGACGGTTTGACTGCCGTTTATTATAAAAATTTACAGTTAGAAATGGTGGAACCCTTAAGAGAATTGTTTAAGACAATTCAATTGGGAGGAGGAGTGCCTCCATCATGGAAAACTGCCTTTATTTCGTTGATCCTGAAGGAAGATCAGGATGCTACCCAAGCCAAAAACTGCAGACCAATATCGCTTTTAAATACTGACTATAAGATATTTGCAAAAATTTTAGCCAACAGATTAATGAAGGTAATGCAGCAAGTGATTCATAGTGATCAAACTGGATTTATAAGTGGTAGACAAATGAAGAATAATGTGAGACATATTGTAGATCTATTGGAATTCTTGGAAAGAAATAATCAGATCCCCGCAGCGTTGATCTTTTTGGATGCTGAAAAAGTTTTTGATCAATTGGACTGGCAATTTTTAATGAAAGTATTAGAGAAAATGGAATTTGGGGAAAAAATTTTACAACCTATTAGGGCAATATATCAGAAGCAAACAGCTCGTATAATAGAAAATAGTCTGACAGAATCATGCAATATTGAAAAGGGTACAAGACAGGGGTGTCCGCTGTCACCTTTATTGTTTGTTTTAACATTGGAAATATTACTGATTAAAATACAAGATTCAAATAAAATTAGGGGAATTCAAATAAGAGATCAGGATTACAGATTGAGGGTGTTTGCGGACGACCTGGTTATTACAGTAACTCTGCCGGATTATTCAGTTGTAGAATTGATGGAGATAATAATGTTATATGGGAAAGTTTCTGGATTTAAGATAAATATACAAAAAACTAAAATACTGTCTAAGAACATGACCGTAGCACAAAAGGCTGTTCTAGAAGAGCTAACGGGATTTGAAATAGTTAAAAAGATTAAATATTTGGGGATATATCTGTCAGCCTCAAATGTGAAGTTATATAAAAATAATTATGAAATGTTATGGGGAAAAATACAAAAAGAACTAGATAGTTGGAAAAAATTACAATTGTCTTTATTGGGAAGAATTGCAGCAGTAAAGATGAATGTTTTGCCAAAATTTTTGTTTTTGTTTCAAATGATACCTATACTTAAAAAGGATTTAAATTTGGAGGAATGGCAAAAAGGAATTAATAAATTTGTCTGGGCAGGGAAAAAGCCACGAGTTAAATTTAAGATAATGCAAGATACGCGTGAAAGAGGTGGTCTTAAAATGCCTAATTTTAAATTATATTATGAGGCTGCTGCTTTGTCATCGATAAGTGACTGGTTTAATTTAACACAAGGGAGATTATTAAATCTTGAGGGTCATGATTTGTTATTTGGTTGGCATGCATATTTATTGTATGATAAGAAGGTGGATAATGTGTTTAAGATACCGTATTTTCCAGCGTATAAGACGACTTTTTAACCCATGAAAATCATCTCAAAAGTTGGGGGGTCGTCTTATACGCCCAGTCGTCTTATACGCCGGAAAATACGGTACATATTTTAAGGTATGCTCTGTTGCGAGTTTGGAAAAAGTATAGACATAAGTTAAATTATAAGATACCAATTTGGGCAATACCTAAACATGCAATAGAAAATATAAATGTGGGATTCAAACAGGATGAGACTACATATAAGGAAATTTTAAGTCTAGAAAGGAATGTATGGCAATTAAAGCCATATAATATTTTAAAAGAAGAAAAGATTGTACAAACTTGGTTCCAGTATGGGCAATTACAGGCAAGATGGAAAGAGGGCCAGAAAGCTGGCTTTTTGATGACTGATGAAAATTTGGTAAAACAAATTAGAGATCAAGGTCAAGCACATATAAAAAGGATATATAATGCATTGATAGAAATTGATTCAGAAACGGAACTTGTTAAAGATTGTATGATAAAGTGGGCCCAGAATTTTCAAGAAGTTATAACAATGGATACTTGGGAAAAGATCTAGGTTAGAAATGTAAAATTTACACAGGCCCAAAACATAAGAGAGAATTTTTATAAAATGGTTTATAGGTGGCACTTAGACCCTAAAAAATTAGCAAGAATGTATCCGAACTGCCAGCCCAAATGTTGGAGGTGTGGTTGTGAGGATGCAACATATTTTCATATATGGTGGACTTATAAAAAGGTTAAAGCCTTTTGGATTAAAATTTGGTGGAATATGCAAAAGATATTTAAGAAAAGGATAAAGTTTTCTCCGCAATTGTTTTTATTGGGTATTATTACAGATACTACTGTTATAGACACTAAGTTGATGTTGCATCTAATTATGGCGGCAAGACTTTTAGTTGCACAATATTGGAAGAAGGAGGAATTGCCGACTATAGAAGAGTGGACTTTGAAAGTTTCCAACTTGGTGGAAATGGCAAAGATTTCAGCATATTTGAAAGACCAATTGCAACAGAGATATATTGTGGAATGGAGAAGATGGATTGATTATATTCAGAATAAATATGGGACTAAAAAGTTTCATTTAGCATTTGAATAAGTAGTGGATTTTTATGATGTATGATTAGTTATTTGTTACTTTATTAATATTATGACTAGGGACCACCGGCCCCTAGAGTCGAAAACGACTAGCATGCATGTGCGGGGGAACCTTTACCTTTACCTAGCATATTTTAGTTTATGTTTGTATTATTATACCCTGTATTCAGCTCTGGGAAGTCGGGGAGGGGGGAGGGGAGGGGAGGGGAGGGGAGGGGAGGGGAGGGTTGGGGAGAGGGGAGGGGGAGGAGGGAGTTCATTGTATTTAAAAACGCAGGAATTAGATATATTGCAATCCATTTGGCTTACAATATATCTAATTCCTGCCTCTTGTGGATGAGTGCTCTGCTTACAATACTGGATCCTTGGAATTAACTGTTGATTAAAAGATCTATTTTCCCTCAGATGGGCCTTGAACTCTTGTGTAAGGTGGTGGGTGCTTTCTACAGATCTTCAGCCAAGTGAGCTACATGGATGCTGTTTTGTTTGCATGGGCTGTTCCTTCTCTCTTCCATGCGTGCATTCCAAAGCAGGATTTGTGAAAGGCACAAAGAGATTCTAATCCTTACCTACTCTTGGGAAGAATTGGCAATGTACTGGGCTCTTGATATCTGAGCCACCAGGGCTGACAGACTGGGAAGCTCTGACTTCGCAGTGCCAGCTGTCAGTCAGGGCTCTCCCTGTGGTTCCAAGATCATTGCTCCCTTCCATCTTTGGGCTGCATTGGGGTGTTAGCACTGGCATAATCCTTGAAGGTCCTAGGATCTGTGGTTTCATATTTCTGCTCAATTCTTCTTATTCAGGCTGAAAATTCACAGGTAATGTTGGCAGTTTCATTGACGTAGTGGCTGTGTATCTCCCAACCTCCCTAGTAAAACCAGAGAATTTGCCTATACATAGGTAAAGGTAAAGGTTCCCCCCGCACATGCATGCTAGTCGTTTCCGACTCTAGGGGCCGGTGCTCATCTCCGTTTCAAAGCCGAAGAGCCAGCACTTGTCCGAGGACGTCTCCGTGGTCATGTGGCCGGCATGACTAGACGCCAAAGGCACACGGAACGCTGTTACCTTCCCACCGCAGTGGTCCCTATTTTTCTACTTGCATTTTTACGTGCTTTCGAACTGCTAGGTTGGCAGAAGCTGGGACGAGTAACAGGCGCTCACTCTGCTAAGCGGCACTCGGGATTCGACCCGCCAAACTGCCGACCTTCTGATCGACAAGCTCAGCGTCCTAACCCACTAAGCCACCGCGTCCCTATTTGCCTATACATACATATATCCAAATGTCCATAAAAATCAATCCTTCATCCCAGTAGTTTCATAACCAAGACTCCCATCAACTGAAGTTATCATATCAGTTTATCCTTTGGATTATGAGGCTGAGCTTCCACCTGTGGTGCTTAGCTGAAATAGAACCTTTTTCAAAATACACACAGTGGTTGACTGCTATATTATGATTACATGCATTAATCTTCATTGGCCTCTGTACTGAAGCCATGCTTAGAGAAGGGCCTCCGGGTCTACAATCAGACTAGAAAAGAAAGTATAGTGCTCTGCCACCAAAATAGTCCATTGAAAGACCAGCTGCTTTACTCCTACATTGGCAAAGGTTTCCTGGTCCATCTCCGAAAACATCTCATTATATGATAGAGGATGAGATGAGAACAGGAGCAGGTTTTGGCTCCCCGGCATCACTTAGCAGATGTCCTACATGCAGCATTATTATTAGTAGACATCAAAGCTACCACTCAGGGAGATTAATGGATCAAACAGTCACATCAGCTGCTACTCCAAACAGTTGGCTACACTGGGTGGAGTTTGTGGGACGTGGCAAGCCTGAGAATGCTTCCAAAGAGCAACTTATGGCCCAAATGGAGCCAGACATCCACCTTTGCTTCAATGACTTAACAGCTGCCAGGAATCTTGGGCAAAAGAGAAAAAATAGTTTTCTCCTGGGTGCAGATCAAACCTTGTTCTTGGTGCACTCATAAACAGAAATAATAATATCATTTACAGCTTGCCCATGCATGGGGTTACAGAATTCCTTTCAGTTTTGACTTCTTATACCAAGGATGTTAAGTATTCATCCTTATAGGTAAATATGGATGGGAAGCCAGTGAGACTATCCTCATTTCCATCAAAATTTTGGTGGCAAGATTTTTAAGGCCTTTTGAAAAATAAGGGCTACTGTATAAGAAATGATCTTCAAGGAGGGTGGTAGCCCCATATTTGCTGAAAGTTCCTCTCTCTAAAAGACATTTTTCTAATGAAAACCAACTCTCTCTCTTTACACACAAACACACAAACACACACACACTTATAAACACTCCTATTAAAACTTTCAAAATCAAGCAAGTCTTTCTTCTTCCTCCAAATCAACAATTATGGGTTCCAGCATTTCAAGAACTTTTATTGAACTTTTCTTTCTCACTTTCCTTGCCAGCTGCATATTCTTTCACATGTCCAGACACTTAAAAAGAAACCATATTTAGTTCTGCTCCATCACCAATCAGTTATATGGGGGCAAATATAAAAAAGAACATACTGTAAATCATGATCCAGTAAGTCCAGGAGAAACAACACAGATGCCAGGCCAAGAGCAAAAGTAAAACATTAGCCTTTCTTGGAATTGCAGATCCCATGTAACTTTAAATCAGAAAACTAGAATAACAGATATGGAAGAGACTTTGGAGGTCATCTAGGGGTCGGCAACCTTAAACACTCAAAGAGCCATTTGGACCTTTCCCACAGAAAAGAAAACACCAGGAGCCACAAAACCCTGCTGCTTCCCCCCTGCAGCACTCCACCACTGCTGCTGCTGCTGCTGCTTACCCTGCCTCCCACGCAGAGCACCCTGCTGCTGCTGCTTTCTTCCTCTACCCTGCCCCCGGCACGGAGCGTGCCCTGCCGCTTTTCCCTCCTACCTCCCCCTTGCAGAGTGCCCTGCTGCTGCCGCTTTTTTGTCCTACCTCCACGCGCAGAGCACACTCTGCCGCCGCTTTTTCCTCCTACCTCACCCAAGCAGAGCGCCCTGCCACTGAGGCTTTCCTCAGCAGCAAAGGTGGAGTTTGGGAGGCAGCGGCAGGGCATAGCCCAGGCATGGCCCAGCAGCAAGGCTTATTGTGTAGTGGGTCCGACGCAAGGAAGAGACGCCAGCCGGTGTGTGAGTTCAGCTCTTTATTGGAAGGGGGTAGTGAACTGGGGAATGAGGGCTACCTGGCCTCCTTAAATACCTAGCCAGGTAAGCGGACAGCCAATGGGGTTGGCCCTAGGTTTCCCGCCGAAACTGGGTTTCCCGCCAAAACCGTCCAGGCCAACGCCCCCTGGTGGCTGTTGCTATGCAGGTGCCTGCATACATAACACCCCTCCCCCCTTAGAGAAGAACCACATAACATGAACAACTTGCAACTAACTACAACTATATACACTGTGTCAACAATAATAAGAAAAAAACAATGCAACTGTGTGGAGGTCACTTGCACACATAGTCCAACAGGTAGGCAGGTGTCCTGTGTTTCCGGGTTGACCGTCTGGGTGTGGCCTGGCCCTGGGCTTGGACCGCGGGTTCTTGAGGCCTCTGCGCAGGGATGCAAGGAGCTGGGATCAGGAGGCCCTCCTCCTCTGGTTCCTGCTCTGTGTTGTTTCCGGTTGGGCTGGCCTCTCCTGGGGTGTGGCTCTCCTGTTGGGCATGTGTGGTGCGCTCAGGGACCCTTCCTCTGAGCTGGTTGATGTGTCGCCTTATGCGTCTGTCCCCCTCCACCCCCACGATGTAAGACAGGGGTCCTGTTTTCTCAACCACTGTCCCCAGAACCCATGGATGCCCTGCCCCGTAGTTCCTTGCCCAGACCAGGTCTCCCACG
The DNA here is from genome assembly GCF_964194415.1 of Vipera berus. Taxonomy (NCBI): domain Eukaryota; kingdom Metazoa; phylum Chordata; class Lepidosauria; order Squamata; family Viperidae; genus Vipera; species Vipera berus. The sequence continues at coordinate 117,118,982 of NC_138203.1, forward strand.
TTGAGAACCCCGTGTGTCGGTGGTGATGGCGATGACGGTGATGATGATGATGGTGATGGTGACCTCACGGTCTCGGCTGCTACCCGGTCTGGATGTAAACGGTCCAGCTTTGTGATGAGGCGCCGACCCCAACGAAGTTCTGCCGGACTCTTCCCGGTAGCCACGCATGGTGTAGTGTGTTGGGCGAGTAGGAATTTCGCCAGTCTGTGATGCCAGTCCCTGCTGATGATGCGCCAGAGGGTGTCTTTGGTCATCCTTACCATCCGTTCAGCTTGCCCGTTGGTCGATGGATGGAAGGGCACGGAGGTGGCGTGCCTAATCCAGTTCGCCTTCAAGAACGCCTGGAAATCATTAGCGGTAAACTGAGGCCCGTTATCAGACACAATTACGTCGGGGAGGCCGTGTGTGGCAAAGAGAGCTCTGAGCACCTGGATTGTCCTCCCCGAGGTCATGTTGGGAACAGGGACTACCTCTAACCACTTGGAGTGACTGTCCACCACTACTAAAAACAATTGGCCCTGGAATGGCCCTGCATAGTCAATGTGGATGCGGGACCAGGGTGTGTGTGTGGCCTCCCACCGGTGTACTGGTGCATGTGTCATTTCTGGCCTGGATCTCTGGCACGTGTAACAGGCCTTGACCCGTTCCTCAATGTCCTTGTCCAGCCCTGGCCACCAGAGGTAGCTTCTGGCCAGAGCCTTCATCCTGACCACCCCCGGGTGTCCCTCATGTAAGGAGTTCAATACCCTGGACCGTACTGCGGTGGGGATGATGACCCTGCTACCCCAGAGGAGACAGCCCCTGTGCGTGGAGATCTCGTTGCACCTGGTGAAATAGGCCTGGAACTCAGGCCCCGGGGACTTGTCCTGCCACCCTGTGCAAACCCATGAGTGTACCCTGCTCATGATGTTGTCTGAGGCTGTGTGGCTGGCAATATCTTTGGCATGAACTGGGCACTCTGGTAGCTCCTGCAGTGCTAGGATCTGTGTGGCTGGGGCAGGGTCTGGATCAGGGGTGTCTAAGGGTAGCCTACTTAGACCGTCTGCGTGGCCCATCTCCTTCCCTGGCTTGTGCACCAGCTTGCAATTGTAGGCTGCAAGGAAGATGGACCACCGGAGCATTCTGGGGGACAGAATTTGGGGGGTCTGCCTGTCTGTGGTGAACAGGCCCAGGAGCAGTTTGTGATCCATATAGACAGTGAACTCCCTGCCATACAGGTAATCGTGGAATTTCTTGATTCCTGCCACGATTGCCAGGGCTTCTCTGTCAATTTGGGCGTAGTTTCTTTCTGCTCCAGACAGCGTCCTAGAATAGTAGGCTATGGGGATTTGTGCCCCGTTGGGCTCAAGATGACTGAGTACTGCGCCCACACCGTAAGGGGATGCATCACATGCGATGCAAATGGGCTTGGACTCGATGAAATGGGTTACTGTGGAGTTATCCGACAGTAATGCTTTCAATGCCCTGAAACTCTGGTCGTGGGTGGCAGTCCAGACCCATGTTGCCTGTTTGTCTAGTAGCCTGTGGAGTGGCTCTGTAATGGCTGCCTTGTGTGGGAGGAATGCATGGTAGAAATTCAACAGACCCAGGAATGCCTGAAGCTCTGCCTTGTTCTTGGGTGTGGGTGCTAGTTTGATGGCCCTCACCTTGGATTCTGTGGGGTGGATTCCCCTGGCATCTACTCTGAACCCCAAGAATTCTGTGGAAGGAACACCTATACTGCATTTCTCCCTCTTGAGTTCGAGTCCCGCTGTGCGCAGTCTGGACAGCACCTCCCTGAGCCTACCTGCCAGTTCCTCTCCTGACGCTCCTGCAATCAGGATGTCATCAAAGTAAGGGCAGACTCCTAGGATGCCCTTGAGTGTCTTCTCCATGACTTCCTGAAAGATGCCAGGAGCCACACTGACTCCAAACTGCAGCCTGTTCACCCGGAACGCCCCCCTGTGAGTTACTATGGTTTGGATGTCAGCTGTTGCCCTAGTGACTGTGAGTTGCTGGTACGCCTGCGCAAGATCGAGCCTTGCAAAGATGGCGCCGCCTTGGAGGGAAGCGAGAACGTGGCTGACTGTGGGGACCGGGTAAGCGTGCGGGTTCAGGGCGCGGTTCACTGAGCACTTATAGTCAGCGCAGATCCTTATTTCCCCGTTGGATTTGAGTGGGGTTACGATAGGGGTTTCCCACTCCCCCCCATCTATGGGCTTTAAGATCCCTTGGGCCACTAGCTTATCTAGTTCGCGCTCGATTTTGTGTTTGAATGCGAAGTGGACTCGCCGCGGCCGAACCCTAACGGGGGAAACGTTCAAGTTAAGCTTGAACGATATGGGGGGCCCTGTGTACCTGCCCAATGACCTGTCAAAGATGTCTGCGAATTCCGTGCAGACGGCCTTGACGGAGTCCGCCTGGATCCGATGGATCCCGGAGACTGTGATTCCCAGGGCCTCAAACCAGTCTAGTCCGACCAGGTTGGCTCTTCGGCCCTCTACCACTACAACGTCCAGGTGCCCTTCGTGACCCTTAAACCCCACCGAAACGGTAGCCTCCCCCTTTACCTTGACCGGCGCATTCTGAAAATCGGTCAGGGTTAATTTTGTAGGCCGTAATTTAATCCGCTGCTTGCTCCGGCTAGTTATGTAGTTAAGGGTCTCATCAGTAATGATCGAGACCGCTGATCCAGAGTCGAGCTCCATGCTGCAAGGGACGCCTTGCAAGCGGATTGTTAGTCTAATTTTGGGTTTGAGCAGCCGGCGGCTACCCGTGTGGTTAATGGCCAGCCGGCTCTCAACATAGCCAATTTTCGTTTTGGTCGGGGCCCCAGTACCTTCGAACGGTGGTTCCTCTGGTTGCAGCTCGTGGATCTCCTCTCGGGGGTGGTGGCTACGACAGACTGCGGCTATGTGGCCTGTTTTCTTGCAGGCCCGACACGTGGCGGACCGGAACTTGCAGAGGCTGCGCACGTGGTTCCCACCACACCCTGCGCACCTCTGAGTGTTGGCGGTGTTGCTGGGAGGCCTTGGCTTGTCTGGGCGTCTGGCGGTCTCGTCAGTAATGATCGAGACCGCTGATCCAGAGTCGAGCTCCATGCTGCAAGGGACGCCTTGCAAGCGGATTGTTAGTCTAATTTTGGGTTTGAGCAGCCGGCGGCTACCCGTGTGGTTAATGGCCAGCCGGCTCTCAACATAGCCAATTTTCGTTTTGGTCGGGGCCCCAGTACCTTCGAACGGTGGTTCCTCTGGTTGCAGCTCGTGGATCTCCTCTCGGGGGTGGCGGCTACGACAGACTGCGGCTATGTGGCCTGTTTTCTTGCAGGCCCGACACGTGGCGGACCGGAACTTGCAGAGGCTGTGCACGTGGTTCCCACCACACCCTGCGCACCTCTGAGTGTTGGCGGTGTTGCTGGGAGGCCTTGGCTTGTCTGGGCGTCTGGCCCGCTGGTCGGGGGTCAACTTCCGCTGGAGGAGGTCGATGCTCTGGTCGTCCTCCTCTGTGGCGCTTTGCCAGTGGATGTTGGTCGCCTGGTTGCCGGGCCTGGTTTCCTAGAATGCTTGGATGGCTCCGCAGGCCGCTTCATGGGCTAGGATGGCGTCCTCGGCTTCCTAGAGCGAAACCTCCTCTCTCTCGAACAGGTGCTCTTGCAGCCACCTAGGCCGCAGATCAGCTGGTCCTGTAGCCGCTCCTCCAAGTTCGAGAACCTGCAGGCGACGGCGGCTTCTCGTAGGGCGGCGAGGAAGTCGGGACCGGTCTCGTCAGGGCGCTGGCCCCTTTTTTCGAATTGCGACTGCGCGGCCACCTTTGAGCGTCAGGGCTTGAAGTGTGCGTTGAGCCTGGCCACGAGGTCCCGGTACGCGACGGTGTTGATGGCCACCTGGGGGAACAGGTTCACGGTGATCTCCAGCAGCGCTGGCCCCCCGAGTCAAAGCAGGGCGGCCGCCTTCGCACCGTCCTCTGATATCTGGTTGAACCGCATGTACAGTTCAACGTGAGCCAGGTAACGGGCCCAGGTCTCGGGGTGGCGGGTGTCGAACTCGCGGGGTTGACCGGCTCTTGCCATGGCGGCGGTTGTGGCTCGGTGCATTGCACGGTCTCGGTTGCGGATGCGGTGACCGGCGTGGTCCGGTCGGCTGGTCCGGTCGGCTGGCGGTCATGGGGGAAGAAGGAAGGAAAAATGCCTTTCCCTTCAGCTCGCGGAGCGTTTCCCCAGTGACTTCAGCTCTTGGTCGGCAGCAATCCCACCTTCGTCGCCACTATTATGTAGTGGGTCCGACGCAAGGAAGAGACGCCAGCCGGTGTGTGAGTTCAGCTCTTTATTGGAAGGGGGTAGTGAACTGGGGAATGAGGGCTACCTGGCCTCCTTAAATACCTAGCCAGGTAAGCGGACAGCCAATGGGGTTGGCCCTAGGTTTCCCACCGAAACTGGGTTTCCCGCCGAAACCGTCCAGGCCAACGCCCCCTGGTGGCTGTTGCTATGCAGGTGCCTGCATACATAACAAGGCTCGTCCTTCCCACTCAAGAGGCCCTCAGCAGCTCCTCGGCTCCATCCAAGTCGAAGAAAGTGGAGGCGCAGCAGTGGGAGTGCTCTCAAACAATAAGAGCCAGGTGCGCTGCTCGCTCATGTGCGCCCGCCTTGAGAGCAATCCCGCTGCTGCGCCTCCGCTTTCTTCAACTTGGATGGAGCAAAGTGGGCAGGAGAACGAGGAGAAGAGCGGTGAGGTTTTGTGCCAGCTGGCCGGCCAGGTAAAGGGTAGGTCGGGTGATGGTGGCTGGCTGGCTGAGGGGATCATGGCCACTGGGGGGGGATCTGCCAAGCCTCATGACAACGGCATTGGTAGCTCCCCCCACCTGGCCCATTGCCCCAGCTACATACAAGATGCTTGGCAGAACCACCACCACCACCAGGCCCCCAATTGGACCCACGCAGCACCTTCTTTCCAGCTCCGACGCGGTCCTCCATCACTTCCTCCACCACCGTGTGCAGTCTTACAAACAAAAGAAGTTTGTGGGCAGTCTCACAAACTTCTTTTGTTTGTTGGGCTGCCCACAAACCTCTTTTGTTTGTGGGACTAAAAAAATTTCAATCAATCAATTCCAACTTTGTGAGATCTTTTTTTTCCGTGAGAAGTTGGAATTGATTGATTGAACTTTCTTTTTTAGGTGGTGGAGGACTGGGAGCCGCAGGACTGGGAGGGATGAAAGAGCCACAGGTTGCCGACCCCTACCTCTTGCTCAAGCTGGAAACCCTATATCATTTCAGACAAATCCTTGTCAAAACTCTTCTTAAGAGCTTCCAGTGTTGTAGCACCCACAACTTCTGGAGGCATATCATTCCACTGATTAATTATTCTAACTATCAGGAAATTTCTCCTTATTTCTAGGTTGGGTCTCTCCTTAATTAGTCTCCATCCATTACTTCTTGTCCTGCCTTCAGGTGCTTCATGGAGGACGGCGGCGTCGGTGGCGACACCCGCCAAAGACTCCAAAGTCAGCTGATGGTCGGTGGGGCTTGCAGGGAACTCGGTGGCATTGGCGGTGCTGGGCAGGGAGATGGCAATGCAGTCAGCGACCCAGCGACGCCCTCCGACGCATCCAGGACCCCGAAAGGGAAAGGAGCCGACGCAAGGCTCATCCTCTCCCCTCACTGAATGTCGGGCCCACGGGGCTCGACACATACCCAATTCCAGCAACTGTTCCTTATATGTTTTAGCCTCCAGTCCCCTGATCATCTTTGTTGCTCTTCTCTGTACTCTTTCTAGAGTCTCAACATCTTTTTTACATTGGGGTGAACAAAACTGAATTCAGTATTCCAAGTGTGGCCTTACCAAGGCATTGCAAAGTGGTATTAATATTTCACATGATCTTGATTCTATCCCTCTGTTAATGCAGCCTAGGATTGCATTGGCATTTTTGGCAGCTGCAGCACAATGGTGGCTCATATTTAAGTGATTATCCACTAGGACTCCAAGACCCCTCTTGCACTTATTGCTATTGAGCGAGGTACCACCTATCCTATACCTGTGCATTAGTTTTTTCTTGCCTAAATGTAAAACCTTACTTTTCTCACCACTGAATTTCATTTTGTTAGATAGGACCCATTGGTCAAGTCTATTGAGATCCTTCTGGATCTTGAAACTATCTTCTGGGAGGTTGACTATTCCTGCCAGTTTAGTGTCATCAGCAAATTTGATTTCCCTTCTGTCCCCTCATCTAAGTCTATCCCCATCATTTAAATCAAACTGCTACTAGCTTCTTCACAGAAGAAAGATCTTAGCATTGACAAAACTAAACCTTCCTGTACTGTATAAAGAGGGATCCTTGCTGAAGGATTGCATTATAACTTTTTGTTAATTGGTTTTAAAATAAGAACAGTAAAAAAGGGAAAAACAAAAGGAACAAAATACCATGATACATATGTACATTGTTAAAAAATACAAAACAAGTGTTTAAAAAAATAAGTAAAAAATTCCAAAGGAAAAATAATAATATATAAAGCATAATATATTGTTACAACAGTAGACAGATACAATTATATATAATTATCAAACACAAGCATTATGTAAGTAAAGATAGATGGAGATGGATAGATATATAGAGATGATAGATAGATCATCATCATCATCATTTTAGTCATTGTCTGTCCACTGCAGGATGAAGGCCTCTTCCACATGTTTCCAACCAATGCAGTCCTGAGCTTTCTTTTGCCAGCTGGGCCCGCAATACTTGGTGATGTCATCAATTCACCTTGTTTTAGCTCTCTTTTATGGACACTTTTTATCGACTGGGATCCATTCAATGACTGCATTGGTCAACCTGCCATCAGTTCTTCTTCCTATGTGGCTGGCCCATTTCCATTTCAATTTTTTTACTCTCTTGATGATATTGTATACTTTTGTTTGTTCTCTAGTCCACAGGCAGGCCTTTCTATCTTGTCTTGTAATACCGAGCATATATCTTTCCATGGCTCTTTTGCCACTCATAGGTTTTGTGTTGATTGAGGTTAGTGTCCATGTTTCACCGGCATATGTTAGAGCAGGTAGCACACACTGATGGAAACTTTGTCTTCAGACATAGGGGGAGGTTGTTCTTGAAAATTATGCTTAACTCGCCGAATGCATGCCAACCACATTTAACACGCCATTTAATTTCCTTTATTGTCACCTACCATTGAGATCCATTGGCCAAGGTATACCGTGTTTCCCCAAAAATAAGACCCAGTCTTTTTTTTTGCCTCCCAAAGAGGCACCGGATAATATTTGTGGTGTGTGTGTGTGTGTCTTTTCCACTCATCTTGCAACAGTGGCACTGACAGCCCCACCCAGCTGGCCCACTTCTTCTGCAGCTGAGAACTGAGCTATGGATTGAATCCATAACTCAGTTCTCAGCTACACAGGCCTTCCAGAAAGGCTTCTGACTGCAAAATGCAGGCCAAGCTCCATTCTCAGCTGGAGAATGAAGCTGCTCCTTCCGGCGAGGCAAGTGTCAATCCATGGGAGGCCTGGCTGCAATGTTAAGCTCCAACCCCCCAACCCCATTCTGGCTCAATTTTTAGGTCTGCGCCTTGCCCTAAAACTAGGGTTTATTTTGGGGGTAGGGGTTATTTTAGGCCCACCTCCCAAAAATCAAGCTAGGGCTTATTTTCGGTGTAAGTCTTACTTTCAGTGAAATATGGTACTGTATGTAGTGGTCTAGTACATCTAATTCTTCTCTAGACAGATAAATGATACAGATAGATAGATGATAGATAGATAGATAGATAGATAGATAGATAGATAGATAGATAGATAGATAGATAGATAGATAGATAGATAGATAGATAGATGATAGATAGATAGATAGATAGAGACAGACAGACAGACAGACACAGACAGACAGACAGACAGACAGACAGACAGACAGACAGACAGACAGACAGATGATAGTTAAATGATAGATACAGTAGTGGCCAAAATTGTGGAAACCTTTTGGGAAAAGTGTACATTTGAGGTTTGATGGCTAATAACACCACTTTTTTTGGAATAGTACCATAAAATTATATATCAATGGAAAGATAATTTAATCAAGAATGTAATGCAATAACTTTTATGAAGGACTTGCTATTGGAATAGCAATTTATAAAGAAGAAAAGTGAAACATGTAGAAAAAATGAGATATACAAAAATTATCACCTAGAAAAAATGAGATATACAAAACTTATCACCATAGAAAAAATGAGATATACAAAAATTATCACCATGTCAGTTAATACTTAGTTAAAGGTAAAGGTTCCCCCACACACATGTGCTAGTCGTTTCCAACTCTAGGGGCCGGTGCTCATCTTTGTTTCAAAGCTGAAGAGCCAGCGCTTGTCCGAGGACGTCTCCGTGGTCATGTGGCCGGCATGACTAGACACCAAAGGCGCACGGAGCACTGTTACCTTCCCACCGTGGTGGTCCCTATTTTTCTACTTGCATTTTTACATGCTTTCAAACTGCTAGGTTGGCAGAAGCTGGGACGAGTAACAGGCGCTCACTCTGTTATGCGGCACTCAGGATTCGACCTGCCAAACTGCCGACCATCTGATCAACAAACTCAGCGTCCTAACCCACTGAGCCACTGCATCCCTAGAATACTTAGTTGGGTAACCTTTAACATGAATTACGCCCTTACAACGTCTTACCATGGAGTGAACCAAGTCCTTTAGTTCTGCAGCTGTTATAATGTGAAACCAAGACTGAATGATTGCTTCTATTAACTGGGTTTTATTGCTGCGTTGCTTCTGACTAACAAGTTTCTTTAGTCGGCTCCATAAATTTTCAATTGGGTTAAGGTCTGGGCTATTCCCAGGCCTTTCCAGCAGTGGAATATGATTATCCTGAAACCACTTTTTGCACACAGCAGGAACATGACATGGAGCTGAATCCTGTTGAAATATAAATGATTCGTTGTCTTGGAAAAGATCATGTGTGGAAAGCTTCAGTTTGGGCTCAAGTATTTCATTAATGTATTTTTGGCCATTTATATTCCCATTAATCACACAAATTCTGCCCACACCTTTTGATGTCATACAACCCAGATCATAACACTGACTGGGTTTCACAGTACATGTAATACAATCAGGATGCAAATCTTCACCGGTTCTTCTCCTTACATATTTTATGCCATCACTACTAAACAGGGAGATCTTGGTCTCATCACTCCAAATAACACGGTTCCATTGTTCCTCTATCAAAGTAACATGGGTTTTAGCCCAATCTAGTCTTTTCAACCTTTGTTTGAGAGATAAAAGTGGCTTTTTTGTGGAATTCTAGATTTTAGCCCAAATTCCTGCAGTCTGCGCCAAACAGTCCTTGCACTCAACTTCACAGCATTGCACCATTTCATCTTGTATGCACCCAGATGATTTTCTTCTGTCACGTAGGCACAGTCTCTTAATTCTTCTATCATCACTTGCTGCTGTGCACCTTTTCCTGCCTTTAACAGTATGGTTTTGTAGTGACTGAGTCTCCTTATACCTCTTCAAAAACTTAGAAATGCCACCTTTGGTTAAGTTCCCACCAATTTTTCTTTTAATTTCTTTCTAACTGTAGCCTTGTTCACTTAATAATACTAGTTTACATCGCTTTCTGAGCAACCAATCAACTCTTTGCACCATTACTTTAATTTTATTACGTTTTACAAGTTCACTAAATGAAAGAAAGAAAAAAACCCAACCAACTTGATAGTGATCACATAACACACTGATAAATGTCCTCCTCTCAGTGTCAATACATGACATCAATAACTGAATCCTACTGTGATCTGATTGGCTCTCTAAACATTCATGCTCATTGGCTATAATCAGATGAAAGCTACCTGATATCAACCTAAGCAAGTTGTGCTTCCTTTTTCTGGTTATTTGGCTATAACCTTTCATAGAATACAGATAATTGAACAAACTTTGTTGCATTGTTGTTAGCTGCAAAGTCGTGTCCGACCCATCGCGACCCTATGGACAATGTTGCTCCAGGCCTTCCTGTCCTCTACCATCTTCTGGAGTCCATCTAGGCTCACGCCTACTGCTTCAGTGACTCCATCCAGCCACCTCATTCTCTGTTGTCCCCTTCTTCTCTTGCCCTCAATCTTTCCCAGCATTAGGCTCTTCTCCAGTGAATCCTTCCTTCTCATTAGGTGGCCAAAGTATTTGAGTTTCAGCTTCAGGATCTGGCCTTCTAAAGAGCAGTCAGGGTTGATCTCCTCTAGGACTGACCGCTTTGATCGCCTTGAAGTCCAAGGGACTCGCAGGAGTCTTCTCCAGCACCATAGTTCAAAGGCCTCAATTCTTTGGCGCTCAGCCTTTTTTATGGTCCAACTTTCACTGCCATACATTGCAATTTGTTGCATTACATTCTTGATTAAACTATCTTTCCACTGTTATATAATTTTATGGTACTACTCCAAAAAAAGTGATGTTTCCACAATTTTGGCCACTACTGTACATAGATATTATAGATATAGAGATAATAGAGATAAATAGATGATAAATATAGAGATAGATAAATGATAGATAAATGATAGGTGATAGGTAGATAGGTGATACACAGATATAGATATTACACTTACATAACTATTGTTATGAGCCGTAGTGGCGCAGTGGATAGAATGCAGTGGTACAGGTTACTTCTGCTGACTGCCGGCTGCCAGCAGTTTGGCACTTCAAGTATCACGGCTTAAGGTAGACTCAGCCTTCCATCCTTCCAAGGTCGGTAAAATGAGGACCCAGATTGTTGGGGCCAATATGCTGATTCTGTAAACCGCTTAGAGAGGGCTGTAAAGCATTATGAAGTGGTATATAAGTAAGTCCTCTTGCTATTGCATTAGAACTTGATAATGTAATCATCCACTTTGATGGAAAGAGGACTAAGTCAGAAGACTAAGTCCTGTAAGACACAGCCTCTGGCAATACCCTCTGCAAAAGAGTGTATGGGGAGCCACAGGCCTTTAACAATTCAATGAATTGCTTTTCTGTATCACATTAACTCCTCTCATTCATATTGAAGGCTTCTCATCCACTCTCACAGACTGAATGGATCTGCATAATTGAGAGAAGGGTAAGTATGGCTTTGTCCTTGCTGAATGAAAAGTCTGCTGGAACCCATGGCAGATTTTGCAACAGCCATCAGAATTACAGAGTTAGATATTCTAAGATACCAGAGGTTTCCCTGATTCTAAAATAAAGCACGATTAAATATCAATGTATTTTTTCTAAGCTAGTTAATGTTTAATCATGTTTCAGTTCATTGGTTTGGCTGGGATGAACTTTGGGGTTGGCCACAGAAGGGGTAAGCGTGTTGATGCACGTCTTTCACTGGAAAGGTAGGTTACAGATCCCGGTAATAAGAATGGTACATTTCAACCACTCCTTTTGCCTCCCCTCCCCCTCCCCATCCAAATGCTGCTGGCCAAGCCTGCCTGTCACCCTGCCCCCATCCAAATGCTGCTGATGAATGTGACACCACGCCCTCCCCCCCCAGCACCCCCTATATTGCCACCACCAGAAGCACCAGAGGCGTGTTTAATCATCCCACAGGGGGAATCGGCTGTGAAGACTTGGGTCATGATACATCGGCCACGACTAGGCAACCTCAGAGAAGCAGCGTAGTAGTAGTGGCAGTGGTATATCACCAGCGGAAGACCAGCTGTGGACAAAAGCCCATGGTGGGTTAGCCGGGTTGGAAAAGCCGGGCTGAAATTAGCAGGGTCATGTGGCCATGATGAATTGTCCTAGATCCCTAGCCATGTGAGCTACCACACTCCCTTTAAGTAAGGTAACAGTGTACAAACTTAGCCCACTCTTTTTCAAACTTAAACCATTTAGTTCATATTCTGCCCTGTCTCTTACTTCCTCATTATACAAATTCTTTGGCAGGCAGATCAGGTGTTCCATTTGTTATAGTCAACAAAATCTTAATAAAATCAATAAAGCAGAAAGAGCTATTTGGGAGGTGGACATCTTTGCCCTTTCCATTATCCTCTGAAAGTTTAGCAAGGTGAATTGGGGTGCCTACTTCTATATCTAACCTCTAAAGCTGACAGGTATCATTCCATCTATGGTTGAAATGTAGACTGCAAAATCTAAAGCAATATATTAATAGCATGGGGGATAATATTAATTCTCCAGTATGATGAGCATTCTTTAATACTGCTCTTTTTGTTCTTGCCATGTAAACTGATCTTTTGCAGTCCCGTGGCACCCACTCTGTATGTTGTACCTGTCTTGATTCAAAAGATTTTACTACTTCTGCTGGGATTTCATCAACCCGTGAAGCTTGTGGTTAGCAATATTTTCTAGGGGCATTTAACCTCACTTTCCAGAATGCCTGTTTATAGCTCAATGACCAAACTTTTGTACATGTCATTGATTTGGGGGTCTTTTTGTACAGTTCTTTTGTATGCTTGTGCCATGTTTTCTTTATTTTTTCTTTCTCCAACAGATCTTTGCCATTTTTGTCTTTTAGCATGCTCATCTTTGTATAGAGGTTTTCCTTGGTTTCTGCAATTTTCTTAAATAAATATCTTAATTGTTGCTCTGGATTTCTAAGTACATGATGCAAAAGGGCATTGGCAATGACAGTGGCACAAGGGGTACCGTTTATATTTAACATTACTCATCTGGATCCAATCCTACCCCAAATTGTCATCTCAAATGGCTTGGGTTATGTCACTAGGTTGTCTGAGAGCATTTCCCATCTCTGCCTGTCCTGCCGGCAAAAGCAGTTGCCTGTGCTATATTGGATCAAATTGTTTGGCAACGGGATTTTCACTATGCCAAATCTGGATGGGGGGTACAAGGGACCTTTTAAAGAAAACAAAAGAAAAAAGCCAAAATTTGTTAAAGCAGAGACAAGCAAGTTATGCCGTCTAGAAAGGGACTCCAGTGCCACAAATATTGCCCAACTAAAATATAGCAACTCTGCAGTGGTCCAGAAGCCAAGCTGGCGAGAGCTACATTTCTGTAACAGTTCCAGTTTCCCCACTATTGTACTCAGCTGCCTTCCCTAGCCTTAATCAATGCATGTTGGATTTAATACAAGTCAGTAAAAAATACTGTCTGGCGAATGGATTGTGAGCAAGAACTGACCAAAGAGACAGAGTTTCTCCCTGGGTCTATCTCCTCAAAGCCAGAAATTCTTCCCCCAGTTCTTTCTCAGGCATTGAGGTCAGGAAAGCTGTTGCTACAATTTTCCCTGGTGGTTGGAGCCAACGTATGCCTGCCCAGCAAGTGCAAGATTGCGAAACTGGCCCTGTCTTTGGGAATGACTGGGGAACAGTGGGATTGCCCCCAGAGTCAGTGTGAGTAACAGGTCCCCGGGGGACAAAGCCTTCCTCGCCTTTCTGGAAGCATTAGTGAGGAACAGAGATCAGAGGAGATTGGCTGGTTATTGCAAGTCAGATGGGTTTGGGGTATTTAAACACCTGAGTCTCATGTCTGTAGCAAATAGGAAGCCAAGCAAGTTGTAATATAAAAGAAGGCCGACATCTTCACCAGATGGGTGCAAACAGATTGCCTGTAAATATGGATCTATCTTCCAGCCAGATCTTTAGAGAGTGGCAGCCAAGGCAGGCGGGGGAATAAGAAGAAGAATGAGTGAAGGAGTCCTTTAGTATTGTGCCCTCTTTACGAAAAGCTTTAATTCTGGGACAGAAAATGCTTCGGAATTAATGCTGGAGGGAGAACAATCCCTTTGATGGTTAATAGGAGATAAACAACGGAGAAAAAGGTGGAGAGGGGCCAAGCCCCATCTTTTAAAATAGGCAAGTTTTGTTTACTGGGAATTCGACTCTTGCTTTCATTTCCTCTGGCAGAAAGCTGCACAGATGCATAGCCCTGATGAGGTTACCCCAGACTTCTCACAGAATGACACCCTCACCAGTGATAGTGCACCAGGTCAGCAATGATAAAGTTAGAAGGTCTTCTGAGGTCCCTTTAACAGAAGCTACTTCTCAGTGGACAGTACTTTCTAAGGGAAAGGGACTGACCGTTGCTTTTCTTTTGAGGCCGATGAATGGCTACTACTCAGGAGCCCTTATTGCAGGGGTTGCATTTCAGCCCATCTGCCTCTCCTGTTGCAACCTGTTCTGCCAACACACATCTCCCAAGTGACACCCAGTGTCCAATTCCATTCATTGCAAGACACCCTCCCCGGAATGCTTGTTCGCAGGGGACCTCGCTCCTCTTTGTGCATCTGCGGTGTCTCTTGCCTCCTTTTCTGCCACGGTGTCAGCTAGGATATGGGGTAGGAAGCTGAAAAGGGCAGGAGCCACATGGCAGAGAGGACGGGGCAGGTTGGTGGTTGCCCTTTGGACAAAGAGGGATCCCTGGGGAAGGAGGAGTGATGTCACTGAAAAAGGAGCCAACTTCTTTCCTTTTTATCATGAGATTGGCTACATGGGTGCTTTAATATGAGGAAGATCTTTATAAAAAGAAAGGAAAGAAAAATCATTCTTAGTTATGTTCAGTACAATATAAAACAAATCCGCTCTTGGTATAAAACATACAGACGTCTCTGCTCCAAACTGTTAGTTCACACTTGTAAGTGTGGGGATGCTTTAAAAAAATCACCACATCCCAATGCACTTAAATACACACATATAGACAACTTGTTGGGTAACAACAGGGAAGGATAGAAAAAATTAGGAGGAATATTATCTGGATTTTAGATCTGGCCAAAACATTGCCAAAATTTCATTGCCAATGTCAGGAAAATTCAAGAAATAGTTGAGTGATTTGATTTAATTTGTTTTACATATGTGCCCATCTTAAAAAACAAAATTCTGGGCAGAAAACAATTAACACCAAAAGCTGGCATCTCCACTATCCTTCTCTGATACATCCACTGAGACTCCAACATCATCCTATCCTAAAGTTTGGAATTCATTAAGTCCCAGATAGGTTTAAACTTCTAGAAGAGTAGAAAGCAGGAACAGACTCCTAGGAATGGAAAAATGGGGATAGAAAATCCTGTACCCACCTTTCTGCTGATGTCATTAGTAGCCTTATTTTAGCTCTCAAACATACAGCAGCTTAACAGTTGCCCACCCACCTGTGCATTTCTAGAAAAATATAGCTGTGGTTAAACAGAGATGGACTGGTCAATCCTTCAAATTCAGAAATCCCTATCAACCATGAAGAAAATTAGAATATGAGACCAATAAACAAGAAGAAACTTAAAAGTGTGAAAAAGTACAGATAGTCCTCACTTAGCAATCACATTTGGGATCAACAACCTGGTCATTAAGCAAATCAGTCACTAAGTGAAACCACGTGTTTATGATCTTACTTCAGTTTTCCTTTGCTTTATGAAGATTGTAAATCTGAGGACTGGTTGTAAAATTACTTTTTCATCTCAATCATAACTGCAAGCAGTTGCTAAACAAGGGTGTTGCTAAAGGAGGTCTGTTTGAAATTCAAATACAAAGAAGCAGGAGAAACCCTTTCCCTTCCCTCTCTCCCATTCCACACATTCAGAAGACAAGGGTGCTGCAACCCACCCCTCCCACCCCCAAATTGGACAGCAGGAGAGAGCCGGCACCCGTGTGAAAAGACGGTAGCAGCTTGGCTGGGCAGTGACAGCCTCCTATTTTCAAGGCTGACCTGAGGACTCTCCACCCTGTAGGACAAGATGAAAGTGCCCAGGTGACAGAGTGCCAGCTGGTGCCATCTGCCATGGTGGCAGACACAGAGAGGATTCCACCCATCTGTTCCCCCACTTGGGTCGCAGAGGAGGCAGCCTTGAACCTGCTTTGGAGAGGAGCTCTCTGGCTGGAATCAGCCTACCCTTCTTTCCCCAAAGAGACCTCAGAGTGACTTAACCCACCCTGGTTGACTGGACTCGAAAGGAAAAAAATGCGGTTGCAGCATGGGCCGGGGCAGCAAGGAAATTAACAAGAGTCACACATGTCCCTGCTTTGGTGGGGAGGGGGGATAGTGGGAAGAGGGGGAGTGCTGGGCCTACTTCTCATGTTTCCGTCTGGCAGTCCCAGTTCCAGACTGCAAAGCAGCACGTGCCACCAACAGGGAGCAGAAGGGCAGAGGGAAATTATTACACACAGACACACACACCACTCCAAGGAGTCTGGGATTATGCCACGTTTCTAGGGCACTAGAAATCTTCTCCCATCTTGGCAGTCTCAAGGCTTCCTCATCTGCCGTTCCAAAGTGCAAAGAGCAGCCATTTCTGTTCCAGGGATGAGGGGGCAGGTTGAGCACGGAGCCTCTCCCACCCAGCTTCCAGCCTCCAGCAGCCTCACTTTTCCCCATGGCCCTTGAAACCCCTGTGCCCTTCCTCCCTGAGGGGCCTGGGCCAACAGAGTAGCCCCCACTGCTCAGATGCCTTACAAAACTAAGGCCATCTCCACTTGGAACTCAGCATCCATCTTTCCATGCCACCGGCACTTGTGAAAAAAGTCTCTAAAGAACTGGCGCACACCTGTCCTTCAACGCTGCTCTGCCTGCTATGCTAAATGGCACAGAAGAACCCAGACCTCCTTTTTTCCCTTTCAACAATTGAGCCCACTTAGAAACTTCATGGGGAGGAAATGGAGACTGCAGGGTTGGTTAAAAGAGAAATACAAAAACTTAGCATATGAACTGGTTGCTATTCTTAAGGCCAGATTTCTTCTTCCTCCCAAATCAACCCCCAGGTGTGCAACTTAAGAACTCTTAGCCACCAAATTTCCATTTTGATTCCATCTCGTTCTTATGGCCCCCAAGTTGAACCAGTTATTTAATCCAGGTGCTTAGAGGTGACGCCCAAAGCCTTTGGAGGATCACCAGCTTTCTTTATACATCTTGCTTTCCATAATGTAAGATGTTTCAAATTATGTAGCTAAAAGGTAAAATGGTGACTATTGGGATCAAAGCTGGCACCAAAGGTCAGTTTATCCATAAAGCCAGAGCATGTTGAAGGGTGTCTGACTGAACTCCACTAACTGGGAAAGCTACAGACTCACTGCTCCCTTTCCTCCAATAGATTAGTGCAACAGAGCAGATAGAACAGCTCACTAGCGAAGGGCAAATGTCCGCGTGGGGCCAATGACCCAGCCATTCTGCTCAGGGCAGCATCAGCTGGACCACTTTAGCCAGGCCAAAAATGAGATCCATCCTTCCAACATTAAATCAGTCCTCGCTTCCCAACCGGTAGAACAAATCTGGCTAGCTCCAGGAAGAAGCACATGACACATTGTCCTGGGCTGCCTTTGTGTGCACCTCACGGGTAGGGAGGAAACTCAGCCAATGTTCCCCTGTGACCAAGCTTACTGGCCAATTCCCACACTGACCACAGCCCCTTAGTGACCTGCAATCATCTGTTTGGTGGCCTCTTGACATCTGACTAGCAAGAACTCACGGAATGGGAGATATTCATAGTCACACTTGTCTAATGAGTGATCTACTTTTCTACATTCAGTGTAAGCACCCCAGACATTGGGAATGGAGGCCTGCAGGTAAAGAAACTGGGCTTGCATCCCATATATGAGCTGGATTGTGCAAATGATGTTGACCCTCTGCATGGAAAGATTTGTCTACTTCTAATGAGGCCAAACGGATGCATTCACCAACACGGACAAAGATAGTACATTGTTAATGGTGCAGGCAGGTTGCCATAATGCCCTGCACATATTCCCCCCCCCCATGTAAACACAACTGAATTCTGTGTTCCACAGTGAACAGACATGATAACCCAGAAAAAAGCAGCAGCATAACAAATCCATTCTACTTCTGTGTACTTAGCAAATGAAAACTGGGCCTGCTCTGATGCCTTTCTTTTGGGGGGACTTCAGATTCCTACCTACACAGATGTTCTTTCTTTTTGTTACCTTTCCACTGGTTACTTTGGAAACTGCATTTCCTTCAAGTGTTTGGGGGAAGCTGATCCGAGTGCCCTCATTTGACATTAGCTTACTCCTGAATTACGGGGGTGGGGAGTGTCAAGACTTAATGGACTTCACAAGCTCAGTTCGCTTTGATGCGATTTAAGGGTTTTTCAACTGAATGTTTTTTTTCCTAGACGTACACAGGTCAGAAAATATCTCTCCCTATTTTCAGTCCTGCTAGTGAACTGGACTCCGAAAATAAACAGCTGGCTGCTTTCTATCCATGACTGAGCTGCAGGCTTAGAAAATAAATTCTCTCAGTGGGATCTCTGTGCCCCTCTCAAGCTGCTCTTTATGGAGGGCCACCAGATGCTCTCTGAACTTGGTGGCATCAGTCAATTAGCCTGGGTAGACCCAGACTAGAGATTTCCTTCAAGCAAGGCATGAAAATAAAGTAGTTGCTTAGTGGCAGGTCAAGTGGAAGGAAGAAAATCTGTTTTCCTTCCGCCAAGTACAATTTACTATGTGCAAGAACACATACCACTCTGTCCTGGACTTTACTATCAGTCTTTCCTTTCAGTTTTCTCAAAGCCTGCTGGATATCAGTTGCAGTCTCCATGCATCTGGAAGTCTCCAGGTTGGAGAAGAAAACTTTAAATTATTAGATGGATGGCCCAAAGTTGCTTCTGTCAAGGATCTTACCATCTGTTCCTACAGATGTATCCTGCATGAAAAAAGGAAAATGCAGCTATTTTGGATGCTGTTAAGGACCTGACCCTGGTGTGCAGTGCTGCTTCTCAAAAGCCTGTTTGTTTCAATGGGGACTTTCATAGGGAAATGTCCTTACTGGTAGCACTTTTGCCTTGCAACTCTCTTGCTCAAGCACCAAGGGTGTGGCTCCTCTTGACCTTGACACCATAATCTGATGTAGGTCAGGTAGCTCTGACCTTCAGCATGTGTGTCTGCAGAGGATGGGTGAGGTGGAGAAAATATAAAGTGTATGTATGCACTGGTGCAAATTTGTCTAAATCAATCCTGCATTTTCAAAATAATACAAAAACTCCTTTCTCTTGCTCAAAATCTACATCCTTTCCATAATTTTGCCGGTGAGATACAAAAACAGGTGGAAGAGTCCATTTCCACGAGTCCCATTTTTGTTGGCAGAGAAATCTGTCAGATTTCCAGGTTATACAAAACAACTTGACAGACTGAATTTAAAAAAGGCAGGCAAATGACCTTCTTTTATTGGTCTACTATAAAAAGCATCCTTTCACACTGTATTGTGGTTTGGTATGCTGGCCTGACAGCCGCGGATAGAAAGATATTAGAGGGTGGTGAGCACAGCACAAAACATCATGGGCTGTCCCGACACCACTGGATGACATCGCCAGGGCTCACTGCCTTGGAAGAGTGAGGAAAATTCTCAGGGATGACTCACACCATCAGTACCTCTTTACTCTTCTACCATCGGGTGGGAGACATAGAAGTATAGCCAGCCGCACCAACAGGCTGAAGAACAGCTTCTATTCATGGGCTGTCAGGCTCCTGAACAGGAACTAATTCTATGTATGATTGACTTGTGGGGCCGGCGCACTGTGCAATTTAGCTCACATGGTGTAACAAGATGGTGGGATCTGTTGTCACTGGGAGTTGTTGGGGGGCATGAAGGGAGGCTCAGCCAATCTCACTGTATACATGTTGCACTTTGATAATAAAGGTTCATTCATTCATTCATTCACTCACTCAAAGATGACCATTCTCCTGCAGAGGGAGTCTTTCTACCACAGATCTAGGGGCAGACAGACAGTGACCTGCCACCTTGCTGTGGCTGTAGCAGTCCTGCCCATCTCCAGGATGCAAGTCAATTCAGGTCCTACCAAACTACTTCCAAAGCAGGCACTCTGGGTGAAGAGTGACACATTCTTTGCCTCTCCAGAGAAGCAATGCTCCTTTTCCCTCCATCTCTTGGGAGGACCTCAGTATGTCTAGCTAGCAGCAGCTGGATAGGTTGAGAAGATGGTGTTCTTCTGCATGGCTGGAGGACATGAGGACAATGCCGTGTATGCGTGCATGTAGCAGAGCCCAAAAACAGCAATGTTACCAAATGGCCAGGCTAAGATGCCAGACTTAACCATCTGTCATGCCTGGGTCTGTTCTCCACCTGGCAGAATTAGCAGCTCCCACTCAGCTTCAGCCTTGCCAAAGCCTCTGAATATAACATATAAAGCAAGAAATAGGAGGAAAGAAAGAAGTCCCTTAATTAAAAAGGGAGAAAAAAACCCTCTGCAAGCAACTATAAATGACTCTGTAACCTCTGCATCTATTACAAATGGCAACATGATATAAAGGCTGTCTTATTCCTTCATATAGCACACCCCTTGGTCCATCCTTCCTTTTATTATCTGAGCTTAAGAACTGGGGAAACAGGGATTGGGAGCCCTGAATTTCTATAAGTCATGATGTTTGTAAGTTGAGGCACCCATGTGACCGGATCCAACTTTATGACTTGTTCTGTTTGTTAAGCAAATTCATGTACTCCTATGGGCATTTTTTGTTGGAAACCAGCAGAAAAGCCTGGAAACTAGTAAAAAAAAGAATTGAAAAGATATCTGCAGACCCCTCACATCCTGGACATAAATTCTACTCCTTCCCTCAGGATGACATTATAGGGCTTTGTATACCAAAACAACTAGACACAGGGACAGTTTATTCCCTTATCCCTCACTCTGCCGAACACATAATTCTCACAGTGCTGCCCAGTGTCTATATATACTTACCAATGTAGTGTGGCTGTAGTGTTATTAATTATCATTATTTTCTTTACTCCTCATCTTTTATTAATATTATTATTTTGTTGCTATGCATATACATTGAAAGCTTCTGTACCGAACACAAATTCCTTGTGTGTCTAATCACACTGGGCCAAATAAAATATTCAGTTCAATTCAATTCAATATTGTAAATTGTGGTTCACGTGACTGCGCAATGCTGCAGCCAGCCGTAAAGGTGAGCCAATTGCCAAGCACCCAAAATGCAGTAAAATGACCATGGGAGTGTGTGCAGAACTCTGGAAGTGTAGCTTTTGAGGGTGTTCACTGTAATTTCAAACAGTCACAAAAGTGACGAGTCATTAAGCAAGGACCACCTTTAACATTGGGATGATGCATGTAAAGCTCTTAACAGGCATATAACACATTAAAGTTAAACGTGTTAAACATACATTTCCAAGCCTTATTCATAAATATTCACTTTATTCATATGTTTTCATCTCAAAAACATTCCAACAAGGACCAAGGCACTAAAATTATGCAAAATTCTGATCTACTCCCTGAATAAGGGGAGATAAAACTTGTTATCATTCTTGTCTTCCATCATTCACTGTCAGTAATTCAGTGCTGCATCATGGCACCAGTTGAGGTATTTCCAATCAAGTTAGATGGGAGCAGAACACCAGGTAGAAGCAGCTGGCTGACTGACTGATTTGCCTCAAGCCAAGAAGTTCTTTCTAGGTTTTTAGCCCCATTTTGCCAAATAAAATTACTAAGAGCTGAAAAGTGGCAAGTGAATTCCTTTTAACCAGATTGGTTCAAGCTGAGGCTGGCCAGCCCTCTTTTGGGGAAATTTTAATTGGATTCCTGTTCTGATGAATGGGTCGGGTGTGAGGGACTCCATAGCCTCTCCCAACGCTCAATAGTATAAAGTGGGGACAGGCTCCACAGAGCGGGTAGGAACCTCTCACTAGGAGCGCTAACTTGAGATGCAAAGAATTATATCCTTCGATTCATTACTTGTCTTCTGATGGCAGAAATCATGAAGACACTGAAGGAAGTGAGGGGTGGTGTCTCCAAAGAGAAATATTGATGACAAACAGGCTTATAGAGAAAGGAGAAAAGTTAGGAGATGAAACAATGAGGTGGTGGAGGAGAATCCTAGCCAGTTGTGTTTTCGCCACTGACAAATTTGTTCAGCTGAACTGAAGCATTTAATTAGCTTTTTTTAAAAGGAAAGTTGGATTCTTTTAAATTAGACTGGCTGGGCTGACTCTGGGGATGTTGAGATGGGAAGAGTGGAGAGAATGGTAATGGCGAAGAAGTCAAGAAAAGCTATTTGCCCTCCTTTTTCTTCCTTTGCCTGCAATTCCCCAGGGGACCCCAGGTTATTAGCAAGGCTTTTAAGCTTTCCCATCTCACTCCCTCTTCGGGGAACAGGAAAGGGGATGCCAGCTAAACAATTAAGTAAAAGGCAGTTTAAAGTTGGCAAATGCTACTTGGGGAAACGCTGTTTTTAGACTGCAGATTCTGGCTGATGAGAAGCTACTGCCAAAGGCTGGCAGCTGAAGGAAAGACAGAGACAAGTATGGTGAACAACAAAGCAAAGAAAAAGGGTTGCAGCAAAAATGACGATGGGCAAGAAGAAATAGTAGTTTCTAGACTGTGGGCTGCAAAGTACTAAAGCTGGTGGAAAGTATGAGTTCTCAGTATTCAGCACTAGATCCAAGAGAAGCACTGCAAGGCCTGGCATAGGCAAAGCTATAGATTAGTTTTACAACATTCACTTCAGTGACTGAACAGCCTCCAAACAGTGATGGGTTTTCTTGCCCCCAACCACAGGACAAACATGTTCTGGCACTTCTCTTAGTTTGGTTTCCCTGACTTGACTTCATCTCGTCCCCAGCCAGTGAATAAGAAAGGCTTCAACTGCACTTTGTGGCATGCTGGCTGGGGAATACTGGGAGTTGAAGTCCACAGTGCTTAAAACTGTCAAGGTTGAGAAACAATGATCTAACATACCTACTTTTTATAGATGAGACAGTGGCTCATACTGTGTTAACTAAGTAAGCTCTATTTAAAGACCAATAAGGATGGTTGTTTCCTATGTGTTCTATAATCTAAACATTATGTACTTTATAGAAAATATAAGCCATTATTATATCTATATTTACTACATTATCAAGCCATCTGTTTAAATTGGATTAGGACTATATATTAGAATTGTGATTGGATGGCTATATTCATTGAAATAACAAAAAAAAATGGCTAGGTAATTTCTGTGGACAGAAGAGGACTCCCAGAAGGTTGGCGTAAATATGTTTGATAAAAACAGGATAATCGAGAAGAGATTATTCATTTATAAACAGCATACTATAAGTATGTGAAAAATACAGAGAAAGGATTAAGACCAGATTATCATTCCTTGCTTCAATATTAAACAACCATTATATTTATATTTATTTATTTATATATATTTATATTTATAGTGTACAAAAAATTTGATCAGTGGAAAAATATCAATGCTTGTAGCCTGCAAAACTATGTTTATTTTTGTTATTAAGGATTAAAACAAAGATGAAATCTCTGAAATAAGCAGCTTAGTTCAAAAGAGATTACAAAACTAATGCAGAATACTTGGAATTTAAGCAAATTTGAAAAAAGTTATAATATAAAACTCAGAATATCACCCTCATCCACAAGCTGTTCCTGAAGTATGGTTCAGAATCCAAACATGTTAGAAAATGTATGACTGAATGGATGCAAAATCCAAATAGAACAATTTATATACTACAATGGGAATATCAATGGAAGATATTAAATTTACTGTTAATATTATACTTAAGAGAAGACAAATGCACAATGTTTTGCTGCTGATATATTGTTTCATTGCTGTTAGCCCTACCAGGTAGATGAGACCAAAAAGAGATGCTATGTAGACCTAAAACTACTTTAAGATTGACTATAGTACAGAATCTTGCAGGTCTGAATGTGCTTCCCCTCTTTCCTTGTTTATATATCATGTGAAGGGGTGGGGGCTGTCTGAAATGTTTTTGTAACCTTCCCCTCTCATCTGGGCTTAAGCAATGTTTATCTACAGTACATATTGCCCTGGTAACAAATCTTCCTCTCTCCATAAAGGTCACCCTCTTTTTTCCCCAAAATTTCTGATTGTCAAAATGGTCAATTCATATTCCAGAAACTGCTGGAAACACAATAATTATGCCAGATCATTATTAGGCCTACCTTACTGATTTATTCTGACTGATGAGTCTTATTATATTGACTTATGCTAATTACTAGACACTGACTTAATCAGGAATGTTTCTAAAATGCCAAACTGATTTGAAAAACTACCTGGTAAGTAAAACATCTTCCCAAAATAAAAGAAAAAATTAACTAGTAAAGAACTTAAAGAATAGAAAACCAATGGCAGAAAACTCAATAAGAATTTATTCAAAGAAAATTTTAAACAGATCGTGGCACTAGATGTATTTGGAATACTAGGACCTTTGCTGAGATTTTTGAAGAATTGAGTAAAGAAAATAATTGTTCCATAGGAACATAAATTGTTATAGTCCAGGCCTTTTCAACTTTATCACAGATTGTACCACTTTTAGGACATGACAATATTTGAGTACCACCAATGCTTAGCAAGGTGTCAAAAACTTGATGACTAAAAAAAAAGGGGGGGGAGATTTTGGGTTTTACTGATTAGATACATTTGTTGTTATAGAAATGGCTAGTTTATAATATTATGGAAAAGTAAAAACTTGAGGTTCAATGTTAATGCTTCCTTCTACTGCAACAGAGGAAATCTGTTCTTTTTCTCTTCTCTCCCTCACTTTCCCCCACCTTTTCCTCCCCACTGTGTCCTACTATTTGCTTTTGTATTTTTGTATTTTATTCTAAAATCTAATATTACAAACTGTAGGAAAAAAGGAAAAAAGTACCAGTTTTAATTTCTTTGGTGGCTGTTCCTTTGCTGAATCACTTTCCCTTTGCACTGACAAATGTATGATGAATTTATCCATGTTTATTAATATGCACCACTACAAGCTAGCTCAGGGGTCTTCAAATTTGTGGACTTCAACTCCCAGAATTCCTCAGCCATCATGGCTGGATGAGGAATTCTGGGAGTTGAAGTCCACAGGTCTTAAAGTTAAGTTTGTAGACCCCTGAGCTAGCTGGTTGGCCCTTCTTAGCTCTCCTTCCACACTGTAATAAGAATGCACACACACCCCAATCCCTTCCCTTGTACCCTTAAAGACACAGGAATCAAGTGCAAAGCAAGAAAGGCTCACAAAATAAATACATAAATTCTGGGTTGTTTTTTTCTTCTTTAAACTGCCTCAGGGGTGTCACGCGTCACAATGTTGCAATTCAAGACAGAAAGGCTCCTGCAATTGTGAAAAGCTTTAGTTTTAAAATTAAACCTGTTTACCTTCAAAGAAAACTTTTTAAAAGCCATAGACAGACTCAAGATAAGGGGGTAAAACTAATTATATTTGTTTAAAGGGATTAAACCTACGGAAGTCAACGCTTTGGACTCATTGCTAGCCTAAAATACAGACTAAAATATTCCAATAACCAAAGCACACAAAGGAGCCTCTGAATTACAAAACGCTGAAAAAACTGTACAAAAATCGTTATGGTAACCCAATCAAGCTGCCAGCTGATCCAGAACTAAATAAACCCACCTCCTTTCTGACATGCTGGCTTTTCATTTCATCAGCGCTGTTTGCATTCTCCTGGCTGGAGATGAACCAAGGGACCTTTTCTTCCAGCAACAGCTGCTGCTTCTCTGTCCCTGTTTCCTCCCTGCCGGCTGAACTCTTCTTCTCTTTCTCTGTTGTCTTTTTTTCCCCTTTCCTGCCCAAACCACCTCCTTTTATAGCCTCTCCTCTGCTCCCCACCTTTTTCTTCAGTTCACTTCCAACTCCCTGCTGCTTCCAGAAGCACCAATCAGCTGGAATCCTGCTGGCTCCTGGGGCTTCTGCAGAGCCCAGACAGTCCTGCAGTTGCAGCTGCCTCTCCTTCAGGCTTGGCTCCCTTCGGCTCATTCCCCTCCCCTGCTACACTTGGCTAGCAGTTGCGTACCACCTACCACATGGCAAAGTACCACAGGTGGTACGCATACCACTGGTTGAAAAGCCCCATTATAGTCTATCAGGAAAAATTGAAAACAAGGCAACAAAGAAACTGAGACTTCCTGAATACAGAATTATGCCACTAAAGGGTACTCAAGTTCCAGACAGGAAAAAGAAAAGTAAAATTTAGAAAATGTCAGATAAAAGTATGGCATTTCAACAGTTTTTGAAAAATTGTGACAAAAATTTATAACTAATCTGCCAGCAATAATCACTGCACCTGTAAATGTATTTTAAAGATTATAAAGAAGAGGTCAAGGATGTGACAGCCAACAATATGGAAAAAATTATGGGCAAACAGAATGGTACCCAAGAATTCCATAGATAGCAAAAAAAAAAACAACTAGATCATCAAACACATCAACCCAAAAGTCTCACTTGAGACAGAAATAATCAGGCTCGTGATATCATACTTCTGACATATTATGCAAAGGGAAGTCTATAATGCTGGGAAAGGTGGAAAGAAACAGAAGAGGATGACCAGCAGTAAGGTAGATGGACTCAATTACAGTAGCAGTAAGTGTACTACTGTATTTGAAGAGCTGAAGAACCAGGCTGGCAATAGAGCCTCCTGGATAAAAACTAGCTATGTCATCTAAGAGTCAAGAATGACTTGATGGCACATAATCATAATCATCACTAACTAGTATCTTCATAAATGACTTAGATGAGGGAACTGAAGGGAACTCATCAAATTTGCAGATGACATCAAACTGGCAGGAGTAGCCAACACCCCAGAAGACAAACTCAGGATCCAAAAACATCTTGACAAACTTGATAAGCCCTATCCAACAAAATGAGTTTCAATGTGGCGAAAAGCAGTTTTACAGATTGGGCAAGACCTGGCTTAAAAACAGTAACTGTGAGAGGGACCTAGTGGACAATCACTTGACTATGAGCCAGCAGTGTACAGCAGCAGCCAAAAAACCTAATACAATCCTGGGTTGTATGAACAGAGAGAGAGAATCAAGATCACGCAAAGTATTTGTACCGCTTTATAAAACCCTAGTAAGACCACACCTGGTATCCTGCAGCCAATTTTGGTCACCATATCTCAAAAAAAATATTGAGTTTGGAAAAAATTCAGAGAAGAGCAACTAAGATGATCAAAGGCCTGGAGACTAAAACATATGAAGAACGGCTGCAGGACTTCGGTTTGGCTAGTCCAGGATTAGGCAACCTTGGCTCTTTTATGACTTGTGGACTTCAACTCCCAGAATTCCTGAGCTGCCATTCGTGGTAGGAGGCCGCACAGCACTTTGGGCTGTTGCGACTGCTCACAGCAGGAGGCTGTGCGGTGTTTTGGGCTGTTGCAACCGCTTGCGGGAGGTCACATGGTGCTTCACACCATTGCTGCGCTCACAGCAGGATGCCGCACAGTACTTTGGGCCAGTGGCAACAGCTCAAAGCACTGTGCAGCATCCTACCGTGAACATCACCAGCTTGAAGCACCGCGCAGGTGATCAACTGTGAATGTAGAATATACTTAGCTTGTAATCACAAAGGTGCTTTTTCAAAAGGCAATTAGACTTTGTTTTTCTTTGAAGACATTTCACTTCTCATCCAAGAAGCTTTTTCAATTCTGACTGAATGGTGGAGGATGGAAGGATTTATATTCCCTGCTGTCACCTGATTGTTAGCACTCTTTTTGGAGGTTGTTAAGGCCACCTGGAGGTTTATTTGTGCCCTTAGGGTCTTCTGAATAGTTACATACCCATTTGCATTATTTAGGTAACCCTGAGGGCATTAGATGCTAAATTTTCTTGATAGAAATCTATCAACTGTAACCTCAGTTGTTGCTAAATTGAGTAAGTCAGAAGACAGGGAAGGAAATTTTTGAAAAGCAGTGTGTTAGAATACTGTTGATTTAAAGATTTCATCAATTTTCTTCCAACTGGCCTCGTTTTTTCACTTACATTACTTTTTTTCTTCTAGTCCAGTAGTAGGATGTAGAACGCTCAGAATTACTACCAAAATACTATTTCTGTATGTCCTGAAACTATTGATTACTTTTGTCCTAGCATCTGTACGTTCATAGTCAGACTCACAGAAACCTCACCATGCAGTTCTGGAATGTTTTAACCATAGTATCCTAGATACATGAAGTCAATGTATGGAAATCACGGTCTATGATTGTGACTGGGCACGCATTAACAAATGGAATGATGCAATTGTGAGGCTTGACATAAATTATTTTTAATTTTTTTCTTTTAATTAAAGTGGGAGGTTTTTACTTTATTCTCATAGCCGTTTCCAGGTGGTTAACAAAGGATAAGATTTCTGATGGAGGATTAAATAATATATTTCATTAATGGAGCTGATCATTATCAGACATATCAGAAATTGCATTTTGTAACAATACTGAAGATGTCAGAAAAATCTATGCTACTGCATCAGTGTCCATGCTATTAGATGTTCTTCATTGTATTACCATTCTATAAATGTACTGCATCTACTCGTATATAAAATTCATCTGCGGATAAGATGACCCTCAAATTTTTAACCAAAATACCATAAAAATCTAATTGGCCAACATGGACTTTTCATGGCATTTTGCTTAATAATTTGAGGATCTACTTATACATGGATGGGCTTATATACAATTATATATACATACCATTACATGTGGGAAATATTTTTAAAAACTATTATCATGATCCATTTTCTATTACTGTACTGTATTTTATTACACATTTCACTGTATACTGTATTTTATTGCATTGCATTTCAATGTATTTACACTATATTTCATTGTACACCCAAGGCCTTCATTTCTGTTTCTATGGCATCCTGCTTGTAATCCACAGACCTAAATGAATATTAAATTGTTAAATCCCCATGATGATGTTAAACTGCTTTTGATAACTTGTAATAAAACGGAACCACTTGTACCTTTAGGGACATTTAGGGAAAGCAGGATTGAAATCAAGGACAAATCTACAACGGATTGCACCGTTACACTGCCCCTATCCCATTTGCTAAAAATTAACACCATAGTGAACTCGTCTGGTCAATTTCAAGACATTAAGACATTTTCACATTGATATTTTTGGATGCTGAAAAAGCTTTTGATCAGTTGAATTGGCAATTTTTATTGAAAGTTGTTGATAAAATGAATTTTGGGGATAATTTTTTACATTCTCTTAGGGCTATATATCAACAACAATTGGCACAAATTATAATTAATGGGGGATTAACAGAGGTATTTAAAATTGGAAAAGGCACAAGACAGGGATGTCCACTATCACCATTGTTGTTTGTTTTAACATTGGAGATTTTATTAAAATTCTTGAATCAACTATAATAAAGGGAATAAAAATAAAACAGAACGATTATAGGTTAAGAACCTTTGCGGATGACTTGGTTTTCACATTATCTCAAACGATTCAATCGGTTATAGACTTGATGGAAATTATAACTCAATATGGGAAAGTTTCTGGTTTTAAGGTAAATAATAATACTAAAATATTATCTAAAAACATGACAATGAATGAAAAGGAATTGTTAGTTAAATTGACAGGTTATGAAATAGTGAAAATGGTTAAATATTTGGGAGTATATATTACAGTCTCTAATGTGAAATTATATAAGAATAATTATGAGACATTATGGTTAAAAGTACAAAAGGACCTAAATAATTGGAAAAAATTACAATTATCTTTGTTGGGGAAAATTGCAGCTGTTAAAATGAATGTTTTACCAAAGTTTCTCTTTTTGTTTCAAATGATACGTATTTTGAAAAAAGATGCTAATTTGGACGAATGGCAGAAGGGTATTAATAAATTTATCTGGGCGGGGAAAAACCAAGAGTTAAACTTAAGATTTTACAAGACACACGGGAAAGAGGAGGACTTAAGGTGCCTAATTTGAAATTATACTATGATGCAGTGGTTTTAACACTGGTTAGTGATTGGCTTAATTTAACAAATAAAAGAACACTTTATCTTGAGGGATGGGACTTATTATATGGGTAGCATGCATATTTAATTTATGAGAAAAAAGTTGACAAGGCTTTTAAATCTCATATTTTAAGAAGTGCTTTATTGCGTGTCTGGAAAAAGTATTATTATAAGTTAAATTATAATACCAACCTGGGGGATTCCTGGACACGCGATAGATAGTGTATCTATGGGTGTGAATTTGGATATGATTTCTTATAAGGAATTACTTAGATTGGTAGGGAATGATCGGCAATTAAAGTCGTTAGCTGAGTTAAAACAAGAAAATATTGTACAGTCCTGGTTCCAGTATACTCAATTGCAAGCTAGGTGGAAGTTAGATCAGAAGGTTGGTATTACATTAACGGATGAAAATTTGGTAAAACAGATTAAAGATCAAAATCGAGCACATATAAAGAGAATTTATAATGCTTTAATAGAATTGGATTCGGAAATGGAATTAGTTAAAGATTGTATGGTAAAGTGGGCACAAAATATTCAAGAACCGATCCCATTGGATATATGGGAGGTAATTTGGGTCAGAAATGTAAAATTTACCCAGGCCCAAAATTTAAGAGAAAATTTTTATAAAATGTTTTATAGATGGCATCTGGATCCTAAAAAGTTGTCTTGTATGTATCCTAATTTACAGCCCAAATGTTGGAGATGTGGTAGTTTGGATGCTACTTATTTTCATATCTGGTGGACCTGTAGAAATATAAAAACTTTTTGGATTAAAATTTGGTGGAACATTCAAAAGATTTTCAAGAGAAGGATAAAGTTTACTCCACAATTATTTTTATTGGGTGTTATTACAGATTGTGATACTAAAGAAACTAATTTGATGTTGAATTTGATAACAGCTGCAAGGCTATTGGTAGGGCAATATTGGAAGGATAACTTGCCTACTATAGAAGAATGGACGCTTAAAGTGTCAAATCTAGCAGAAATGGCTAAGATTTCTGCTTATTTGAAGGATCATTCACAAGAAAGATACATTTTGGTCTGGAGAAGATGGATAGATTATATTCAGAATAAATATGGGACTAAAAAGTTCCATTTAGCCTGAGTAAATTTTAGATTATTATTATTAATAGTTTATTGTAGTGGAATTTTTATTAGTTTTAATTATATGGTATTATTATTATTTTTGGTAAATAAAATAAAAATAAAAATAAAAAAAATAGTATTGTTTAATAACTTGGATATTGTATTGTTTAATAACTTGGATATTAATTTGTTTATGTTTTTACTGTTATTATGTTTATTTTTATTTTGCTTGTATTTATGTCAAAGGGGAGTTTGACATGAACTTGGTTATTTATATAGTTGGTTAATGTTAGTTAATTATGATTATTATATTTGAAACCCTGTACTCAGCTCTGGGAAGTGGGGGAGGGAGGGGGGATTTAGGGGGGGTTGGTTTTGGGGATTATATTGTAACTTTTATAAAACTTTTCAATAAAAAAAGACATTTTTGTAGTGGAGGAATATATTACGCGCCAGCTCTTCGCCGCGGTACGCGCATTACTCCGAGGCAGTTAAGGACAGAATAGCCCCAAGACGGGTTTGCAACCAGGGGTGCGAAAACTTGGGTTTTCAAAATTATAGTATATATGCATAATTCGTTGCCATTATTTCGAACTTTTGTAAGGGGTGCGAGAATACATCAGAAGCGTTTTAGGGGTGCGGGGCATAGAATAGGTTGGGAGCCGCTGCCCTAAGAGGATACCCAAATATTTCACATGCATTATTTTTTTAGACAAAAGCCTTTTTGCAGCCACGCTGCAATTGAGGAACCTTAGTAGGAGATTCCAGAAAAACTACAGCTGTGCAAATTTTCATGTAAACAAATGTCGTTAAGATGCCATCGCTCCTTCGAAGCTTTCCCAAATCCTAATGCACGGTTTAACGAAGCCATGTTGTGTCGTAAAGCACTTGTGCAAAGACACTCTGCAATTTTTAGAAATATAAAGCAAAGACAAAAAAAACATCGGAATCAGTCAACTTTGTGTCACACTTTACTGTTTCTATGACGAATACCATTCACCGCCTCCCAGCACAACCTCCGCGAACATTCGCAACGTTCCAAAGATGGAGGTGCCCGCGGCGATGAATAAACTTCAAAATGGCGGCCGACATGCGCCGGAATCCAAGATGGCACCGCCCACGGGAAGGGGGGGGCTAATTCCAAGATGGCGCCTTCTATAATTCCGGTCACCTGCTAAGCGCGTTGCAACATGGCGGCCCCTGGAAGCCGGCTGCTTCTCGGTGGCGTCAGGCTGTATAACGCCAAGCCGCTTAAGTTACAACTGAAGGGAATTTATCGGCCGGACCCTGTCGATCCCTCCACTCCGGCCTGGCAGCTGACATCCGAATATGAAGCCAAGCTGTTTGGGCGCTATGGGCAGGCCTCCGGGGTGGACCCGGCCCGGTTGTGGCCGTCGCTGGAGAAGCTGCAGGAAATGGAAGCTGAGGAGAAAATCTGGTACCCCTCCTTGAAGGAGATGCAGCAGTCGCTGGATGCCAAAGAGAATGAGGCCCAAGCCAAGCAGAGGCAGAAGTGAGGAAGGCAGAAGGAGGGAGGACTGAGGGCTGGAGGGAGGAGGCAAGGCGCCGTCTCTCGAGCCAGCGGGGCTGAGGAAACCCGCGAGCGCCCTTCACGCGTGGGGGATCGCCGGGATGCAATTTCAGCCTTCGGGGTTTGCTGGGACAGCGCTGAGTCATCTGTTCTTAGCGTCAGTCTAATCCAGGATTTCTTAACTCTTTTGCTCTCGGGAGCAAAATTACGGAGGACCTCAAAACATCTTTTGCTTTTATGGGTTATAATTCAACATAGGCTGACAAATAATTTTGATTTCGCGGACCCGTAAGAAGGGCTTCGGGACAACCCCCCCCCCCGCCCGGCTGTACAGCCACACTTTAAGAAACACTGGTCTGATCAAAGGAGCTTTGTAAATGGCTGGTCCGGTGAGCCCATTTGCCACTGAGCCACGAATCCACACACTTTGGGAATGAGCCCTTCAGTTGGCCTTAGGCTTCTGACTTGCCCAATTGCACACGCTTTCCGAAGCCACATCAGAGAGGTTGTTGCAGAATAATCGGACTATACAGAGGAAGGCCTCTTGCAGCAATGTGAAATGAAAATTATATACCTCTAAGACTCTTGGTGTGGGAATAAGGATTTGTGAGTTGCAAAGGGTGGATTAGTAGATCTCCGAGAGCAGAGCAGCAGCCATAAGTATTTGTTCCGTGTCCATCTTTTGGGCAATTATTTCTACACCAATAAAAATCCTTTTATTTTTTCATTTTGCATATTTAAATATAGTTTGCTCTGTAGGCATTTTTACTCCTGGTGTAATTTCAGCTGTATTGAAGAATGCTAGTAGAGCTGTCCTGGGGTTGGGGGGTGGGATTCGTAGGTGTGCCATGAGTGTACCCATTTGAAGCAAAGCATCTGATAAAATTCAGAGCAAACAATCTTTGTATTAATAAAAACTAAGCAAAATTGAGATTGCCATGCTATGGTTTAGTGTTCCTGCTCTTACCTGGTAGATAAGTTCCAGAGCAAGGTGATGAAGGATTGCTTTGCTCAGGCAACTTCTTTTCAAGTGCCCTCTAAGGCTTTACTCTTTCTTCCCTCTCATGAAGTGGTGGAAGTGCCAAATGAATCTGGGCATAGTATATACGGTAATCTAGACAAAATTAAAATACTATTGATAGATGACTTTTTTGTAGAGCAGTGTTTTTCAACCTTGACAAACTTAAGAAGTGTAGACTTTAAATCCCAGCTGGCTAGGGAATTCTGGAAGTTGAAATTCACACATCTTAAACTTGAAAAATACTGCTGTAGACTAGAGAAATATGATATTCTATATCAGATTGCAGGTTCTTTTAAGGAGCACATTAACATGCTCATGTTAGATGGCAGATAAGATGGCATTTGTTATGTGATATTTCCACTGATTCGAGCCTTTATTGTAACTGTGATTTTTCTACATTACTTTGAGGACTCAAGTGGTATAAAATGCAATTTGTAAATTGCTGATTTAACAGGTTAAATTGAACACCTCTCAATATTTTAGATCAATGTCATGGTATCTCTATGAACACTAACCAAAATGAATATTTTAAATTGTAAAGCTATTGTAGATTTGGGAGTTAGAATAACTATTTAGTATGAACCTACTCACCCATTAAAATGAAAACGCTGTTAATAAAGTGAAAACATATTTTCTATATCTAGAGCTGTACAATATTTTATTTCATAGTTTTGTCTTTTGCTTTATAGAGAGGAGATAATTGCTGCCAAAATGGCCAAAATGCCACAGATGATAAAAGACTGGCAGAGGGAAAAACAACAACGCAAGCTCAAAGAACAGCAAGAAAAAGAACGACGGCGGTTGTTACTGGCTGAGGCCCGGGAGCAATATGGCTATCATCTGGACCATCACAGTCCTGAATTCCAAGAGATGGTAATGGAGAGGGAGAAGATTAAACGGATGGAGCAGAAGGAGGAGAAAAAACGTATGAGAGGGATTCTGGCCAAAAAAGCAATGGAAAGCAAAATTCTTGCCTCATCTCCAGATAACAAGAAGGAGATGGCTGAACAAAAAGATACCTAATATACTGTATTATCAGTCTTTGAAATAAGTCTGCTTACAGATTGTGTAATATAATTCTCAGAGTTCCAGTTGGTTTACTGTACTTCTCATCATGCATTAAAGGCCAACTTAGAATTCTTATGGAACGTGGAATGCTTCACTGTACAGAACAATCTAATGTCTTTTCTCTGCCCTGCCATGACCATTTGGAGCTTCAACAATGGATTTTTAAATAGCGAATGCATTCTCAGAATTCCTTTTCTCTCAAAAGAGCAAGCCCCGTTTCCACCACCAGGCTGTGACCTATTTGGAACTGGGCCACGCAAGAGATGGGCTGGTGTGCTTGCACAGATCCATTTGTGCAACAGGCACTCTAAAAGTTTCTTGCATGAGTGGAACTGCATGCTTGCATCCTGGCCATCCACTCGTACAATCCAGTTACCCTCCCCCCACCCCCCTGGGCCAGGCCACCAAACCACCTGCTCTAAAAGCAGAGCAGTGAGAGCAGAGGCTGAATGGGACAAATGCACCCTGCTCAACTTCCCTGACTCACCGAGTGTGCCTGTGCAGGACACCCAATCTGCTTTTGGAGCGTCAGGCAGCCTCAGTGAGTCTGAAGGAGCATAAGACTGTGCCACCAAAGGCTTCAACAGACAAAAGGCTTCGGGGGAGCAATCACGTGCTGCTTTAGGCCTTCTGTCCTTTTTGGCATGAAGAAGCCTGAAGGATCACGAAACTGCGCCCCCAAAGCTTTTCTTTGTAGACCTGCACACAAGTGTGCATGCCAGCACACTGCTCACACAGCCCCATTCCCCTCTCCCCACCCCCAGGCAGGCCTCAGCAAAGTTGGGGACCGCTGATCTAACTAACTGCCATATTCAGTTTGTTGAATAAATATGTCTGGAGTTTTAAGTGAAAAATATTTACTTTTAACCAAATGCTGGAATGTGGTTAAATATATTTGTGAGGCATCTAAAAACAAGTTGGAGGTTGTGTAAAGGTAAAGGAGTTGCCCGACTATAGGAGTCAGCTCTCATCTGTTTCAAGGGCCATTGAGCCAGTGCTGTCCGAAGACATTTCTGTGGTCATGTGGCCAGCATGACATCACAGAGTACTATTACCTTACTACCAAAGTGCTACCTGTTTACTCGCATTTGTATGCTTTCAAACTTTTAGATTGGTAGGAGCTAGGGCAAGGACGGCAGCTCATCCCATTCCACGGTGCTCAGGTTTCAAAACTGGGCTATTGGCTTTCCAGCCAACAAGCCCAGTGTCTTAACCATGGAGCCATAGGACCACCCTAAGGTTGTGTCCCAGATAATTTTGGCTGGACGTTGTTTGATACATTTCTTAATGATAACATTACTAAATTTAACTTGAAAAATTGTCCTCAGTAATGGCTTCAAAGGAGGAATGTCCCTGACATTATTCTTCAGCCTCTTATTAAAGGTAAAAGAATGTAAAGTATTGAATAGTTGTATATAGCAACAAAGATACCAATTGAATGGGCCAAGGAATAAACTTGACATTTCTTCCCATTCCTTGACCAGGTTCACTCTTCTCAATGTGTATAGGTAACAGGGCTTTTTAACCAGTGGTACGGGTACCACCTGTGGTACATTGGCACCCGGCAGGTGGTAAGCGACCATCCTAGAAAAGTGGTAGTGGGGGAGGGTAATGAGCTGAACCGGTGGCAGCACCGCACAAGCCTGAGCGAGAGACGGCTGGAACTGCAAGGCTGTCAGGGCTCAGCGGAAGCACCAGGCTCCAGCTGGAATGTTGCAGCATCTCCAGGGTCTTGTGATTTACATTCAGATGCTTGGCAACCGATTCATATTTATGATGGTCACAGTGTCCCAGGGTCATGTGAAGTGACCAAAACATGCTGCAACCACCCAGTAGAGGGGGGGAATAAAAACCAAACACCCACCCCCACCCCTGCTACCAATCCTCAACAGAAATGCTCACAACAGTGAAAACCTCGGACAGGAGGAAGAACGCCGCCAGGCGGGCAGGCAGGTATCTTGCTCGGCTGTGGCTTGGGAGGCACTTTTTTCAGTGCCATTGTAACTTCGAACAGTCACTAAGCAAACTGTTGTAAGTTGAGGACTACCTGTACTTCATCACTTTTTTCCTTTTTTTTGGTCAAGTTTTTGACACCTTGCTAGGCGACTGGTGGTACTCAGATGTTGCCATATCCTAAAAGTGGTAAAATGGTTGAAAAGGTTGAAAAGTCCTGGTATAGGATTCACACTAAGGATGTACGTAAATAGACATGGATTTGTGCTATGAAGGTCTGCTCTGAATTTTGGCATATTTGTCCTATTCCATTCACAGTTCTGTACCAGCACCTTTCAGCATTTTTCCTGAATTCAGGTTGAGAATCTGGATTGATTGCCGTTATGCTTCCTGCAGCATTCCATAGAGCTGGAATAATTCAACCCACCAA
This sequence comes from Vipera berus, assembly GCF_964194415.1. NCBI lineage: Eukaryota > Metazoa > Chordata > Lepidosauria > Squamata > Viperidae > Vipera > Vipera berus. The sequence goes on from NC_138203.1 coordinate 117,155,711, forward strand.
ATGATGGATTTGCTGCATTCAAGCAAACAATGATTTTGGCTTAATGCCTCCATCTTTTACAGATGTTCGTTTGTTTTAAATTTGTCCTTAATTGACAATAACTATGAAAGGGAGAACCCACCAAATCCATACAAAAAGAGGGATTTACCCACTAAATACTTTATCCTGGATAGCTGTGCCTCAGCAGAGGACTTTTGAAAACACTGTACACACAACCCCTTCTGCCTTAACTCCCGTATGTACCCTGTAGCTGAAGGAGAGGCTGATGGTTAGTGTGGTACTGTGTAAAAAGCAGATGGTAGGCTGCCTTCACTACAAACTGCTTGGCTGAAAAGGTTTGGTGCACAGTAGCAGGTTCAGAAAGATTTGTACCAGTACCTGTAAATTAATACTCTGGTTCCCTCTAGTGGCAAAGCTAGAGGTGCAGAATTTCATTCAATCTGCACAGTAGGGAACCAAAGAAGGAAACTATTCAAAGTAGGTCAAAGTTCTTGCCATCTAACAATATTTTAAATAAAAGTTTGTTTTTCCTTTTGTGGCTAATTAGGTCCTCAAAATGGCACATACCTTCAGAATTACGTAAGGGCTCTCTTGACAGTCCTTATTTTTTCTGGATTTTGGAAAACGTGTTCAAATCACATATATTCTCCAACCTGCTGTTACTGTGGAAGAACTATTGACACAATGCATATCAACAATTATTTAGAGGAAGTATGTTTGTGGAGGCTAGAACATACAAGGAACGGTTGCTGGAATTGGGTATGTCTAGTTTAATGAAGAGAAGGGTGAGGGGTGACATGATAGCAGTGTTCCAATATCTCAGGGGCTACCACAAAGAAGAGGGAGTCAAGCTATTCTCCAAAGCACCTGGAAGCAGGACAAGAAGCAACGGATGGAAACTAGTCAAGGAGAGAAGCAACCTAGAACTAAGGAGAAACTTCCTGACAGTTAGAACAACTAACCAGTGGAACAACCTGCCTCCAGAAGAGGTGAATGCTCCAACACTGGAAGTTTTTAAGAAGAGACTGGACAGCCATTTGTCTGAAATGGTATAGGGTTTCCTGCCTGAGCAGGGGGTTGGACTAGATGACCTCCAAGGTCCCTTCCAACTTTATTATTATTATAAATAATCCTTTTCTGTTTTAAAGGAAGTATTGAAAATTAAAGGTAATGAATACATAGCATAACTACTAGCTTTCATTAAGCAGAAGCAAAATTTCTTATGGAAATCACTATTTTACAAATGTATTTAAGATTAATCAGTACTGGAACCAGGATTCCCCCCATTACTAAATTATATAATTCACTTATCAAATTTTTTCAAAAATATTTTTGAGCTATGAATTTTCACATGCTTTTTTATTTTACTACTGATGGAAGAAGTATTTTGTGTGCCTCTTTTACATGGTACGTTGTCATTTAGGCAATAGTTTCTTACTATTATGTCATGGGAAGTAATTTACAGTAATTTGTATTCAGCTTGCAGTAAGTTAGGTCTGAATTCCTTGTTCCTCATGACAATTGGATTGAGATGTCTGTGTAAATGCTGACTATGTAAATGGCGCTGCATCATCTTGAATATAAGAATTTACTGGGATTCCCAAGGCTTCATCTTTGGCTAGTGCTATTCAACCTACAGGATGTACTGAAAAAGGCAATGGCTAATACTTTGTAGCAGTGTTTCCCAACCTTACCTACTTTAAGATAACTGTACTTCAACTCCCATATTTCTGGGAGTTGAAGTCCAGACATCTTAAAGACATCAAGGTTGAGAAACACTGCTTTATAGGATGAAATTCCTACTTCAAACTAACCTTGACAGGTTTGTGTGAGAGAGAATGCCAGCAGAATGATATTGGGCAATGACAAGTACACAGCCTTGCATTAGAGTAGGAGAATTCAAATAGAAAGGTACAGGAATAATGGGGGGGGGAATTAGGTATACTACTGTGTCATCAACTGAACCTAATGTGAAACACCATCTAAAGGGCAAATGCAATCTTCAGCTGAATTAATAGAAGCATCCAGATCACAGGACATAATCATTCCATTGCAGTCTCTGCTGGCTAGACCACTTGAGGTATTGTGTCCTGTTTTGAATATCCACTTTAAGATGTTGGTTTAAGGTTAAACAAAAGCTATCAAGATGTTAATGGATCTGGAAACCAAGCACTTCATGCAATGGTTAAGGCATGTTTCAATCGCAAAGGAGAAAAATAAGGATATAATAACCAATCCAAAAGGCTGTTGTGCAAGAGTGGGTTGATGTGAAGACTTCCGGTTTTGTGCAGCAGTGACTGGTTACGGGCTTGCAGATTCTCCGTACCCCTGCTGCTAATTTAACCCTGCCAGGGGACCCTAAATGGGTCTAAGTCACCCCGGAGAGGCGACGAAGAAAGAAGGGTGCTCCAGGGATTCTGAAACAGCAGCAGCCGTTCCATTCAACTTGGGGAAAACATTCTAACTCGACAGGAGAAAGACTGGCCGTATCGACCAGCCCAAGCTACTAGCAACTGAAGTCCAAAAGCACTATCCAGCACAACTTTGAACAGCGTGCTTGAAACTGGGTGAGGAATTCGATCTCTTTTCTATTTTACATTTAGTTTCCTGGAAAAGATCCCCCAAGAAGCAAAATACCTCCAAAAGGGAAGGAGGGGGATTTCTGCCCCACCCTTATACTAACGGAAGGAGCAAATTAATCTTTTTATGGAGGATCGAAATATATGGAAGTGAAATTAATATAAAACCTGAAACTTAAAACTGAATGGGGGCTGTGTTCTGATTGGGTGGGGATATTATATTGATGTTATCATTTTTAGGACTATTGGAAATTATATATATATCACCACCACACAACCATTCAAAAAGCAAATCCAAACCCACAACGATGACACACAACCACAAAACAGAAACCTTACTACAGCTGCAACATTAGCCACTTTAAACCCCTCCAAACCACACAATAAGCAAACTGACACCCACTATAAAAACATGGCACCACCGCAAACACGGAGCCGAACAAAAGCAGCACAACTCACCAGTTCAGGTCTAAGGCTGGCAGCTGAGACCAGCCCATCCACTCAAAACACATCCCCACCCAATCAGAACACAGCCCCCATTCAAAACACACTCCCACCCAATCAGAACACAGCTAAGTCCCCACCCAATCAGAGCACACCTCCACCCCATCAGAACACAGCCAAGCCTCCACCCACAGAACACACCCCCTCTGGCAGTTTAAAAAAGAAGAAAAAACAGCCACTATCACACACTTCTCCCAGAAGAATGAAGCTGAAGTCACCAGCCTGAGGATGACGGATGAGATTTCGTCAAAACGTTGCCCTGATACCTCCAATTCTACGTGGGGAAAAACCCGAATATATATATAGCAGTTGTTTTAACCTCTAGGCCACAAGCTCTATCTCACTTTGTTAGCTGAGAAGCAACGGAGATATGTGTTAAATGCTTGTTAACTATTTAGATTACCTTGCTAGGCCCCAAACATGGGACAAATCTTTATTTCCTGTTTCGGCCTAACCGAAAGCCATCCACAGGCAGTAGTCACAACAGTGACAGCTCATATTTGTGTAAATTTTAGATTGCTAACAAAGAATTAAAGGGAGACTGATATGCATTTCAAACTTATTTGTTTTCATCAGTCAGCCATACCCTTCTGAGATTCGAACCATAAAAGGAACAGAAAATAAGACATCCTACTATTAAATACAGTACATTGTGTTGTTTAAGTGTTCCCTTTATTTTTTTGAGCAATATATATATATATATATATATATATATATATATATATATATATATATATATATATATATATATATATATATATATATATATATATATATATATATATATATATATATATATATATATATATATGAAGGGACGTGGTGGCTCAGTGGGTTAGGAGGCTGAGCTTGTTGATCAGGAGGTCGGCAGTTTGGCGGGTTGAATCCCGAGTGCCGCATAACAGAGTGAGCGCCTGTTACTCGTCCCAGCTTCTGCCAACCTAGTAGTTCAAAATCACATAAAAATGCAAGTAGAAAAATAGGGACCACTACGGTGGGAAGGTAACAGCATTCTGTGCTCCTTTGGCATCTATTCATGCCGGCCACATGACCACAGAGACGTCCTCGGACAAGCGCTGGCTCTTCGGCTTTGAAATGGAGATGAGCACCAGCCCTTAGAGTCGGAAACGACTAGCATGCATGTGCGGGGGAACCTTTACCTTTACCTTTACCTATACCTATACCTATACCTATACCTATACCTATACCTATACCTATACCTATACCTATACATATACATATACATATATATATATATATATATATATATATATATATATATATATATATATATATATATATATATATATATATATATAGTTTGCAAAAGAGGAAAGAAGAAATCAACTAAAACTATTATGTGGATTATGGATTGTAGAAATCAATTGTTAGTGATTGTTTTACAAATATAACCCAGACAAACACACTGTTCGTCAATTAAGTGATTTATGTTTTTAAAAAATCAATAAAATATATTACAAAAAAAGAGTGGATTGATGTGTTCTTTGATAAAGGTGAGAGCAAGACAAGAGCCAGTAAATTATAAAGAAAAAAAATGAGGCTGGATATTAGGAGTAATTTCATTATGCCCATAGCTATTAAGCAATGCTTAATTCTTCCTTGCTGGAAGCTTTCAAATGAGGATTGGATTGTCACTTGTCAAAGCAGTTTAATGGATTCCAGCACTAGATCCAATCCCTGGACTGGATGATCTTTGAATAAATCTTGACTTCCGGCAACAGGTCCATGCAGTTTCCTTGGCAATGTTACAGAAGATTGCATGTTCAAATGTCATCACTACACAATAAAAGAAGAGATACCAAAAATGTCCCCTTTATGCCTTTCCATCGTTTTAATGCTAATTACACCAAATGTAATTTTAAAATAAGGAATGCAAACAAGTACAACAAAAACCACATTGGCTTATTGGCTTATATCTAATAGCTAATAAGCAGTCCTGAGTAACAGTATGGCTAGAAGTGTCCTGGATGGATGAGACAACCAACAGAGGCATTGAAACAGCTTTTTAAAAAGAAAATAAAACCATATTTCAATAGCCCAGTGAATCTGTGGAACCAATCTTACTCGTTAATACAGTAATCAGATTGAAAACTGATAAGATCCTTCAGCTCTTTTTGCCAAATTGATCAGCAAAGTATATACTGGGGCAACTATTGACATAAACAGAATTCTGGAAGTAGTCATAAGCTTTTGAAAATGTAAGTCCGGTTACTATTCATTCTGCAATATAATTCCTTACTTAAGGGATTGTTTGCACCCATCCCAAATGCTGTAAACATTTTAAATCACTTTCCAACATTTAGAAATGTTCTTAAATAGAGATTGAGCTGATAAGTTTTGTAAAAGAAATCTGTTCTTTTGAAAAAGAGAAGGCCACTGCAGAGAGTTGAGGTTCTATTATGTTTTCAGCCAAAAGTCTTTGCTGAATTAATTGCATTATTAAGCTCACTCCCAATGTGACAGGAAGAAACATCTGATGTGCCATTCTGGTTAAGGAGCACAAACTGAGTAAGAAAGTGGGTGAGGATTTCCCAAGAAACATGAAATTAAAAAAGAAATATTAGGAGGCTGTAAAGTCCATGTTATTTCAAAATTATGAGGTTGAAAAAGAACAGAAAAAAGGAGCCCTCATGACCCTGACAGAATATATCATGGAATAATGAAGATAGGCTGCTCCTGCCACCTTCACTAATTAGCAAGCAGCATTTTCATAGCTGCATCCTGGCTTTGGAAGCTGAAATCCAGTTAGGTAAGACCCACCCATGCTCATCATAATACATTAAACACTAGGCCAGAAGCCCAGTGGTACAATTACAACACACTCCTTCAAATAGGCCCACCCCAGGAGGAAAACAGCATCCCAAGCCCTTGTACTTTGGCCGTTCTTTCTTTGGTCCAAGCACTCCTAACAACAGTTTTTGAGGAAACCTGGTTTAGGAAGGACTGGTTCCATCTGCATCATTTTCTTCCTGGCTGGCCTTAAGTTTGGACAATACAGCGTGGATCCGGAACAGTGTTCGTGACTCCATTGAATAATTTTTGTAGTCGTTCCTGGTGGGAAAAACACTCAACAATTGTTACATCCCTTATATCAAACCTGTATGTATTCTGCACACCAAAAATGTATTTCAGGAATCCAGGCATTATCTCACAGGATAATATTTGATATTTTGTAAATATGACTAAAGTAGATGTCAAAAGGACAGCTAAGCTTTCTACCAGGTCAGATAGGGTAGGCACACTCCTAGTTCCTTCCCCAAATATTGACATCTGCTGGGAGCTAGGAATTGTGCCTTTTCCCTGGCAGCCCCTGCCCTATGGAACACCTTGCCTTTTGAAGTTTAGCAGGCCTCCGCTCTTTTAGCCTTCTGTAAGGCTTTGAAGACCTGGCTTTTTCCCCTAGCATTGGGAGATTACATGATGGCACATTAGCATAGATGGCTGCCAGGTTTTTGTTATTTCTAATATTTTATGTTTTAATTGGTTGAGGTTTATAGTTTTTAAAATGATTTTATTTATTTTCTTTTTGATTGGGGGCTACCCAGATATGATAAAAATGCAGCTATATAAATGTGTAAATAAATAAATGTCTGTTGTTGTTAGCTGCGAAGTCATGTCCGACCCATCGCGACCCTATGGACAACGTTCCTCCAGGCCTTCCTGTCCTCTACCAAAATAAATGTCTAGATCAGATGAATGTGATCCAATAAAAGCCTATGAAATACATCTTTGCTTATTCAATTACTAGATAAGTGGTTTGACTCAGAGTAACTAAGCTGTGAACCTGCTAGACCTACTTAGATTTACAAAGAACTTGGGGAACAGAGGAAAAGATAATTCATGGCTGGCAAGCACCTTTTGGCCCTTCTCTCCATGAGATTATAAAACTGTCTTAAATGCTGTTAAGCTGTGAAGTAGCGCTATCTTCTAGGGCAAAATATTATGAGATATGCTGAACTTACTTGGCTCTGCGAAGCAACTGTACAGCCTCTTCATTTTGGCCTTGTGCCACATACAGCAGACTCAGTTCCAATAGTGCATTGGGTACCAGGTAATGATCATACCTGATCTTCTTCTTACTGTAAGCAAATAGACAGTCATGCATCCTGTTTTGCTGGAAGCTTTTCAGGGTTTGTTGTGGTGCAGCTTTTCCTGATCTAAGACCTCCAGATATGTTGGAATTAAGTTTCCAGAACAGTCAACAATGCCTCACACTCCCCCCACTCCCCAATTTTTCCCCAAATTTTTCAATTTTTTTTAATCAAAGAGACCTGCATCATACCTGCTATAGACAGCATTGAAGCACGCCTCAGCCTTAGCCAGACTGTGCAAATGCTTGAAGACTAGGCCTTTGAGAAGTAACACGAGACACTGGTCATCTACCTGGTACTCACTGGCTGAGGAAATTGTGGAAAGAGAAATGGAAAGAGCAGAAGAAAAGTTAACCAGGCTAAGCAGTTACTGCATATTCTACTTTGCAAAAAAGTTAAATGGCAATATTTCCATTCACATTATTTGTGTAGCAGGTAGGTTACTTGCTCTGCTTGTATGGGTAAAAATGGAGCCCATACCTCTCCCTGCACAGTTATAACAGCTTGTTTGTTTGTGATGGCAAAGAGCTACACTACAAAAACAGATTCCCCTTCCAAAATGTACAAGGAGATGTTTATTATTTTTAAAGATCAGATGAATATCCCACCTTTCCCCCAGGACTTTAAATTCATATATAAAACAGAATTATAGAGCTGGATAGTCCATAAACATTATCTAGTTGATTCTTCTGTACAACGCAGGAAAAATGCACTGCCCTCCAATTTTTCCCTACAACAGTCCGATGGAGCAGGCTGGACTGAGAGACTGACCTAAAGTCACCCAAGCCAATTCAACCTTATTTTCAGGGACAAAGTATCTGCTAAACTACGTCTTACCAAAAACATCATCGTTTGGTGTTAGGGTAAACAAGAATGCCAAGCAAAGAGGGTGGGATTCTAGATGGCAAGGATTCACAAAAGTATTCCCAAAGCCTTCCCAAAATATGCCCAATATTATGCATGATTTCCTTTTTGAGTTGATAGACGTATTTAAAATGTTAAAATCATGTTTGACGCTCATGCAAAATGGATGCTGGGGAGAGGAGCTTGCCTATTCTTAAAAAAAAAGCCACCAAGAGTGACAAAACTAATTAAAACATTTTTCATAATATTTTATTAATTTTCTAATTTTACATTTAAGTATTTAAAAACCAACGTAGTGGCTAGGTTAATCAATAGTTCAATAACAAAATCTTTAGTACAAATCTCAAGTTACAACCTCAAATATTTCCTCTTTTTCCCTTAACATTTACTGTCTCATATTTAAGCTAATACAGTTCTTATTATATCAACTCAGTAAAAACATCATTACATTTATCAATAAATTTTAGCTTATATGTATCTTAATTATTTTTTACATTCAATCTTCATAAACAATCCATATCCTGGTATTAATTTTTTCCCAATTTTTAGCTTCCCATCAATATTCCAATTTAACCTTTAATATTTATAATTGTCAGGCTTTAGGTAACCAAGATTTCCCTTATCTCAGTTCATAACAGAATCTAATATCCAAAATACACATTTTATCTATTTGAATATAATCTTGTTCTATTTCCTAAAAATTATCTATTTCCCACCATATTAAATCATCTACTTAATAATATGATATCCCCTTTAATAAATTAAAACCATTATATATATTACCTGGGTTAATCAATAAATCAAATATATTCAAAATAATTCTTTTTTTTCCTTTTAGGTCTAATTTTTAAATATTAAACTGATAAAATCCTTATTTTCAACTAATTTCCAAATATTTTAAATCTAATGACCAGAATTCCCCTTATTTCAACTTCTCCCCTTAACCCTCTAATTAATAATATGAAATCCCCTCTAATAAATCAAAACCCCAATTTTCTTCAGTCTTATTCTGGCTTTCTTCCTTTGCCAACTAGGCTTCCATATCAGTGTTTTTAGATCATAAAATAGATCTCCCAATATTATTATATATGTTATTTCAAATAAAGACCATTTAATTGCCATTTTTTGAAGAACTGGCCCATTTGTATTCATTAAGTTGTCTCCCTATTATTCCAATTCCCTATGATTGCCCTGATATCTTTATCTTCCATTCAATCTGTTCTTCTTTCTCAAATTTCTTCTGATTTATATAGAAAGTCTTTTCCATTTTCAGTGTTGCCACTCCCTTTTCTGGAATTTTCCATTAACTGTATTTTTTGGTCATTTGAGTCCTCTGTCTTAATATTTGATTGTTCCACTTCTTCTGTTATCTTCTGCATTGTTAGTTCTTTGGTTGTAGTCAAAGTTTGGGTTTGTGTATCTAAGCTGGCATCTTGATCTTTTATGTTAGGTTATTTAGCACAAGGTGTTATTTAGCACAAGGTGAAAGAATGGTTTCATGTATTGCTTTCAACATTGAAAGGATCTTTTCCTGGTCTTCATCCATCTCTTTCACGTTGAGGAATATTTGAGGAATATTGGTTACTATATGAGATGATGAAATATCTAGGACTATAAAATAGTCTTTACAGTAGAAATCATTTGTCAAGCAATATTTTATAGTCCTAGATATTTCATCATCTCATATAGTAACCAAATGGGGAAATTAAGTGCCGCCACATGTTTGTTGGACCCGTGTCCCTCCTGGCTGGTCTATGCATCTCGGGAGGTTACACAAGGCTGGCTTTTAGCAGTTATCAATGCCTCACTGAGTGAAGGGTACTTCCCTGCCGCCTTGAAAGAGGCGGTGGTAAGGCCCCTCCTTAAGAAACCTGCATTGGATCCAGCTATTTTAAACAACTTCCGTCCTGTCTCCAACTTTCGCTTTCTTGCGAAGGTCGTTGAGAGCACGGTGGCACGGCAGCTCCCTTTGGTCCTGGAGGAAGCTGAGTATCTGGATCCGTACCAATCGGGTTTCAGACCCGGGTACAGCATGGAGACGGCATTGGTCACGCTGGTGAATGATCTCTGGCGGGCCCGAGATAGAGGTTATTCCTCTGTCCTGGTCCTATTAGATCTCTCAGCGGCTTTTGATACCATCGACCACGGTATCTTACTGCGTCGTCTTGAGGTTTTGGGAGTGGGAGGCACCGTTCTGCGGTGGTTCTCCTCCTACCTCTCGGGACGTTCGCAGACGGAGTTAGCAGGGGGGCAGAGGTCAAGCCCTAGGCCCCTTAGTTGTGGAATGCCTCAGGGGTCGGTGCTTTCGCCCCTCCTGTTCAACATCTATATGAAGCCGCTGGGAGAGATCAACCGTGGCTTCGGGGTGAAGTATCATCAATATGCTGATGATACCCAGCTTTTCATCTCCACCCCGAACCAACCCAGTGATGCCCTCGATGTGATGTCCCGTTGCCTGGAAGCGGTACAGATTTGGATGGGAAAGAACAGGCTTCGGCTCAACCCGGCCAAGACTGAGTGGCTTTACGTACCCTCATCTCGTTTAGTCTAAGAGGTTCCATCTTTGATTATAGGAGGAGAGATGTTACCTCCCGTTGATAGAGCACGCAATCTGGGCGTCCTCCTAGATTCACGACTCAGTTTTGAAGATCATATTGGAGTCGTAGCTAGGGGGGCATTTGCCCAGATTCGCCTAGTATACCAATTGCGCCCCTTTCTGGACCGAAATGCCCTACGTACAGTCACCCACGCACTCATTACCTCCCGTATAGACTACTGCAATGCTCTCTACATGGGGCTGCCCTTGAAAACCACCTGGAGGCTTCAGCTGGTGCAGAATGCGGCTGCACGGGTAGTGATGGGATCTCCCCGATACTCCTCTGGTCCATGAGCTGCATTGGTTACCGGTTGCCCTCCGGGTGAGATTTAAGGTGCTGGTACTTACCTTTAAAGCCCTACATGGCTTAGGCCCGGGATACCGGGAACGAATTCCCATCGCCCAGTACGCTCACACAGGGAAGGCCTCCTCAGGGTACCGTCAGCTAGACAATGTCGGCTGGCGAACCCCAGGGGAAGGGCCTTCTCTGTGGGAGCGCCAGTCCTATGGAATCAGCTCCCCCCTGAGCTTCGGATGGCCCAAGATCTCCAGTCCTTTCGCCGCGGCCTCAAAACACTCCTTTTCCACCTGGCTGACCTGGACTGACAGGCATTTTAATTATGTTTACAATTTTTAATTTATTTTAATTTTTAATTTTAATTTATTGCACAGATGACTTTAATTTTAATTTTATCTTAATCTCTGTACTTATTATATGTTATTGTTGTTAGCCGCCCTGAGTCCTTCGGGAGATAGGGCGGGATATAAGTCCCATTAATAAATAAATAAATAAATAAATAAATAAATAAATAAATAAATATTCCTCAAATAAAGAGATAGAAAGGCAATTCCCCGCATAAAACTCTGAAAGTCAGTAAAGGTTTATATTCACAGTTAAAAGTAGTCCAGTTATGCTGCCCAACTGTTCTCTTACAGCTGAGTTTTTCACAGGTGGTGCCAAGATCAGAAGAATCTTATCTAAGGTCTGGGCTTCGACCCAAGTCTCTTTTAGGAAATAACAAGTTGTAATACCAGACTTCACCACAACATGTCACCGATGCCGTTTAAGGTTTTTTAAGTCCAAAATTAGGTTTTTTAAGTCCAACCTTACCCTGCATGGTGGTGGGAGGGTGGGGCGTGTGGCATTCCCATGCCAGGCCAGCCCCTGCAGGGTGTTGAGGTGGGGATAGCAGGCTGACCAAAGCAGCAGGTGGAGCGCCGGAGGCTCGGGGAGGGAGGGCGCTGAAGTGGGCAGTTGGGCCATTGGCAAGAGCAATGCATCTGAGCAGAAAGCAGCCTCGGAACAAGTGAGGCAGGTAAAGAAAAAAATCCTCTCCCCCCAGAAACTGTCTTTCTTTTCTTACCTGACTCCCGTCCCCGTGCTGTTTCTCCTTCGCGATCCGCCACCACTGCCACGTGCAAGGAAACACAGGAAGGGTTTTTTTGGGGGGGGAAGGTCAATCGAGCAATTCTAACTTCTCATGAAAGATTGCAAAGTTGGAATTGATTGACTGACCTTTTTTCCCAAAAAACCTTCCTTTGTTTCATTGCACATGGCAGCAGCAGTGGATCGCAAAGGAGAAGTGGCGGTGGGAGAAGGGCACTCTGCGAGAGTTGGGTTGTGGCGGTGGGAGAACAGCGCTCTGCAAGGGTTGGGTTGGAGTGGCATTGGGCACAATATGTGAAGTGGCAAACATCCACATCATGCCGAAACCAGCTGTTTGCCACCTCCTGCCCAGTGCTGCTGCCATGAGGCCGCAAAACAAGCTGGGCAGAGGTAAGAAACCGATATACCAGTTCCTTACCTCCACCCAGATTATTCCGCAGCCTCATGGCAGCTGCATTGGATGCAACCCGCGAAGCGGCAAACAGCCACATCGCACCAAAACCGAGGGTCCGGCAGGCTGTGGCTGCTGATGGACACAGTTGGCCCCCATGCATTTGCTGTGTGTGGGGGCCAATGGTGTCAGGCAGCAGCTGCCCCAGCCCCTGCCTCACCTTGCCTTGTCCCGTGGCAATGGCATCCTTACCCTGACCCCTGCCTTGCCTCGCCTCACCCCGCAGGACGAGCTTCCTGCCCACTGTCCCACCCACCAGAGACTCCCTGGATCTCCCCCAAACCTGCCTGGCACCCACGGGCGTCCCTTCCCATGAGCAACATCGAGGTGGCCATGTCCATGCTGGTCACGCTCACCCAGTTTGCCGTGACCACCGCAGCCATGCTCACCCAATGGGCCATGCCCACCCAATTAGCCACACCCACCCGGCACCCAACGATACATAAGTGAGTTTTGGGTTGTAGTTTGGGCACTCAGTCTCTAAAAGGTTCGCCATCACTATGTGTAGGAAGAAAGCATGCTACCTGGTGCTTCTTGTAGCTTCTTCTCAGCCTGTATCAGAGTGTCTAAAGTTCCTTCCAACAACTCTTGCTGCTTGCCTAGCACTGTAAATCCATTCCACATGTACATCATTTCCTGAAAAAAAGATAAAACCAATACAGAAAGTGAAAGAAGTGAAAAGAAAGGACTAGGTGAAAAGAAGGACTAGGGGGTAACATGATAGCATTGTTCCAATATTTGAGGGGCTGCCACAAAGAAGAAGGGGGTCCACCTGTTTTCCAAAGCAACAGAAGACAAGACAAGAAACAATGGGTGGAAACTAATCAAGGAGAGAAGCAACCTAGTACTAAGAGACTGGGAAGCCACCTGTCTGGAATGGTATAGGACAGTGATGGCGAACCTTTTAGAGACCAAGTGCCCAAACTGCAATCCAAAACCCACTTACGTATCATTGGGTGCCGGGTGGGCGTGGCTCTTTGGGTGGGTGTGGCCAATTTTGTGGGCATGGCCCATTGGGTGGGCATGGCTGCAGTGGTAATGGCAGACCGGGTGGAGCTATAAAGTTCAAGCAATCAATTCCAACTTTGCGAGAACTTTTTTTTTCCCCGCGAGAAGTTGAAATTGATTTTTTTTAAAAAAATCCCATTTATATTTATTTATTTATTTATTTATTTATTTTAATTCCATTTATATCCCGCCCTTCTCCGAAGACTCAGGGCGGCTTACAATCTAAGCACAAATCAATGTGCTTAGCAATATTGATTGATTGAACCTTTTTTTTGTACACGTCAATGGAGGCCTAAAGCAAAAAGGTTTTATAAAACCCAGCTGAAGGCCTAGGACTGGGGCAATGGCAGGTGTGCCCACAGAGAGGGCTCTGAGTGCCACCTGTGGCACCCATGCCATAGTTTCGCCACCACGGGTATAGGATCTCCTGCTTGAGCAGGGGGTTGGATTAGAAGACCTCCAAGGTCTTTTCAACGGTAACTATGAAGAAACCCTCTCCTCCTTTGAGACTGTGTGCTGCGAAATAGTAGAGATCCACTTTCTATCCTTACCAGGGCTGGCACAGGTAAGGGAACCAGGTCACTTGATTTGTAGCGCCTTGCTTTGCGAATGGCAAATTTCTCTGTGGGTGGTGATTTCCCAGCAATTCTTTGTTTGAAGGAGGAAACCTGCCTGTAGGATAAAAGCACTGAAATTACTGAAGTTTCACAAAGACAGGTATGTGGAAATTAAAAATCCTAAGGAAGTTTAGAAAGAGTTTAATCCAGTTCTGCACATCAGACATTAAATCACAGTTTTCAGTCCTTTACATGTAGTTCTTTAAGTAAGACATTGATTATGCTTTTGCCTTTTAACAACATTAGTTCACAAAGAATTCATTCATTTCTGTAGCAAAACCATTGTAAATTTGCAGATTCCTAACCTTGGGAACTTGTAATCAGTTTTACCATTGAAACAAGAGAAAACACTTTAGATCTTGTTGGGGAATTTTGAGATTTGGTCCATACATCTTAGAGTTCCTGAGGCTGAGAAACAATGTTTCAGAACATTCATCCTAAATTGCCCCCAACTTTCCAAAACTCTTACCTAAAAAGTTCAACCTCTACTTCACCAAAAGGCCGTGGCTCATTAGCAGGCAGCATGCTAAGGAAGGCAGCTTTCATGTACACATACATTGCCTGCAACAAAGCAAAACATTACAGGATTCTGACAGGGGCTAACATATTTATGTACTTATTTAAAACATTTTATATAGCTGCTCACCTTATGCCAAACTCTGGATTGCTCCCAAGAATTAAAACAATTCTTAGCTTTCAAATTTATCCAAATTGTAGTATTTTTTCCTCTGTATGAGTTTAATTTGCTGCTTCCATCTATGGAAGGGGGAGTGTAGTCTCTTCCCTTCTCACTTTGGGAGGCTTTTTGGTCTTGGGGATCTTTTCCAGGAAATTAGGTATAAAATAGGAGAGAGAAGATCAAACTTCTCACCCAGTTTCAACCATGCTATTCACTGTTGTACTGGTTAGTGCCTTTGGACTTCGGCTGCAAGTAGCTTGGGCTGGTCAGTGAAGTGTGGCCAGCCTTTCTCCTGTCAGGTTAGAAGGCTTTCTCTGAATCGAACGGAATGACCACCATCGTTCCAAAATTGCAGGGGCACCCTTCTTTTCTTCGCTGCCTCTGCGGGGTGACTTAGACCCATTTAGGGTCCCCTGGCAGGGCAAAATTAGCCGCGGGGGTGCGGAGATCCGCAATCCCATAACCGGGTGCTACCACACAAAACCAGAAGTCCATTTTCATTTTGTCTTCGTTGCCACATATTTAGTTAGAAGAAGGGGGGTGTAGTTTTCAGTTAGCCAAAACATTTCACATGTATGGGAATCAAGGTCGGAATATGAGACGGAATATGACATCCTACCCCCCATAGAACTACTGATTGTGCTATTGAGATCCTACCCGGCGCAAAATTGCCAAAGCTGATGTATGCAATGACCTCTCTCAAGGTAAATGAACTCCAAGAGCACATAGATAAAAAATTGGTGAGGGGCTTCATTGAACCCTCAAAATCCCAAGTGGCCACCCTGTATTGTTTAAGGAGCAAAAAGATGGATCCCTTAGAGTCTGCGTTGATTTTAAAGGTCTGAACGTGGTCAGCATAGAAAATATGTACCCTCTCCCTTTAATGAAGGACATGTTAGCCCAACTGGAGAAAGGGCGAGTATTTACCAAACTAGACCTAAGAGAGGCATATTATCATGTGAAAATAAGAAAAGGGGATAAATGGAAAACTGCCTTTTACGGCCCCCTGGGAAGTTATCAGTTTAAAGTCATGCCTTTTGGATTACAAGGAGCTCCTCCTGTATTCATGCAACTGATCAACCAGGCGCTGCACGATCATTTGTATAAAGGAGTTTTGGTTTATCATGATGACATCTTAATCTATACAGAGACTATGGCAGAACGTACAATTTTAGTACGAGAAGTGCTCAAAAAAACTGCTGAACACAAAACTCTATACAAAACTCTCAAAATGCTAATTCCATCAGGCATTTGGATTATCTCGGTTACAGAATCTCCAGTTTAGGAATAGAGATGGACCCAGCTAAAGTAAAAACTGTAATTGAATGGCAGCCCCCACGAACTCAAAAACAACTTCAGAACTTTTCAGGATTTGCTAATTTCTACCACCAATTTATGCCCTCATTTGCTGAGATTGCTTTGCCCATCACTGAACTTTTAAATCCAGAAAACATGGGGGTAAACCACAACCAGGCGAACTCCTACGCTGGTGCCAGATTGCTTTTGAGAACTTAAAAAGACTGTTTGCCACTGAACCAGTTCTCAAACACCTTCATCCTAAAGAGCAGTTTATCATTCAAGCTGATGGCAGCGATGTGGCTGTGGGGGCAGTCCTATTACAAAAAAACCCAAAAGGAGAATTACAACCCTACACTTACACTTTGAAAAAACTCACTGATACAGAGCGGAGATGGGCTATCTGGGAGAAAGAAACTTTTGCAATCCAATGGGCTTTATTGACTTGGCATGATTTTCTAGAGGGGCACAAGGTGCCTTTTGAGGTTTGGACTGATCACAAGAATTTGGGAGCACTGAAAACTCCCCGCAAACTCTCTCCCAAACAAGTTCACTAGGTGCAATATTTTAACCATTTTAACTTTACCTTGAAATATATACCGGGGGAGGGGGGGATTTGGCTAACGCCGTCTCTAGGTTACCCCAATATAAAAGCCAATGCAAACTAATTATAAACCTTATTATGCCACCATCACAAGTTATTTCTCAGATAAGCCCTGGAAAACAACAACATGTGAGGTCACCTAATCCAAGTGACCTGTTAATAGAGAAATTAAAACAAGAACTGAAAAATGATCAATGGTTCAAAGAGAATTAAACCATCTTGACCCACAAGAATGGATTGACTTGGAAAGGGTGGAAATTATATTTGCCTGAACCGCTCAGGCTCCAAGCGCTCCAACACAGTCACGATGTTAACCAGGCTGTTCACTTTGGTTATTTAAAGACATTACACTTAATTCGGAGGCATTTTTGATGGCCAGGCTTAAAGAAAGATGTGGAGAACTATGTAAAAGTTTGTGCATTCTGTGCTACTATGAAGAGGATCCCAGGAAAGCCTCCTGGGCTATTACAGCCTGTTGCAGATTCTTCTCAGCCATGGGAAGAGATCGCTATGGATTTTATTGTTGAATTACCAGAAAGTAGAGGAAATATGGTAATACGGACTGTGATTGATCTTTTTTCAAAACAAGCTCACTTCATAGCATGCTCAGGCCTCCCCTCTGCCCAGAAACTAGCCAAATTGTTCTCAAGCATATTTACCGGTTACACGGTGTGCCAAAATGGATAATTTCTGACAGGGGAGTTCAATTTACAGCCAGATTCTGGAGAGATTTCCTCAAACTGATTGGTTCTAAACAAGGACTGTCATCGGCTTTTCATTCCTCTACGAATGGAGCAGCTGAAAAAGCGAACACAATGGTGGAGCAATATCTTAGATGCTATGTGGATTACGAGCAGACAAATTGGACTGATCTCCTCCCTTTCGCTGAAGTGGCTTATAACAATACTGTACACAGCAGCTTCGGACTTACGCCATTTAAGATAGCCACTGGAAGGGATTTTATTCTGATGCCTGGCTACCCCCAGGAACTCCCTACTTCTCAAACATTAGATTAGTGGGTGTCTGCTTGGAGGGGTGTTTGGAACAATACAAAGAAAGCTTTGACAAAAGCCTCAGAGGTCTACAAAAAGCAAGCTGATAAGAAAAGAGCGCCTCACAGGTCATTCCACGTGGGGGGAAAAGTTTATCTTTCTACAAAGTATCTCAGACTTAAGTTACCTAGCAAAAAATTGGGACCAAAATACCTGGGACCATTTCCCATAGTGCAGATTTTAAAACCGGTTACTGTAGAATTAAAACTCCCTTGTCTTTTAGGAAAGATCCACCCAGAGTTTCTCTGCAGTCTGTTAAAGCCTTTTAGAGAGTCAACTCTGAGACCCCCCTCCCAAGAAAGCACCTGGCCCGCTTGTGATGGCTGAAGAGACTCATTACGAAGTAAAGCGTATTCTTGATGCTAGGTTATACAAGGGAAAATTGCAATATTTAGTGCAGTGGAAGGGATATCCATTGTCAGAAGCCACCTGGGTGAAAAGTACTGATGTGAAAGCTGACAGACTGATATGCAAATTCTATGATAAACATCCAAGTAAACTGAGAGGGGATTCTTAACTGTTATTCTTGTTTGATTTGCAGGATTCCTCTTTTAAGGGGAGCCGAATATCAACGCTGTGACAAACTGAACTGAAACCATTTTCATTTTGTCTTCATTGACACATATTTAGTTAGAAGAAGGAGGGGGGGTTGTAGTTTTCAGTTAGCCAAAACATTTCACATGTATGGGAATCAGGGTCATTGCTGATAACATTTTGGCAGGCTGGAGCAACTGGGAGAAATGCCCCCGTTTTCAAACAATTGGTGAATGTGATTTATGACAGCAATTTGGGGGTGGGAAATGAAACTTGCAACTGTGTAACCAAGGGGAGGGGAATTTAGTCTTGGGTTCACCCTTGTATGTGCCATTATGTTGTAGCCAAATAAAAATGTGCTTTAAGGAAGAAATGCTTGCCTTGAAATACTTTTAAATGGTCTCATCTATCAGTCTTCTATGAATTGTTCAGTCCTATTTTAAAACTATTTAAATTAATGGTCATTACCATATCTCACGGGAGCAAATGGCATAGTTTAACAATATGTTGTATAATTAAATACTATATTTTTCAGCCCTGAATCTCTTTTCACTTCAATGAGTAATCCAAACTTATGATATTGTAAGATAGGGGAAAATCGGCCATATTTTCTATCTCAAGGCAATTTAATATTCTCTTCATGCTTATTTTTACCCACTTCCACTTCAAAGTAAAAATCCTAAATACTCCCCACTAATCCTCTAAATATTTTGGTTGCAATTTTTAAAAAAAATTCTTTACAATATTCTCTTTAAGGTATAGTAACCAGAACCATACATAATGTTCATAGTATAATCTCACCATCTGTTATAATGCCATAATTATATTGACATTTTTATATTTAATTCCCTTCCAATGAATCAGCATAGAATTTGTACATTCTCTCTTTTTATAACATTTGTATTGAACCATCCGCTATGATCCCATAGTTCCATTCATGATCAATTGATGCTAGCTCTAATCCTATTAATAGATTAAAGGTAGTATTTGTCCTCAGCATTAAGGTTATGGTACATCACTTCTGAAAGTGTGAACATACACTTGACTTTGATAATCCAGCTCCATATTCTTCCTCAAATGCCAGGCTTCAAAACTGGAAGAATTGGTGCTGAGTCACTAAAGATGGAATCAACAGGAAAGGGTCAACAAATTCCCAAGGTTTCAATGGCCTTGATGTACTTTGCTTTTTTTTTAAGGAAGAGGTTTTCAGTTTCCACAATTTGAATGTTTGAATATTTTGCTCAAATACACCTGGGTTGCTCTTTAATTGCTGTACTTCTTCCTAACCTTAGACCAGCGGTTCTCCTTGCTCAGCAGATCTGCGTAGAAGTATGCCATCTTCCACATTCCTTTGTAGGCAAAGCACCACATCAGTTCCCAGTAGCACATATGATGAAACTGCTTCCAAGCTTGTTGTGCTGAGCAGCCTTCTTCAAATTTCTTGATGGCCTGGCCAGGGAGGAAAAAGTCAAAAGGAAAGTTGTAAAGGGTTTAGCATTTTTACTGGCAAGGAGGAGACAGGGTTCATATAATACTGGAGGTAAGTTTCTTCTTGAATTCAACTTCCTAAAAAAAATCATAGCTTTCTTTTTAAAAATAAGAAATCACAAAGCAATGCGGGCTAGACATTTGTTAAAATAGGTTTGAAAATTGGGATATTATGATAATTCAGAAACACAGCAATACCCAGTGATTGTCTATGTGCCATTACTCTTAATTAGAGTTGAATAATCAGATGAAAATTTCTCTTTGATGAACAGTAATTGAGATGTGTGGGACACAAAATTAAATGCTTTATTCTGAACTTCCTGTGTCACTACCTTCTTCATCTTCCATCTCAGCAAGTAGGGTATAGGAGGTGCTAAGACCACAATGGTCATCATGGAAGGCAGAAGCTTAAAACACTAATATATCAGACTTAAAAATAATTAGTAGGATGATTCAGGCATATTGTCAGATCTGCCATCTTCAGCTTACTGCTTTGCTTGCATCTGTGATGAATTGTTAGGGAGATGGAGGGAAGAGGAAATAGGCAATTGGCATGAGTCAAAGGGTTGGGGAGGGGGGATTGAAGGAATCCAGAGGTGTGAGAACCAGCCTGTTCCATTCTTCAAGGCCACAGAGCCTGGAACAGGAATGCGAGTTGCACTAAGTGGCACCAAACATTTGAGGGGTTCCCAAAACACCTAAGTGGCATGCCATTGGATGAAGCCAAACTGGCCAAAGGGGGAGGGCTGGGGAAAAGTGGAAAGTCTGTAACTTTTTGCACAGGAAGCTTAGTTCTAGCCTGCTTTAGCTGCAACCAGTAATCTTTAGTAAATGTATCACTTCAACCAAATGCAGTTGAGGGTCTTTCTTTCCTAGGGACTTAGCCGGGGCATGCCTGACACATACTCTCCATAATGGTGGAAGACATACTGGCTAGATTCCTGTTCTGATCATACTAAAGCACCTCACCTCATTGATGTTCCCTTTGATTTCCTCTATCCTCCCAGCAAAGAACAAGAAAATGGCACTCTGAAAAATTAAAGAAAAGGATACTCAGTTATGGGGAAACAGCTGTAAGCAATATGACAGACCCTATGTTGATCCACTCTATCCCTCCCACATTATCCATCCAAAGCCATCTTTACTGGGATAAGAAACCATATCAAAGGTGATAGCACAAAAATTAGCTGGACTCCCAGAGTCTCCATGGGGTGTATACCTCATAGTGGAGAAAGATAATCTCAGAAATTTCTACACCACTTTGGATAGATTAGTTTCCCCCCCCCACTCAGAACTTTCTGAAACTGAGTTTTTACTGCATCAATCAGTGTTTAACCAAACTACCTGCTATATCAAATTAGTAGATTTTGCTTTATTCAAAAGG
Source organism: Vipera berus (assembly GCF_964194415.1). NCBI lineage: Eukaryota > Metazoa > Chordata > Lepidosauria > Squamata > Viperidae > Vipera > Vipera berus. The sequence continues at coordinate 117,176,866 of NC_138203.1, forward strand.
AATGCCTTTTAAGCGTTGCTAGACAGAAGATAAGAGTTTTGAGTTCACACGTACCACATTTTTTTAATGAAGTTCTAAATATAAAGTGGCTGCTTGGATCTTCAAAAAGCTCTCTTACATTAAAAAAATGACATTGTTTTCAAAAACAAAACCAGGAGTGAAGAAAACTGAAATATTCAGGGCCTTTCAGAAATCTAAAGAAGTCTAAGATACTTTCAGCTTTTGAGGCCCTTTACCATAAGAAAAAATTAAAAACCTGGGAACAAAGTGAAGCACCAAAAAACAGAAATATTATTTGATTATCTTTAGCAAAAGAAAATAAATATGAATCTAAATCTAACTTTCCCTTTGAGCTTGAGGCTCAGGTTAAGAGTCTCAAACACCTCTCCACTGTAGTATAGCCCACCCCATCGGCCTCCTAGATGCAAAATGTAAACACATTGTGTCTTCCCCCACAACTAGCTCTGTTGCAACCCAAATATTTCCTTAGAGCTTCCAAGTAGGGAAAGAAAAATCTAACTGATTCTTCAGTTAAACACAAACACAGACACAAAGTGAGTGACCTCAAGGACATGGCAGTCATTTTGATACCATTTTACCTGGGGATAGTGGGAGAGGTATGGCTTCAGTAGGGCCTCAGCCTCTGTGAAATCATCTTCACCAATCCCTGGGACAACACAGTGAGATAAAGGTGCATAGCACGAATAAGAATAAAACAATTATAAGTTCATGTCTCCCAGAGAGACCTTGAAATATCCTATTAGATACTGAAGATATTGTTATGTAAAATAAGTAAACCATACTTTATGGTTATCCCTGAAAGTATTGCTTTCTTGGGTTGCTTGGGTTCCCAGTTGGGTCAGGTAGCCAATCCTGAAGACTTTTGCTATTTTTCTGATCTACAAGTCCCTAAAATTGAAATATTTCAGTCCTATCTCCTAGTTTTCTCTCAACCTCTTAAGCCAGAGAAACAACAGAGTTTGTCACCATTTGCACTGAAGCCGTCTTGTCATTAAACTTGAGGAAGGTAGCCCTCTTTTCTGCTCTGATTAATAAATATTTATAAAAACTCATTTCATGAGTTTCTGAATTCCAATATCTCAGTAAGTCTTAATGTGAATCATACCGGACAGGGCAATATACTACTGTGTATGTAAGAACAAAAGCCCACTTGCTTTCTTGCAGAAATCCATCTCACTATGACTGAAGGAGTGCTAAGCAGTCTTATACATATTAGGTTAGGCCAGCTCTCTTCTTCTTTTTAGTTCAGCCATGGCTATGCCGATGCCTTCCATTAGGACTTATTTTAGTTAATTGCAGAAAAAGTGTATATATCCCCATTAATTGACCTTAATCAAAAGAAGAAAGCCACCCGCCCACCCAAAGCACAGCATCTCTTGGGGGAAAGAGACCCAGTTCCTTGATCATGCTACTGCCACATCACCAATGCTTCTCTCCGGTGGAGGGACTCACCTACCTAGAATGAAGGTAAGGAAAGTGTAGTAGCAAAGAAGCAACATTGTACATAGTAGAGCCCGCAGGTTGGGTGTGGTGGCTCCCTGATGTAGTTTTTGCAAACCATAATCCTGAATGGAAATTAGAAATAATATTAAGAAAACAGAGAATCCATGGAAAAAAATATAGAGAAGAAATGTTGTACCCATTTGCAGATAAATTCAGCAAAGGTGAGGGGGGGGGAAATTCCCCAGATACAGAAAAATATTCTGGATAGGTGCACTGGTTTTAGTGACCTTTATGGGATTTCAAATGGAGGAACCTGGCAATTAGTGCCCTCCCTCCACTGCCAGAAGAGTGAAATGCATCTCTGAGTTCATACATAATATTAAGTTACAAAGTTGTCTGGCTTTGTTTTGGATTAGCATGGCATTCATTCTCATCCAATTTAATTATGTTACAAATTACATCTTACTAGTGGTTCAATGAACCATGAATTCAAAACTTCCAAGCTAAGTGTTACATATTACCATAACTATTGCTTCATTACTATCTCTAAAAATATTGCAATCATTTGAATTGTTTCAGCCCAGTTAACTGTTTTTAATCTGTTGCTCTGTTCTCTTGATCATGATGGTAGGAATACTGAAAATTATCATCTAATGCAGGGGTGTCAAACTGCCGGCCCACAGGCCGGTTGCATTATGCAGAAGCTGCACCCACCCAAGCTCTGGCAATGCAAAAAAGTCACGATACGTCGCAACACGTCATGTGACATGGTGAGTTTGACACCCGTGATCTAATGTATTGGGAAGAAACCACACTAGGGAAACCTGGAGAAATCAGTTTTTGAAGGATTTAACTACTGATCTAAGTGTACCAGTGTCCTTTCACAAAACAGTTATACATCACCATATAAATTCTGCAAGCCCAAATAATGCATCCATAGCCTTCAAACTGGCACTTGTACCTTGTCCCCTGAAAACCCAGCAAATTCCAGAAGTCTCAAAATCCGGGGTGGGAAGAGAGAGAGAGTCTGTGGAAGACACACAACATAAAAGATAACAGAGGCAGGACTATATAAGGACTATATCCTCTTCCCAAATCTTCTATTTCCTTTAAAGTGGAAGAGCTTTTTTCAATAGGATCAACTCTGAACCATTTGTTGACATTGTCCACTACAAAGTCCTCCACATCCTCTTCCACACAGTTTTCTTCCATTGGCATCATCTTTTTCCAGGAGGGGATTCTGGCTTGCTTCTCTCTTAATAGTAAGCACCCATGCTGTATTACTTCAGACTTTGGTGCCGTACTACTCAGAGCCTATACAAATAAATGCTCCTCCACAGCAACATTTGATTCTACAACAGATTCTCCGACAGATGTTACTCTTCAAAGAACTTCGAGGTATTGTTTACCTTAAAGAATCTTTATTCAAATAACATGGCACCGGCATGTACATGGTCGAAGCCAAAATCTGGATTCTCCTCCCCTAAACACATAATATTAAACCACAATTCCCTCCTCTAATTAACAGTCATAAATCTCATTTTCCAATTAGTTTGAAATGCCGACCTTCCCTCCAGTTCTCTTACCCGGCATTCCTTATCATCTCTTATTTCAAACAGCCTTGAAAAAACACTCTAGGTTGTTCTTCCTTCTCCCCCACCCCCCAGCATCATCTAATTCTAATTCTAAAAGTAAAACACAAGTTAAGGGGGAAATGGCTGCATTTTCATATATTGTCAAAGCAAGAACATCCAATATTAGCAGCGTTGACATCCGGCCCCCCTTACAAAAAGGATAGATCCTGTAACGTAAACAAAAGCATATGTTAGGAACTATCTCTCAGCTTGTTGGGGTGTTTCTTATAAAACCTTTTGATGAGTCTGTTGGCTTTCACATCGCTAGATTTCACCCAAGTGGCTTCAGACGAGTATCCCTTCCATTGTACTAGGTGCTGCAATTTCCCTATAAAAATTCTAGAGTCAAGAATATGTTTCACTTCACAGTGAGTCTGCCCTGCCACTACAAGGGACCTGGGTGCCTACTTAGCGGGAGGTCTTAAAGTGGAGCCCCAAAAAAGGTTTCAGCAAGCTTAAATGGAAGACAGGGTGAATTCTCCCTAAAAGCCTAGGGAGTTTCAATTCTACTGTGACCGGGTTGATGATCCTTACGATGGGGAAAGGCCCCAAGAATTTTGGTCCTAATTTCTTACTGGGTAATTTGAGGCGTAAATATTTAGTCAACAGATAAACCTTTCCCCCAACTTGGAATGTTCTTTGGGGAACCCTCTTTTTATCAGCCTGCTTTTTATAGGTCTCAGAAGTCTTTTTTAAAGCAGTTTTCATTTTTCTCCAAACTTCTTCCTACCCCCTCACCCATTGATCAAGTATCTGGGAAGTGGAGGGCAACTGAGGGTATTCAGGTATTGGGCTGAACTCTTTTCCTTGGTTTCTCTGAAAGGCGTGTAGCCGGTGCTGCTGTGAACAGAATTATTGTAGGCCACCTCTGCAAAAGCAAGGAGGTCAGTCCAGTTTGTTTGTTGGTAGGAAACATAGCATCTGAGATATTGCTCCACCATTTTGTTAGCAGATTCTGCGGCCCCATTGATAACCAGATGAAAAGCAGATGATAACCCTTGAGATGATCCAAATAATTTAAGAAAACTCCTCCAAAGTTTCGCTGTGAACTGCACCCCTCTGTCTGAATGTATTCATTTAGGGGTGCCATGCAGCTGGTAGATATGTTTCAGGAACAATTTAGTCAGTCGTTGGGCAGATGGGAGTCCTTTGCAGGCAATGAAATGAGCCTGCTTTGAAAACAGGTCTATTACAGTCCAGATGACAGAATTTCCTCTACCTTCAGGTAGGTCTACTATAAAGTCCATAGCTATTTCTTCCATGGTTGAGAAGGGTCTGCCACTGTCTGCAGTAACCCAGGGGGTTTCCCTGGAATTCTTTTCATGGTGGTACATACAGTACAACTCCTGACATAGTTTTCCACATCTCGTTTTAGCCCCAGCCACCAAAATGAGGTGGATGAGGTGTAGAGTTTTTAAATATCCCAAGTGTCCAGCCTGTTTTATGTCATGGCTGTGTTTGAGCGCATTAAGACGGAGGGCTTCAGGCAAATACAGTTTCCCCCCCTTGTAAGCCAAACCATGCTGTCATGGTAGGGAGGTTTGATTGTCTTTGAACCATTGATCGGTGAGGAGCTCTTGTTTTATCTTCTTTGCCCCAGGGTCATCAGGATTAATGGCTCTGCAGGGTGTGAGTTGAGCAGAAGTTTGTGGATTGGAGATAATTGCCTCATTAACATCTTCACATTTGCTTTTGTACTGGGGCAATTGCGATAGCACATAGTAAGTATTTTCCTCCTGGTATGTACTTTAGAGTGAAGTTGAAATGGTTAAAGTACTGTGCCCACCGCACATGCTTTGGGGACAATTTGCGGGGAGTTTTCAGTGCTTCTAGATTTTTGTGATCTGTCCATACTTCAAAAGGTACCATGCTCCCTTCGAGATAGTGTCACCAGTTTAATAAAAAGGTAAAGGTTCCCCCACACATGCATGCTAGTCGTTTCCGACTCTAGGAGCCGGTGCTCATCTCCGTTTCAAAGCCAAAGAGCCAGCACTTGTCCGAGGACATCTCCGTGGTCATGTGGCTGGCATGACTAGACACCAAAGGCACACGGAACACTGTTACCTTCCCACCGTAGTGGTCCCTATTTTTCTACTTGCATTTTTATGTGCTTTCGAACTGCTAGGTTGGCAGAAGCTGGGACGAGTAACAGGTGCTCACTCTGTTACGTGGCACTCGGGATTTGACCCGCCAAACTGCCGACCTTCTGATCGACAAGCTCAGTGTCCTAACCCACTGAGCCACCGCGTCCCTTACCTTTACCAGTTTAATAGCCCCCACCTAATTGCAAAGGCTTCCTTCTTCCAGACTGCCCATCTCCTTTTGCTTTCAGTAATTATTTTAGAGGTGTAGGCACAGGGTTGCAAGACCCCACTTTTGTTCTTTTGCAGTAATACAGCTTCAGCTGCTACATCGCTGGCATCAGCTTCGATTACAAAGGGCTCCCCTGAGCAGGGGTGCTTTAGGACCAGTTCAGCAGCAAATAGTCTTTTTAATTTGTCAAAAGCTGTTTGACAACTCATCGTCCATGCTAGTGGTTGGCCCAGTCACAGCTTCCCTCCTCCTTTGCCTGTTTGAGTAGTTCTGTAAGGGGTAGGGCAATCTCAGCAAAGGAGAGGATGAATTGATCATAGAAGTTGGCAAAACTGAGAAAGCTCTGGAGCTGTTTGCAAATCTTTGGGTGCTGCCATTCAATTATAGTCCTTACTTTGGCTGGGTCCATTTCAATGCCCTTGTTGGAAATTCTGTAGCCAAGATAATCTAGATGGGTCTGGTGAAATTCAGATTTTGACAGTTTGACATAAAACTTGGCATTCAATAGTTTTTTTTAACACTGCTCACACCAGTTTTATATGAGCAGTCATATTCATGCTGTATATCAGGATGTCATCAAGATACACCAGTTCCCCTTTGTATAAATGATCATGTAGGACCTCATTAATGAACTGCATGATTACAGCTGGGGCCCCTGTAATCCAAATGGCATGACTTTGAATTGCTAGCTCCCCATGGGGCAGTTGAAGGCAGTTTTTCACTTGTCTCCCTCCTTTATTCTCACCTGGTAATATGCCTCTCTCAGGTCTAATTTAATGAAGACACTCCCCTTAGCCAGGTGGATTAGTAAGTCCTTCAGGAGGGGGAGGGGGTATTTATTTTCCACACTCACAGCATTGAGACCCTTATAGTCTACGCAGAGATGAAGAGACCCATCTTTTTTTTTCTTTAAACAACACAGAGGCAGACTTGGCCCATTCAATGAATCCCCTCACTAGATTTTTATCCACGTATCGCTGCATCTCTTCCATTTCAAGGGGGGACATAGCATACATTCTCGGTCATGGGAATTTGGCTCCCAGCAGCAGTTCGATAGAACAATCATTGGGTCTGTGAAGGGGCAGGGTATTGCATCGGGAGCATCCAGAATCAACTAGCACTAGGATTATGAGTTTGGCAGGTAGTGAGAAAGGTGGGGTGTGTCAGCTCACCATTGGGTCATTATCTCCTTCGTCATCGCTGTCAAAAGAGGATAGAGTGGGGGAAGATTCAGCCTGAGTCCCAGTGTCTTCCTGTGTGGGGGATGTGACTTGGGCAATAGGTTCCTGTGTGATGCGGTTGGATTTCCCTCTTGTCGGTTGCTGGGCAGGTTTCTTTCTCACTGCTGGTCCTGGTCCCGATCTATTCTGCTGTTGTGGGTAGGGGACTGGGCAACGTCCCTGCTGTCTGCATCAGAAGCACTTGATTGGCGGGCCTGCAGGTGGCCTGGATCTTTCAGATGCTGCAGCAGTTGGACATTTTTGGGGTGGTGGTCGCTCTGGCCTCAGCTTGGCTTCAGGTGGGGGAGGTTTCTTATACTGGGCAAGCTGAACGTCTAGCCTTGTTTGGTACCACTCTTGCAGCTGATCAGGTACTGCTTGATAGATGAAGGCTTGAGAGCGATGATCATCTAGCCCTTCTTTGAAGTGATTGACTAGGGACTGCTCAGGCCACCTTTCTATGCAATCAGCTATCTTGCAAAATTCTCTTACGTACTCCAGAGCAGGCCTACCGGCTTGTTTGATCTTATGGATTTGTTCTTCTGCTCTAAAGGCAATGGAAGGGTCCTCAAATCTTTCTCTGTCCTAGAAGGAAGAGGTAGGGGTCCTCCAATTCGGGGGCTTGCTCATTGTATAAATTATTCAGTCATTCGAATGCCTCTCCCTCTAAGCTGGACGCAATCATATCAACCATAGTGGCTGGGTCCAGGTAGAGATAGGCCCAGCAGTTCAAATGAGAGTGTACTTGGTTGAGAAAAAAAATCAGCTTTTCTGGGTCCCCATCGAAGGTTGCTTTGAAAGGTTGCTTTGAATCATTGGCTGCTAGGGCCCCCACTGTGGCTGTTGCACCCCAAGTTGCTTCTGACCCCACCCTGGCTGCTGGTGCATGCCCAGGGATTGCATGTTCAGGGGCTGTGGGCACGCCCCCTGCTGTGGTTGCAATACCAGCAGTTGTAGCCTCCTGAGTTGCCGGGGGTCACCCAAAGGCAGCTGCCTGGGTGGGGGCTGCTGTTGACCTCCTTGCTGCTGGTCAGTGTGGAGTTGTGGTGCCCTCTTCTGCTGTAGGACCCTCAATGGTTGTTGGATGGATGGGTGTTGCTGCTGGATCTCCCTCATTTGCGGGCCCCTCAGTGGTTGCTGTACATTCGGGGGCAGTGACCAACCTCCTTGCTGTGGTCATCCTACAACCAGTTGCTGATTTCTTGGCTTCTGCACCACCCCAAGCTGTTGTGAGGCCTCTGTTAGCTGCTGCAAGCTCAGGGATTGCTGACTCCACCTGCAGGGGCTGCCATATTCCCCATTGCTGCAGGGGGCCCAGACTGGGTGATCGATATGCATACCAGTCTGGGGATTGGCTGTCCTGGAGACTGGAGCTGTCTCTCTCTGTGGGACTGGAGGCCCTGGCAGGGGACTTCAGGGGCTGGAAGTCTTCTCTTGGAAGGAGTTGATTTCTGCTTCTCATCTCTAGCTCTTCAAATCTTTCCACTGGCTGACTATGAGCTGTAGACAGGTATTTCCACTCACCCAAGTCCTCAGTACAGATTTTATTTTCCTGGGCTCCGAGATCACTGCAGATGGGGACTGTAGCCAAGAAATTAAAAGACGCTTGCTCCTGGGGAGGAAAGCAATAGCAAATCTAGACAGCACACTAAAAAGCAGAGACATCACCCTGTCAACAAAAGTGCATATAGTCAAGGCTATGGTCTTCCCAGTTACAATGTATGGCAGTGAAAGTTGGACCATAAGAAAGGCTGAGCGCCAAAGAATTGAGGCCTTTGAACTATGGTGCTGGAGAAGACTCCTGTGAGTCCCTTGGACTGGAAGGCTTCTCTCGGAAGGAGTTGATTTCTGCTTCTCATCTCTAGCTCTTCAAATCTTTCCACTGACTGACTACGAGCTGTAGACAGGTATTTCCACTCACCCAAGTCCAAACTGGTCAGTCCCAGAGGAGATCAACCCTGACTGCTCTTTAGAAGGCCAGATTCTGAAGTTGAAACTCAAATACTTTGGCCACCTAATGAGAAGGAAGGACTCACTGGAGAAGAGCCTCATGCTGGGAAAGAATGAGGGCAATAGAAGAAGGGGACAACAGAGAATCAGTTGGCTGGATGGAGTCACTGAAGCAGTAGGCATGAGCTTAAATGGACTCCAGAAGATGGTAGAGGACAGGAAGGCCTGGAGGAACATTGTCCATGGGGTCGCGATGGGTCGGATATGACTTCGCAGCTAACAACAACAACAAAATGCTCAGTGGCAGATGACCTAGTAGCTCTCCACCAGTCTGCTTTTGAAGCCTTTGAGGGTGGCAAGGCAGTCTCAAGGCATATGGAGTCTCCGCTGGGCTGGGCCCAATCTGATGAAGAGATCAGCTCTCCTAGCTGCTTGGGTTTTGCCTCCATCTGGGAATCCTGCAAAAGTTCTTCCTCCCCCGGCTTGCTGACTTCAAGCAATTTCTCTTCCTCCATGATGAAAATTTCTCCCAAATCTTTGTCAGCTTCCCTCAAGTCTAGGGACAGTGACTGGGGCTCAGGACCCTTAGAAAGTTTGGAAAGTTTGTAGATTTTTGCTTAATTTCATGGTTCTGACATATGTTACTCTTCAAAGAACTTTGAGGCATTGTTTACCTTAAAGAATCTTTATTCAAATAACATGGCATCGGCATGTACATGGTCGAAGCCAAAATCTGGATTCTCCTCCCCTAAACACATAATATTAAAGCACAATTCCCTCCTCTAATTAACAGCCATAAATCACATTTTCCAATTAGTTTGAAATGCTGACCTTCCCTCCAGTTCTCTGACCCAGCATTCTTTATCATCTCTTATTTCAAACAGTCTTGAAAAAATACTCTACTACAAGGTTGTTATGTCTAGCTGATTCCCATACACATTCTTCCTTCTCCCCCACCCCCCAGCATCATCTAATTCTAACTCTAAAAGTAACATACAAGTTAAGGGGGAAATGGCTGCATTTTCATATATTGTCAAAGCAAGAACATCCAATGTTAGCAGCGTAGACAAGGGGGTCAACCTATTCTCCAAAACACCTGAAGGGAAGACAAAAAGTAATGGATGGACACTAATCAAGGAAAGAACCATCCTAGAACTAAGGAGAAATTTCCTGACAGTGAGGACAATTAATCAGTGGAACAGCTTGCCACCATAAGCTGTGGGAGCTCCTTCACTGGAAGTTTTTAAGAAAAGATTGGAGTGCCATTTGTCTGAAATAATGCAAGCTCCACTGCTTGAACAGGGAGCTGGACTAGAAGACTTCCAAGGTTGCTTCCAACTCTGTTATTCTGTTATTTTGTTAATATTAACCATTTAACCTGCATTTTAGACTTTATTACCCAAATAAATGTTATGGTGACATCAGAAGCCACAAGGTGGACTTCAAACATAACTATCCCATACTCTCTTGATCCCCTTTCTCTCATTCTCTTCTTTAATGTAGTTTCTATGTCATTTTGCCTCAGCCTATATTCTCTCTGAATCCTCTTCAGCTCTATTTCTCTACTACTTGTTTCCTGTTTTTACAGGCAGTCACTGCTTTTTAGCTGCTCCATACACTCCTCTTCCCCTTCTAAAATCAACCTTTTCCTGAACCCAACTACTGTGAGTTTGCTACACAAGCACTATCATGACACCATTTCAATGTTGTCTCAGACCCTACTTCTGCTTCTCATGTCTTATAGTATTATTTCTCTAATTACCCTTCTTTCAACTTCCTCTTTCTGTTCACAGTCAATTCTCTTTGCCTATAGGCACAGGGGTGTGTCCAGTACAACTCAGCATCATATCATGTGCATCATGATGTCATTGTACAAATCATCCATACACATAATATCATGTGCCTCCTTCTCCCCTCACTTTTGTTTATGGATTCCTTTTCCCCATTCTTGGAATAGTTCCTTGTTGGGCACAATTTTCTCTTCACATAATATGTGTTATTTACTGACCAACTAAATAATTTCTGAGCCACACTATTCTTGGTCAATCAATCTATATCATAAAGGCCTTGGTTTTCTGTATTGGTAGGCTAGCTGCTCTCCCTCCATACAAATCCATCATATCAAACTTTTGGAAGTGACGGTGGTCAGCATAGATATTATGCTTGTAGAAAAAGGGGTATTTCTAATACCTTTTCACCACTCATTTCTGATATCACATCCCAAATTTTAAAACAGACAGAAAACAAGGAATGAATTTAGCATACGATCAGTGTACGTAAGGTCCTAAGCCATAACAAAAGATCTGAGATTTGGATTGGCAAGAGCCTCAATGGAGTGGGATTTTGGCCAATGAAGATAGTTATACTATGGTGTAGATCCACCAAATGCAATTTTCCATCATTCCAGAAATCCTTTTAGATATATCAACAACCAAGAGCTACACACTTTCAAAACTAAAAAGCACAAGGCAAAAAGTTTACTGAATCATGGGAAAAGAAATAAAAAGAAGTGCAGGAATTAAACTACAATAAAAAAGGGTAAAAACAGGCACCCCAATCAAATGTAGTAAATGGCTACTGTACATCATAGTATGCAATACTATAAAGATTCTTCAGTACATTATATGTTATAGTTTGAGCTCAAGAGCGTAGTCCACCAATGTCAACTCAAGAACTATTGTCATTCTTATAGAGAGCCTGATGGTATCTAACTTTTTTGTACAATGCATAATTTTATGAACTTCTATCACATCCTGCTTTTTTTCAGTTAAAATACCCCATGAAATGTAACCTTTACTCATAGGAGAGTTTTTTTCAGTCCTTTGAGGTTTTCTTCCTGCCAGCCCTGTTGTCTAAGGCTCTCTGATATATGATAGCACAGATAAAGACCTTCTGCGTAAAAGAAATTAGAACCAATTATCCCAGACACAGGAATGAAGAAAGGGGAAATAAGGATGCTGATCTTCAAAGTTTGCAAATAATTTTAGCTGGCAATATAATAACCACAATAAGTGTTCTCTCCACATATCTTTTTCAACCTATACGTTTGCAACTATAGAACAGCCTCATGATGCCCAAGTGAAAACTAAGTGGATTACTTCTGAAGAAATTAATGGTTTGTCTCTTGGAGTTCAGTTTCTGTTATAAACATCACTTTCTATGCCCCTTAAGAAGCTGTGGAAGCAAACACAACTCACCAAATTGAAGGCACCAGTGCCAAGAGCAATCCCCCCCTCCAGATGGATACGAACAGAGTTTGTAGGCAAGGAACTAGGTTGGATGAAAGCGTTCAGTTCTCTGGGAATATAAAAAAGGTTATTTCATTACCAACCTATCTGCCTGAAACTAAAAAGCAAAACCCAAGAATTCTATTTCATAGACCCTTTTCACTCTAAACCTGGGTTTTGGTCACACAGGGAATTCAATTCATGCCCTAAGACACTCTACCAATGTCCAAATTTCAACTTCTAATCCAAAACAGGATACTGCTTGTCAGGAAGATAAACATATATAGGTAAATAAAGATGGAATTGATACCTACCAGTATACCAGCTTTTAAATTACATAAATGAATTCTAATTACTTTGCCCTGTTTGCATGAAGTTGAAAAATACATATATGCCATAGACCGAAAAGATAATGCAAGGGATAGTAGCTTAGATTTTTTTATTATTATTATTACTGCATCTCTGTTCATTTTAGAAAGAATCATTAAACCCTTTTAGTCAGTTTATATATTTTACAGAAGGAAGCATGCACTAAAATAATAAAAAATAATTTGGAAAAATATCCAAAGGTGATTGCTTAAAAATCTGGCCATGTTAATTTTAAAGTTATATATAGTTTTTCACTCTGGAAATCAGCGGGTAGCATCTAGTGTGCTGCAGGAGCCACATCCCTATTCTTCCATGAAATTCATTGAGTAATTTTGGACTCATTGACTTGACATGCACACCATTAGGATAAAATGGCACAGGGAGAATCAAAGCCACCATTTCGAATTCAACAGAAGCAAGATCTAAAGAAAAACTAGAAATAAATACATATGAATTGATTTGGCAATGTGATTTGGCCTGTGACTAAAGTGTCATGCTTTATGTCAGTAGTTCGGTGGTTCCCCTTGATTCTGCCCACTTTGTATGGAACCATTCCCCCTAATCTGGTTCCTCTTCATCTGCCCCTCAATCCCCTTTTGGCTAGGATGGGGATTGGATAAAAGAGTGCCCACAGCCTTTTTTCCTCTTGAGTAAGCAGTTATTCCATCAACATGCAAGAACAAACACATAACATTAACTAAGTTGCTGCCACAGACAAGAGGGAGTCAAGCTATTCTCCAAAGCACCTGAAGGCAGGACAAGAAGCAATGGATGGAAACTAATCAAGGAGAGAAGCAACCTAGAACTAAGGAGAAACTTTCTGACAGTTAGAACAATTAACCAGTGGAACAACCTGCCTCCAGAAGCAGTGAATGCTCCAACACTGGAGGTTTTTAAGAAGAGACTGGACAGCCATTTGTCTGAAATGGTATAGGGTTTCCTGCCTGAGCAGGGGGTTGGACTAGATGACCTCCAAGGTCCCTTCCAACTTTACTATTATGATTATGATTAAGTTGTTCCTGATTATAGAAACACTATGGAAAGCACAACTGAAAAACTCAGTTCTTTGGGTTGCTGATTGTTCTTGTTTCTTTGTTGTTCACTGTGCAGTTGACCAGTTGATGTACATGCGCTAGCCAACAGCTAAGAGATATAAAAACAATGCTGCCATCTAGTGTTCCAATAGTCCAATGATGCATTGGAGGATCAAAAGGTAGCAAAATACTGAAAGTGACTAACTCATTCTAGATTTAAGGCATTTAATTAAAAGGATTCTACTCTTGTACTTTTGTAGCCTATCACATGAGAAATTCCCTGGCAGTTGATGCTCCCAGGGAGTTCTAGCTTATTTCTTCTCGTCATCTTATTTTCTTAGAGTACTTTACAACTTCCTCATTGATTTCCAGAGCTAAGCCTCTTTCTCAAACTCCAACTATTCAAAAACATGACATCCAGAGATTGCATCATGGTCACCTTCCTCCAGATAACCATCTGAGGAAAGCCAAGAATGACTACATAAACAATATAACTCTTTTCTTTCACCTAGTGGTTGAAAGGTTGTATAGTCAATCCATAGTTTAAAACAAATCAGATGTTGATGGAAAAGAAAAAAGGAAACAGATGCAACATACAAATGAATTAGGGCATTGTACGTGATAAGAGGTTTTTAATAGGAGGGATGATGTTGGATGCAGCTGGAATTTTAGTTGAGGGGCCACCAATTTTTGCCATTGGAATGTTGTGCCTTAACATGTATGGACAGCAGCAGAGCATGGATCCCTTCTGGATGCATTGTAAGAGTACACTATGAAGGCATCAAAAGATTGATAGAAGCATGATTTTACTTCTGCTTTAGAATGGGACACATCTTTGTGGCTGTAGCCTATGTCTTGTTAATCTACAGAGTTTAAATGGAGGGTAAGATTTAAACATTGCAATGCTTCCTCTTACAGAGCTGTCATATTTAGGTCACTACCTAAGTATGCCTGTCTATGACAAGTGGACCAAAGACTTTCCCATTCCAACATGCGGCATGAGAAGCTGGCTTCTCTTTGTCTCATACTCCTCACTAATGCTCTTTCTCATTCCTACTGTGACTAAACCCCCTTTATTTACCCAGACCTGCCTTTCCAACTCACCTGTAGATGAGGTAGCTGCTACGCACCTTGATTCCTCCTTTTATGAAATTCACCATATTTTCATCCTGTAAGAAGCAAAAAATCTCCATGAATAAAACAACCTCAGTTTCTGGTATGAAGTATCTAGGCAATGCCACTCCTAGTTACATAGCACTCCATCAAAGGCGTTCATCACACCTGGCCCCCAGCAGGATGACTGCTGAAGTGTTTCATCCCCCAGCTTGTTTTCAAGAAAAGAAATTAATCTCAAGATAAGTGTGGAAAACTAATCTCTAGACAATTATCTATATCTGATCCTCTTGCCTGATTTCTTTTATAGAACAGTATCTCTCAAGCATTTTGCATTCAGGTTCTGTTTTCCACCAAGCAAGCTAACACAGTGCTTGTACATAGCTACAAGCTGTGTGTATGTCAAAATCTTGCTGATATGTCAAAAGCTTGTATGTCAAAATCTTGTGTGTGTCTGTCAAAATCTTGCTGACACAGGGACATCACTGAGCCACAGCCTTCAAGTGAACAGAAGCACTATCCTAACACTGAAATTATAAGGACTACAAGGAAAGTTGGAAAATCAAAAGAGCAGCAGTTAGGAAAAAAAGAGGGACTGCTTTTGCTCCACTTGTCCATAGTTAGCAAAGATATTTTAAATTCTCCATAGAGCCAATCTGGTGTAATGGTGAAGGTACTGGCCTAGAAACCAGGAGACTGTGAGTTTTAGTCCTTCTCAGACATGAAAGTCAGCTGGGTGACTTTGGGCCAATAACTGTCTCTCAGCTCGACCTACCTCACAGATTTGTTGTTGTGGGGGAAAAGAGGAGAAAGGAGTATTATGTAAGTTCCACATGTTGAGTTACTTATAAAATAATAAAAGTAAACTAAAATTCTGATAAACAAATAAACTCAATGCACAAGCTGTAATACAGGAAGAAAAACGCTGAAATATATTTCTTGGATTCTACCTTCCAGAATCTTTCTTGCACCTCCCTCTCATAGTTGGGAATTTTCTCTGAGTTGGGAAATACTGTAATAATGGGATAGAATTTCCTATTAAGTTTGAAGGAAGAAGAATTTCCTTACCTGGAGGAAGGTGAGGGCTGCCCGGTGCAATAAGCATTCTGCATAGCATACTTCAGCATGCAGTTCCTCTGTAACAGGGAAACGTGGATTTAGGGAGAGGCGTGCAGTATTTCTAATATTGCCTCTATCATTCATCCTTTACATATGCACATTCACCTGAAGGCCATAATAAAATTAGTAGCCCCAAAAGGAAACACCATAATCTCTTAATAAAAGACATAATAAAGACAAGCATTTAGGATATTAAGTATATTGTTTTTACATCCTATTGCAATTGAGGAGACAGGAAGCATATAAATTTAATAAATAAATAGTTGAGATGTAATGTCTTGCTTAACAACCATGGTGATTCGCTTAACCACAGAAGGAGAAGTGAGTCTGGCACAGTCATGTGATTTTTCACTTAGCGATTGCAGCTAAGCAGATGGAAGTTGTGGTTTGGGTGGCCTTTGCTCACCTTGGAATTGTGCGCCAGAGAGGATCTTGCCATAGTCATTCATATTTTTGTTATGTCCTTCTTGAACTACTACCACAATATGCTCTCAGAAGTTTCAACTGTCCAAAGTGCAACGACCTGTGTGTTAGTCAGCTGGAGCACATTACAGGTAGTCCACACTTATGGAACCAGAAATTGGGACCAGAAACTTTGTTGCTAAGTGTTGCAACACATATGGGTTATTCAGTGGAAAGAGGCAGAAGTCCCAAGTAAAAAATTCAGGGGAGCATGAGGGAGGTAAGCAGGTGCCATACCGGGTGGGGGGCTGCCAAGGGCAGCCTGCCAGGGAGCACAGGCAGGTTGGCATGGGGTCCAGGAAGGCCAGCAGAAGGGCTGCAGGCAGATCAAAAGAGGCCTTGGGCGGGCTGGCAGAGATTGCAGGAAAATAAAACGGGGGGAGTGCGGGGTGCTGCAGGTGGGCAAGTACAGCAGAGGGTGAGCGGGCCAGTAGTGCCACACAGAGGTTCCCTGGGAGAATTCCACAATCAACTCCCTAATGGGCTTCTCAGGAGAAAAACAGCAGGATCAACTTACTGGGATGACTTATAACCTCCCTGCAAAGTGCCCATTGACTTTGCTTGTGGGAAGCCAACAGGGAAGATCACCTGATGTGATTCTCTATGACACTGTAATCAAGAGCTGGGCACCCGAGTATTATAAGTTATCTAAAACACCAGATCGAGAGATAGCCTTTTCCAGAGGTGATGGACAATATCTTTCTTGCAATTAGATGTTGACATCCTCCCACACTTAGGAAACTATCCCTCTCTCATCAGCTACTTAAAGGAATCAAGAAAGACAAACATCCAGTCCACACATGGCAGAAGATACCCTAAAGAGCATCCATTTCCTTGGAGGACACAAGAATCCCAGGTAATGCAGTAAGACAGAGCACCATTCACTAGATCCTGCTTATCTGGAATCAAGCAAGACCTGAGTGGATTTGTGCAACTTTATATCTACTCTTTCCTATCCTCCAGCTTTTCTTACATTAAGACAAATAAAATATTGTTTTGACTCTCAGCACTCTGAATTTTAACTCTTCTCACCTTCCGTACAAGCATCTCCACCTTGCCGACTAGAAAAGGTACCAGTCACAGTGGTTTTCCTCCGAAATCTATCAGGGGAACCAAAAGCAGTTGAATTACTAGGTTCTTCATCCACCTTCCCCAACCCCTCACCCTAGGAGATTACTTTCCACCAGAAGCCATCAAGCTTTATGCTCTAGCAGCGGTTTAAGCAATTCTCTACAATTTCTCTAGGTTACATTCATCCTCCAACCACCTGTCCTTTTGCACCCCCTTTTTCATCCCATTTTTAAACTGAGAAGGGAATACACATTTAGAATTGTAGATCTCTTACCTTGTTCAAGAAAGAATTAAATATCCACCAACTAATGCGGCAATCAAGTCAGACTTGGGGGAAATGCTGGTTACTTAGAAGCAACATTCACAAGCTCAATCAGAATAGAGCTGGAAGGGACCTTGATGGTCTTCAAGCAGGAGACCCTATACCATTTCAGACAGGTGGCTTGTCCAGTCTTTTTTTAAAAACTGAACAACCTGTTATCCCCTCTGCAGCAGTCCCAGACCTTGGCTCAGAAACAAATCTTGCTATGCTCCATTCCAATAGTGTGTGTGAACTACACACCTCTGACAGATCTCCTGGGCTTCTTTCATGGTGTGCCCTGCATGGACAATATCCTCATGTTCGAAGGTCATCATGGCTTGCATCTCCAGGATGGTAGCATAAATTAAGGCATGGTACATGCTCTCTCCAGTCCTGCCAAAACGGATCAATAACGAAAGACAAAAGATATGGTTCAAGGCAATACAAGGCTTTGCTCATTGCATTGACATATACGACACACACACACCATGCATACATACATATGGCATAAGGCATTAACAAAGGAGGAGGATTAATATTTGGAACATCATCAGAGTTGGAAGGGACCTTGGAAGTCTTCTAGTCAAGCCCTTGCTCAAGCAGGAAAACCTGTACCATTTCAGATAACACTGCACAATCTTTACATACTTTGGGTTTGAACAAGACTTATTGTTAAACAAATACCTCTTCCTTCTTTTCCCCACACACAGGATGTATAACTTTCTCCATCAATGCCATGGGGGTGCTGAAGATCATGCAGCAAAGAGTTGCTCTTATTCAATAACATTTCATTCTAAATTTTGCCACCCAATCTACCAGCACAAGCCTGGCCTCTCTGTAATAAGCCTCCTAAAATACCAACTTCCAGCAGCAATATATTTTAGAATACTGCAGCATATATCCTGCTGCCTTCCCCACAAGCTACATGAAATACTTATGAGCTGAATCCTTCACAGGGGAACTAGACAGCTGTTTGCATATGAGTATTATGGAACACTTAGCGCTGACTTTTATTTATTTATTTTATTATATTTGTATACCACCCTTCTCCCGAAGGACTCAGGGCGGTGAACAGGGCAATACATGTTAAAAAACAAGAATACAAAAGTTAAAAAAGATTAAACAAGATGCCCAAAAACTATAACAATAAGTTAAGTTAAAATACATAAAAACAATAAAACCCAAACCCATCACCCATCAGGCCAGGCCGGCTTGTTCGAACAGGTAAGTCTTTAGATCGCGCCAGAAGGAGCGAAGGTCGGGCGCCATCCGGAGCTCAACCGGAAGATGGTTCCATAAATCCGGCGCGCCCACAGAGAATGCCCTCCCCCTGGGGGCCACCAGTCGACATTCTTTGACCGGTGGCACCCTGAGGAGGCCCTCTCTGTGGGAGCGCACTGGGCGGAGGGAAGTTGATGCTGGCCGCAGGTGCTTCCCTTTTCTGGGGAAGCTAGAGGAACATAATTCGCCTTACTTCAGACTTGAAAACAAAAAGGATTCTAGCAAACCAAGCTAATTCCCTCCCCACCACCACCACCACCATTTGAGTTTATTCAAGTTCAATGTCTGGGAAGCAACTCTCCTTTCATTGCATCCCACAGATTTGCTTCAATGCTATAGCCGTGAGCATTGTAATTGGAGTCCCCTAGTTGGAAAGTGCTGGAGGAAGATTTAATTCAACAGAACAGCTAGGAACCCTGGTAACAGTGGGTAGAAAGGAAGCTGATATCCTGCACTTGTCCTGTGTGCAGGATGAATCAGCTTGGGCACCTCTGATTTACCTGGGCTGCAGCATTTCCAAGCTCTTACTGAACTGATTATGCAGGAAACAATTCAGTGCCTCCATGCACTCGGCTAAGGCAGTCTCCAGGGAAGTGCTGTGGGTAAGAAAAGAAGGCTAGTTATCACAGATGTTCTTTTAAGATTTGGAGTAATACACATTTTCTTGTAGCTACTGTCCATTTAATTATCAGTTTTTAGCCATTTGTAATGGAACTTTCCCTTAAATTGAACATTTGTTTTGAATGAGACAATATTAAGGCAAAGGCACAGATAAAAGATCTTTTGTGGACTTCTACATTTTGGCTATTACTGAAAAACATGGTCTAAGTGGGCAACCATCAAAAGAGGCACTGATTTATCTCTATGGGAGGAGCAGCTCTATGAGTTTTAAGAGCAAACAGCAGCATTTAATTCTAGCGATGTCAGCAATTCTACTCCCATCCAGCCCTGAAATAGTTCCCTATCATTAAATATTTTATTCACAATAGAAATAAATAATATCCTCATTTAATTACCCTCACATTAGCTGTAGAACAGACATGTCAAACACAAGGCCCGCGGGCCGGATCTGGCCCGTGAAGTGGTTTCATGTGGCCTGCGAAGCCATCCTGGAAACAGTGAGGGAACGGCCCCCGCTGCCTTGGCCCTGGCCCAGAGACCCTCCTTCTGCCAGAGACCCTCAGATCTGTCCCACTCCTGCCCAGGCCCCCATAGGCACCCTTGATGCCAACGATGTAGAGCTGGCCATGCCCACCCAGTAGGCCATACGCACTCCAGCCACGCCCACCCAGTAGGCCACGCCCACCCTGGCCATACCCACCCGGCCCGCCGAGGGCAACTACAATGCTGATGTGGCCCTCAATGAAATTGAGTTTGACACCCCTGCTGTAGAAGATACCCAGGTTATCAAACAGATAGGAAAGCAATTACTTGCTCATTGACTGACAAAAGGAAGTGTAAATGTGCCATGCTTCTTTCCTAAAGCTTGCCAGGTCTGAGGACTTCCCTCCCTCCTATAGGGATCAGGAAATGCCCTTCCTCTGGGGTTCTTGAAGGAAGTGGTTGGCTACTTGTCACTTTTGTTTAGCTTAGGTATCCTCCCAAGGACAGATTTCTTACATTTG
The DNA here is from genome assembly GCF_964194415.1 of Vipera berus. NCBI lineage: Eukaryota > Metazoa > Chordata > Lepidosauria > Squamata > Viperidae > Vipera > Vipera berus. The sequence goes on from NC_138203.1 coordinate 117,197,049, forward strand.
ACAACACTAAGCAAACACAGCCTTTGCCAGTATAGTTACCCCACCTTACTCAAACAGAACTGGCCTTTCAGCAAATTCTCCAACTGGTAAAGTAGGTTTTATAGGCTGCTGCTATCCCCAGGAAATTTTAGGCAACTTTTCCTGTAAATGTAGAGATCCAGAGCTTCGTATTGATGTTGACCTGGTTTACATGATAATTTATCTAGCTTAGTTTCCTCTGCATTAACTCATCATAGCTCTTCAAGATTCAAGACAAGTGTATTCCCCAAATGTAGCTAACCATCTCAGGAATTGAGAGTACAATTCTTCTTTAAAAGAAGATACTAGAAATATAATCACATACCGTACCAGTTCAATTTAAAAAATGGGGGAGCACTTAGGAAACTACAGTAGATTCATTTTGACTGAGCTAAAAATTATAATAAAGGGTCATGAGTAGGAAAAACAAGATAGTTATAATTAGCAAAAAGGTGCACCAGCAAATAGCTACCGGTAATATATATAGAAAGTCACTAGGGTGAACGGAATGTAATCTGGGAAAGGGAGCAAAAAGCAACAAGGCATGGATATGTATGTAGGCATGAGAACCAATTTGTTCTAGTAGTTAAAGCATCAGGCTAGAAACTAGAAGATTATGACTTCTAGTTCCACCTTAGGCATGAAAACCAGCTGGGTAACTTTGGATCAGTCACCCTCTCTCAGCTCACAACATCAGGCTTCGGTGACAAGTCAGTCAGTCCTGTCATATCACAACAAAGTTGATCTGGAAAAAAGTGGCACTTGCAGGAAAACACTAGGAATAAAAATAACAAGTAATTTGCATGTGCATGTGTGCATTTGCTTTCCCTTCATGTTGTGTCCCGTATATGTGTGCCCTGGGGAGCATAAAGTAGGTTGTATATGCTCTGTCATGAGGCCATGGGACTATGAGGAAGAGTGGCTTAGAATGGAGGAGTCACCAGGACTCTTACACGGCATTCTTTAGCCTCTCCCACAAAGATGCATTGGGGGCCTTTTTCCTGGAATGTTTTTCCCAGCAGCCCCAACTGCATCTAGTTTATTTCTGAACCTGATCTTTCTTTTTCCAGTTTCTCCCTGATACCATATTTGGTTCTGGTCTGTTCCAGTTTTGGAGAAGAATTCTGCTGTCAGAGGGACATAGCTCCCCAGTCCTTTGTGCAATTTCTTCCAACATTCTATTGGGTTGAAAGGAATAAAAAGGTGTTTTTTTTACTCTGCTGAATGTAAAAACAAAAAGCAAAGGGTTACACAGTATCATCTTTGCTTTGTTTTTCTTCCCAAAAAGAAATGATGTTCAAAAGAAGCTAAACAGAACAAACTGACACCAAGAGAAAGTCGCAACTCAAGATATGGAAAGACATAGCAAATTTGCCTACCAAGAATAAGTTTAAATGCTCTTACTGTATGCATGGCAACATTAAAGTGCTGCTTTTCAGGGTTGGCTAAAAATGATGCCAGTTGCAGAAGCAGCTGACTGCATTTTTAGCCCTTATTCTACCTCAGCAATGAAGCAGAGCCTCCTTTGTGCTGATTACTGGCAGAAGTCTGAGCATTGAAGAAACAGCAGCAAAGCAGTGGTTCTCCTGTGGGAAGAGAAATCAGGAAAACATCTCTTCAATTGCCATTCTATGGGGAGTGCCAGGGAAATTCATCCCCAAGACCTGATCTCCATCCTTCTCTTCCCTCAAAGCTCCTACTACCCAAGCAGGGTGGAAGCCACATTTCTGCAGAAAAGCTGCCCATGAGTGCCAGCTGAAGAATTATGTGGAACCAAGAGCCAACCAGAGAAGCAATTCCATCTATATCTGTCCAAGACTACAAGATATATAGCAGCAGCACACAGATGGCACACCTTGAAACAACCATTGCAGGCTGTTATTCACATCAGCAACAATCCATTTCTGACAAATATCAAGGTTATATATTTCTAGTTGTCTATTAATTCAGTATTGGACACCTGGTATAGAGTTCCACAGTTTAGGCTCTGCAGCATAAGCCATAGAAGAGTGATGGCCAGCCATATCTCGGGGAAGTGCCTTTGCAGATGGTACTGCTATGGTACAGTGGACTTTCCATAGGGGACTGTGGGATATTTCAATGCCAGAAGAACTTATACTCAAAAAGATTTGCTTCCCCTCCTTCTCTTACCAAAGGTTGTCAGACAGAGCAGTGTGAAAGATGGCTTTTTCCATAGAGGAAAATTATCCCATTGCAAAAAAGAAAATGGCCCTAAGCACCAGAGATGGGACATACCTCAAGTGGTTAGTAGGAAAGAGGACAGGCCTCTAACTCTAAATTAATCTTAGAACAACCAGCTGCAGACTAAACCATCAACACCAACACTTATGATGGTAGAACTGGAAAAACACCAACTTTTGCAGCACAGCAAGAAACTATGAAAGGAAATTGCTTTTGCAGGGATGGGGTGGATGGCTGTCTTCATACTGCAGCCAGAAGGTTACATAAATGAGCCCATAGGCCCCCAAACCAAATTATCTGAAATCCTAAAGAAGTTTGTGAAGTTTATCATCTTGGAGCAACTTTTTATGGTGTTTGGGAAAGCATAGAAGATGGGCCTAGTGCTAAAAGATTGAAGAATGGGAAATCCTTAAAAGGGGTAAAAAAGAAGATCTAGACTAGTCAGCTTAATGTTGATTACCAGACAAAACTCTGAAACAGATAAATAAGTATCTGAACACTGAGCATTTGGAGAAGAATGTATTGTTGCCAGGAGCCATAGGTTTGTTAAGAATAAGTCAGCCAGACCAACATTTTTTTGACAGAATTTAGTTTACTGTTAGCATGCAGTGAGCATAATGTACCTTCATTTTAGCAAAATATTTAACAGTCTTTTATGAGACCCCAGTAGGGGAGATGACAAACTGTGGAAAATGTTACCATTAGATTAGTACAGAACCAAGACAATAATTATACCCAACAATGTAAATGACTGGCTCTGCATCAAGCTAAAAAGAGACATGTTGAAAGCATTTTTCAGGGATCCTGTCTAATACCTATACTGTTCAACATATTTATAAAAATTTGTATAATAGAAAATATTAAATCTGTGAACAAGGAAAGATGGGGGTAGCAAATGTCCTGGGGAGGAGGTAATATCAAGATTCATAGCAATCTTGATTGGCAGATAACATCAAAATGAATTTCAGCAGGAATAAATTCAGCATTCTGAATTTGAGTAGGAAAACCTGAAGGTATAATTGTAGGATAGGAGAAAGGATCTTGGGCAGCTGTATATATGAAAACAATCTTGGGTGTCTTGATGGATCACTGACTGAATATAATGTGGTACAACTGTAAAAATAGCAAATGCAATCCTAGGTAGCATTGATAGAAATATAATACCATGAAGTTATTGTTCCTTTCTATCAGACCATATTTACGATATTGTATCTATTTCTAAGCACCAAAGTTTAGGAAGGATGTTGACAAAGTAGAATACAAGTAGTCCTCGACTTTCAACAGTTCATTTAGTGACTATTCAAAGTCACAATGGTACTGAAAAAAGTGACTTATGACTCATTTATCACACTTATGGCCATTGTGGCCTCCCCAAGGTCACGTAATCAATATTCACATGCTTGGCAACTGGGTGTCTTGTGGTAATGTGATACAGCTGTAAGAATAGCAAATGCAATCCTAGGTAGCATTGATAGAAATTTATGATGGTCCCCTTTTGTGACTGTCTGACAAGCAAAGTCAATGGGGAAGCCAGATTCACTAAAGACCCATGTTACTAACTTAACAACTGCAGGGATTCACTTAACATCTGTGGTAAGAAAGGTCATCAAACTGGCAAAACTCACTTTACAAATGTCTCACTTAGCAACAAAGAAATTGGGCTCAGTTGCGGTTTTAAGTTGAAGACTACCTGTATGTCCATGGGACCAGTAAGGGACTTGGAAGATAAACTTACAAGGGAAACTTGGAGGCACTATTCATGTTTTGCCTGGACAAGAGAAGACTTGGGTAAGCTGTAAATTAGACCACAACAAGTTTCTGCCAGTTAAATGGCAGAGCAAGTTGCAGTAGTGGGAAGCAGTTGATGAGACCCATGCGCCCAGAGATGGCTTCACAAGCAGGGGGGGGGAGAGGTTGTATGTTTGCATCTTCCCTTTAAAGAAATCCAATGAATTCTACAATGTAAGAATTCCTCCTCAGATCTTACATCCTAAAATAGCCTTGCTCTTAGACACAGGTGTCAAACTCTATCGTGTCACATGACGTATTGTATCATATCACAAGGTTTTTTGCCTTTGCGGAGTCGGGGTGGGTGTGGCCTGCACATGACGCATCCAGCCCAGGGGCTACCAGTTTGACACCCCTGCTCTTAGGTAACAAAATTTAGAGCTTAATAAAAGTCCTGTCAGTCACACTACCAGCCACAATAATCAATAGTGATTTAACGCACTTTGCAGTTTCTCATGATTATAATGTTAGGTAGTAAAACCAGGGGATATTATTAGGTGATAACCAATTAATGACAATCTCACATCCTTGACTCTAGGAACTTACTTTGCAATGTAGTAACTGCAGCAGAGTTCTGTATCAATATCAATTTGGCTTATTCAAGAAAAATGCATGACACTAAATTAAGAGGTAGTTATCTATCATATGTGCTTCATGGGTAAGTGCACCTACTGGTGAGAGACACAGAAGAATATAGACAACTTTGTGTTTTTGTAAACAATACCAGGTCTAAATTGACAGTGTACCAACTCAGTAAACAATGGGAGCAAACAGCAGGCACAAAACAGGACTAACACTGGCACTGAGCCATGAGGCAGGCAGGCAGGCAGGCAGTCTGGGCTACAAAAATCGAGATGATCTTTATATGGAAGTGAAGAGACACAGAAAGGCTACCATATACCGGTAGTAGTTATATGATTTCTGCAGCCCAGATATAGTAGTACTAACACTAGAAAGTGGTCACCATCCCAGTAACTAGCAAATGCAGCATGTACAAAGCCAGGGCATGCTTCAGCTCACATAGAGGGCATAATCTTCTGTGCAAGCACCCAGTACTATAGAAAATTTTATCTCTCTGCCACTTTAAAATTCTCATGTTTTCATTTCATTTTCATCAACAGGTTTGAATGCATTTGCACCTTCATTAGATATATTTTTATGTGGGTGTTAGGGGACTAGAAGTAGTTCTTAGATGAATAATCTATAACTTAATGATGCACAACAAATTCAGTTTGAAAACTATGAAAGTTGTCTGTTAAAAACAAAAGATCATGCTGTATCTCTTCGGAGTAAAGGATGAGGCTGGGAGACCCTGATTCAAATCCATTCTCACCAATAAAAGTTGATAGGGTGAACTTTTGTTCAGCCACTCTGCTTCTCACTCTAACCTACTTCACAGAGGAGTTATTAATCACTTTTAAATAACTATAGAAATCAATAAGATCCAAGGCAGGTGGTTGTGAGATTAAAGTGGAGGAGAAAAAGGAGGGGTGCACATTGATATGAGCTCCTGGAGGAAAGTTGGCACATAAATCTAACTAAGCAGCAGTAGTAGCAACTCGCTACTAGTAGGATTTTAATTTCCTTGATTCCTCCAATAAATATTGTAGAAATTGTAGTCCTGCAGAATTAGAGACATCATATTTTCTATGCAAAGGTTAACTGATATATCCTATAAGAAAATTCTCTAACTTTTTCAATTTATTGGTTTTGCTTTAATTTGGAGAAGTTAAAGTTAATAACAGTGGAATGCTAGTTGCAATAGAATAACAGAGTTCCCATGTCCTGAAACAGGCCATGTCCCATGCGGCATTTCTGTGATCAATTATTTATCCAGATGAATTTAGTAACAATTATTATTATAGCAGTAGTATCATAAATCCACCTAATCACCAGTGATTCAGTGAAGTTAAACTAATGCTCATCACTTCCTTATTCAGAGGGTGAGCACTATCTTTTTCATTACCACAGCTTCAGAAGAGGGAGCTCACTCCAAACTTGGGTGGTACCTTATTTCTTGATTTTTTTCTGCAGGTTAATTTTTAACTCTATTAAAAATCAATTAAAATTGGGATGGGGACCCACCTGAGAATTTTGCCCTGAGAGTTCTACTTACAGTCCTGCACTGGCACAATCAACTTGGGAAGTTGCTGGGACATCCGGGTGACCATTAGAACTAGAATGTTGATTTAAATTGGTCTCTGGCGTACTCCATGTAAGAGCGGCTGTTCTAGTTCAGAAGGGTGACAGTACCTGTGTATCACGGGTAGAGAAAATGGGTCTGCCTCTAACACTTTCTACTATGCTGATGCCAATGTGTCAGAGTGAATAAAGGGCTGGGCTAGGACTAAAAAGACTTAGGTTCACAGCTATTGATAGATTTGGGCCAATTAATCTTCTTTAGCTCAATTTCCTCTCAAATTGTTATTGTGCGGATAAATGGAAGAAAATAATGAAATACAGTGCTTTAAAATTCAACTTTCAATTTTAGACTTCGGCAGACAGATTTTCCATTTCAAGTATTTGTTGTTTTAAATTGAACTTCTTTTAGGGATGCAGATGCAGATTATATGATTAGATTTTTCAGAATGGAAGGCTTGTTGTTGTTGTTTAGTTGCAAAGTCGTGTCCACCCATCGCGACCCTATGGACAATGTTCCTCCAGGCCTTCCTGTCCTCTACCATCTTCTGGAGTCCATTTAAGCTCACGCCTACTGCTTCAGTGACTCCATCCAGCCACCTCATTCTCTGTCCTCCCCTTCTTCTCTTGCCCTCAATCTTTCCCAGAATTAGGCTCTTCTCCAGTGAGTCCTTCCTTCTCATTAAGTGGCCAAAGTATGGAAGACTTCTAGGTAAATAATTATTTGCAAACTCCTCAGGAGCATAACTGAAGCAGATTTCACTTGGGTTTGGGAAAGGTTAGAAATAAGCTCAGTATTTAACTGCTCAAACGTCAGTTGTCTGCACTGGTTAAATCCCTATCGCAATTCCCACCATCCAGTCTGGAACGGGATAGAGACGGAACGGAACGGAGACGAAAGATCCTGAAAAGTTAGGTGGGGACGAGATCAGCAAGTGGGTTTCCCTGGCGGCTCCCGGACAGCGCTGGTCTTCTTCCGGCGTCCCCTCCCAAGGACCCCCTACACCTCTCCCAGCCATCTCCCACGCCCATCCTGTCCCGCCCCAAACCTACCATCCCCGGAGGGTAGGGATCCTACGCCTAGTCCACCGGCAGCTGCTAGGAATCCGCCCAAAGGGAGAGCGCCCATTTTGCAAACTTTCTATCGGCTTAATAAATCATTCCCTGGGTATGGATGCCAGACTTTGGTTTCTCTCGCGGGGACCGAGGCTGCGTTTCTTCTCCCAAGACCCGGCGCTGGTGGGGAAGAGGAGCGGCGCTTGGGGGCTCCTCTGTCTCCGGGGCGGGTCGCAGTTTGGGAAGTGGGGCTCTCCCCCTCGAGGCAGAGGAGAGGAGCGGGGATGCTCCATCGCCTCGGGCTGCCCGATGCCTCCTCGAGCCGGAGCCATCTTCGACAAGACGGGCCTGGCTCAACGGGAGGGGCCCGGAAACCCGCGCTTCGCCCCCTTCGCCCTCGCCCGCTTAGAGCCACGTTCGCGCCTCCGGTGTGAGAGCGCGCTTTCTTCGGCTTCGTGGCTCTCGTCGCCCGCCCGGGACTGACTCTGCATTGCGGATACCTGAAGCGGGCGAAGCAAAGCGCTCCCCTCGCCAGGAGGAAGAAAAGGAAGCGGGGGGCGGAAGACGAGATGGAGCCGAGGGCTTCCAGCACCCAGCCGCTTCGCCCGCCGCCTTACCTCGTCCTCCTCTTGTCGCTTGCCAGAGTCATGCTGGAGGGCGCGAACCAAGCCAGCTCAGATACGGGACTCGCGGCTGTCGCTTCCAGGCCGTCGAGACGACACGCAGGCGAAACGGCCGGTCCGGCCTGGGCAGACTCCGCCCCGCAGGTGCCTCGCTGCCCCTACCTGAACCGCGCTGCGTAGGTGACGCCGCGACTCTGCCACCGTCTCTTTTCTCGCCCCGTCGCCTGCTTTCAGGTTTTTGGAGAGAGGTGGAAGCCAACGGCGCCACACAATCGCACTTGCCCTTTCCTCTTCCTCTTTCCCAGCAATTGCCACTTTCTGTATTTCTTTTTCCTGGCGAGGGCTCTTAAAACCGCTTCCTGGTAGGAAAGATTTTGCCTGCCCTTCTGGCTAGTCAAGCAAAGGGTGGAGGTCCCTCTCGATCCCATCACCTCTTACGGAGGGGATCCGAAGTGCTTGCAGCCCTTACGACAACTCTACTGAATTAAGACAGGTCAATATGGCTACATACAAGATGCAAGCGGCAAGGCTGAGCCTGAAAGATTACAGGCGGTCCTCCTTTAACAATTGGGATCTCTGTGAAGTGAAAGCACAACTGTACTTATGATCTCACTTCAGTTTTTCTTTGCTTTACAAATTTGCAATGAACATAAATGCAAGATTTTGTCATAAAGTTATGTTTTCATCACTGTCAGGATAACGGAGTTGGAAGGGACCTTAAAGATCTAGTTCTTGACCCCCTGCTCAAGCAGGAGACCCTATCATTCCAGACAAATGAATGTTCAAGGACTAAACAAAGACAATCTAGAATATGGTAGAAGTTTACAGTTATCTTTGATTTATAACCATTTAACAGCTATTAAAAGTTACAACACTGTATGTCATTGAAAAAAGTGACCTACAAACTTTAGTCCTTTCACTTATGACTAGCGCAGAGACATGTGATCAAAATTTGGGCACTTAGCAACTGGCATGTATTTATGACAGATGCCGCCATTTCAATCTTCTCAGGGAGCTTTGGACAAAATCAATAGAGGAAGCCAGATTCACTTAATGACCATGTGATTTAATTGCTATGATTAAAAAAGACCATAATTTTGAGCACTACTTAACTGCATCATTTAGCAACAGAAGTTCTGATCCCAACTGTGGTTGTAAGTCAAGGACTATCTGTATTTGGAGGTCCAGTCGGTCCGAGTCTGACCGGACACAGTTAAGATCCTTTTCTAGATCTTATCTTGTGGCAATGGAGGTAGCAAAGCGTGCTCACTTCGCCACCCTCATTGCATCCGCAGATAACCGCCCGGCCGCCCTGTTTCGGGTGACCCGTTCCCTTTTAAATCAGGGGACGGGAGAGGACCCCTTGCAGGGACGGGCCGAGGAGTTTAGTGAGTATCTGGTGGATAAAATCGCTCAGATTCGGGCTGGCTTGGACTCCGACTGGGCAGTATCTGACGAGGGGGAAACGATGGGTTTGGCCGACACTATCTGGGAAGAGTTTGATCCTGTGACTCCGGATGAAGTGGACAGGATCATGGGGAAATTAAGTGCCGCCACGTGTTTGTTGGACCCGTGTCCCTCCTGGCTGGTTTATGCAGCCCGGGAGGTTACACGAGGCTGGCTCCTGGCAGTTATAAATGCTTCCTTGAGTGAGGGGTGCTTCCCTGCCGCCTTGAAGGAGGCGGTGGTAAGGCCCCTCCTCAAGAAACCTGCCTTGGATCCAGCTATTTTAAACAACTTTCGTCCTGTCTCCAACCTTCGCTTTCTTGCGAAGGTTGTTGAGAGCGTGGTGGCATGGCAGCTCCCTTTGGTCCTGGAGGAAACTGAGTATCTAGATCCATACCAATCGAGTTTCAGGCCCGGGTACAGCACGGAGACGGCATTGGTCGCACTGGTGGATGATCTCTGGCGGGCCCGAGACAGGGGTTATTCCTCTGTCCTGGTCCTTTTAGATCTCTCAGCGGCTTTTGATACCATCGACCATGGTATCTTGCTGCGACGTCTTGTGGGGCTGGGAGTGGGAGGCACCGTTTTGCGGTGGTTCTCCTCCTACCTCTCGGGCCGTTCGCAGATGGTGTTGACAGGAGGGCAGAGGTCAACCCCTAGGCCCCTTAATTGTGGGGTGCCTCAGGGGTCGGTGCTCTCGCCCTTCCTGTTCAACATCTATATGAAGCTGCTGGGCGAGATCATCCGTGGTTTTGGGGTGAGGTATCATCAATATGCCGATAATACCCAGCTCTTTATCTCCACCCCGAACCAAGCCAGTGATGCCCTCGACGTGATGTCCCGTTGCCTGGAAGGGGTACGGATTTGGATGGGGAAGAACAGGCTCCAGCTCAACCCAGCCAAGACTGAGTGGCTCTACGTACCGGCATCTCGACTTGTCCAAGAGGTTCCATCTTTGGTTATGGGAGGAGAGGTGTTGCCTCCCGTTGATAGGGCACGCAATTTAGGCGTCCTCCTGGACTCACAACTCAGTTTTGAAGATCATATTGGAGCCGTGGCCAGGGGGGCATTTGCCCAGGTTCGCCTGGTGCGCCAGTTGCGCCCCTATCTGGACCGAGATGCCCTACGTACGGTCACTCATGCACTCGTTACCTCTCGGATAGATTACTGCAATGCTCTCTACATGGGGCTGCCCTTGAAGACCACCCGGAGGCTTCAGCTGGTGCAGAATGCGGCCGCGCGGGTAGTGATGGGAGCATCCTGATACTCCCATATTACACCCCTCCTGCGTGAGCTGCATTGGCCACCAGTTGTCTTCCGGGCGAGATTTAAGGTGCTGGTACTTACCTTTAAAGCCCTACATGGCTTAGGCCCGGGATACTTGCAGGACCGTCTGCTACCGGGGACGACTTCCCATCGCCCAGTGCGCTCACACAGAGAGGGCCTCCTCAGGGTGCCGTCGGCCAGACAATGTTGGCTGGCGACCCCCAGGGGGAGGGCCTTCTCTGTGGGAGCACCAGCCCTTTGGAACCAACTCCCCCTTGAGCTTCGGATGGCCCCGAACCTCCGGTCCTTTCGCTGCGACCTCAAAACTTTTCTCTTCCATCAGGCTGACCTGGATTGATGATGGGTTTTTAAATATGTTTTAATTTTTAACTGTAGTTAATTTATTTTGGGGCTGTTATTTAATTCTTCTTTAATTTTTGTATTGTTGTTTTTTATTGTTGTTAGCCGCCTCGAGTCCTTCGGGAGATAGGGCGGCATATAAGTCCCAAAAATAAATAAATAAATAGTAGAACTCAGTTTTAAATCAAGGATAATTAACTGATGTTGCCAATTTAGACCAACTCAGAAAACACACCAGTACTACCTTTTCCTCAGTTCAGAACACTGAGGTCCGTGTCCTTTCAAAAGCAATTCAATAATTGAACTTGGATACACTGACACAATTTAAGACCTTTTGATGACTTTTAGTAGAACTCAAGCTTCTGTGTATATTGTAAAAGTATCCAGGCAGAGCTATTCTAAGACGTTTTGCTGCCTAAACCCTAGAACAAAGGTTAAGATAATTTCTCCCTTCACTAGGTTTATTCTAACAGTGGGGGAGGGGATAATATCTTCTACCACATCCTAGGGTGGCAGGCTAACTCAGAGTGTAGACAAGCTACACTCTCCTGGCTTCCAGCTTCTTCATCTCTCCAACAGGCTGTTGTTTCCAACCCTAATGATATAGCTAGTATTACTGAACCAACAGCCATCACAGCAATTATTTTCATGGGGAGAACCCAGAGTTCATGGGGCTAGCGTATATAAACAGTTGATTAAAATAAATGAAAAAACTGTAACTAGGAAAGTGTCCATGAATGTAAGTTCTACAGATTCCAGATAGATAGCACTGGACAATCAAGTCTATTTCTGATTCTCATTTTATAATTATGTTCCCCTTGTAACCCTATTCACTGTAAATACAAAGCAAGAGAAAAGCTACATATTATTGGCTTATTTATAACATGGCTTCTTAAAATAATATAACTCCCATTTTCTTTCAGGTTTTTATTTCACTTACAGTAAATAAGCATCATTAGGCGTGGCTGGGTTGGGGTGGGCAGTGAAAGCACCATAAGTTATCCCAGCTGTTCCCTCTGCTATTAACTTTGTTAAAGGCCATATAGTGGCTACATGAACAGCCAGTTTTAGTAACAGGATGCCAATGTGTGAAATGAAAGTATGACCTGGCTACCAAAAGAAATGCCAGTCTCAGCTGCTTCTCTGAAATGTGTTTCACAAACAGTAAGAGTCTTTTCATTTATATTTTCTGCAAGAAACAGGGTAACTTCACTATCTCCTGCTGATCTGTTCAATCCATAATGTGGTCAAACCTGCTTTTTTTCTTTAGAAAAAAAGTGTTGGTGAACAGGGAGATGGTATGAGGAAGTCCACAGGAGAAATATTTTAAGCATCTGATTATCTGTTTAATAACAAAGAATTACATAACTTTTCATATGACTCAAGAACTAAGTATGTTTTGTATAATCAGATTTATATGTACGCAGAAGATAGAATCCTACATTGTGAAATAAAAATGCAGCTCAGCTCCCAGTAAATTAAAGAATTAAGAATGCAAATGGGAGGGTGGTCATGATAGCTTTTGAAGTTTAAAAAAACAAACAAACTGGAAAGGAACATAGGTTGTTTGCTCTGTGGACATTGTGCATGGAAAAATCATTCCTATTTACTCTTTATGAATGTTCAGGGAAAAAATATACAGTATTTTGTTCAAGGACTTCTCAAATTTTCTTCAGATACTTTATACTGGCTTATTTAACATCCAATGTGTTTGGTATCTGAAATGAATTTGGTAGTATTTGTTAATTGCCATGTGATGTTTTTCTAGTACAATACAAAAAGGCTTATGGTGTTAAATTTCTAGGGAAATATATCATGTCAATAGTTGTGCACTGCAAAAGATTTGTGGCACGTTCTATGATCATACTTTTAATTGATATCATTTAGTGTTGGTCAACATAACTGACAACATATTTACTAAGTGTACTGTACACTCAATATATAGAATAAGTGTACATAGCAATTACATCAGTAGCAATAGCAAAGCTACCTATAAAATCCAGATCAATGTTTCAAATAAGCCATAGCTTTTGGAAGCTATGGATAAGCCATATTGTTCATTTTATTAATGCTTTTGAATCAGTGTTCACTTCTGACAACTGCCTGGACTAGTCACCGCAGTTTTCTTGGCAAGAGTTTGGAAATGGCTTGCCCTTGCCTACCTCTTAGGAATGAGGGGCTGACTGGCCCAAAGTCTCCAAGCTGGCTTTGTGCCTAAGGCAGGACTAGAAATTTCCTAATTTCTAGCGTAGTGCCTTAACCACTACACCAAACTGGCTCTCTATATTGTTTATATTTAATTTTACACCAAATTGGCAGACAGCACGTTCTTTTAAGAAACAGCACTTAATACATAAAATGTACAATAATTAGAAGAAATCTTATATGCTATTTGAAGCTGTAAAGTTAAGAAACGGCAGTCTTTGGAAAACTCACTGATATTTTGATTGTGTTCGTTCTCTGAAATGCTTCTTTTATGTTCACTTTTAAAAAAAACCATACATTTAGATCTAGAATTCAGAAACAAATGCACCTCAGCCAATAAAAATCACATAACCTCCAAGTAGTTGTAGAAATCATGGTATTGGTGCTTTTAAATCATGTTGCACTATAATAGACATATTTCAAATAGCTGCCTTTTTTCCCTTGATCATTCACATCCAGATCTCAAAAATCTCCCAAAATCTTCAGAAATGGAAGGGAGATTCAGAGGGTTTAAAAGAGGTGGCTATCAGAAAAAGAGATTTCATTCCAACAGTAGGACTGCAAGATGTAACCAGTCCACCTGAAGGGTTACAGCAAAACTGCTTCCAGGAGCCTGCTATGGCACTTCCACAAAGCCAAGGGCTGTTGTTTCATCTCACAGCAGCAATCTGGCCTTTCCACTGCCATCCCAGTGGTGCCTCAAAAGGAGGTTCCTTAGCAACTGCAGTGCAAGCCCCAGCAACAATATTCCAGAGAATTGTCTTCTGCCATCCATCCCTGGGGAAACTGTGGCAATATCCTTCTGTGAAAAGGGCTATCTCTCACAGGGAAAAAATAACATTGGGGACATAGCTAATTTGGATCTAGCCAAGAGCTACCTGAGTTGTTGCAAGCAGATTCCACAAAGGCAGAAAAGTTCTGAAAAGGATCTCTTACAGATCAGACTCTTACAGCTAATCTTTTTCAAGCAGTTTAGGCACTTAAAAATGCTAAGCAGATCTGTTAACAGCAGATTGGTATATACGTATTGCTCCCCAGATGTGGAACTGATGACTGTTATATGTAGGCCTTTCTATCTGCCTAGAGAAATTACTGTGGTAATTATTACAGCTGTTTATATTCCACCTGATGCCAATGTCAACAAGGCACTTTCTAAGCTGTATGACGTCATCACCAGGCAGCAGCAAACTCACCCAGAGGGCGCTCTTGTCGTGGCTGGGGACTTCAATCAAGCTTGTCTGAAGACAGTTCTCCCTAAGTTTGTACAGTATGTGCAAGTTTCCACCAGAGGGAAGAACACTTTGGACCACGTGTATTCCAATCTGAAAGAGGCATACAGAGCTTTTCCTCTTCCCCACCTGGGTACATCTGACCATCTTTCACTCCTGTTGTGCCCAAAGTATGTTCCTCTCAGGAAAAGGACTCAGGCAGTCACAAAAAGGGTCAAAACCTGGCCAGTGGGTGCTCTCAGTCAGTTGCAGGACTGCTTTGAAACCACTGACTGGAGTGTATTTGAAGAACAAGACCTAAATTCATATACAGATGCCGTACTCTCTTATATTAGAACATGCACTGACAGTGTAACAACGGATAAGTGCATTAGAGTTTATGGGAACTGTAAACCCTGGATGACTGCAGAGATACGAACACTCCTGAGAGCCCGGGATTCTGCCTTTAAGGCGGGGGACAGGGACAGATACAGAGAGGCCAGGGCAAATCTCAGAAGAGGCATTAGGATGGCAAAACAACAATACAAAAAAGGTGAACCATTTAGCGAACAACGATCCGAGGCAAGTATGGCAGGGACTGCAGCACTTAACCAACTATAAGGGCAGCACAAGGAGCATGGCAAACACCGATGCCTCGTTGGCTGAGGAGCTGAACATCTTCGCCCGCTATGAGGTAAAAAGACCAGACCCCGTAGCCTCTGCTGGCTGGCCTTCTGACTCTCAGCCACTTACCCTGTGTGAACACCAAGTGAGAGCTGTATTGAAGGCTGTGAATCCCAGCAAAGCCGCAGGCCCAGATGGGGTGCTGGGGATAGTGGTCAGGAATTGTGCCGATCAATTAGCAGGGGTCCTGACAAGGATTTTTAACATCTCCTTGCAAACGACATGTGTACCATCATGCTTGAAGGCAGCTACCATTGTCCCAGTCCCCAAGAAAACTGCAGTTGAGTGCCTGAATGACTACAGACCTATTGCATTAACGTCTGTAGTCATGAAATGCTTCGAAAGATTGGTTCTTCAACATCTTAGGACATGCCTCCCACTGGACTTTGATAAACATCAATTTGCCTACAGGGGAAATAGGTCGACAGACGATGCCATAGCTACTGCTTTACACTTTGTAGCAAGTCATCTCGAGAAACCTGGAAGTTACGTCAGGATGCTTTTTGTTGACTACAGCTCGGCTTTCAACACCATTTTGCCGAGCATTCTCATCGAGAAGCTGACTTGAAATTCTCCCCCGCTATCTGCGATTGGATTCAAGACTTTCTTAGGGATCGGGTACCAACAGTGAGGGTCGGGTCTGCTTTGTCCACCCCCCTGAAGCTTTGCACCGGCACGCCACAGGGCTGTGTGCTTAGCCCCTACCTAGGTACTCTTTATACACTTATGATTGTGTATCATCTGACCCATCCACTGCGATAATCAAGTTCGAAGATGATACAACTGTGGTGGGTCTTATCACAGGTGGGGATGAGACAGCATATAGGGCGGAGGTACAAAAACTATCCATATGGTGTAGTAACAACAACTTGCACCTAAACATCGGCAAGACGAAAGAGATGGTGTTAGACTTCCGGAGAAAAAAGGAGGAACCTGCCCCACTTTACATCAGAGAGGACTGTGTAGAGAGTTTCCTCCTTTAAATTTCTGGGAGTCTACCTCTGTGAAGATCTGACCTGGAAAGTTAACACAACCCAGGTGGCTAGAAAGGCCCAACAGAGGCTTCACTTTCTTAGGATCTTGCGGAAGAACAGGGTAGAACAACAGCTAATGACCCTCTTTTACCGGTCTACCATAGAGAGCGTCCTCTCGTATGGTATTGTGGTTTGGTATGCTGGTCTGACAGCCGCGGATAGGAAAGTATTACAGAGGGTAGTGAGCACAGCACAAGACATTGTGGGCTGTTCCCTGACACCACTGGATGACATCGCCAGGGCTCGTTGCCTTGGAAGAGTGAGGAAGATTCTCAGGGATGACTCACACCCTGGACGGTATCTCTTTACTCTCCTACCATCCGGTAGGAGATATAGGAATATAGCCGTACGAACAGGCTGAAAAATAGCTTTTATCCGTGGGCTGTTAGGCTTTTAAATGGGACATAATCTTATGCAGAATTGACTTGGGAGGCCAGTGTGTGGTGTAGTTGGTTCACATAGTGTGGTGGGATGGAGGGTTTGTTGTCACTGTGTGTTGGGGGGAGAGAGCACGGGGGGGGAGGCTCAGCTAATCTCAATGTACACATGTTGTACTTTGACAATAAAGGTTTATTATTCTAGCTCAGGTCAATTCAATTTTCTTTCTGCAATTTTCTTTGCTCAATGACCCTACACATCTACAGAGAGCAGCCTAAAGGTTTTGAGTCACCATTTCTTGAAGAGCCCATGCCCTTTTACACCTTTCTCAGGCTGAATCCGCAAATCACCATGGTTCTTTATTTTACAGGTCTTCCACTTTTAATTCAAGAGAATTTCATTCTCATTACCTCAATGATAAATTAGGGCTCCATGTCCTAAATCAGCTTTCCCCAATTTGGAATGCCGTGGTTGTGGTTAGCTACACAACTCCCAAATCATCAGCATCAAATCTATCAACAAAACACCAAACAGGGCAAGGAATCTTACAGGTAAAGAATGATAGTATTAGTGCAAGATGACACATGCCATTAATGTATCTCACTCTCAGCATGCAATGATTTTAAATTAATTATGCAGCTTCTGGGAATCTTAACATGATTATGCTTCAGATAATTATTTTAAATTTTATCTATGCTAATTTCACATGGTAAGGAAAAGAAACACTTTTAGGACATTTGATGATTTCACCATACCCATCAATTTTGCCTATGAGGTTTTTTTTATATTCTAGTTCAAACAGCTTATCAGCAAATGTTCTTAAATAGAACAGATATTAACAACTTGGCACTCGACCTGCTTGTATTCTTTACCTATGCCCCATTACAATGAATTATTGAAAGATATGGTTTTAATTTTATAACTTGAATAATGGATTAAATCTAAGCTCTGGATATTGTCCACCATCTAACAAGTTATCCCTAAAAAGTCACAATCTAACTATTTTTTCAAAAGCATTTCATACGAATTTGTTCAACTTTCATATTTGGATCACTCCTACATAAAATTATTGGAGGAAAAAACTTCTCCATAATAGGCAAAGCAATACAAGGAAAACAGGTAAGACTGAAGAAGCATGTTGGAGACAAAAATAGTCAAGCATTATAGTAGTTTCATTGTTTAAGTGCTATGAGCATTTTGTAGATTTACAACTTTGAAAACCAACAGCACTTTTTAAAAAATACATTCCTACATTATATCCTTTCCCATAAACAATTCCTTCCATTTGAACCTCTCAGCAAAGCCTTTGCCTTTCTTTCAGTGGACCCCCGTGGTGGCGAACCTATGGCACACATGGCACAGGTGGCACGTAGAGCCCTCTCTGTGGGCACACGTGCCATCACCCCAGTCCTAGGCCTTCAGCTGGTTTTATAAAACCTTTTCACTTTAGGCCTCTGCTTCTGTGTGCAAAAAAAAGGTTCAATCAATTTCAACTTCTCATGGGGAAAAAAATCTCATTGGAATTGATTTAATTTTTAGTCCCACCGTCTGCCGTTACCACTACAGCCACGCCCACCCAATGGGCCATGCCCACCCGGCACCCAACGATACGTAATTGGGTTTTGGATTGCAGCTTGGGCACTTGGTTTCTAAAAGGTTTGCCATCACCGGTGTAGACGGTACTTATTCCTACAGTCAGGGTCAAACCTACAAAACAGAATCCAGACATTGGCAAATAATAATAGGCCTCATACAGGAGAGCAGATGGTGCTAGAAGAGAGAGAAGCGCTGCTTCTAAGCATTAATCTCATGTAATTAGCCAATTTGGGAAGAAGCAGCCAAAAGACAGCTGATAAATTTGTATGTTTGCCCATACAAATGCAAACATGCTTCCTCCCTTTGCTACAATCAGCAGGCACTAGGCAAAAATGAGCAAGTTGGATTTGAATTACTTATTCAGAAGACACCTGCCATTAATCATAATCTTGCTTGGACAGGTCACCCAATTTGAGAATCTAGCTCCCAGCCAAAATTCTCTGGGCACTGATAGCACCCATTTTACTGAGCCAGTTTTACATATGAGATACTCAGGACATCAAAAGCCTGTAAGAATAGAGAGGCATCGAGTCTAATAAGAGCAATCTCTGTATAGTTGAGCAAAGGCCCCAGGTGGTGCTGACCAAAAGAGGCCATTATGTAGCAAATAACCACCAATGTGATTAAAAATTGCCTCCAAGCAGGGAACATTATATCAGATGAGCCAGGCTGTTTCTTCCTGTCTGTAGAGAGTAAGAGCCGAGTACTTTGTAATTCTGGATAGACAGAATTGTCAGCTACTAGAAATTGGACACAAATTAATGCCTTAATTCTACTATACAGGTAATCCTCAATTTACAACTATTTGAAGTGACAGCACTGAAAAGTAACTTACAACTGGTCCCGATACATGTAACCGTCACATCCCTGCAGTCACCTGATCAAAATTTGGGCACTGGCATGTATTTATTATGACTGCGACATCACAGGGACATGTGATCACCATTTGGAATCTTCCCAAGGGGGTTTTGACAAGCAAAGTCAATGGGGAAGTTGGATTTATTTAACAACAATGTGATTCACTTAATGACGACAGCAGAAAAGGTAGGAAAATCAAGCACAACTCATTTAATGACATCACTTATTGATGGGAATTCTGGTTTCAGTTCTGGTCATAAGTCAACGACTACCTGTATGACTCAAGGCAATAAATGCAGCTGGGATGACACTTAAGCCATAATTGAGTTGGCTAGCTTTGGATTAAGATATTAAGTGAATCCATTTATTGTGTGTGTAAATTGTGGCTCGTGGTTTAGGATTTTGTGTGAGGGCAGTTACTTAAAACAATTAAGTAAACCATAGCCTAGCATGATGTGTGAAACCACTATCCTTCATTCTTCAGTTTCCCTTGCACAAAGCTTTGCAAATTTCCTTTCTAAGGCAGCAATGCAAGTTTTAGCAAGTTAGCAGCCAAACTGTAGAGTGAAAATCCACTAATTTCCATCCTACTTAGTCAATATCTTTCTAATAGTGCAATGCTGTTTCAAACAAATGCTTCAGAGGAAACAGATCGTGAAAGTTGCACCTGTTTTCAACTCTTTAAAGCAGTCATGCAACCCATGAAGACACCACTGCTTTAAAAAGTTGTAGAGAAGTGCAAATTTCATACTCTGTATTATACCTTTAGTAACTTCAGAAATCCATTTTGTTGTTTCCAAAACGTAATTGCTTTGCTGAGAACTCTTCTCATCCAAACAATTCCCTTGAGAAATAAAGAACCAGACACATTCACTGAAGGAGCATCACACTCCTGCCACTGAGCGGCCTCAACAACTTCTTTATTTTACACTCCGTTCACAGCGCCTAGAACATTTCAACCCGAGTCAGAAAGAGCTCTCCAAGCCAATTTAGACCAAAATTAAAGTTGAAGGACATAACAGGATTTTCACTCAATTAGAACCTGCAAACTGAAGTTGTAACATTCCGTTATCCCACTTTATGTAGAGCCTTGGTGGAAATCTCTTACCCAGTGTTTATCAAATGAACTCTTCAAAAACATTTTTCTTTCATTTTGTTTTTCAAATTCTTCCACTTCCAGTTCTTTCTAACTAATTTAGCAAAATAGGCAGCAGCAGGTTTTTCTTTCTCAAGGCTCAGTATCAAAAACATTGCATGCTGGTATGCACATGTTCTTTTAAATCAAATTTTGGACTTGCAACAAACATTCAGTTATTAAGCTCATCAGCCATCCCCAATGTGGTATACACCAGATGTATTGAGTTTGTAACTTCCATCCACTATACTCACTCTGGTTGGGTGATTAGAGGGTTCTGGTCCAACAGTTCTAGAGTACCAGATTGTATAAGGCCAATCTACATATTTTGCTAGTTGTACATTCCAGTTTGTTGATTTTACTATATCCTGGGGTGTTTTGTTTGTTTGTTTGTTTTGGGGGGGGGGGTTTGTTCATCATGAAAAGGGACAAGGAGTAATGAAAACTACTGAAATCTCTCCCTTAAATCCCAGGCTCTCGGGCACAAATAAAGCATTCAAATCACACTTTGGGGCAACATACTCTCATCAACTCATCCCAATATTCAGCCATCTACTTTGAAGAAAGCTATAATTCAGCATGAATGTTCTTGCTTGTTGATAAGAAAACTGGAAATTAAGAGTCTGGAGCAAGCAGTTCAGGTTAAGCATGTATGCAGACACCTTTTACTGCCACTTAAAAAAGTATTTCTTTCCATGCCAAATATCAAGTCAGAAGCAGCTTTTAAAATTTCTTTAGTACCCAAAGATACCATGATGCTATCTAAAATTTCGATCAGGTAAAATTTCCACCTCAAATAGCAATCATAAGTTATAGCCTAATTTGTTGGATGCTATTCAAAAACAATTATTCAGTGAACAATATAGCAGAACTGGTCTAATTCCAGCACGGTCAAGATAACTTTCTTTTCACACAATATAGACTATATCCTTTTAGGCCTTAAGTAATTTCAGTGCCCTCTAGATGTGCTGAACTTCAACTTCTAGAATCCCTAGCTAAAATAAGTGAAGTCCAGGACATATGGAGGGCACCTGGTTGGGGAAAAATACTCGGAACACTGGACATTTTTTCAAACTTAGTAAAATTTCTAATTTCCTTCCATGCCTGCCCACCAGCCCTGAAATCAAATCAAACTTATAAACAATATATTGCACTGTCAGTCATAGTCATACAACAATTTCACACAAATTAGCAGTAACGTATGGCTTCAGAATTTATTATTGGAGGCATAGAGGCAATACTCTGGTTATTTTTGCAACGGGCACCTGCTGAGGAAAGAATGGGATTTCCAGGCTTCTTACAGGGATAGTGAGGAAAGGCAGCTTAGTTTATCAAAGGAAGCTGGGGATTTAACATGAGATAACTGACAGGTTTATTGATGTTCAAACCAGAAACAGCTTCAACCAACATTCCCACAGAAAAATGAAAGATGATCTAAACTAAAAAAAAAAGAATCTATCTACGATCTATGTATTTAAAGCCAATTTCCCTAGATACCAAGAATTTTTTTATCAGAAGTCAGCTCACTTCCAGTTTCAAAGGTGTAACTAAAATAAGATCCTTCTTTACATATTTTTCTATTAAAATATTCAGGAAAATGTCAATTTGATCATTTTTCAAAACTAAAAATATCCTCAATTATTAATGGATTCTCTTTTGGGGAATCTTTAGATGAAAAATATTTTGAACAAGTAAAATCAGACTAGAAAAAAAAATTCTTTAAAATTCACACAACACAGAAAATAGAGAAACAATGAGCATGTGTTTCAAGCTACCTCAAAATGCCAAGTTATTACAGGGGTTTGTAAAATCCTATTTATTTATTTTTTGCTATTATATTAAAGTTTGTGGCTCCAAATCCTAATATTAAAATGATGGGTAATAAAACTATACATGGATGTCACATAGCCAATCCCCAGGAGCTACACTTCAAAGCCAGATGTCTGCAGAACAGGCTAAAATCATGAGATGCCACTAAAAAAGAGAAAGAACAAACAAAAAATAAAAGAAACCATTGGTGTTTGAAGTTGGATGAGTATAGGGAAACTGTTCCCTTGATATTCTTTGGGAATGATTTTAAGAGCAGTGTCAGAAAACCATAGAGAAAGGTGGGTAGTTGCCTTACTGGACGATGACAGGATAGAAAAAAATGAGATTTTGTGCACAAAATTACAAGATATTCCATAACTCTGGCATCGCCTCTCCAGCACAGGAACAAATGTCAAACAGATCGTCAGAAGGCATATCACTCACCTAACACAAGCCACCCTTTTGAATGGGGATGGACAACTAAACTGATTTCAAAACAACATTGAAGGAATGCAAAGGGGAGAGTACCAGCAAGAGAATTAATTGATGGGCACAAAGTTCAGGATTGTAGCAATGTGCACTGACATGAAGGGGATAGATTTGCAAACAAAAGAGCAATTTGTCTGCACACATGCAATCAGGTAAGATGGGAGAAGATCCAACAGCACCCATCTGCTGTGTCAATCTTTCCCTAAATACCTTGTCAGTCTAAGGACTGTTGTAAGATGCAGCTGGGCTCAAATGCAGCCTTTGTTTTTGAGAAGAAATCAGAAGGTCCATTTGTTCTGCTTTTTCCCCAACTGCCCCATTTCCAAGATAGAGTATTTTCCTCTAGCCAGCAATTCACCGGGAACATTCTCAAATCATACCACCACCCAAGCCCAGTAGTGCCCCTTTAAATAAACGAATATTTATATAGAGAATTTTATATAAAACTTTTTCTTTATCACTCGTCATCAAAGTTCTGACTCAGCAGGAAGTTGGCTGCCAGATTTTCATTCTTCTCACAAGCAAAATATGCCTGGATCACCAGACTCTCAGGAAAGCCCAGGGCCTTTAACTGAGAGAGGGGAGAAGAAGGGAGAGGGGGAATGGGGAAGTTAAAAAAAGAAAGAAAATATTAGAAGTTACTTATGGCAACAATCCAGTTTTTCAGCAAGTAACCAATTGTCAGTAATTTTACTATAGCATATTGAAATAAAAAAATGACATAATTGCCTTTTGAAATTCTACATAAATACCATTAATTTGTGACTGCCTGCTTTTTTGTAACTCTGCCCTAGGAAGGGGCAAAGAGCATTCCACAATATTTCTCTTTAAAAAGACACAATGGAAGAATGTAAATTATCATTTATAGGCTTAATACAAATCTCAGGGTCTCATGCATTTTGTACACGTCACATATTTTTCTTTTGTTTTAAAGTTCTTTTGAAAATGTGAAAGGTTTAACGAGCTGATTTTTCATCTCTTGCCATGCTAGCTTAATCCCATTTATCCAATTCTCCTCATGCCAGTAGGAATAGCTTCTTTCCAAAAAAATCCCTCCAAATCCAAGAAGAATCTAATAGTGGTTTCAGAACAGAACATAAATATATGCAATTAGTC
Source organism: Vipera berus (assembly GCF_964194415.1). Lineage (NCBI taxonomy): Eukaryota > Metazoa > Chordata > Lepidosauria > Squamata > Viperidae > Vipera > Vipera berus. Next base: position 117,220,459 of record NC_138203.1, read on the forward strand.
GACTTCCGGTGGCTGCGCGGCGCCGGAGACAGCCTTCCCGGGCTGCCCGCGGCTCAGCTGAGTGATTTTCGCCCGAAACAGCGCCGATCAGCTGTTCGGGCGAATCTGAAGCCCCCTCCTCAGGAGAAGAGGAGGGGGTGAGGCCCCAGGTAGGGGTTGAGTTCTCCGGGGCCGCCTGAGCTTGTAGCTTGGGCGGCTGAAGGATTGAACTCCCCCGTAGCCTGGGTGGCTCCCAGCTGGTCAGCATCTCTGCTCCGGACTTCATGGAGCAGAGCCAGGCGTCTGCGACCACCCCTGCCTGAAGGAAGGACTATGGAATAAAAGGAGCAGGCAGAGCGGTACAAGAGGAAAAGGTGAAGAGGATTATTATATTCTACTCTCTAGCTTGATGGACTTTTTAAACTTAAAGTGAAAGTGCGTCACAAGTGAAAAAGATGGCGGCTAAACCTCCCTCAAAAACTCTTCGGAGTGCTGGAACTTCTCCGGTACAACAATCATCATTGCAGGCGTTGCACCTTCCTGATGTATTGACATCGAAGGATTTACAAGATGCTCTTGAAAAACATGCCCAGGTAATTCTGGAATCAATGGGTGATAAATTTGCACAGATGGAGGCGAAATTGGAGAAATTGGAGGAGAGAATGGAAGAGAGGATGGAACAGAAGTTCAGGGTGATGAAGGTAGACATTTTGTCCTCAGTGTATAAAGTGGCTGAATGTGTGGAAGAATTGGAGGAAAAAGTGGAAGATTTGACTCAAAAGAATGCCATATTAGAAGCAAAAGTACTGGAGAATGAAGATTTAAGAGACAAAATGGACAGAGAATTGAGTCTTGCTCAATATTACCAGATGCAGTTTGCTGTTAGAATTAGAGGTTTAAAAGAGAATATTAAGGAAGATCTAAAGCAGCTGATTTCTGAGGCTCTGGAAGTGGTATTGAATCAGCCAGCATCTGAAATAAAGGGAGGCATGGATAAAGTGTTTCGTGTGAATTCATGGATTGCAAGACAGAGAAAGCTGCCTAGAGATGTGGTGGTTTATTTTACTAAGAGGGAAATTAGAGATGAAGTTATACAAGTTGCCTATGATTCTAAAGTGGTGATTGCTGATCAAGAAGTTTTGGTTTTAAAAGAAATTCCTCCAAAGATTTTAAGGAGAAGGAAGGATTTCATATTCCTCGTGCAAGAGCTCAAGCAACGAGATATAAGGTTCAGATGGGAGATTCCAGTTGGGTTGATGGTGATGTATGAAGGTAAAAGGTACCGTCTGATTACTGTGATGCAGGCGCGAGATTTTTATAATAACGTTTTAAAAGCAACCTCATTATCACTTCTGGAAGCTGCAAAGGGATCTGGAGAAGGAGAACATCAAGAGACTGAGGATGGACAGATAGAGGAGAATGGTGCTGGAGGAGATCAAGCTACAATTTCTTTGGATGATCCTGGAGAGCGGAGGGTGACGCGTGCTGCTTTAAAACGATCAAAAAGAAAATAATAAAAGAGCAAGACCAGCAGAAGTCTATGGAATTTCCACAACGAACACCTAGGAAGTTATCGCAATGGACACGTGGGAAAAGATTTGGGTTAGGAACGTAAAGAGAGAACTTTTATAAAATGCTTTATAGATGGCATTTAGATCCTAAAAAGTTTGCAAGTATGTATCCGGACTATCAGCCAAAATGTTGGAGATGTGGAGATCAAGGCTTTTTGGATAAAAATTTGGTGGAATATGTAGAAGATTTTTAAGCAAAGGATAAAGTTTTGTTCGCAAATTTTTTGTTTTTTTTTCTTTTTTCTTTGTTGGGGATAATTGCGGACGTTACGGTTGTGGATACTAATTATGTGAAATTTAATTACGGCAGCAAGACTTTTGATAGCTTAGTAATGGAAGAAAGAGGAACTGCCGATTATAGGAGAGTGACTTCAAAGATTTTTGACCTGGCAGAGATGGTGTAGATTTTGGCCTAAGATTTTTCGCAAGAACGTTATATTATGGAATGGAGAAAATGGATTTATAGGGTTAAGAAGTTTCATGTAGCATTTGAATAAGTCTACTTTCTTTTCTTCTTCTTTTTTCCTATTTTTGTTTTTCTATATATATTTAATATATATATATATATTATCCTATATAAGCTAGAGAGTGATGGATTTTAGAGGTTATGGATGTTAGTATATGGTTGTTTATGATTGTTTTTTTTTATATACCTTGTACTTAGCTCTGGGAAGTCGGGGGGGAGGGGGGAGGGGGGAGAGGTGGGGGGGGAGGGAGAAGGGAGGGGGAGGGGGGATTTTTAAAGGAAAAATTGTATGTTAAAACTTTTTAATTAAAAAAAAAATATATATATATATGCAATTAGTCATATTTATGCAAAACAGAATGTTAATTTTAATAATGCACTTTAAGTATAAACAAGCTTTTCTTGATGTTGCAAATGATTATGTAGTATTCTGACATGTAGCCTTCTCCATCCAACTGAACTATTATAGATCTGGAAGTATCTCCACTAGAGGAAAAAAGCAGGATCAAAACGCCTATTTCAAAGTGTTTGTCTTAGAGAAAAATAAGAATAAAAAACAATAGCATTGCAATTTCAGAGCTCACATTCCAATCAGAATATTCCACACAGTTGATTCTCGCCGTCATTATCATCCGAATCTAGTTCATACTCCATGACAGAAGGTGATTGGACTTTAAAGCTGACCAAAATCCATAGTACTATTGCAAGGTCAATTCCTTCTGTACTGGTTGGACTAACGTTTCTCTAAAGCAGGGCTTTTCAACCTTATCACAGATTGTACCACTTTTAGGACATGACAATATTTGAGTACCACCAATGCTTAGCAAGGTGTCAAAAACTTGATGACTAAAAAAAAAGGGGGGGATTTGGGCTTTTACTGATTAGATACATTTGTTGTTATAGAAATGGCTAGTTTATAATATTATGGAAAAGTAAAAAGTTGAGGTTCAATTTTAATGCTTCTTTGTACTGCAACAGAGGAAGTCAGTTCTTTTTCTCTTCTCCCCCTCACTTTCCCCTTTTTCCTCCCCACTGTGTCGTATTTGCTTTTGTATTTTATTCTATAATCTAATAAAATATTACAAACTGTAGGAAAAAAGTAAAAAAGTACCAGTTTTAATTTCTTTGGTGCCTGTTCCTTTGCTGAATCACTTTCCCTTTGCACTGACAAATGTACAATGAATTTATCCATGTTTATTAATATGCACCACTATCAGCTAGCTCAGGGGTCTTCAAACTTGGCAGTTTTAAGACTTGTGGACTTCAACTCCCAGAACTCCTCAGCCATCATGGCTGGATGAGGAATTCTGGGAGTTGAAGTCCACAGGTCTTAAAAGTTGCTAAGTTTGTAAACCCCTGAGCTAGCTGGTCGGCCCTTCTTAGCTCTCCTTCCACAGTGTAATAAGAATGCACACACACACACACACCAATCCCTTCCCTGTACCCTTAAAGACACAGGAATCAAGTGCAAAGCAAGAAAGGCTCACAAAATAAACACATAAACTCTGGTTGTTGTTTTTTTCTTTAAGCTGCCTCAGGGGTGTCACGTGCCACAATGTTGTAACCCAGACTGAAAGGCTCCCGCAATTGTGAAAAGCTTTAGTTTTAAAATTAAACCTGTTTAACTTCAAAGAAAACTTTCCAAAAGCCATAGACAGACTCAAGATAAGGGGTAAAACTAATTACATTTGTTTAAAGGGATTAAACCTACAGCTAGCCTAAAATACAGACTAAAATATTCCAATAACTAAAGCACACAAAGGAGCCTCTGAATTACAAAACGCTATAAAAAATCCTTATGGTAACCCAATCAAGCTGCCAGCTGATCCAGAACTAAATAAACCCACCTCCTTTCTGACATGCCAGCTTTTCATTTCATCAGCGCTGTTTGCATTCTCCTGGCTGGAGATGAACCAAGGGACCTTTTCTTCCAGCAACAGCTGCTGCTTCTCTGTCCGTTTCCTCCCTGCCGGCTGACCTCTTCTTCTCTTTCTCTGTTGTCTTTTTCCCCCCCTTTCCTGCCCAAACCACCTCCTTTTATAGCCTCTCCTCTGCTCCCCACCTTTTTCTTCAGTTCACCTCCAACTCCCTGCTGCTTCCAGAAGCACCAATCAGCTGGAGCCCTGCTGGCTCCTGGGGCTTCTGCAGAGCCCAGATAGTCCTGCAGTTGCAGCTGCCTCTTCCTCAGGCTTGGCTTCCTTCCGCTCATTCCCCTCCCCTGCAACACTTGGCTAGCAGTCACTACCACCTGCCACATGACAAAGTACCACAGGTGGTACACATACCACTGGTTGAAAAGCCCTGCTCCAAAGAACAGAAAGAATTATCACTATTTTAGCTGCTACGGCAGAAGTCCATGCCTTGAGTCTAGGAATGATTCATAAAGATCTCTAAAAATTGCAACCAACTTGTAATTTTAATGTGACTGAAGAATAAAATTGTTAAATGCATGATGTAAGAATAGTATCAGCTACATTTGATTTCAAATTGTTTTTTAGGTTTTTTTAACTATTTTTTAGTGCAATCCTAGCATGCCATTGACATGTTCAGGTAAACCTTCAACCCCAAATTAGCTATACATGCCTTCATTAAATTGTTCCATGTGTCAAGAAGGAAATTCTTAGAAGCAAACCCCCTACTGAAAAATTCAAGCTGAGAAAGACCACAAATACTCTGAGGTCCTTCTTTCTTTGCCACTGTCCCTTCTTCCCTAGTTCAAAACATTTACCCTTTCTATGGCTTCTTTTTCCTGAGGCGTAACTTGGATGTAGTTCATCTGGGGAGCTTCTTCCCCAATAGCACCCATCTCTCCCTCAATGTCTGCGATGTCAGCCATTTCACCCAGAGGTTCGTTGAGCATCTGAATGAATTGCTCCTGATGCTGACTAATTTGCTGCGAAGGAAGAATGCTCATCGTTACCAAACACTCTGCATGTACATCTGTGCAACTGGCACAACATATAGTTCCTGCTGATGTAACACACCCACATCATTATTTCCAATGCTGGTAGTTTGGTAGAACAGCTGAAGGGACCACACACCTGTGGATCTATCTTCCTCCATCTGCTATTCCCATTCTTATCCCTCTGTTTTCTCAAGTGTCATGAACTTGGATCTGCTTTTCAAGCTACCCATATATAATTAAAAGCCATGTAAATGTGCTGATTCAGTGACCAGCAAGACAATCCTTGTTTAATTGCCTTATTTAGTGACTGTTCAAATTGACAATGGCACAGGAAAAGGAAGTTTATGACTGGTCCTTGTACTTATGACTGTAGCATAAACTTGTGGTTGCCATTTGCACACTGTAAGCCAGCTTCAATAAGCAGAGTCAATGAAGAAACAAGTCAGTCATGTGATGTGTCACATAATGACTGGGGTGATTAGCTTAATGACCATAGTGGGAGTAAATATGTGAGTCATATGATATCTCCCTTAACAACCATTTCACTTAGCAACAGTTACCGGCCCCAACTGTAGTCATAAGCGAGGACTAACTATAGACAAATCTCCAGAACAAGAAAGAAACTGAGGCAAGATTGAAAAAAACATAATGAAATGATTTCCAAAACCAAACATCCATCTCAACATAGGGTATAATTCTCATAATCAAAGTCACGAGAAGAATTGAGAACATAGCTAAACATGTGGCACTGTTTACCAGATGAAGCAGGGATCCATGACTTGCTTAGATTATTGTGATTACCCCCTCCTCCCCACTGAGAATCAAAGAGACTTCTGTGGGATCCTCCAAAAACTAGAATTTCCTTCCACAATAGCTTACATTTGCTGCAATGTTGCCAGGAAGAGGAAAACAAAGAAAGCCCAAAGAAAATTACCTGGAGCAGCTGAGGGTTCTCTTGGCCTAACTGCTGCAGTAAAGCTGGGAGCAAAGCTGGATTCTGCTGTATCACCTGCCTCATATTCTGAAACTGGGGCTGATCTCGCAGAAATTCCAGAGGATTCTCTCCTGTAGGTCCAAGGAGTATTAATGCCATGCATTCAACCACAATGACAGCAAACAGCGAGAAAGGATTAGAATGTATTTGAGGAATGTGCACAAAGGAATGAGCCACTCTGCCTTCTAGAATGAACAGCTATTCTCCACCACACCAACTGCCTGAGTATCCTTATATGTACTAATTAGAATTTCTACTCAGAAAATGTTCTATGTGGGCAAGAGAAAAAGATAATTTACCTTCTGGTGCAGGTTGATCTTGAGGCTGGCTCTCCTGGATAGGAGCTCTCTCGGGTTCTGAACTACCTGGTATGCCCTGCAAAGTAAAAAAGAAAAAAAGTAGAATTATAAAACTATTCTCAGACTGTTTGATTGAAAAGTACTCTAGAGTGGCTGGGAAACTGGCCATTAGCACACAATTACAACCAAGGGCAGAGACTGCAGTCTTCTCTAAATTGTAGAATCAGACATGGGTGGAAACTGTATAAAATTCACTAACACTATAATAATGTTTCTATTATTGGCTCCAAAACCAGGAAAACTTTCAGAGAAAAGAAAGAAAACATTTTCATTTTTCAGATCTCTCTTCCTTTCTCTCTCCCCTAAAATAATAGCTCCTTAACAGCTACCTTCTTGTGCTCCATTCAGTTAATTCCATTTACTCTTAACTATTTCAATTTTCAAGACTTAGATGGCTTATTTTTTTCTGTATGAATGTTGAACAAAGAATGTAAGACCACAAGACCAGATAGATTCATGTAGGTTTAGAATTTAGTTCTGTAAAAAGATTTACTTTGCCTTTCCATCCTGAGTATGTTCAGTTAGACCAGGGGTGTAAAACTCGTAACATCACGTGATGTGTCGCGATGTATCGTGACTTTTTTTTGCCATTGCCAGCAATGGGGTGGGCGCAGTTTTGCTATGATGCATCCGGCCCGTGGGCCAGCAGTTTGACACCCCTGAATTAGACATTCATAAAACAATTTTCTGTTAAAAGTACACAAGGGGACATTAACTACACAAAGAGATATTAGTTATCATGGAGGCCTTAGTCATCCACTTCAATGCCTCACAATATTGTATACTGTATGACAAAAGATCTCCAAGATTCATTTTCAAATTTGTTTCCTTAGCAGCAACTACGGAGTCAGTATTGGTGAGACGTGACTTTCACTGAGATCACCACAAGAGATTAGTTGAGGTGACAGAACTTTCTTCAGCTTCCTGTTAGATGTGGCAGAAGATAGATTTAAAAAAAGAGATTGATTCACTCTATTGTGTGTGCAAACATCATCCCACAAATGCAGATATAATGAATGAGTTAAACAGCAATATGCAGTCCTGTTCCAGATGTTTTGAGGTACAATTCTACATCTGACCCCTGGTCATGCTTGTTAAAGCTTGTGAGAGGTATACTTTAAAATATCCAGAGAATTCAAGATTACCTACCTGACAGCAATTTATTCTGAGACATGCCTATCATTCATGCAAGCCTGTTGTCCAGCCAGTGGCCAAATAAGCCATATATCTGTTTAGATAATCAAGTCCTTGGCAGACAGCGCATTTTGATTATCCCCTGAATCACACACTAGCAAGCATCCTGTGCAGAGCAGAAGCCTCTTATTTGATCACACTGTAAGAGGATCTGCTTGAAATGGTTAAAACTAATGTTGCTATGTCTATTTGAGATAGTAGATAGTAGACTAATGGAATGAGGGGAAGGAAACCCAAGAGTTTGGCATAGAAAAAAATACAATTCCTTTGAAGAAATGAAGAAACCTCCCAGGCATTTCAGGAGAATAAATTCCTGAGTAGATTAAATCCAACAAGTTCTCCTTACCGTCAGCAGATATTCCACAGCTCGGTGTGGGTTGTTGTAGCTTGCTCGTAGTGCTGCTACTACCCGCTCTCGCTCATAGCCCATTGACATGATTTCAGTCAGCATTGTCTCGTATTCTGAGCCAGTAACTGAAAACACAAACAGAAGATAGTTTTGTATTATTGGGAAAGCCTGCTGTTATTTTTTTTTGGCTAAAAGAAATCCAAAAGCCCACCCTCCCCTTCAAAAAGCAAAAACAGGCAAGCCTGCATTATTGTATTATTGAACAATAATACAAGCATCAACTCTCTATTATCAAGTCCTCAAATATTTTTGAAAGCTAGAGGCAGAATGGAGGTTTTCAGTCTCTCCCCATCCACAAAAATCCTTAATAAATCATTGGATTTCACTGCTTCACAGAGATGGAGGTTCAATCATCAGGATTCCTGGCTTTTAATCACCAGGCAGCTTACTTGCAGAAAGAGGACTGGAGTTCAGAATTCTTAGTTCCCAAAGCCAATGCTGTATGCTATGTTTTGCTCTGGCTATAACAGCCAGCAAGAGGCAAGTAGGCTGAATTGCAGGTGAATCACACGAGGCATTTCAATCTGGATGAAGAGAATTAAACTTCCAAAGTATCATTTGTTGATGCTTGGAGTGTGGAATAAGAGCCACGTCAACAGTGAAATAAATTTCATCCACACTGATCTTCATCTATACTAATAGCTTTTAGCATTTCAAAACTGGAGAAAGTCTGGGATTAAGTAATTAACATTTCACTTAAAAAAAAGACAAAAACTGAATACTACTAATTTACTGTCTGCTAGATCGAGGTATAGCAGTAAGGTGGGAATGTTCTATTCCATGGAGGCTGATGAACACATTTGATATTTAGAGAACACGTAGGTATTCTCATAAAATGATTTCATAGGGACCCCTACCAGTTACAAAGATCAGTTTATCCAAATATCACCTACTACTGTTCTTTCTTCCTGCAAGATACTTCCTGCCACCTCTGTCAGGGTCCATTTTCTAGAAAGGTAGGCAGACATCATAATAAAGTAATAGGCTAATCTTATTTTTTTTAAAAAAATATGGGATCTATTTAAGAACCATAGGCATTTTTTAATTAAAGGCAATTAGGCTGCTGCTTGTTTTGCAACATGTCAGTTTTAAAGAAAAAATCTAATGGGGCAGGAATCCTGTTGAATATCCATGTTAAAGGTAACAGTGGCTCAAGACACCACAAATTTTAGAGCTAAAGGGAAAAGATGTAATCAGCAATGGCCATCAGAGGGCAGTATATTCAAACTGAATTCTTTCTTTCAAGAAGCTAGCTATGAATCTCTGATGTAAGAATTAGTTGAGAAAGTTGAGTAGTTGAGAAAGGAGGTACCATAGCCACAATCACGAAACAGCCAATTGTAGTTAAGCTGTTAAAAACTGGTTTTGATAAGCAAAGGAAAGTATTCACCTACCTAAAGTGGAAGCTGCATCATCTTCACGTCCCATGCTACCTGAAGAGGGAACAGAGCTGCAAATTTAAGAGAGAGAAATAGTAGCTGCGTCCTTCCAGATAACTGGACGAGAAAGTTGAAAATCCAAAAGTAATTTTAAGCAAAAGGATGGCTGATTTCCCCTCCAATAATAAAATCTCTCTTATATGCCCAGCTATGATCAACAATCAGCCAACAACTGCTATGTGTAAAGATTTTGACCACATCTACCTTTGACAACTGGAGTCATCAACGATCAAGGCCATTTCTTTAAAAGGGATAGGATGAAACTAGCAAATCCTAGTGACTAGGTTAGGAGCCAACAATTAGCACAGGGACTTTCCAAAACATATGAAGTAGAAATAATACTGAATTTTCAGAACTATTCTTTCGTTCTGAAAAATCATTCTAAAATTACTTACTAAGCTATTAAAGAGTTGTGGGAGGGTAAGATAAGCCAAACTTACCCAACTGTAGATTCCAGGGGAGAAACAGTCACTGACTCTTCAGGAGGCTTTTCCTCACTTGATGGGGATGCTTGAAGGGGTGAAACGGTAGCTGCTGTAGGCCCAGAAGACGGTGTGGGTTCTGAGGTGGGTGCTGCATCAGTGGGTGAAGAAACAGGAGCTCCTGAGCCTGTTTTGTTCTTAACAGAAAGCCAAAAGGAGTGTCTCAGGTAAGGAGGTGAAGCTCTTCCACTCTAAATTGCTATATCATCGAGAAGGGTGAGCCCAAAAAACTACTCTTCGTGTACTGATTAGTACGGAAAGCAGTATCTATAGTATCTTTTGACTACCCACCCCCATTACTGAAGTACCTAACAGACTAGTACCAGTACCCCATTTCCTAATAAAAATGATTTTATCACTACTCATACAAAGGAAAACTGCTGAAACACAGTAGCCCTTTGAAACAAGAAAATCATTATCATGAAGCAAAGGAGATGCTCAACCATACCTTGGTGACCATCACCACTACGAAGTTCTTCTCATCAATCTTGTATTCCTTGATGGGGACATCATCACTCAGGATCTTGCCAGCATATATAAGCTTCTGGCCTGACACGGGGAAAGCTTCCTTGCCCTTTTCAGCCTCAATCTTCTCCTTAAGTACTCGGACCTGTGGGTCAAGACCAAGCTGGCTCCACCATCCACCTTGTACTGAATACTTAAAAGGCCAATTCTTTCTATCCCAACAGTGTTGAACTATAGATGCAAGTGCCAGATGGAGAAATGCGGCACGGAGAAGCTGCTGAATGCAAAGAGTGGGTGATGCATTCAGGGGTAGAGAATGAGAAATGGCCTGAGTGCAAGAACTTTAAATGACACATCACTATAACTAATGCTCGTTGAGAATCCATTCCTATTGATTAAGAATGGGAATGGTTTCTATAAATTGTTAGGAAAGATGATCCTATTGTCTTGACACCCCATCACTCCCCATCTCCAAACCAAAGACAAGGATATATGGAATTAATGTTTTTATTTTACTTCTGCAACCCAAAAGCCCTACTTACATTGGCTAGGCACTGTTCTCTCGAAATTATGTTCATTCCTTCCTATGCAAAAGACATGAGAACTGTCTTCTAACAAGCAGTATTCTCCTTTGTTGAAATATAGTACTCAATAATCTGGGCAAAGAAATTATTTTGTCACAAATGAAGGTAAATATACGTTGCAGGATAATGTTGCAGGATCCATTCTGGGTCGGTCACCCGGGACCAGGGAGGTTTTGTCTTCCGAGCTTTTGGAATCGTGCTGGGGCCCATCTTCAGGGAACTGCTAGAGAGAAGCTCCCCGAGGATGGAGGCTCCAGTACAGATGACCAACCCAGATTGGATTCTGCAAACTATTTTGACCACAAAAACCAATAAAAGGTGAAAAGGTGAAGACTCGCCTTATTAATGAGATGGATAACATACAAATTTAATAATAAATATAACAGAAGTAAATAGTTTTTGTTCCAAATAGGAAAATGTTGCTGAAGAATGTGGAATAATAGTTATGTTGCATTATCCTGCTAGGTTATATGGAATATTAATAATTGTTTTCTTCACTGTTCAAATTCACAAAAGGATGAAAGATGAGGCCAAAGCAGTCTTACCTTAACTTAATGTTTTTTTTTCAAATGTGTTGACCCAACTCTTGGAACCCCTAATAAGCATGATCAATTTCCAAAATATCTGGAAAGCTCCAGATTATGGTAGGTAAATTTTTCACCTAATACAAGTACTGTTAAATGGAACAAAGACTAAATTTTATTACACCATTTTTCTGAGACATACTGAAAAATAGAGATTCAAAGTGTACAGTTATTTCTGTTACTTCAGATTAATCAGGTCATTACACAGAAACACCTCCCACTTACACAAAGGAGAACTCTCCAGTTATTGAATTGCTTAATGGGATATTGAGAAGTGTCACATACTACTATTCTTCCACACAATTGAACTCTGTACAAATTTCATTTGCTGTGATGCTAAAGGACCTGGAGGGTATCATGAATACACTCTCTGCTGCAAAACTGAAAGACTATGAGCAATGGTAGATAATTCAAGCATTATAATCTTGAATTTAAAAACTCTTTAAAATAAGGCTTTAAAGTAGTACCCTTCTTCTAATAATAACAGTCTGTCTACTTACATACTCAAAGTGTGAACTCCCAGTTTTAAATCTTGCAGGGCCATATTGTTGGGGATTAGCATTTATGACTAGTCTATAATGTTTTGGGCATATTCTAATTTTACTGATCAGTTCACTGAGGTGCAGAAATCCTTGTATACATACACAGATGTAAGCCTAATGTACTTAAGTCCTAAAGAGGACTTCTCTTTTCAAAAAGTTAGACTGAAAACAGTTAATATGTGGAAGTTCTTGGTGTTGTTAAAAACTAGTAAAATGTGAAGATGACAATATGGAAGCTCTGAGCTAATATACCTGTTCTCTCTCCTTATGTGTTCTAACTTTTAAAATTCCTTATGCTGACAGGACTCTTGTGCAGCAGTGGCCAAAAATTAAACTGAAATAGGTGCTCTTACAGCAAAAGCATCCAAATGAAAAGAATGTCACATTTCATGAAAAAGACTTTTCACACAGACACAGATATATATTCAAGTTTTACAACAGCTTTATAACTTGAATGCAAAGAGATAATTAAGAACAAACTAGAAATTTGCTCATTTGCAACAGCAGATGCTTCACATAATCATTGAATTTTAAGGACTAAAAGGTACTTAGAGATCATCTAGTCCAAACTCCCGCCCACTTCAACCATTGTTTTGTAGCTCAAAGCATTGTATTTACTAAAAAAAAAGTCATAATGACTCCTGATGCACAAGAGTGAAGCAAATGAGGCATTTGAATCAGTTTCCCACCACTGATAAAATGATCCCTTACCACCCCACCAAATAACAAATTATTTTCTTATATATATTGTTTTAATATCTGGAGTCATTTCAACATCATTTCATTAAAATAGGTTTAAATCTGACAAATCACTATAATGCTGCAACAAAAAAGTCAGAAAAGAAAGGCACAGGATTCATTGTAATACTGTTTTTGCAACTGAAGAAAAGTTGATAAATAGGAATGCCGCCGTCCCAGAAACCTCATATACTTTGTATGGGAGACCTCCAAAACGATACTAAGTAGAATGGAAACATGAATGGTTTTAGGAAAGAGGGATATCAAGAAAGGTGTGGTTGGATGGAAATTAAGGACTCTCAAAAACGAAAAAAGAGAATATTAAAAAATAGAAAATATATGGGCATAGTGAAAAGAAGGATAGTAAGGAGGGGTATAATTATCTCGGTTAGACTTTTTTCTAGAGTATCTTGGTTATTACTACTGTATTTAGTGCTTCCTGGCACTTTGCATAATACATTCCTCCCAAAAAAGGATAGCATGAGTAGTAAATATAACCCGCAGACAACATATCATTTCATTTCAGGATTAGAAATGAAGGCTAAATATCATACTACGTCAGAAAACAATGGAACAGCGTGTCTGGCTCATTCGTGTAAGGAAGCCACCTGAAAACCGGAACAACGGCAAGAGGAAATGAAGAAAAAGCAGGATTGTTAATTACCAGCTCAGCAGCCTCGAACTACAGAAACTCAACAGCGAATTATAATACCAAGTTATTAAAAGGGAGAAAAGGAATCGCTACTTTCCTTATATGCCCGGCTGATTATGTAGTTTTAAAAGAGTGACATCAGGAGAAGCCAGATTAGAGGCAGATTCCACATCTGGGAAAGTAGAGCAGGGCGATATAAATGCCCTCCCAAATGAAACACCGGGAGCGAAATTCACTGAGAAGCAAGAAACGCTAGTTCAGAGATTATTTCCGAGGGGTGTGGAGGAGGACGCCTAACGAGGAAAGCCACGCACAGACTACACACGGGAGGAGGGCCGGAAGGGGAGAAGACCAAAGACCCGCCGCCCCTCACCGTCTCGTCAGGCTCCATTCGGATCTTGAACGTCTGCTGCTGCAGAGTCTTCAGGGTGACCGTCACCGCCATGGCGAGAGCTGGGCGGGGGAGGGGGGCTGCGGCGAAAACTGGCGGTTCCTGCCAACGGACTCAGCGGAGGGCCCCCCACAACATGCAACTTCACGACGCCGCCATTTTACGCGCACTTCGCGCCGCTTCCGCTCCCAGCCTGACCCTTCCCACGTGATGAGAGACAGGAAAGAAACTTTCACCATAGAGACAGCATCTACGGGCCGCTTCGTCACATTGCTTGGCTTCCGGTTTGTCTTGGGATTGTTTTCCGCGGAGTGCAGCTCCCGGAGGGGGTGGTGTGCGGATTGGTGGCTTTCGACTGACGCTTTAGTTAGAAGGGAGAGGAACGGTAGTTGGTGAAGCGGAAGATAGAGCAGACTCGGGGTTTTTGTTGTTTTTTTTTGGGGGGGGGGATGGGGACGACGCTGATTTTTGTTTTGCTAGATATCAGCCGATCCAGGGCATATTTCCAAATACTAACTTAATAGACGACCCCTAAATACCACATAAATTAAGATCAGCTACGTAACCAGAACTTTCCGACTCTTGCTCAAAGCAGAGCTTTTGCTTGTATAGACAAGATTGTACTAAAATATCAAACTATTGTGGTCAACTTGTCCGCAAATTTGCAATTGAAGTCTTGCAGCTAGCTTGCCTATGTCCCACTCCAATCTCCTGGAGATAGCCATCCCACGAGGAAAAAAAAAGGGCTAAAAGGTGGTGTAATTTTATAAATTTACTGACCTGACCAAGCCAAGATGGCTGTGTTCAAGTACAGAAAGTGAATCTTTTAAGATATTACTCTCTGGCAGAAAATTGTTTTCCATTTTGTCATGATTTTGTTTCTCAGAAGGCTGAAGAGGTCACTCAACAATTTATATTCTTAAAATTCCACAAGGATTAGCTGTTCTCAGAATTTAAACTACTGTAAGGGTCATATACTGCAGTAAAGGATTTTTTTTCTTTCATTCAATAGTATCCATTTCTCACTCTGCTCTGTGGTTTTCTTGGCAAGGTTTTTCAAGTGGTTTGTTGTTACCCTCCTTTCTAGGGCTGAAAGTGACTGGCCCAAGGTCAAACAGCCAGCTTTGTGCCTAAAACAGGATTACAACTGACAATCTATTAGGCATGTCAAACTCGCAACATTGCACGTATCGTGACTTTTTCCCCATTGCTGGCAAATGGGGTGGGCGCGGTTTCGGCATGATGTATCCAGCCCACGGGCCGGCAGTTTGACATGCCTGAACACTACACCAAACTGGCTCTTCAAGGATCTGGTATCACCATGCACAACAGCTTTATAATACCAAAAGCTTTTTGTTAAGCTGCAATTCCCGTCTAACCCCAATAAAGACATCAAAAGATCAGCATTATGGGCCAGATGTGAAGTTTAATTTAATAGAAATTTTCTTCAATCTTGCATACATTCAAGTGTGAACAAGTGGGATGACCCATCTGATACTGTCCTTTCCACCTCCAGAAGCCCACCCTCCCTCTCTGCCTTTTATATGTAAACACCCACCCCAATTCCTACCGTTATCTTCCTGATGGGGCTCTACAAACCCTCCCTGAACAACCCAACACCCAAGGAAGTAGGCTAAAAGCTAGAATGCAGAATTAAAAATTAAATTTGCTCAGTACACTGTGCTTTTGAAGCACCTGATCTGTATAATAGGCACAGAAAGATGTGGGTTAGTAGCGCCTATTCCCCGACTGGAGTCAGGATTTCTTGACTGGCCTTACACATGGTATAATACTGGTTGTTTCAATGTAATGTCTTTGAAATCTGGAGCAAGGTGTACCTATGCTACCAAGCCCTCCCATCGCCCTACCTGACACTCCCCTTCAAAGGATAATGGCAAAATTTAAATGGACGTGAGTTTTGCTTTTTACATCAATTGAGAAGGGCTGGTAGAGGCAAAAATTTTTACTGACAAAGCGGCCAGAAAGAAGGGTCAGGGTCAATGATATAATCCCCTTTCCAAGGGTTGTATTCCTACGATTAGCCTTCTTCTGATGCAGGTTCTAGGCCCCCCCCCCTTTACACATGTGAATGAGTAATTGATGATACTTGGAAGGAGTTAAGACAAACACACCAATAAAAAAGAAAGTTCTTGTGTCTCATAGAGACATTACTGTTATCCCCTTCTCCTTAGTTGGGTTCAACTGCATGGTACAAGTCCAGGGCAAGGCTCAGCCATCAAATATACCCAACAACCCCCAATCACAGCTCATCCTTCAATGGACCCTCTGTTTCCTCGTCTTCCTCCTCCTTTTCTTCTTCTTCCTCCTCCTCTTCTTCCTCTTCATTATCTTCACCCTCGGGTTCTTCTTCTCCTTCCTCTTCTTTCTTCTTCTTATCTTCTTCTTCCTGCTTCTTCCGCTGTTCCTCATCCTGCTGCTCTTTCATTTTCTTTTCAGCATCCTAATGAGAATTTAAAAGGAAATACAGTATTGAGTCAGGGCTTGCTGAAGAAAGCATCACAGTAAACAGGACCAGGCAAGATCTTTTTGATTTCGTAAGCATTGAGAAACAGACTGAGCAAGAGAAAAAAACTGGCTCCAAGTAATATAGTGATTTTGCTTGGTTGAGGTTGGTCTTAAAATTGCATCCCCCTTAGCCAAATGTATCCTAACAATACACAAGAGATTCTAAACCAATACTTCCCAATTTCTGCAATCTTGAATGTGTGGACTTCAGCTCTCAGAACTGGCTGAGCCATTCATTGCAAAGAATCCTGAGAATGATCTCAAAGATGCCAAGACTGGGAAACAATGTTTAGACAAACGCACTGACATCACCAGAGCCCTGGTGGTGCAGTGGTTAGAATGCAGTACTGCAGGCTACTTCTGCTGACTGCCAGCAGTTTTGGCAGTTAAGTCTCACCAGCTCAAGGTTGACTCAGCCTTCCATCCTTCCGAGGTCGGTAAAATTACTGTTGGGGGCAATATGCTGACTGCTTAGAGAGGGGTGTAAACCACTGTGAAGTGGTATATAAGTCTTATTGCTATTGCTGTCTGACAGAATTTGGAGAACAACTGGCTGCTGTGGAAAACTGAGGACACAAACTCAAACTGATCCATGATGCCATTTTTTACGATTTATATCCCATTCTTTGCCTAATGTATTTCAACGCAATTCACAAACAGAAAAAAGCTTTTAAAAGGTTTTTGTAAATGTAATTTGCTAGTAATCAAAATGCCAAATACTTTCTGGAGAAACATAATGGGAACTTTAATTTCAGCCTTTAGGATAACAAGTCTCTCACACGTTCATGTATGCTTTCATACAAGGAATGGGACTTATCCAGTTATCACTGGTTAACAGCTTGGTTCACATCCATTTCCGAAGTTCAAAATCTAAAACATGCTCATTTGAGAACAAAGTACAGATTTCTAATTCCTAACTCTTTATAAAAACCAAATATTATTTCTCCTCTATGAAGAAACATTTCCCACCTTAGTAGCACCCCATGTTTCATTTCCAAATTCTTCAGCAAACTTATCATCATCGGTAATCAGGAAGTTGTCAAAAATTGTGCCAGATTTCACCTAAAACACAAAGAAGAACTGTGTTATATAACTAAAGCTTGCCAATGTTTTGACAATTTGTTGAACTAAATGATAGAAGTCATTACTCAATATAATAAAGGTAAAGGTTCCCCCGCACATGCGTGCTAGTCGTTTCCAACTCTAGGGGCTGGTGCTCACCTCCGTTTCAAAGCCAAAGAGCCAGCGCTTGTCCGAGGACGTCTCTGTGGTCATGTGGCCGGCATGACTGGACGCCAAAGGCGCATGGAACGCTGTTACCTTCCCACCGTAGTGGTCCCTATTTTTCTACTTGCATTTTTACGTGCTTTCAAACTGCTAGGTTGGCAGAAGCTGGGACGAGTAACAGGCGCTCACTCTGTTACGCGGCACTCTGGATTCGACCCGCCAAACTGCCGACCTTCTGATCGACAAGCTCAGCGTCCTAACCCACTGAGCCACCGCATCCCTTTACTCAATATAATATTCATTCCTATTGGTTTCTGACAATTCAAAGTGCTTCTGATGGCAGTTGCCAAGTGTCTGAATTTTGATCATGTGACCATGGGGATGCTGCAATGGTCATTGTGAAAAATGGTCATAAATCACTTTTTTCAGTGATGTAACTTTGAACCACATGAACTTTGTAAGTTGACTACTGTATAGACTAAAGGGGGACATTTATTTCACAACTACAACTACAAATAGTCTTCATTTAGTGACTGCCTCATTGACCTTTCAGTTATAAGGGTGATGAAAAAGTTATACAATCAATTCTTGCATTTACAGCCTTCGCAGATCTGTACAGCAAAAGAATCTAAAATTAAGATCATAAGCAAAGATGAGGTTTCACTTAGCAACTTTGCTTAACCACCAAGTTGCCAGTCACTAAACAAGGATTATCAGTATAGCAAATTGCAGATTTAGAAATGTATGATTTGCTGTTTAATATACTGATAAAGTTTCAAGTATGTACTTTTGTTGTATTGCACATTAACTTTCTTCTCCATTAAAATAACACCTTAAAGTATTTTAAGTCTCCCAGAATACATGAACTAGAAAAAAATCAGGATAAATTATAGTAGTCTGGGACCAAAGGTTTATTCTTCCAAATTTTCAGGTGTGCTGGAGCCCATCCTCAGGAACTGGGCTGGTTCTACTGGTTGTATTTATATAGTGCCTGGTTGTATGTGGCTTTTGTTAATTAGGATGTTGACAACTAGCCCAGCTCCTTAAGTATCTGGTAAGATGGTGGTAAATCAGCATTCCTATTGACTGACAAAAGGAGGCCCATTTCCCAGGCTTCAATCATTTCTCTGGCTATTTTTGTCCCTGCTCAGCCAACATTTTGAGTAGCTGTGAAATGCAATGTGAGGCTATCAATAAATTTGGGTCTCGGCTAACAGCTAGTAATGACAGAAATAATAATTTGTAGTTTTTAATAAGACAATCCTCAGAACAGCTACTTGAGTCATTTGGCTTTCCCCTATTTAAAAGGTTTATTGGAAAACAAGCAAGAACTTACCTGCCACAAGTCCAAGCCAATAACACCAAAGTTCTCATAAAAGTATAGATTTGAATCAGGGGTATATTCAGGATTATCTATCTCAGGATGAATCCACTTCCCTTTGTAGTTGGGGTTATCAATTTGACGAGGTTTCCATTCTCCCTATGAAACATTGAATATTTTGAAATGGAAAATTCAGGGCATATCAAATTCTGTAGCATACAGATAGCAATATCCAGCATATGTATAAAAGTGCATTATGTATAAAACTAAATAGCCATACCCCTTCTGTGGTCTGTCCCAAGTGGGCTTACATATCTAACTGGTTTCTAGTAAGTGCTTCAAAAATTTCCAGAGATCACAGGGCTATTCAACTGGGAGCCTGAACTCTCAAACATTAACCTGGGCTACTCTGGGTTATGAGACACCATGGAACCTCTTTGCCTTGTGAACAATTTGCCAAACACCCTGAGGAAAAAAAATGTTCATATTCATACCAAGCTGGATATCAGACACGAAAGGTCTCATGAAATGCACTGGGAGGTAATGCAGGATTCTTTTGATCCTGCAACATCTATGGAAATGAGAAAATCTTCTGAAAAGGTGCTCAGCTACCTTATAATTACATCCCTGCTCCTTGATAATACAAGCAGCCAGAAAGATCACAACACCAGGGACCCAGCTAGTGATAAATGCATCAACAGGTAAGGGGTTAATGCCTACTGCTTAAAGAAGCAAGGTTATGAAGGAATGGATGGAGCAAATGGACTGCCAACAACGTAGTAACCTCAGCAGTAGACTGAGGCCAGGATAGCCCTTATTCTTTATGAGAACAGATACAAAACTTCCTCTGCCACACGGCTTTGAGAAGTGAGCTTTACAGAAGATAGCAAATTTTAATATTTATGGTTTTCGAATGGTATTGCTGCAAGCTGCTTATAGTCAGGTGGCATACAAGTGACTATAACAAAAGTTTTCATGTAATCCATTTTTTTAAAAAAAGGCTTTTCTTTTAAAATAAACAATTGGTGGGTACCTTTCTGTAAAAAAGGAGGACTCTTTTATAAATAACTCTTTTAAAAGCCCACTTCCTAGTCACCTACACATTTTAAACTATTATTACCTTGTATTCTGGATTCTGGATTACTGGTGGTTCCCACTCCCCATCCATCTCTTCATCCCAATCCTCAGGTTTCTTGGCATCAGGATCAGGAATATGTTCTGGTTTATCCCAGTCCTGTAATATAGATGGAAAAAATCCTTGTGCAAATTCTATGTATTTTTTTAATCCTACCGTCCATTGGTCTTCAACAAAACACAATCCATTTCTTTTCTTTGATAAAACGGGTTTTGGTTAGGTTGTTCTCGAGTGAGAAATGTATAGTTATAAGCCATTAGCACTTACTGACCTCTGGTTTTGTATCTTCAGGATCATCTATCTTTGCTCTTTCATCCCAGTCATCTGGTTTCTTTGCATCTGGATCCTTAATTTTCTTTGGTGGCAAAAAATCCCAGTCATCCTCCAAGCTGCCAGACTCCACTTTATTGTTGTCAATCTTAACCTCGTATGTGTTATCAGGTCGAACAATGAGGGTATAGAGATGGCTGAACTCATCATCCTATTAAGGAAATTACTGTTAGCAAACTCTCCTCTCTAGCCAATTTTGGTAATTGTTTTCCTCCATGCTCAAAGTTAATTTCATGAGAGTTGCCATACTACACTGCAATATCTCTCTTTGGCTGTTCATCATACAACTTACCATCTTTGTCACTCTTCTCTGATCATTTATCATTAAATGTTTTATTTATCAAATTAATATGCCACCCATCTCACTATCCAAAGCAACTCAGTTGGCATATAATAAAATCATAAACATTAAAATTAACAAGAATTTTAGATAAAAAAACTAGAAAAATAACTGCATTGCTAAGTTTTCTAAACATTAAAGTGTTCATGGAAAGGATTTCCCATTCTCACCCCCACCTCCCAATTCCAATTACTCACTTTACAGCGAATATCTTTATTGATCAGAACATTTTTGCCTTTGTAGTTGAAAATCACATGTACTTTCTTGGTACCCGGACCACATATATCAGGACCTAAATCGGAAACAGAAACATCCAGCTAATTCCGTATTGAGACTCCTGTATCATCTCTCAGAAATGCAATTCATTCCATCAGCTTTCCCTACTATCAAGCTCTAGGACTTTTAATTACTTGAAGTACAACACCAGCATTACTACTGTATACATCTTTTATTCTCAGAAGGTAATAAAATAAGCATGCTTTTAACAATAAAGTACATATTCTTTCAACCTGGCTTGCTGTTCACGGTTTAGAATCACTGTCAGAGTGAAAGTTTCAATATCCCAAAAAGTATCAGCTAACTAGAAAGACTATTAATGGGTTCTTCCTTGTAGAACATAAACTATTAAGCGCTAAGAGGGATAACTGCACAGGAACACAGAAAAGCTTTAGCTAACATTGGAAGCAGCCGTCCATAGTCTAGCCCTACCTACCATGCAACAGTGGGACGATGCATTGCACACTATGAATAATGCTATCTATATGTTTGTGAAAGGGATGAGAAAGATAACTAAAACTGGATGAACAGGCGTGTGTGTCTATTTGTGTAAAGGCTGTAGCTGATTCCCGTGACACGTACTATTGTGGACTACTTATCTGAAAGGGAAAGTGGGATGGGAGGAAATTCACTAGTATACAATCTAATTTATTATCAAGGAAAGAAAATGTCATTCCAGAAGACATCTGCTATTCTAAGAACAGATTTCATTAACCAGACTAGATTATTTCTCAATACAACACAACATCACGCAAGACTGGCAGTTATTTCCCACCCTATTTAATAGACATTCCCGTGATTATCTACAGATTCTCACGAGGATATTTAGTAATTTGCTTCATGAACTCATTGGTTCCTGGTTTTCAAAAAACCATCTTACCAATTATCATTAAATAAAGAGCAACTATTCTCTTATGCTAATGACCACAAGAAAATTAAAGATTAAATGACCAAGCAACTATCTTCCCTCATGTCCCAAGCAGCCACGCACCAAACATGATGTTGTATTCAGAATCTCCATGCATGTCTTCTTGCTTCAGGGTTGAAGGGAAGAGTTTTACATATCCACCTCCACAATCAATATTCTGCTCATGTTTTACTGTGAACTGCACCACGAGAGTCTTGTCCTTGTTGCTAAAGGAATCAAAGCTAGCAGATATGGCATAGAAACGAGCATCCTGGCTTGTCTGAAGTCCTGGTAAA
Organism: Vipera berus; assembly: GCF_964194415.1. Taxonomy (NCBI): domain Eukaryota; kingdom Metazoa; phylum Chordata; class Lepidosauria; order Squamata; family Viperidae; genus Vipera; species Vipera berus. The sequence continues at coordinate 117,242,571 of NC_138203.1, forward strand.
AAATTAAAAACACAGTTAAGTCCTTTGCCTGGAATAGGGGTACTATACTGATTACAGATAGCGCCTTAAGAAAAAAGACTGCAAGATGCACCAAAATAGCAATCACAAGTACAAAGCAGTGCATCAAATATTAATTAGATAAGCATCAACTTATTTGCTATCCAATTATCATTCTGCTTTAAAGCAGCAGAGGCAACATGAACAGTTAAGTAACTGAAATCACTGATCAGTTTAATAATGCATAGCACTATAATCAAGGCCTCAGGACTGCGACTTATTCACGATCACACAATTATATCATCTTCTTACCTTTGTCCTTCTCTGCATCTCCATAGAATTTGCCAGAAGTAAGTATGAATTTTCCATAGTCTGATTTATGCTTTGATTCTACCCAACGGCTTGTCCAAGCATCTAAAAGGAGAACAAGGCAACATAATTTGAATCTGAAGAATTATAAAGATTCAAAGTATATTATGTGTAATGCTGGAATACTAACATTCCCCAAAGTTTAAAAGGCAAGGCAAAAATGTCTTCCTAAATGATGGCCTTTGCCATTTCTGCAGTTTCAAAGAGTATGACTTTTGCAGCAAGTTTACCTTTTTCCTGTTTCTATGTTGTTTTGGAAATGTCAAAATACAGGAAATACTTTGTATCTGTAAAATATTACTACTGGAGAAAAAAGGCCCACGATTCTGGTTAGTTTTATTCCAGTCAATCTCTCTCCTGAAGTAAAGGCAATTACAAAAATGTACAAATCTACAGAAAGAGGGACAAGATTGCTCTGAATTCAAGTTCTTAGTCATGAATCCAAAACTATGATTTATTGATCTCACTATTCCTTGATTGGCAAATACAATTAAGATGATATAAAATAAGCCAGACATGTCAAACTCGCGACGTCATGTGACGTGCAACAGTTTTGCCATTGCCGGCAATGGGGTAGGCACTGCTTCCGGATGGCCTGCCGGCAGTTTGACACCCCTGAACTAAGCAGATTTCAATTCTTTCAGACACCAGGAAGAATACCCCAAAGATAAAAGCTCCTCAATGTACAATGTAGATATAGTGGTCTCTCTGTCATTGTTAAATATTTAAACACAGATTGAATGTGTTGGGATACTGTACAGTAGTGCTTTTCCTGCCCAAAGCAGAATTGTACTAGTTGATTTTCTAGGTGCTCTGATTCTTACACTACACAAATATCTGAAAATATATTACAGAACATTCTGTTATGTTCAACTTTGCAGATTCAAAAAAATGAATTTCAGAGATTTTACCCTAATCTAATCAACCCCAGGCATTTTGATTTCCCATTTGTGATAAATGTGCCTGCCAGTTGTTATAGCATTTCTCCTGTGTTGCTTGCTGCGTGGTTCTTTTTCTGGCTTACAGTTTGGTTATTTTTAATAATTATTCAATACACGCATACTGTTCAGAGAAGATATGCCTTTAAAAGTGAACATATAAAAGTTTAGAACTAAATCAGAATTTTAGAAAACTGGCCTTATTAAATCCTAACAGCTCATTTCAGTAAGACCAACTAATGCTACATCTGTGTAGTAAAAGCACTCATAGCAGAAGAGTTTTAATATCATTCTATGGATAGGTTTATTCATCAGTCCCAGTGAATATTATGGGGTTTATCTTTGGGAAGATGGCATATTTTTAAAGAAAAACAATTTAGGCACAAGAGGCATCAATTCTTAAAAACATTTTACGTTAAACATCCCCAATTCACTGCAGCATATTTGGATTCTGTATCAGAGATACATCATCAAAAATCAATGCTATAACTGCCATATAAACTACAGGTCATCCTTGACTTACAACCACAATTGAGCCCAAAATTTCTGTTGCTAAGCAAGGCAGTTGTTAAATGATTTTGCCCCGTTTTATGACTTTTCTTGTCACAGTTATGTGAATCATGGCAGTTTAGTAACATAGGTGTTACAATGAATTTGGCTTCTCCAGTGACTTCGCTTATCAAGTCAGGAAAAAGCAATCACATGACTCCCAGACACTGCTACCATCATAAATACATGCCAGTTGCCAGGTGTCCAAATTTTGATCACATGACAGTGGAGATGCTGTGTGAAATCGATCATAAGTCACTAAGGACAGCCTATATGATTCTCGGTGTTACATACTTTGTTACAATGCAATAGAATGACAATGCAGGACTACTCAATGTATTAAGTTAGCTATTTAACAGAAACCTACACTACCATTTTCAGTATTCAACAATGGGCGGTTTGTGTGTTCTAGAGATATCCCATGGTGATCTATTTAGTCCATGTTCTATGTCCCCATGGCTCCTTCTCATTATGGCTTAATTATCAAGTCCCCAATGGATCCCTGATCTAGACTAGACACAACAAATTATCACATCTACTGCTAATGTTCCTCTTTGACAAATTTTCAACATCCGATAGCACTTCATCAAAGTATTTTTAAGAACTACAATAGAATTATTTCCCTCGACATATTTATCTAAAATGGCTGTGACATGATCACTTCACCCTTCACCAGAATCGCCAATATAAAATCCATGGCATAAACTCAGAATAGAAAACTTAGATGTCTTTTCTACTTCCAATCTATTAATTGAGATACTGGGCTTAAATAGAAAACAAGGAAATCTAAATATTATAATCTGTGTCTCCAATTTACTTCACAAAGAGTTGATAGGGGATAAAGAGGATAAAGCAAGTATACTCTGCCTTGAGCTTCCAAAGGAAACCTGGGAAATACATTAAGTGGGCAATATTTCCACCCATTTTAAGCCACTGTATACCAATTCTTGATTCCACACAAAAAATCGTACCACATTAGAACCCTGCCACCTATACTTTTCCTCTTTTAAGGTCGTTAACCCTACTCTCATCTCTTCCTACTGTCAATCCAACGAGGAACCACTTTGAAGCTCGCCTTCACAAAATCCCACAACCCAGCCTCCTCCCGCGTGCCGCGTGCACCTGACTAGATGCAATATGGGAATGCTGTTAATCTACCCATCGCGTTAGATCACGGATATATTAATCTGCGGACGATTGTTAAGACCTGCTCAAAATTACACTGTTGTCATTAATCCATCGTCCTCGAGAACCTGCAGGAACAGCACAGCGTCCTGAGCCAAAAAAATACGGCCAATCTAAAATGGCCGTGAATGGGTGGGTGGTGGGTGCGTACCCGCGAAGCCGAGAAACAGAAACCGACAGTGCTTCCAGCACGTAGGCATCTGCCTTCACTCTGGCGGCACTCCCAAAGCCACCCAATCTCTCCCCATATGCCTCCACTCCCCCTCCGGGCCCGGAGAGACTTGCTCGGATTAGAAACCCAAACCCAGGATTATTCTGCGTTAAGATCAATGCTTTTTTTTAAAAAAAAAAGCGAACCAACCAATCCTCCACCAGATACTCCTAATTTGCATGTCGTTAAATTCCTCTCCCCATCTCTGCACCGCCACCACCGCCCCAGACAACGCTGGACGGCCTCTCACCTCCATCCCCGAACTCCTCCCTGAAGTACTGGGTAGGTCCAGCCGACACCAGAGCCAGCAGAGAACAGAAGGCTAGAATAGGATTCATTTTTGTCTCCGCCGGGGGAGAGACGCCTGGCTCTTTAAGAAGCACAACCTCCGCCAAGCTACCTGACAGCGATGACCGAACAACTGCAACCGGCTAGGTACTTTCGCCACGATTTTATAGCGCCCTTAGTGGAACGCCTGCCCTCGCCGTCTTCTGATTGCGCGTGCTGATCCGGACGGGCATTACCATTGGTCTGCAGACTGTACGGCGGGTTGGACTGCTCCTCCGAACGTTGGCGTCCCAGATGTCTGCTTCCTATTGGATACCGGACCTGGCCAATGAGGCACGACCACGCGTTCGGGGAGAGACCTCCCCCCCCTCCGCCGTGTGTGCGTCACCGTTTCTTTTGCACAACCCCAAGTGTGGCTAACTACTTTTAAAGGGCCAGGTGGAGAAACATTTATTCGCACCTATCTCTACAGCAATCCTATTCCAGCCTGGTCAAGCAGCAAGAAAATCAGCGATCGAATAAAGTCAGTTCCAGCTTTGGAAGCAAATACACGAGCAAAAACTCAGGTCAAATGGATTTTGTCAGCTGTCTTTAAAGGGTGCAGATGTTATCCTCAATATTTTGCTGCCTTGAACAGAATAGCAAATGTCAAGTCATCCAAGGGTGTCCGTGTTATTTTAGTCCCTGAAATAGAAACCTCACATGCACCTCTCCCTGGAATAATAAAAGACATCTGTAATAATTTGTCGTAGTTTCACAAACTGTCGCATCTAATAGCAAGAATTGGCTTTATAGAAGAGGCCTACAGAGCAGGTGTTCTTGCAAAATATATTCTGCACGAAACTACCCTATTGTAGCCGATACTGAAATACTTGATAAAAAGAGAATCTGATAAGAATATAATACTGAAATTTTGCAGTGCAGTTATTTTAAACATTTTCAGAAGGACATTTTTCAAAAGCTATTTTCAATGGAGACAGAAAAGGGTAAGTCTGATCATGCTTATAGTCTTTTGCTAAAATACTGAAAAAAGGGAAAGAAAAAAAGGAAAAGAAAAAAAGGCCAGTTATACTGCTAAACTATTGAACCACAAGTTCTCAACTGTGTACCATTCTTTTTCTTCCTTGGCCCTTTAACGTTATAAACCTTCCTGAATAAAAAAAGAATTTCATTAGGCAAGAAATTATTACATATGGGGTTATACAGGTCAAGTGAGGATCAAAGCCCCAAGAATTGGATAGCATTCCTGTTTCGCCATTTGCAATTCCAAGAACCTGTTGGTTAAGTCAGGGGTCTGCAACCTTGACAACTTTAAGACTTGTGGACTTCAGCTCCCAGAATTCCTCAGCCAGTCCACAAGTCTTAAAAGTTGCCAAGCTTACAGACCCCTGGCTTAAGCTACTGCTTTCTATTTGTGAGCTTCCGTAATGCATCTGGTTGGCCACTATTCTAAACTAGGTGCATGAATGAGATGGACACTAAACTAGAGCAGGGGTGTCAAAAACACAATGTCATGTGATGTGTCGTGATGTATCACGACTTTTTTGCCATTGCCGGCAATGGGGTGGGCATGGTTTTGCTATGATGCATCTGGCCCGCGGGCTGGCACCCCTGAACTAGAAGGATATTATGACCAAAATGTCTTATGTTCTTACAAAATAACAGCCAAATGACAGATTTTGAGACTTTGCACACACACAGTAGCCACTGGAATTTATAGGATATCTACTTTATAACCACTACATACTAAACCAAGGGATCTACACAAGGAAGTGAGCATTTCAAACAAAGGTATATGAACTAGCTAGAAGCTGAAAAACCAGTCATCAAACTGGTTTGTAATGTTTCATTAAAACATTACTGAAATTGAATTAGAAAATTATATTTCAACAGATATTCTGCATTATTCAATGAAGTCAGGAATATACCATATTCCTCTCATTTCACTTTCAAACCATCAGCTGAAATATTCCAGATGATGGGCAAGTCAATAAAACAAATGTATAACAATAATAAAACAGCTTATTGTAAAACCAGGCATTGTCATTTATTGGGGTAAATTCAGTGTTATGAATGAGGGGTAGACTAGCATTGATGATGCTACCTAGTTTGGGTAATGAAACATCTGCAAGAAAACAAGCAAGCTCAGAGCACCTAGGACCCTCATCTCATGTCAACCCCGAGCTACAAATATTTTCCTGTATTAATGTTATGAATGCTCTCTTGAGAATTTTATTTGGCACTCAACATGTTCCTAATATTGGTGCCAACATAAGCATCTTCAGGAAGTACATTCCTGAATATCCTTCTTTTTTGTACTCATCTACCTTGTCTTTTCAACAAACCTAAAATATCTTGGACAACAATCTGGATAGGTAAATGTGAAAAAGGTAGTCCTTCAGATAACCCATCCCAATGTTTCAATTCTTTCAACTGGCTCTAGTGGCAGGCAGATGGCCAGTAGGAGGGGTTTTCATTGAAAATTGGCATCTTTAACTGTTAAAAGGCACTGAACTCCCAATGCAAAGTGGGACAATAGAAATAATGAGAGCTTTATCAGAAGAATCTCTGCTGTTAACTAAGTTTTGCAAAATCATGAGTTGGAGAGTCTGTAATTAAACAGTGACCCTCCAAACCAAATCTAGGCATTCTGGAACTGGAAAGGTGTGAAAATGAGTTACTAAGTCCTGTTCAAAGTCATAGTAAATTTCCCTCTCAATCTTTAGTTCTTTCAGCAGTGATCAGAGCCACTGATGTCTATATACTGTTAGTGAGCAAAGTTAAAACCTTGGTAGAACAAATTGATATTTAAATTACTTTTAGTAATATAATTGTTTTATCCTACCTCTGTGCAAACATAACTGTGACATTATCCCCCCAGTCTTGGGGGAAAGGTGGAAAAGTTCATACAAAACATTCAAACAGGCAAAAAGACACATGCCGTTTCCCTGGAAATAGCACCATAGCCTACAATAGTTATGCAGTAAACTGACACTATCTCAGCATGAAAGGTGTCCTTTCTGGGACAAGCTATAGATTACTTGTACATATCCCCATTGACGCTTCAGTTCACTGGTCTTCTGTATCACTGCCAAATCCCAAGCATTGATCAGGATCTTTGTTCCTTTTAACTACTGGTTCCTGTTAGCATGCTGATCCTGTGACAGGCATGATGTCAGAAATGAAGCAGTGTCCTTTTTTAGGTGTAAAGAACTTAAAGACAGAGACAGTTGGATTTCCCTGGTTTTGTTTCCCATCCACATCTCCAAACATCATCAGTGAGCAAAAATCCCTCCTCTATCAACCATTCTTCTTAATGGGGGCTGAGCTTTGAGAGGAAGCAGATTTTGACAGATGGCAAAACTTACTCTGGTTTTGCGCAATAGTAAGCAAGTGTTTTGCTTATGTGCCTTCAAAGTGGGGTCTAAGTATCATCTGAGAATCAGACTTGTTTTGGACATAGATACAGCACTATTCCAGAAGAGTATTAAACTTGTGTTCAAAAGCACCCAGAACACTGGACAAATGTGATGAGGGTTGTCTAATGAAGTGATCAATTCCCCACACTGCTGCTAGACAGAAGCAGACTCCCCTCCAACCCAAAGAAAAATAGTGGGGGGAGGAGGCATGCCCACTTCTGTCTAAAGTGGCCAATATTGGGTAGGACTATCCCAACTCCCAAGAGTGTAACACTGGGAGACTAGCTGGTGCAGTGTGCCAGATTGCCTCCACAATGAATCTAGTGTGACCTGTTGCTTGTTCCAGAGGGGAAATGCTACTTTAATACTTAACACTTAAAAATAACATAATGCTGTACAATGAAGGGAAATTGAAAGATTTACAAGAACAAGGTATTGATTTATCATGGTGGCCATGCTTGCAAATTCAAATGAGATATGAAAAAGATGCAGTGGTGGGATTCAAATATGTGAATAACCGGTTCTCTCTGTCAGGGCTTTTCAACCAGTGGTACGGGTACCACCTGGCAGATGGTACAAGACCATCCTAGAAAAGTAGCGGGGGAGGGGAATGAGCTGAACCGGTGGCAGCACGGCACAAGCCTGAGCGAGAGATGGCTGGAGCTGCAGGACTGTCAGGGCTCAGCGAAAGCGCCAGGATCAGTGCTTCTTCAGCGCTGTCAGGGCTCAGTGGAAGCGCCAGGATCAGCGCCAGGCTCCAGCTGGAGCTTGGGTGGGACCATGTGTTGTGGTAGCCGAGGGTGGCAGTGGGAGACACATAAACATGGAGGCCATCCTTCACGAGAGGGTGAGCAAGTCTTTTGCCTTCCCTTACAGAAGGTGGGGTGTGAGGTTAAAAACAGGCGAAGCGAGAGGAAAGAAAGGTGGCTGGTGTGGAAGCTCGCCCGACAGCGAAACTTTGCTGTTTCAGTTCCTTGGGTAGTTCAAAGATTGGGACGTCTACGAAAATCTCTTTTTAGTCTTTTATACTTTATATTCAAACTGCATAGGGGAAGAATAAGAATAAAGCTAATGTCTTGTGATTTGGAGGTATTATTATTAATAATATATATTAATTATGTATTGGTCAGATGTAAAGGTAGACCTACAGTATGAGGTTTAATCAGATCTAGTTATTAAATTGGGTTTAACTTAAAGGTAAATTAAAAGTAATCTGTTCAGTGACAAAGTTTCAGCTTTAATTTGTTTCAAGTCAATATCCATATTAAACTCCAAATGTAAATTTTTCCACCTTGTTTGACAACTTCTTAAAAATAATTCAATCTTTTACAAGCAACCAAATTTTGTTTTATTGGGCCAAATTCATTCCACATAGAAAGCTGACTTTTCCACTCATTAAACTAGATGGGTATGCCAGTGGTAAATGTCCCAAAAGATTAATAAAATGCCTTCTTGTAATTTAAAGCCACACAGTGCATGGTAACATTAATAGTATTAACTTACCTTGAACAAATTCCTAGTCTTTTAGATACACTAAAAATTCAAGGGTTTTATTTTCAACTACGAAGATAAACCTTGTAGGGTAGGCAAGGTGGGTTGTATGATGTGTGTGAGTTCTGGCACTTTTTTTTTTTACAAAAGAAAGCATTGCTTAAACAGATTTGAATATATCCTATTATTGTTCTTAGTCTTTGTTACAATAAGGGAGAAAATACTAATTGAATACCAGTACAGTTAAGGACAACTTAAGCCATTCTCATTCATGGGCTAAGGATGAGATGAAAGCAGTGTCATGGCTATACAGCGCGCGCGCACACACACACACACACACACACACACACACACAATTTTTTAGGGTTGGGGTTTTTAAAAAATAACTTAATATTTAGCAAACAGCATACTGTCTAGGGACATGTATTTAAAAACAGTAAGAGCTAGTCAATAGTCTTCTTCTTTCTAGTATATATTCAATGTTACATAGTACATATCATGTTACTTTCTCTCTAACTCGCTTTTATAGCCATTGGTAAAAATTCTCCCATGTTCTAAAGTACATTGAGTCTTCTTTTTCTTTTATCTTTAATGTCAATCTGTCCATTTCTGCAGATTGTCCAAATCTAAAATTTTCTTAATTAGTTCTTCTTCCATTGGTAAGTTTTCATTTTTCCAATATTGGGCAAATACAATTCTTGCTGCAGTTAATACATGTAAAATTAAGTATATACAATCTTTCTCGTAGTTTCCTCCTATTATGCCTAACAGAAACCGTTCTGGCTTGAAATCTATATGTTTTTAGTCATTTTTTCCAACCATATGTGTATTATTTACCAAAATCTTTTACCTTTAGGGCATGTCCACCAGAAGTGATAATAACTACCTGGTTTTTGTTTACATTTCCAACCCTTGTTTGATGTATTTTTAAACATTTTCGCTAATCTCACCGGTATTAGATGCCATCTGTAAAACATTTTGTATAAATTTTCTTTGCAAGCCACCGCTTTTGTTAATTTAGCATTTCTTTCCCATAATCTTTGCCACTTTTCTAATTCTATGTTATGTCCAAAGTTCTTTGCCCATGTTATCATTGCTTCTTTTACTTGTTCCTCTTCCATCTTTAAGTTTAGCAAATATTTATAGAGTTTCTTAATCTAAGTTTTCATCTGGAGAACGAACCTTCACCCTCAGTAATGTAATTGTTATCATCTGAAGAGAGGCTCTGAAAGACAGTTCCAGCATGGAACATAGAATAATAGAGTGGAAGGGAACTTGGAGGTCTTTTAGTCCAAACCCCTCCTCAAGCAGGCCTATACCATTTCAGACAAATGGTTGTCCAGTCTCTTTTTGAAAGCCTCCAGTGATGGAGCATCTACAACATCTGAAGGCAAGCTGTTCCATTGGTTGATTGCTCTTATCGTTAGGAATTTTCTCCTTAGTTCTAGGTTGCTTCTGTCCTTGGTTAACTTCCAACCATTGTTTCAAAGGGTTCTGGAACAAAGGGAAATTGTTTAGTCTAACTGTTGCTTTCTTGCTTTTTGTAATCAGCTTTTGCACCAGAGAAATTTCATGCAATGTGGGAAACATGTGGATGCAGGAGGGAGGGAGGGAATAAGGGAGTGTACTGAAGGAGGGAATAAGGGAGTGTACAGGAAGGATTGATGTCGTTCTTATGATGTAATGGCTCTGTTGTCTGATTTTCATTGGCTAACAAAGTTTATAAAGCAATGCTATCAATTTTCTAATGTGTGGCACTTCTGAACGTAACTCTGCCATCGTTCCAGATTGTGGGCCACCCAGATGCTTAATTTGATCAAATAAAGTGCTGTTTGATCAAGAAGTCTCCACTTAGGTTATCTGATTAGATTGATATGGTATCTCAAGTTCAAGTAAGGGACTGGGACCTTACATTTCCTTTTCTTTCCTTTTGGTGCTTTGAAAAATAAATTGACCTCGTCTTTTTAGGACCCCGTCAAATATTGGAATACTGCTATCATGTCCCCTCTAGTCCTTCTTTTCATTAGATTAGAGATATCCAATCCCTGTAACCATTCTTCATATGTTTAAGCCTCCAGCCCCCTGATCATTTTTGTTGCTCTTCTTTACATTCTTTCCAGAGTCTTAACAACTTTTTTATATTGTGGTGACCACGATTGGATGCAGTATTCCAAGTATGGTCTTACTAACTTTGTAAAGCGGCACTAATACTTCATGCGATCTTGACTCTATCCCTCTGTTAATTTCACTGATCCACTAATTTAGTCATTTTATCAAAGAATAAATATGATTTGTTAGGCATGATCTATTTTTGGTGAACCCATGTTGGTTTCTGGTTAAAACTTGCTTTGCTTCTAAGATATTCGCAAATTTGTTGTTTGATTATCTTTTCCAAAATCTTCCCAGGTATTGATGTCAGGATGATTGGTCTATAATTTCCTGGATCTCTTTTTTTCCCCTTTTTTGAAGATGGAAACCACATCAGATTTTTTCCAATCTTCAGGTAATTCTCCAGTGCTCCAAGAACTTTGAAAGATATGTTTCAATGGTGCTGAAATCACATCTGCCAATTCCTTCAGAACTCTGGGATGTAGTCTGTCAGTACCCGGTGATTTCAATCTGTCTAGAGCTGACAGATGTTCTCTTACCTTATTTGTGCATATTTTAATTTGTATTCCTAACCTGTCATTTATGGTTATGGAATAGAAAGCTGAACTATAATATTACAATAAGGAGAAAACTCCATCTGTAGCATAAATTACACTCCATTATGGAGACAGGCAACAGGCAATCAAAAGGCTTATAGAGCCCTTAATAACCTTCTTCCTAACTTTCAGCCTGACCAACAAACCTCTGCACCCCAGATCAGCAGCACAGATTTTGACAACCATTTCCTATTGTGTACTCAGCTACTCATTCAGGAAGACAGATTTTTGAGGACTATGTTTGACCTCTATAGAGAATGTGAACCTTCCAACTTCACTATATGACTTTAATACACTCTACAAATGTACAGAGAACAAGGCAAGTGGATGCTATCATTCTACTACTTGTTTCAAAGACAGATCTACATACAGTATTGGGGCTATAAAAATTCAGAAGCTTATTTAATGGCAGCAAAGAGTTAGCTTTCTGTGTCCCTCTGCTGCCATCTAATAGTCCTCTGGAGTTTCACAGCCCATTGTGATTGCTGTAATAAGAAAGCAGTACAGTTAGTTCTCCTAACTTTTAATTGGGCATTTGTTTAATTCCTTTTTAATTTTTGTATTGTTAAATTTATAAATTTATATATGCCCTGTTAACCGCCCTGAGTCCTTCGGGAGAAGGGCGGTATACAAATTTAATAAACAGTAAACAGTAAACAGTAAACAACATGAGCATGACAAGCACATGAGTCACTGTAATGAGACCTTCCTGATCAAAGAAAAGTCAGTGCTGGCAAATCATCAAAACTTGCTAAAGACCCTTCTGGCCAGTTTCTATCTGCCACTCTAGTGAGAGTCAGGAATCCAGGAGAACCCCGCAAACTGCAAACTTCTTCCTTCAGAAAGAGATCCATACTGTCCCTCATTAGAACTCTGGTGTTTATAAATAGTAGCTCAAATATTTCTGGGATTTATTCTGAGCCTGTCTCATCCAATCCCCTGCTGCCTCCAAGAACTTACCCAGGACTTCCATAAATTTTCTGCTTGGATTGAGAGGGAGATACATAGCTGCTGTAATGAGTATACCTCATTCCACACTAAGAGATGACTTCCCTCCCCTAACCTGATAAGTATGTAAAAAAGAATGAGGGAGAGGGGCATGTCCTGGAGCAACTGACTAAAACTACCCACTTACAAAGGAACAGAACCATTAAAGAAAATCTCTTTTGAGGCACCCCAAAAGACACTCACTTGATACTGAATGTTGCTTGAGATCTAGGACAAGAGTGCCCCCCACTGAGGCCCTGCCACAAGGTCACCAAAAGAACAATCAATATTTTTTAATCTTGTGTGTTTGAACTCAGACTGGACCACTGGCTCTTCCAAGGCCTTTGGCATAACCCTTTTTCTCTAGGAAGTATTCAGCACCTCCTACCCCCAGTATCTCTTCCCCTTCTCTGACAACTCTTACCAGCCAGGAGGGGTAAGAATATGGACCACAACTTAGAAGAGCTCACTCCACATATAACACACTTCACTCAAAAGAATTATTATTTTGTTAAGACGTCACTCCTGTCATCTTACATGACCCTGCCTATTTGCATCCAACTCTGCACGAATAGGAGCAATTTTATCTGCAAAATGTGTAATGAAAATGGTCATGACATCAGAGATAGTAGGAGGGGTACATAAAATGAAGGAAAGTATAGTCAGTCTAATAAAACAGCCATAAAAGCATTTGAAACAAACAGTTCTTCCATGGATGATTGACAGGGCTTAAATGTGATTTTATGGTGATTAGTCCAAATGAAAATGTACATTTTACTTATTTTTGAAAGAGTGATGCGTTGTCTTCCTTGTATTCTCAAGGCAAAGCTTTACTAATTCATTCATTAGTAATTATTTAGGTAATTATAAGCAACTGCTCTAAACTCACACTTTCTCTATTTCTCTCTTTTAACAGTTTAAGGCTTCCTCTTTTAGTCATATTAGGTTATCTTATAAAATATCTAAAAAGTATGGATCTCGAGGACAATGAGCCCAAAAACTGTTAAACCACAAACACCAAAATTAAAGATGTGATTAGGCAATAGGAATGGCAGTTCTGCAAACACTTGTCTTCTTGGATTTAAAAAAAATGCGTCATAAGACGGAAATTTCAGAATGTATTCGTAATTGTACATTTACTATTGCTCTTATAAAAAGGTATAAGTTGATAAGCATAAATACAATAGAGGATGGTTGTATTTACCACTTTTAAGGGCAAAGTTATTATTTGGTTTGCTAGCAAGAGTTAAAAAGAAGTGAAAACAAACTCCTTTGAGTTTATATGAAAACAGTATGAACAATATTCCTATTATTTATTTATTTATTTATTTTATTGAATTTGTATACCGCCCTATTCCCGTAGGACTCAGGGCGGTTTACAGGGCAGTTAAAACCATGAAATACAAAAAATTAAAATCAATTAAAACAATTAAATTAAATTCAAGCCCCAAGAGTAAATCTAAAACCCTGTTAAATTAACCCCACAGTCTGGACCAAACAAATCAAAGAGCCAGGTTTTCAGGTCCCGGCGAAATGAGCGAAGGTCGGGGGCAGTCCTAAGTTCTGTGGGTAGTTGGTTCCATAGGGAAGGCACACCCACAGAGAACGCCCTTCCCCTGGGAATAACCCGCCGGCATTCATTAACCAACGGTACCCTGAGAAGGCCCTCCCTGTGGGGGCGCACAGGACGATGGGAAGATGATGCCGGCAGCAGGTGTTTCCTTAGATAGTCCGGACCCAAGCCATTTAGGGCTTTATAGGTCATTACCAGCACCTTGAATCTCACCCAGAGGGCAACCGGAAGCCAATGTAGCTCACGGAGAAGAGGTGTTACATGGGAGTATCGGGAAGCTCCCATCAAAACTCACGCGGCTGAATTCTGCACCAGTTGAAGCCTTCGGGTGGTCCTCAAGGGCAGCCCCATGTAGAGGGCATTGCAGTAGTCTAGCCGGGAGGTCACGAGCGCATGAGTGACTGTACGTAGAGCATCTCGGTCCAGATAGGGACGCAACTGGCGCACCAGGCGAATCTGGGCAAAAGCCCCCCTGGTCACGGCTCCTATATGATCTTCCAAACTGAGCCGTGAATCCAGGAGGACGCCCAAGTTGCGAGCCCTATCAACGAGGGGGGGGTAATACCTCATTCCCCATTGTTAATGATGGAGAAGGCTGGTCAGCCCGAGATGCCGGTATGAACAGCCACTCAGTCTTGTCAGGATTGAGATGAAGCCTGTTTCTCCCCATCCAAACCCGGACCGCCTCCAGGCAACAGGACATCATGGTGAGGGCATCACTGGGTTGGTTCGGGGTGGAAAGAAAAACTTGGGTATCATCAGCATACTATTATGGTATTTGCAGGGCTTTTTTTCTCACAGAACACTCAGAACGGCGTTCCGGAGCCTTTTTGCAAACAACAAACAAACAACAAACAACCCAGCTCCCTTATTGGTTTTCCTAAGCCTATTGCAGGGCTAGCAATCTTGGCTCTTTTTTATGACTCATGGACTTCAACTCCGAGAAATCCTGAGCCAGCCATGCTGAGGGGAAAGGGAGAGGTTTCCAAGCTGAGCCATGGTGGCTCAGGAATTCTGGGAGTTGAAGTCCTTGAGTTATAAAAGAGCGAAGGTTGCCTACCCTGCACTAGAGGAAAACATTAAAATTATTTATAAGGTTACTTCTTTAGGAACTAAACTTTTAGAATCTAGAACAGCTAATTCAAAAAAGCCAACAGGAAAGAACCTCACATTTTTCATCTGCTTCTGTCTTTTGGAAGGTAAAATTAGATAACAAAATAATCTATTCCTTATGTTAACATCTCTACAATGAAATCAATAAAGGTAACAGGAAAGAAATGAGGAACATTTTTCTCAATGTAATATGTCTAATTTAGCTGATTCTAGAAAAAAATAGTATCTTTTGTACACTCTTGAAAACTATTTTGAATCTAAACAATTCTTAAGAATGAAGTATTCTTAATTTGGACTTTACTTTTACTGTTTGGACTGTTGTTTTGAAAAATAAATTATTTAGAATCTTGTTATGTTGCACTTCAGTCTTTAAATAATTAACCTAGTATATACATAACAATATATGATGTTTTCCCTGGTGAGCTTAACATCAATAACAACATTTATTAAAAAGGCTAAAATAATTTCTGGGGGTATTATCTATATAGTAAAATTTTGGACAAGCAGTGATCATGTTACATATGTGCATAAGCGTAGCCAGTAGCATATGCCTTTTTAAAAATATCAAACATGCAAAGAAACAAAAATAAGTCCAAAATATCTGTATTACATCCAGAAATGCCAACTTTGCAACCAATATTTCTCATCCATAACTATGGCACCCTAAGGATACCTGCATACATGCAAATGTTTCTCTGGGATCAATAACGCAACAGGGATTGCTTTTTCCTTCCAGTACATTTACCTAAAACCAGTTTATTGCATTTGGCAATTGTACTAAAAAAAATCTCAATCATTTAATTTGAAATCAAGTGAAAAATTGATTTAAATTATTTTATTAAAACAAATTAATGGCAATTCTTTTATAAAAAGTTGCCTCAAACAAAATGAGTTTGACATGCCTGCTCTAGATAGTTGAATGCTCCAAAATAAATTCTAGACCAGGCCTGTACATGCAGCCTACCAAGCAGCCTTGGGCAGAGCACAGACTTTTTTTAAGTAATAAAATCACCACCACTGCCCTGAAAGTCATGTTGCCTAGTGCCTCCATGGCTTACCATGACCAAAAGCTCCAACACTGTAGATGCTCCTCTAGTCACCAAATCATTGATTAGCCCACCAGCATTCCTTTGCAGACCACAAAGATTTTTAATTTATCAGTGTGGGCCTTTCCTTTCTACAAGATAATAATAATAATAATAATAATAATAATAATAATAATAATAATAATAATAATAATAATAATAATAATAATAATAATAATAATGAAGAAGAAGTAGTAGTTGGAAGGGACCTTGGAGGTCATCTAGTCCAACCCCCTGCTCAGGCAGGAAACCCTATACCATTTCAGACAAATGGCTGGCCAGTCTCTTCTTAAAAACTTCCAGTGTTGGAGCATTCACCACTTCTGGAGGCAGGTTGTTCCACTGGTTAATTATTCTGTCAGGAAATTTCTCCTTAGTTCTAGGTTGCTTCTCTCCTTGACTAGTTTCCATCCATTGCTTCTTGTCCTGCTTTCAGGTGCTTTGGAGAATAGCTTGACTCCCTCTTCTTTGTGGCAGCCCCTGAGATATTGGAACACTGCTATCATGTCACCCCTCATCCTTCTCTTCGTTAAACTACACATACCCAATTCCAGCAACCGTTCCCTATATGTTTTAGCCTCCAGTTCCCCAATCATCTTTGTTGCTCTTCTCTGTACCCTTTCTAGAGTCTCGACATCTTTTTTACATCGTGGTGACCAAAACTGGGTGCAGTATTCCAGGTGTGGCCTTACCAAAGCATTGTAAAGTGGTATTAGTACTTCACTTGATCTTGATTCTATTCCTCTGTTAATGCAGCCTAGCACTGTGTTGGCTTTTTTGGCAGCTGCAGCACACTGCTGGCTCATATTGAAGTGATTGTCTACTAGGACTCCGAGATCCCTCTCACAGTTACTACTATTGAGCAAGGTACCACCTATACTATACCTGTGCATTTGATTTTTCCTGCCTAAATGTAGAACCTTACTTTTTTCACCATTGAATTTCATTTTGTTAGTGCCCAGTGTTCGAGTCTGTCCAGATCCTTCTGTATCTTAAGCCTATCTTCTGGAGTATTGGCTATTCCTGCCAGCTTGGTGTCGTCTGCAAATTTGATGAGTTCCCCACCTATCCCCTCATCCAAATCGTTAATGAAGATATTGAAGAGCACTGGGCCCAGAACAGAGCCCTGGGGCACCCCACTACACACTTCCTTCCATGTAGATGCAGTTCCATTGAGGACCACACACTGAGTACGGCCTGTCAGCTAGCTACGAATCCATCTGGTGGTGATGCTATCTAACCCATATTTTTCTATCTTATCAAGTAGTAAGTTGTGATCTACTTTATCAAATGCCTTACTGAAGTCCAAGTAAATTATATCTACAGCATTCCTCTGGTCCACTAATTTTGTCACTTGGTCAAAGAATGTAATAAGATTTGTCTGGCATGATCTGTTTTTGACAAACCCATGTTGACTTTTAGTGATGACTTTGTTTGCATCAAGGTGTTCGCTGATTTGTTGTTTGATTATCTTTTCCAGAATCTTCCCAGGTATTGAGGTCAGGCTGATAGGTCTGTAGTTTCCTGGATTTATTTTTTTCCCTTTTTTGAAGATGGGAACTACATCAGCTCTCTTCCAGTCCTCTGGTAGTTCCCCAGTGCTCCAGGATCTTTGAAAAATATAGTTCAGTGGTTCTGAGATCACGTCTGCCAGTTCCTTGAGAACGTTGGGGTGTAATCCATCTGGTCCTGGTGATTTGAACTCGTCTAGGCTGGACGCGGTGGCTCAGTGGGTTAGAACGCTGAGCTTGTCGATCAGAAGATCGGCAGTTTGGCGGGTCGAATCCTGAGTGCCGCATAACAGAGTGAGCGCCTGTTACTCATCCCAGCTTCTGCCAACCTAGCAGTTCGAAAGCACGTAAAAATGCAAGTAGAAAAATAGGGACCACTACGGTGGGAAGGTAACAGCGTTCCATGAGCCTTTGGCGTCCAGTCATGCCGGCCACATGACCACGGAGACGTCCTCGGACAAGCGCTGGCTCTTCAGCTTTGAAGCGGAGATGAGCACCAGCCCCTAGAGTCGGAAACGACTAGCACGCATATGCGGGGGAAACTTTACCTTTACCTTTAGGCTGGACAGGTGTTTACTTACCATTTTTTTGCCTATCTTAACTTGCATTTCTATTCTGTTTTTTATGGCACTGGTTTTGGTAGGTTGGACTGTTTTTTCCCTTTGTGTAAAGACAGATGCAAAAAACGAGTTAAATAGTTCTGCTTTCTCCCTATTGCTTGTCACCTTCTTACCACTTTCCCCCACTAATGGACCAATCATTTTCTTAACTTTTTTCTTGTTTTTTATATGTTGAAAGAAGCATTTTTTGTTATTTTTGACTTTGGTCGCAAGCCTTAGTTCATTTTGAGCCTTAGCTTTCCTCACTTCATCTTTGCAGGCACGGGCTATTTGCTGAGATTCTGACTTAGTTATGTGCCCCTCTTTCCAATTCTTATACTTGTCCTTTTTATCTTTCAGTTTATCAGAGAGTTCTTTATGCAGCCATGCTGGTTTCTTCTGAGAGCTGTTATTTTTCTTCTTTGTTGGTATTGTACTAGACTGGGCCTTTATTATCTCACTTTTCAAAATTTCCCAAGCTTCTTGAGTTGTTTTCCCCTTTAGGATTCTCATCCATGGAATTCTTCCCATGGTCTCTCTAAGTTTATTGAAATTAGCTCTTTTAAAGTCTCAAGACTCTAGTTTGGCTGTGTTCTATTGCTTGTGCTTCCAGAATGTTGAATTCCAATATTGCATGATCACTTCCCCCCAAGGTTCCTGTGGCTTCGACATTTTCTATCATTTCATCTCTGTTTGTGAGAATTAAATCCAATATGGCTAATCCCCTAGTTCCCTTCTCTACTTTTTGGGAGAGAAAGTTGTCTGCTAGGTTTGTCAGGAATCTGTTTGATCTTCCACTTGGTGCAGAGTTTGTCTCCCAGTTGATATCAGGGTAATTAAAGTCCTCCATTACTATTGTGATGTGCTTCCTACATACCTTAGTTAGCTGACTAGCAAAAAGTTCATCTATTTCCTCTGCTTGGTTGGGCGGCCTATAGTATACACCTATGGCAATGTCATTTTTCCCCCTTTTATATTGACCCAAATGCATTCACGTTTTGTCTGTAATGGTGTGGCAGGAAGAACCCTGCTGGGCCGGGGATGATGGGGATCTGTCCTCTGCAGAGTAGGGGCAGGGTTATTATGCTCCCTGTCAATCAGGTTTGATTTCCTTTCTTTGCCCCGCCCCCGGCCTCCCCTGTTTGTAGCTGCCTTTGAGCCCCTCATTCTTGGGAGTTAGCATTGCCGGCATCTTTCTCCTGAGCCCCTCGTGCTGGGTAACTGTTGCCATCCAAGAGCTGTTTTAAGGTTAGGGAATCTTTGGGGGATAACCAACTAACACCCCGACACCCCATGCCCCCTTCAATGGCAGAAGCTGCACCCCCCCCCCAAAGCTCCTGCAATCACCTATCGGCTTCTTTGAGTCAACCAGGAGAGAAGGGGATAGAACAGTGCAAAGGTTAATGTCAGAGAAACAGGTACAAGTTTCCCATTAAAGGTGTGGTAAGTGGATATACAGATAGTCCTCAACCTACAACCACAATTCGGCCCAAAATTTATGTTGCTAAGTGAGAAATTTGTTTTGTCCCATTTTATGACTTTTCTTACCACATTTGTTAAGTGAATCACTGCAATTGTTAAATTAGTAACACAGTTGTGAATCTGGTTTCCCCATTGATTTGCTTGTCAGAGGGTTGCAAAAGGGGATCACATGATCCTGGGACACTGGGACCATCACAAATATGATTCAGTTGCCAAGCATCCGCATGTAAATCACATGACCCTGGGGATACTGCAGCGGTCGTGTGAAAAATGGTCATAAGTCACTTTTTCAGTGCCATTGTAACTTCAGTTACTAAGTGAACTGTTGTAAGTCGAGAACTACCTGTACTTTATCACTTTTATCCTTTTTTTAGTCATCACGTTTTTGACACCTTGCCAGGCGACTGACAGTACTCAAATACTGCCATATCCTAAAAGTGGTACAATCGGTGAAAAGGTTGAAAAGCCTGTTCTAGTCCAACTCCCTGCTCAAGCAGGAGACCTTATACCATTTCAGAAAAATGGCGGTCTAGTCTTTTCTTAAAAACCTCCAGTGATGGAGCACCCACAACTTCTAGAGGCAAGCTGTTCCATTGGTTTATTGCTCTCATTGTTAGGAAGTTTCTGCTTAGTTCCAAGTTACTGCTCTCCTTGGTTAGTTTCCATCGTTTCGTCTTGCCTTCTGGTCCTTTGGAAAATAAGTTGACCCCCTCTTCTTTGTAGGAGCTCCTCAAATATTGGAAAATTGCTAAGCAGGAGACCCTATACCAGAGGTCCCCACCCCCCAGTCTGTGAACTGGCACGTCTGCAGCATGCCAGAAGCTGGGTCACACAAATAAGTGAAGCCGCATCTGCAGGATGCAAGCAGAACATGAAACCAAACCCTCTCCAGTCTCTGGAAAAACCTCTCTCCATGGAACTGCTGCCCAAAAGGTTGGGGACCATTCCGAACAAGTGACTGTTCAGTCTCTTCAATACTCCACAGTACTCCTGTAATGGAGCACCCAAAACTTCTGATTAATTGTTCTCACTGTTAGGAAATTTCTTCTTAGTTCAAGGTTGTTTCCGTCCTTGATTAGTTTCCATCCATTGTTTCTTGCCTTGCCTTCTGGTGCTTTGGAGGGCAAGACAAGAAACAATGGATGGAAATTAATCAAGGACAAAAGCAACCTAGAACTAAGGAGAAATTTCCTAACAGTGAGAACAATTAACCAGTGGAACATATTGCCTTCAGAAGTGGTGTAAGACATACAAGGAAACGCAACGAGTTTTTGAAGAAAACAGACGCTCAACAAAGGAAACATGTCTTTCATGTGTGCAAGGATGTTTTGCGTGGCTGTTTTTGTACGAAACACATTTTAATACACAGTAACGAAATATTGTCATGTATGCTTTACCTGACATTGTGTACATTTAGCTTCTAAATACTGATATTTAGCTTGCTTAGTGAGCGCCCAACCGTGCTAAATAAAAAACGGAAGCGACAATTTTTGAAACATTAACTCCTGACATACTTCCCGCTGAGCATATAGTACGCGAGTCATCTCATAGCGACTGCGCATCTAGCCCGCTGATTTTCGCGGAAAAAAGCCGGTGATGCTTTAAAGAGAGACTACGCAGCCGTTTTTAAAAATTGTGCGCTAGTCATTACTTCCGCTTCCGGTCACCACCGGAAGGTCTTATTAGTTTGTCGGAAAGATGTCTCCCACCATGGCGGCAGCCGCGACAGGCCCTGGTTCACCAGCAGAGTTACTCTTACAGAGGCTGGAGCATGTGGCAGCTGACGGAGAAGCCGGACTCTGCAGCCTGGAAGCAGCAGCAGCACTTGGCCTGGAACACCAAGTCTTGGTCGGGGCCGTGAAGAGTCTTCAGGCGCTAGGAGAGGTAAGTCGGCAAGAAGGCAGACCTGCGCCGGGCCACGCCCCTGAGTGGCGCCACGCAGAGTAGATGCGGCGCGCAAGCTCTTGCGGCAGAAAGAGGCGGGACTTCCCGTGGTCAGCCAATGGGCTATGCCGACCAATACCATTGTTCATAGATTACATCCATGTGACTATGCTGTCCAAAGCTATTCAGAGTTGTAAGAAAAGAACCATCAGAAAGCACCAAAGAGAATGATCCCCTTTTGTGACCTTCTGACAAACAAATCAATGGGGAACTGTGTTCCTAATTTAACAGCTGCCATGATTCACTTAACAAATGTGGTCTTGTCATTTTATAACAAAGGTCATAAAATGGGGCAAAACTCACTTAGCAACAGAAATTTTGGGATCAATTGTGGTAGTAAATTGAGGAGTGCCTGTAGTTAAGCATGGTCATGCACACACTGTTTTGATGAGGCCTATCTTTAGTCTCAGGACGCATTAGAAACACATTTTGGTGCTTAAAGGGTCAATCTATGTTTATAGTATATTTAAGTGTGCGTCATGTATGTGTTCACTATGAGAGTGGGCAACTAAATTTCATTTTTGATGTGTCATGCTACAGTAAAAAAATGACAAGGTTATCTTAAGAGTTTGGAGGGAACAGGTTCTGATGCTGCAAAATTGGAATAGGGGCCTAGCTGGCTACCATAAAGAAATTATGCTGTTGGCTTGACTTCAAATAATTTAAGGGCTGCAGAAATATAGTGGCTACCTCTTATTTTGAGTAGTTTAAGGATAGCAGATGAACTCCTTTGTGCTTCTTTAGCAATGTAGTCCTTATGAGACTTCCTACTACTAGCACAATTTAGGACTATTCACAGCTATTTGAAACAGGAGATTGCTTAATTCTGTGGTTTTTGGAGCTTTTGGCAAATGCCATGATTTGGAGCTTTTGATAGTTTATGTTAGAACTCTGTGTCCTGTGTGCATGGGATTTCTTATTCTTTTCGGGTTCTGCCATTCTCCTAGGGGGAAGTTTGAGGTGCCGATGTGTATTTCCTTTGCTCTATCTCTTGCTCTATCTTTGATGTGCCTCTAACGGGTGAGAATGGAATGTACCTCCGGCCATCTGCCTTACCTTCAAGCACGGAAGAAACGGCGCAGACACCTAACAGCCTTGGAAGCAGCGCCTTATCACTCTGTTCCCACGGCTTTTCACATCTGCAGATTGGCCTGTTTGAACTGTCCGGATGGACAGTTAGGGTGGGGTTACTATGGACACTTTTAACTACTTGGTTCGTGCGTGGGAAATCCTCGGATCCTGCCTTCTCTTCTTGCTGTCAACACCTCCCAATAAAAGTTCCTTTTGAAATGATGCTGTTTCAAGAGTTCTGCTTTCTTAGGAGAACTGAGTGAGGCAGGTCCTTACAGTTTACCTCTAAGTAGTTTGCCTTACAATACTGTGCTAGTGTTCTCAGTGTTCTTTTAAGGCCAGTAGGTGTTTTTGAGAGTATTGTTAAATAAATATAGCTTATTTTGAGTGACAGCTCTTCATGAAACATATGTATTAGATAAAATAAATGTCAGTCAATTAAAAAGTTCTCCAGGTTTTCCAATAGTTTGGTTTATGATATGGAGTCAGAAGCTGCTTTGAAGTCTATGAAGGTGACATAAAAGGAGGCAATGATGCAGGAGGAGTATTTTTCAATGAGATATTGGCACACTAAACACTAGTCAGTGGTGGATTGTCCTTCTCTAAATTGGGCTTGCTCTTTTACAAGTATGTTTTCTTATTCCAACCAATTCTGGAGTTTCCTTGTAGGCATCTTGCATAATGTTTGCTAATTATGTTGAGGAGGCTGATCGGGTTGCAAGTTCATCCTTTTTATCATTTTTATATATAGGGACAATGGGAAATGATCACAAGCCCCCACTTCTTGGGTATTCAGCCATTGGTTTCAATGCAGGTAAAAGGCATGCCTGAGTGGGAGCCCAGAAGCCCAAATTTCTTTTAATCACTTCAGGAGTCTTCTGGCGCCTTCCCTGGTCTTAACTGGGCACCAAAGATTCTTAATCTCTGTCATTGTCACTGGTGCTCACATTGGTAGATTTTCTATAATTTTGCTAGGGCATCCGCTTCCAAGAGAGGTGTCCATATAGAGTTCTTGAAAGTATGCCTTCCAAAACTCTGAGGAGATGTGACTGTCCATCGTGGCTGGGCCATTTCTTTAGGAGCTTAATGTGATGTGGGAGAAAGAGGCTGAGTCATTGGATTAGAGCAAACAGAGGAACCTTGATATGGCATGTAGACTAGGGGAAAATAGGACCCTTAGGGCTGCCTTATGCTTTGCTTTGCTCCTGGTCCTAGTTGAAAATGAATTGTTGTTGTTAGTTCCGAAGACATGTCCGGCTCATCGCGACCCCATGGACAATGTTCCTCCAGGCCTTTCTGTCCTCTACCATCTTCTGGAGTCCATTTAGGCTCATGCCTACTGCTTCAGTGACTCCATCCAGCACCTCATTCTCTGTCATCCCCTTCTTCTCTTGCCCTCAACCTTTCCCAGCATTAGGCTCTTCTCCAGTGAATCCTTCATTTCCAGTGAAAATGAATGGAATACATTTAATAAAAGGTCATCAATAGTCCATGTTTCCTGGAGCAGTATTATGTCATCATGGGAGAGAAAGTCAGTAAAATAAGAGTCTTTGGTGGATATAGAACATGGAATCATAGGGATGGAAGGAACCTCAGAAGTCTTCTAGTTGACCTTCTGCCATCCTGGTCAAATGATTGTCCAGTCTGTTTTTGAAAACCTCCACGAGGCAAACTGTTCCACTGATTAATTGGTCTCACTGTCAGAAAATGTCTCCTTACTTCCAAATTGGATCTCTCTTTAACAAGCTTCTACCCATTATTTCTTGTCCTGCCTTCTGGTGCTTTGGAGAATATGTCAATCCCCTCTTCACATATGGTTATGTATGCAATGCTAAATAGATTGCTATAATTTCATTAGATTCTAATGTAAGACCAATATTTTGCTCACCTTTTCCTTGTTAATTTCTCTTGTGAGCTTCAAGGGAACAAGAAATATAGTCAGGGCTTTTTTTGTCATAGAACGCTCAGAACGGAGTTCCGGCACCTTTTTTGGATGGAACCTTGTAGGGTAGGCAAGGCAGGTTGTATGACATGTGTGAGTTCCGGCACCTTTTTCTTTTACAAAAAAAAGCACTGAATATAGTACAGGTAGTCCTCAACTTACACCAGTTCATTTAGTGACCATTCAAAGTTTCAATGGCACACAAAAAAGTAACTTATGACTGTTAGAACCATTACAGCATCCCCGTGGTCACGTGATCAAAATTCAGATGCTTGGCAACTGAGTCATATTCATGACATTTGCAGTGTCCCACAGTCATGTGGTCCCCTTTTGCGATCTTCTGATAAGCAAAGACAATGGGGAAGCCAGATTCACTTAACAACCATGTTATTAAATTAACAACTGTAGCTATTCACTTAACAGCTGTGGCAAGAAAGATCGTAAAAGGGGGCAAAATTCACTTAACATCTGTCTCATTTAGCAACATAAATTTTGGGCTCAATTATAGTTATAAGTCAAGGATTATGACTGTACCTTAACTACTAAATCTGAACTGCAAACAACCAGATGACACTAGATAGCTGCAAAGTTATAATGAATGAATCACTCCTTCCTTCCATATAATGCTCATTTGCAGCCTAGATTTGATAGTCATAACCTCATCATAGGTATTTCCAGTTCCCCAATTACATTAGATTAATACTGATCTTATTGTGATTGTAGAGTAATTAGCTCAGAAAATGTAATTACAGTGAAAGATTATTCTAAAATACGCTAATAAGAAAACTTAATAATTGAATTTGGCACTGATATATGTACATTCAGACTGTCCTTAAATATTCCTACATGTAACTGTTGCCAAATTCTTGTTTAGCAATACGTGTTTTGTTATATAGATTTTAGTCATTTATGCTTTAGGTCAGCAGAAGTTCTGAGGTACTTTAAAACTTCCTAAGAACCACATGATTCTTTTATCAAATACAGCACTCTTGGCTTTTTCCTTACTTTTTTTTTTTACCAAGGAAGATGTTTTTTATGTTCTTTTTAGGTGATCGAGGCTGAGCAACGTACATCTAAAAAGTGGGAGTTGACACCTGAGGGCCAAGAAATTATTCACGAAGGGAGCCATGAGGTCCGAGTATTTCATAGCATCCCCCCTGAGGGTCTGCTTCAAAGTGAACTCATGGTAAAAAAAATCTTGTCTTGTATTAATCTTTAATTATATTAAATTGTTACTGAGAAAGTATTTGTTTGATATTATTTGCTGTGGATCTGTATTTAGCATGAATCTAAATTTAAGTAACTTCTTTTTCCGCTGATTTCATTGTATGGCTTCTGATCTGATGGAGTAATGTTTTCCTTGTTTTACTGTAGACACTGCCAAGTGGAAAGGTGGGGTTCAGCAAAGCAATGTCCAGCAAATGGATCCGGCTAGATAAGAGCTCAGAAAATGGCCCTCGGATATTCCAGGCAGTGAGTAATCAAAATTCCTATCTGCGTGGGGTCCCTGTTTCTGCAGCATGTTATATTTTTGCTCCCTCACCCTCCACAGTTGAACAAAGGCAGTACATATTTAAGAAACAACTACGGTAAGTAAGTTCAGGGTTGCCTTAATACTTTTGCATCCAAGAAAAACAGAATGAGAGTGAGAACTTTGGGCTTCTATCTATGATGAGTTTCCTTTCTCTCCTAGGTGGAATCTGTTCAGGACACCGTAAGGGAGAAGCTGCTCCAAGTTCAGAAGGGAGAGGCTAACTGTTTAGAGGAGAAAGATAAAAATGAACTGAAAAAACGAAAACTCCTAGCAGAAGTGTAAGTTTCAGCTCTAATATCTGTTGTAGAATGATCAGAGACGAATTGAGATTAATTTCTGTAATGAAGTTAATCCCAACAAATTAACTCCTTGTTGCACTTTACAACTTCATAGGATTGAAAGTTTTCCTCTTTTATTAGCACAGGTAATGTAATGGGATTTGTTTTATCTTTTTGTACTGTTTATTTTTATTATTTTATGTTTGTATTGTTGTTTGTTTATATAGTAAGTATAGAATAATTAGTCCTGCTACTCTCCAAAGCACCTGAAAGCAGGACAAGAAGCAATGGATGAAAACTAGTCAAGGAGAGAAGCAACCTAGAACTAAGGAGAAACTTCCTGACAGTTAGAACAATTAACCAGTGGAACAACCTGCCTCCAGAGGTGGTGAATGCTCCAACACTGGAGGTTTTTAAGAAGAGACTGGACAGCCATTTGCCTGAAATGGTATAGGGTTTCCTGCCTGAGCAGGGGGTTGGACTAGATGACCTCCAAGGTCCCTTCCAAATTATTATTATTATTATTATTATTGTTGTTGTTGTTGTTGTTGTTATTGTTATTATTAAGTATAGCAGGACTTGAAGAAGGACATGAAGCATTGTATATATCATACTCTGATGCTTGTTTTAAACCCTGACTTTGGTTATTGGGCAGAAATGTTGATTAACTAAATTAGATTGTAAAACAAAAAACCCCAAATAGATAAAACAAGTTAATTTTTTTACATGTTTATATAAGTAACACTCACATTAAGAAACAGCAGCAATGATTTTTGTACACAATCAAAGACATTAAAATATGTTTGAAAAGTATGGATTTTTTTAAAGGCTCCAGGCTAAAAGAACTATAGTGATTAAGGAGACCTTTTTCATTTCACCTTCACTGAAAAATATTTTTTCCTATTGAGTGGGGGGAAACAGGCACTCAAACAAAGATCTCCAAGGATGGTCTTATATTGTTCAGGTAAGCTGGTTCTAGCCATTTAATCATCTCTGCTTCAGCCACTTGCTTTCAAACTGGTTGCTTGCTCCATTGCTACCCATGTTTGTTGCTTCTTCAACAATATTTGATAGAAAATTTTCACAACAGAATTTTTGTAGCTTGATATGCTGTGTATATTCATCATGAAATAAACATTTCAATATGGCCTAAGGGTAGATTATAATCCTATCAGATCTTACGCTCAATATATCTTTTGTTGTGTAAGCTCTTCATACAGGTTTCTTGGGTTATGTTTCTAAGGTTATGCTTCTTCAGGCTTTGGACAATGTTGCAAAGCATTCAAGAAAAGAGACAGTCACTCTGCAGTTAATTACTTCATTTACATTCTTATTTTTGCCAACAAGGAACCATGGCCCAGGGATACTGGTTGAATAAATCTTTGGCTATGGGGATTTGAAGATGGATGAATGGATCTGTCTTTCTCATTAATTCCTACTCTTTGTGTTGATAATTCATTCCTTCTGGAGTTTTCACCAACAATATGTTCTGTCCTGATTTGATTCATTTTTAAGACTATTTGCTTTCATGCTCAGTATAGAATTGTATGAATACATTCAAAATGCGTGGGTGTCTGTGTATGTGATTTATTAATTTAAGGAATTGCTCTAGTTTGCAAGCTCTCATGGAATACTCTTTGAAATAGAACTTTGAATGATTCTGCCCTCTTCCCAAGAGATGACGCGTGAAAACGTGTATTTCATTTTAGGACCATAAAGACATATTGGATTAAAAAAGGAAGTGCTTTTAGTACGACAATTGCTAAACAAGAAACAGATCTTACACCAGAGATGATTGTGAGGTAAGAAACTCTGGTGTCTCTTACAGTATGATTCCTGGTTAACCTTGGATCTGGGCCTACAAATTGCCATTTCTGTCTGGAATTTGCTTTTGATTTCTGCATGTGGATCTTGGTTACAGAATTCTTCGCTTCACTATATAGAATCAAGTTTCATCCATCATAGACTTACATCTGACAGGATGCTAAAATGGATTCACAGCTTCAGACCCTTCCTGACAAAATTCTTAACCTCCCTGTTTTCAATTGTGTTTGTGTTGCCTTTATGTGAAGTTTAAAAAATGAGTATGTTAATTTTGTAAAAAATGAAGATGTATTATTGAAATGGAAACTGTTCTCAAAGAAATCACTGCCTATTGCTAAATGAATTGTCTTTCTCGTGTTCTTCCTGTTTTCCCCATCCTTGCAGTGGTTCTTGGAGAGATTTGAAATTCAAGTCTTACAATTTTGAAGCATTGGGCATTATGCCTGAAAGCGGCCATCTTCATCCACTGCTGAAGGTTCGCACTCAGTTTCGGCAGATCTTCCTTGAAATGGGGTATGTACTTAATAATATATGGGCAGAATAAATACAGCTGTGGGTAGCCTTTAAAATGCCTACTCAACTGGCTGGAAGAGTCAACTCAAAAATACTCATCTTTGAGATTCACTAACATTTTATACAAAATAATGGCTGCTAGGAAAATTCAAGTGATTTATTTTTGTTAATTGGGTGTAAATAATTTCCTTTGAGAAGTAGCGGAGTACTTTGGCTAGAGCAAGTCTCCTCTGCTGGCTATTCTGGCTACACTGTGATGTTTTTGCTTCTGCTTATGTCGGAGTATAAGCTAGTCATGGGACCTGTTCCCTTAATATTTAATTGAAACCTTGTTTCCCTCTTCAGTTTCACCGAAATGCCCACCAATAATTTCATTGAGAGCTCCTTCTGGAACTTTGATGCCCTCTTTCAACCACAGCAGCATCCAGCCCGAGATCAGCATGACACTTTCTTTATGAAGGGTTGGTTTCATTGTTTGTCTAAAATATAACAACTTTTATCTCTTGTCATAACAAGGTGAAGAATATAAGTTTGGTCTCCTTTTAAGGCTGATTTGGAGCTGCAGACTCCTATGCAGTTCCTATAGAGATCTAATCAAGCACATGCATATAGGAGCCACTTGGTTCCCGTCTAAAATGTGTAGCTGCCATTTTAAATTGTTCTAAGTGTGTTTTTACAAATTGAGCAATAAACATTGGAGGATTTAGGGTGTTGTCTGCATGCTATGGATATGAACCAAACAGTTCCATGTGAAGAACCTGCCAACATTAAGGAAGGAGTAAAAATGATATGTAGTTGTATAAGAAAGGAGCTAATGGCAGTCCTACAATGTAGTTTGCTGTTAACACTGCATGTCAGAAGTCAAGTTAAATATCCATCCCAATTTTTCCTTGTCCCTTCCTTTCCATAGAATTACCCTATCCTTGGACTATACCAAAAGTCCATACATACCAAAAGTTTTTATCATTTTGTGAATAGGCATGCTCCGTATGACTACCATTTTGAGAAATTGTAATGCACATTACTACATAATTGCAAATGTATCCTTTGGTCCAAAAGGTTAGGGTTTTCTGCAGAAATTATTTTTAAGATGCTTTTTGTAAATATTCTGGGATGTGGCACACATTTTTCTGTGGGAAATATAATAAGCTTCACTTTACAATAGGTTTTATGTTCTTGCCCTGAGTTTGGACAGCAATCAAGGCAGCTGTTTTTGCATGCATATGGAGCCTTTGCATGTCTGGATACTTTTCTACAAGTTTAATTTCTTTCAGATCCTGCTGAAGCAATTGACTTTCCCATGGATTATTTGAAGAAGGTAAAGAGGGTGCATTCACAAGGAGGGTACGGTTCTCAAGGGTGAGTTTATTAGCATGCTTTGTCCTGACATTGCACAAACTATACAATAGAAAAGCATGAATAATTTTTGTGGAGTTCAGTGCAACAGCTGGTATGGAAAGACTTTTTTCTTGTGTGACATTAGAGGAGGCAAAGATGGGAGACTTGATGCTGACAAATGAATTCACTAGTGAAATCCTAGCACCTTTTGGAACTGGTTCATATTGATTAAAAGTGTTATTGTATGGCAATAGCATTTAGATTTATATACAATGCTAGCATTATTTACATATTGTTTCCAACAGTCTGGGTTCTTATTTTACTGCCCTTGGAAGGATGGAAGGCTGAGTCAGCCTTGAGCCCCATCACTATTGAACTCCAGGCTGTGGGCAGAGTTTGCCGCCAAAACTGCTCTAACTACCATGCCACCAAGACACACTATACGCCAGGGCTGCATAAGGGACAAAAGTCCCAAATGTCTAATAGAAATAACAGAATTTTTAAGCATTGGGCCCAATGGATCAACTATTTTCTCTTGTTCTGCAGAGAAATTACATTTATGTTGATTTCTCGAGTCATTTGGCTCACATTGCTTCTTCCAGTTCATGCATGTTTATGGTAATCTGTTCCCTTCTTCCCTTTCAGTTACAAATATGAATGGAAACTGGAGGAGGCTCGGAAGAATCTTCTTCGGACACACACCACAGCTGTCAGTGCCCGGATGCTCTATCAGCTGGCACAGCAGGTAAATACTAAGGAGTTTTCTTTTGTATGTTGAATACTTGCATGGCAAACCCTTGTTACAAAATAATTATGAGTTTAAAGCTGGTAGAACTTGATAAGCATAAAACTGGGTATTTGAATCAAATGAAAATGCCAAGCTATGATAATTGCTTCTACTACAGAAGAAGTTCACACCAGTCAAATACTTCTCCATTGATCGTGTCTTCAGGAATGAGACATTGGATGCTACACATCTGGCAGAATTCCACCAGATTGAGGGTGTGGTGGCTGATTATTGTTTGACACTAGGAGACCTTATGGGTGTCCTGAAAGAATTCTTCACCAAATTGGGTAAGAGATGGTGAAAAGTGAACGTGCAGGGTAAAGAGCTGCAGTTTAGGTGAGAAGCTTTTTAGCTGTTACTTTTTTTGTTCCCAGAAACCAGCTTCTTCTTTCTATGTAACAGGAATCACACAACTGCGCTTCAAGCCTGCTTACAATCCTTACACAGAGCCCAGCATGGAAGTTTTCAGCTATCATCAAGGTGAGGGGTTTTTTTTAAGGATATATACAAACAAAGGAATTATGTAAAGTGTAATTTTCTTTATATATGGCAGAATTTGAGTGCTTTTCCCTCTTCAAATTAAACTCTTCTCAAATAACTTAGTTGATTTACAAAATACCTTTGGCAGTAAAGACCAATCACGAAAAGTACAGGTTATAATGAAAGTAACTTTTGAGGAAATATCAGTGAGTCTGTTTTCAGCTTACTTTCTTACCTATGGAAAATATTTGCTTCCACTTAAGTCAGGAAGGCATCAATTGCATGCCGATTGTCTTAAGAAAGAATTCCAACTGCTCTCATTTCAGCCATTGATAATTTCCTTATGACTCATATAGTTGCAAAAAATTGGTGAACGCACTATAAGTGAGGACGCTTTTCCACTGTGTTAACACACCTTGAAAGCATACTTTGTCATCAACTGTTTGTTGGAGTTCCTCTTTCTTTGAGGTCCTTGATGTTTAAAGGAAATATCCCCCCCATAAACAAAACACTTTTCAGAACACAGTGACAACATTTGCAGTCTTTCAGATTAAATGGGTAGCTGAAATTGTGGCATTTTATCTTTTTTAGCATTTAGGCCTCATTCTCCCACGCCCGCCCTTATAAAATATAATAAATAACGTATTCTCTTTGGTGCGTGGCTGTTCAGCTAATAAATAAAAATGCTTAAAAACCACAAGATAATTCACTTTAGGCTATTTCAGAGGAAGGGGGAGAACTTATAAGAACATGAAGAAGGAAGCAAAAATCCCCTGTTTCTCTGCATTTTGGTTAAAATCTCATTTTTTTAAGGATTCTTGAATTTCTAAATCCTGGGAACTACATAATCGAACCTTGCTTCTCTGCCATTGTTTTGTTTGTTAGATACTTTGGCACCCAAAGATACTGCAGGACACTCCTAGAATTAGTATCCAAGCAATTTAGGCTTCAGAAGCATAGCTTTCATACAATGCTTGTGTTCTATCTCGGCCTTACCAACTTCGAAATGCAAATACATCAGAAAATTTGTACCTGAACTTTTATTTTGCTTTCCAAACCTGATGTAGAGTTGGTCAAAGCTTAAGAAATCTGTCCTTGATTTAATCTTGGAGAAAATTGGGCAAGAGCTGGGTATGACTGTCTTGTCCTGTTTTACACCACTTCGGACAATCCCTTCAACCACCAACCTGACATATTCCTTTCTGCCTCTCTTTGTCAGGGAGGGACCTGCATTTCTACATTGCTCTGAATCCCAGCAGAAAGTGCTGAATGGATTCCAGTAACCAGGCTTGAGGTCTACCCAGTAACCTGAAACCCTTGGCTTTGTGCACCCCAATTCCCAGCTTGTCAGCTTAACTATAGACATTTCCATTTTCTTTCAGGATTAAAGAAATGGGTGGAAGTGGGTAATTCAGGAGTCTTCCGCCCAGAAATGCTGCTGCCTATGGGCCTGCCTGATGGGGTGTCTGTCATTGCCTGGGGGCTATCTCTGGAACGGTGAGTGTCTTGGAGAGTCAGTTAAGCTGCCCTGTGCTGTCTGGGCCTGCTAGAAGTCTCTAAAGGCCAAGGGCTACTAATATTTGTGAGAGAAACTATGAAGTACCTCCCATAACTCATATTGTACTTTTCTAGGATGATAGGCAGATGAAACTAATCTCTGGGAAGTTTCAATTTGCAATTTTTAATTTAGATTTATTTAAATAATGGAAGAATAACTCATTAAAAATCAATCTCAGCTAATAAAGACAAATTGTACACTAAGAGAACTAAAGAGTACTTCTGGGGGGAAAAGAAAACAGAACACAATATATTGATACAATATATAAACGTTTGTCTAAATAAAATCCTATTTAAGAAAGCATTGAATTCAACATTTGAACCAATTAAATATCTCCAGGATAGGAAGGATGGTAATCAACCCTTTAAAACTATTCGCTTGCTCAGGCATAATCAGCAGATAGTTCTTTTAGATCAGGCTGGGTTGGATCAGTTTCTTTGGTCCATAGGACCAAAGGTCCTTGTAGGGATATGATAGATCCCCAGTGGCTGGGAGGAGATAGATACATATAGTATTGCGAATTCTGTTCTAACTGTCCTTGTGTTGCTTGTCCTTTACCTTGAGTTTCCATTGTAATTCAGTGAATTATTGTCTTTTGCACGGGCGGGGGGGGGAGTAG
Organism: Vipera berus; assembly: GCF_964194415.1. Lineage (NCBI taxonomy): Eukaryota > Metazoa > Chordata > Lepidosauria > Squamata > Viperidae > Vipera > Vipera berus. The sequence goes on from NC_138203.1 coordinate 117,275,961, forward strand.
TTAGCAACTGTTTCAGAATTGTCTGCCATTTTGAAAGGGTGTGCACTTATAGTTAAATTATTTCCAACAAATTCTTTGTGAGACTTTTCTCTGTTCTCTTCCAGACCCACCATGATCAAGTATGGTATCAATAACATCCGGGAATTAGTTGGTCACAAAGTCAATCTGCAGATGGTATATGACAGCCCACTTTGCCGCTTGGATGCCTAGGGCTTAGAAACCTGCTGCTCTCTTCAATTCTCCTTATTTATTGCCACTGCTCTTTGCTAGAGAGAAGACTGAACCTGTACTCTACGCTGCTTGTTCCCGTAGGGAAAGTAATAAGACCATAGGGAAGGCACCTAGTCTTTATTTCGGAGCATCTTGGACCAAAATTGAATGGATTCTCCTAGTCACAGTCTTATTTATGCACATATTAAATATGTCTCAACCTGAAATTGGAATATGGTAATTCAAACTAATAAGGGCAGTTTCAGTGATCTGGTTTCCTTGTAATGCAACTGGGCCATCATGCTATCAGGGTTTTTGAAATGAAAAAAAAATGATCTCTCACTATCTTCCTTCATCATTTCAGTAAAGTTTGGTATTTTTTATTTTTAATAATTACAAGTGAAAGAATCCTAATGTGCAATGTGAATCTGTGAACCAGCTGCTTGACTTAAGGATTGATGACCATTGATTATGAACTAAAATTTTCCAATTAATGACCCCCAAAAAAGTTTCAGAAGGACAGTCTTTAGGCTGATGTTAAAAGGTGGAATCACTACAACAAAGCAGTCCATGGCTTATTCACATATTTAGCCTGCCTCTTTTTGCTGCGATGAGACTTTCCCTTTCAGTTCTGGGAGCTTGTTTGGCATAGTCTTGTTCTGTAAGACTCTTTTGCCTTCATCTTTGTAGTCCAGATGTCACACGCAGAGCTGTTTCTAGGGTTATATGTACTTCCTCAGCCTGGGTTGGGGAACATGTGCAGGTGGGAGTTCTGGTCAAGAGTGAGGGCTGGAAATCTGAAACAACTGAGGGCTGTGGTTCTTCTTTGTCTGGATCATCTGGCTGTGGACCTAAGAGGCAGTCTAAAAGAAATTGAAGACAGCATATCAAATAGCCTCAGAAACACTGTTTTTTTGAAGACAGCATATCAAATAGCCTCAGAAACACTGTTTTATCCTAATCTTTGTTGAGTAGTAGTAAAGATGACACATAGCCACACCATGTAATTGATACGCTATAGGTAAATTCCTACAATAAAGGAAACTTGGTAGATTGGTCATAATAAAATAAGACAAATTTCTTTAATAGCTTCAGATTTTCATGACTTTGAAATATTTCCTGCAACTCTGTGTTCTACCAGTTTCATATTATAGTCATTTCCCATGCTTGAATATAGCATGTAAGTCAACTGAAAGTGCAGAGGTCAGGATAATTGAGTTAAATTCCTATCTAGTGATTTCCTCCTACATTTTGCCAGGTCAGGTAAAAGGTCTGACTTTCGGGGAAGGGAGGGGTCAGGAATTCCAGGAAATCTTGGAAATATTCTGCAGGAGAAGCAACTATCAAAAACAAATTTCCTCCAGTGTTGAAAGGAAAGCAAAACATATGAGCCACTGGTTATTTTTTTTGATAACCTAAAAACTACAAACTTCAGAAATCCAAAGCCTGTGTGATATTATCTGTCCTGACCACATTAAAATCAAACTCATTGTGAAAATTGCCTCTTCTAGATTTTAGTACTTATGACACAATTTGCAGTAATTACTATTATGGTTCATCACAGAATCAACTAGATATTTACACTGCATTTGGTATTTTTTCTCACGTATCAAGTCCTTCCCAAAGATTTGGCATAAGTTCTTTGATAGTATTATTTTTACAGTTTAGGAGTAGATCAAAGGGAGCAGTGGTTTTCTTATTTTCTGGGCCCCATAGCTGTGTACGGGGTTTGAAGCCATCTCTTAAGAAATGACATGAACTTGCATATATCTCATGCACCTCAACTTCTGCAAGAGGAGAAGACGCCACAATTCTGGTATGCTGGGGACATCCTTTGGTCTACACTTGAAAATGTATTCCCTTGTTTTGGACTTCAAGTTTTGCAATGCAGTGTATGGCTTTAAATATTACTAAAGTGTATATTAAAGATATATTTGCCATAAAAACATTAAAATATATTTCTTTGTGTTGGAAAGTGCAAATTAATGCAAAAACAGGACAGGCAGATTTATAATCATGTTCAAAACTGACATACATTAAAGAACGGCATAGAACAAACATGATTCTAGAATTACACCACATATAGTATTTATGATCACTAATACAGCATTGTTGATTAGGTGGTGTGAGCATCCATTTAGTTTTGCAATAGTTCTGAGTACAGATCTAGTCCCTGTTTTCCTGATGTAATGAAAGTCATACATTAAGGAAAAAGATACTTGGGATGCGTTACATATGCGGAAAAAATATCTAACTCTGTTTATATATTGAAGCACAGCAATCCACAGAATTCTTGGAGAACAAATCTTAAGAAAGTCTTAAGAATATCTATAGAATATCTAAAGCATTCTCCAATTCAAATGTTAAGCACCAGTTGACCATACTGAGAAGATCGTTGCCTTAGATTTTGTATACTGAGATGGTACAGGACAGGGAACAGGTTATGGAGTAAATAATTTATCCTCACTATTTCAGTTGTATCTCTCTAGGCCTATAAATATATTCCTGAAATAATATAGGTAATCATAACTGAAAGAAAATCAGTAGAAAATTAATATTATTATTCTGTGATTGTCTTCTGTACCTGGCATGGTATCTTGCCTTTCCCATGATGAGCAATAAGTACACCACTTAAAAATAAGACTTACGTCCATTTGTTCAGCAACTGTTGGAAGTTATGGTAGTGCTGGACAAAGGTAATTACTACCAGCCCCCAAAGTTACGATGTTGCAGTGCCTCTGCAGTCATATGATCAAAATTTGGGTGCTTCACAGCCTACCAGCACTTATGAAATACCACAGGGGAACTTCAGTTCCTTCATCTGCCTCTTTCCCCACCCCATCTGGGCCCTTTTGGTTCACTACATTCTCTGGCCCTCCCACCCTAGCTGATATTTGCCATCTTATTCCCACTGATGATCAAACATGCTCTGCCTGGACCTTTGTGAGGCAGTTGTTGGCTGTATAAGGCTTTCTTCCCCAGATCATGCACAGCAATCTCCTCACAACACCTGGGAAACATGGCCTTATGTGAAGCAAGAAGTCAGCAAAAGTCAGATGGGTTGTAGAGCACAAGGTGGATCCGGAGTGTAGGGTGATGAGGGGACCTGCAGTCAAACTGGGCTGGAGTAGCTGCAGTTTTGCATAGTGCTGTGGCTCAGGAGCTTCTTGCAACCTCAGAACTGTAGCACACAAGAAGCCCTTTGGGTCTCGCTGGGTCAGGCTGAGGCAGCTGAGGCTTCAGGTCTGCAGCTCAGCAGTTTTTTGCAGTCCTAGAGCCATGGTATGGCAAGAAGGCCCAGAACCATGTAGTTCTGGGGCTGTTTGCCACCCCACAAGGCAGACTACAGGGTGGCCAAAAGGGCTGTTGGGAGGAGTTGAAAAGGAATCCGTCTCTTGGAAGAATCTAGGGTTGGGAGGACCAAGCCCCAAATGGCTTAGATTGGAAGAGATCCTTGGCTATAAATTGTGGAGTATGGTTAACAACAGCAATGGGAAGTGCTGGGATCTCCATTACTAATCAATGTAGTCACCTGATGTGTGATTTACGATTGCGTTGCTTAGTGAATTCTGGTCCCAATTGTAGTAGTAAGACAAGGAATACCTATAGTTTATATAGTTATGATGAACTTAGCTTTTCTGCCATAGAATTTGCATTTAAAAGCTGTACATCTTAAAGAGGTTGCTTCAGCAGCACTGCCCTTACCTGCTAGGTCATGAGCCAGGTCCTTGATTAAATGACCAACAATTGCATAGGCCACACTCACTATCACCATGGCAGCCATGAGCATATAAAGCACAGCCTTGGGCACAGGGATGAAATCAAGTGGTGGAGGCTGATAGTCCCTGTAAAGTGACTGCTCATCAGAGGAAGAGGAGTACTGAGATAGAAGAGCCATGGTCTCTGTATGGTTTGAGATGCTGATGTTTGTTAGCTGTATCTGTGAGGCAAGCTCCATATTCTGGCAATATTAAGTCTGGCTGCTTGTGAAAGGAGACTGCACAGCCTTTGAGGATCTGAAACATAAGAAGGAATATGTTCTGGTTAGTATGGATCATGCTTGGTTATTAGTAGCTTGGCATAATCCATGGATTTGTCAAATCATTTCCCTACATCAGGGAATTGGGGCTGATGAACTCATTTGGATTTCTAACCATGAGTTCAAGATATTTCCATTAAAGGTTGTCTCACCCCTAGTCCTTCTCTTTGTTAGACTACTAGACATACCTAGTTTTCTCAATCATTCATCATATGGCTTAGCCTCTTTGTTGCTCTTCTTTGCACTCTTTCTAGGATCTCAATATCTTTTTTGTATTATGGTGACCAGAATTGAATGCAGTATTCCAATATGATTGGATAAAAGTGCAGAATTCTGCTACAAGAAGGCAAATTTGTTGCTTCATGCTACATACTCTACCTCAAACACTCTATATGCCATCCCAATTTAGCAAAGTATCTGGCATCATCTATATTTTTATGAATGTCTTTACATTCAAACAGGACCTATAAACAGTCTTAAGTTACAAAACAAATACTGTAGTAGTTACAGCCTGCTGCTTTTCTTCATGTGACAATCTGTAAGAATAAAGAATTAACACAATCAGTCTCAAGCTCACTAATTCTAGGGAATATTCTAATATTTGGTGGACATTTCTGCCCCCTTTAATGGAACAATTTCATCTAGGTGGCAGGAAAACTAAGTGATAGAGTACCTACCAGATATTTATCATGTTCGTACCAAAAGGAAAACGCAAATTTAATCTATTGTATTAATCTGGTTAGTCTTCAGCATCAGTTCTGTCAGTGCCTTTGCAAATGACATGGTTGCCTAGGGTGTTCTGTAAGTTCATTTGGGATAATTTATGGTTTGCTGTATTTGGCAAACTTGAAAACTGGATTGAATTGATTTGGTTAACAACCAAGGCAGCCATTACAAGTCTTTAAAGTATTCTATGTACTTTAATAATCTGAATTTCCTAATCTAGTGTTTTTCATATAAGTATTACAATTGTTGATAATGTTGGCTCACAAAAACTAATACTTTTAAATAAAATTTATTTAAATTTTTGCTACCAAATGCCTGATTTTTTTTTAATTGAAAAGTTTTTCAATACATTTTATCTTTAACAAAACAAAACCCCTCCCAACCCCCTCCCCTCTTCCCAACCCTCCCCAACACCTCCCTCCCTCCCCTTCCCCCCTCCCCGACTTCCCAGAGCTAAATACAAGGTATAAAAGTAGAAACAATCATAATCTACCATATGCAAACAGCAATAAGCTATTAAATCTATCGCACTTTAACTCTTATAAAATGACTACAAGCAATATAAATATCACATCAATACTTATTCAAATGCTAAATGAAACTTTTTAGTCCCATATTTATTCTGGATGTAATCAATCCATTTTTTCCACTCCACAATATATCTCTGTTGCGAATGGTCTTTCAAATACGCTGAGATCTTTGCCATTTCCGCCAGGTTGGAAACTTTTAAAGTCCATTCTTCTATAGTCAGCAGTTCTTCCTTCTTCCAGTATTGCCCTACTAAAAGTCTTGCTGCGGTAATTAAGTTCAACATCAACTTAGTGTCCACAACAGTAGTGTCAGTAGTAATGCCCAGTAAAAACAATTGCGGACAAAACTTTATCCTTTTCTTAAAATCAAATGCCTGATTTTTGACTACCATAGACTAGCACAACTCTCCTCCTACAAAAGCATGACAATGAGTTTTTAAGGGATTATCCCGGGTTATCTACTGTCATATTTACTGTCTGTCCTCCATCTCCAGTGAAATGCCCCCTAAGCTGGAAGTTAAGGTGGGGAATATCTGTTTCACCAAAGCCTCCTCCCAACATCCTCTCCTAAGTGTGTTATACAGATTATTTGCCATGGGTAAGCAGAGGGAGAAAGTAGGCAAATAGAGGACTTGAAAAATGAGGTCTCCTACATCAAAACAATGAAAGTATTATATTGTACATTGGCGCAGAGGTCTTACTAAGAAATTCAATTTAAGGATGTGAGGGGGAATAATATGGTTTCCTACAGCAATCTGTCTCAGCCCTGATGGCCTCCAGAAATGAAGTACTTTAGCTCATATAATCCACAACCAAAATAGCTGTTTTGATGGGGAATTAAGGGAGTTTAAAGATCAGCACACAAGTTATCAGAAATCTAACTGAAGCTCCCATTTCAGGAAATTTTGTTACTTTTGTTTATTTATTCTTATCTTTCCCAGGCAATTTACAACTGTACATAAGATAATATTTTTTCCCTTATGCTTAATGCTATCAATTATTTACAGTCCTTAGGCACCTGCAAAAATGATATCCAAATCCTTTCCCTCTGGTATAATTAATTGCCAAGCCATATTGCACTTTAAAAAACAGCAAGTATATATATGCTTCCATGGACCTGTGTCCACTTCATTACATTTATCCTGCCATTTGAATTTATTATTTATATAACAGACCACTGTTAATGAACAAGTAACTATTTTATACTCTATTCAGTCTAACTGAGCCTGACTAGTTGTTTGTACACATTAGATCTTAATTCCCTAAAGAGTTAAAGCTTGGATCCATTTGGAAGTATCCTGACTTGGAAGCCCTTTTCCTTAATCCCCACAGTTATGAATTCTCTAAAATAATTTAATAGTGAGGAAAATGCTCGATGTCTGCTAACAAACTTTTGTGATATGGAAACAATTGGCTTATTGACAGTGTTTAAGACTGGCACTTCTGGTACAGTTGAATTTTGTAGGCTTTGCCAAGAATTTAAGTCTATTTCTAAAATAATTGTATTTTGCAGGTTATTGCCATTGTCAAACAAGAATGTTTATTTCCCATTAACATGAGGGCAAGATGGTGGGTTTGATTCTATAGATTAAGGAAGTATTTGGTGAGTGACCTAAATGTTAAAAAGCTTTATATCTGCAGCCTGTTAGTGAAGCTCTCTTTTTTTACAAATATTACATTGTTCTGCATGATTCAGTGCTATTTTTCATGTCCTTTCAGCAGTATTTTATGGCTTTTAAAAATGCTCCTGTTTCCTCACAAGGTTCCTATTTATTGAAAACACCCAGATTTTCATTTGCCAAAAATACTATTCTGGCTGTCTCAGTTAATATCAGTAAAGTTGCTGAGCAAAGAGCAAGGGCTTTATGGAATCCCATTCCTTTTCTCCTAAGCCTCCAAGCATATTAAGATTTACAAACCTTAAAATAGCTGCCCTTTTCTCTGGTTGTTTTTAGTCCTTACGCAGTTATGGTTTAAACACGCCAACACAACTGGTGTTCCAGATCTGACCCTTCTAAATGAATAATCCTCAGTGATCAGCTTTGGTTTATCTCTTGTCAATACGCGGGCAGAAAAAGCTTCGCCCAAAGAGATCCAAGAAGCTCTTCGAAAACATTCACCAAGCCAGAGCAGCCAACGATTTCCACTGCTCTTGGCGGCCCGTTCCCTCCCGTGAGCAGGCGCAAAGCCGCTTCTCCCAGTAATAGTTGTGCATAATTTGAAGGCAGGTCCGGAAAAATCTGAACACCCGGTTACCATATTTCTTACTTGATGCCCATAGCGCCAGATTAGTATTCGCAGGCTGCACGGCTATGAAAAGTCTCTCCCCCCTCCCCTTCCCAAATCTCACCGAAGTGGCGGGATTTCCCCGCCTCGCAGGCGCTTGAGCGGTCTTCTTCAGGTTTTGCAGCTGCAGCAGTTAGAAAGCGGCAAAGCGCTGCCACCCGATAGAAGTCAGGCAAGTCTGTCGCTGTGGCTTCTGTGGCTCTTCCAGAGCAGCGCGGGAGATTAAGAGACGGTAGGTTTAGCTCGTCTTCCTCCATCTGAAAATCTGGCAGAAGACATGCCGGGGAAACCCGGAGGAAAGGCTCCACCTACTTTGTGTTGTCACTGAAGAGTTCCCCATTCGGAGGATCTAGTTTAGCTCTCGAAAACAAGCCAAGTATTAGATTAGAAATCATAGCAATTGGCTCGCTCGATGGATGTCAGCTTTTTCCCCCCATACCATTCTGAAGATTTCCCCAAGCTTCCTCCCCAAGAAGCTCCTGGATCTTCATATGCCCTTTACTTTGGGATAACATTCCTTATCTTCTTGGAAACCTGGTAGTTTCTGCTACTGCTACCTGTCTTCTTGGGAACTAGCATTCATCCTCTTACATGATTTGTTCCTCCATCTAATTGCACTTTCAATTTGGAAAATGTTTGTGCAAAAACCAGTTGGATATAGTGGTTAAGGAAACTCAAATGAGAATTTAGTGAGAAGTTTAATGAGAGAACCTAATGTTGGGAAAGGTGAAGGGCAAGAGAAGGAAGGGGAAGACAGAGAATGAGGTGGCTGGATGGAGTCACTGAACCAGTAGGCGTGAGCCTAAATGGACTCCAGAAGATGGTAGAGGACAGAAAGGCCTGGAGGAACGTTGTCCATGGGGTCGCAATGGGTCGGACATGACTTCGCAACTAACAACAACAAATAGTGGTTAAGGGAAGAGACTAGAAATTAATTTGAATTTATGTGTGTGTGTGTGTGTGTGTGAAAAAATGGATTCCACTTGATAAAAAGACCCCACAAAAGAGACCTAAAGAAGATGAGCAAGGACATCAGAAAGTAATGCAGGCCCAATTGGCAAAGGACTGTATTGGGAAAGCACATATTATTTTATTTATTGTGCAAATAAATTAATGTTACAAGCAAGCCAAACAGTTAAAAATGTTAACTGCAATGCACAATTCATGTGTCCAATCAAAATTGGTGTCTTTACGGATTAGAAGAAACCTTCCAGGAATGTCTACTTCGGCCAAGGACCTTGCCCCTACCTTGAGGAAAAGCAAGGAACTATAGTCCTTCTAGGAACCCCACCCCCAGTCTAGTAATAACAGAGGAAAATGATATTAAAAAGCACCCAATGCTAAGATTTTCTTGCACTTTGCTGTTTTCTGAGTTGTGGAGGAACAATGGTAGAGTAACAAGAGGCTATCTGCATAAGATAATATTGTCAGAGACAAGAAATCATCCTGAGTCATTCCTTTTATTAGTCAAAGCAATAGGCATAAGTTTGTCAAGACTTATCAGTTATTCCTTGAAACTTTTCCTAATAAAAAAGAGTTTGATAAATCTTTAAGATCATCAAATCTTGTGATAACACTCATTATTCAGGCTAGGAATAAAGGCCATTAATCCATCCCAGTCACCTAAACCAATCTCCCCCCTCCCTTTTCTGCTTTCTAATTGTTTTTCCCAAAATAGAATTACCTGGTTTATTAATATTTTTTGCACTTCTAGTCAAATGCATAGATAAAAAGGAAGAGCCACCTCTTTTGTTTTGTCAGCCCATGCTCTCCTCTTATGTTTTTTAAAATCTCCCCCCATAGCTGAAATCATTCAGAGGAAATACCCAGACATGAGCTATTCTCACTTGCCAGCATTTTGCTTATCTCAGAGAGAAACCTCTGATACTTCTGAAGCCAGCATCTTTTCTCACCTCTGAAATTAGACTTGAGTCCAGCTAGTGTAACCTTCATGCAGGCACAATCCTTCACTGTGTTGGACTTGGAGTACAACTCCTAGGAGGTTGCTGGGTCCTACTGTGTGGCAGATGACTCAAGGCCCTCCAGTATATTGCCTTCTTAGGCTAGAAACACAATCTTACTGGGTCTACCTGACCACATCTGAACAGCTGCACCCAGAATTAGGCAAAGCCCCATTTGATCTTTTCTCAGCTCCATGATTTTAAGAATTCGAAGAGCACAAGCAAATAGGGATAGGGACCCCCTATCTTCCCTGCCTTCTGACTGTTAGAGATTCATCTGACACTGACTTTCAAGAACCAAAACTGACCAAGCAGCAAAGACAAGGTGATTCCTTCCCTTTCCCTTTCTTCCTTCAATTCAAAACATTGTCTGTTCATTTCTCCACAACTGAAAACTCAGAATGTCAGAACTGCCCCAGTCTGATCCTTTAGGAAAGAAAAACCCTGGACTGCATTTAAGTGAAGTGATAGGTTCTTTTAAGGGACGCGGTGGCTCAGTGGGTTAGGACACTGAGCTTGTTGATCAGAAGGTCGGCAGTTTGGCAGGTTGAATCCCGAGTGCCGCGTAACAGAGTGAGCGCCTGTTACTCGTCCCAGCTTCTGCCAACCTAGCAGTTTGAAAGCACGTAAAAATGCAAGTAGACAAATAGGGACCACTACGGTGGGAAGGCAACAGCGCTCCGTGCACCTTTGGCATCTAATCATGCCGGCCACATGACCACGGAGACGTCCTCAGACAAGCGCTGGCTCTTCGGCTTTGAAACGGAGATGAGCACCGGCCCCTAGAGTTGGAAACGACTAGCAAGCATGTGCGGGGAAACCTTTACCTTTACCTAGGTTCTTTTACTAAAAGATGCTGGCTCGAACTAAAATTCCCACCTGAAAGCATACAGGTTTCTCCCTTCAATATGACCCTCCCCGCCTTGACCAGTCCACTTCCAGCCAATCAGTGGATGCCTAGGTGTCTTGGGAACAACGTTCAGTGTTTGCAGCAATTGGCATTCCATTCCCAAGCGTCTCCAGCCTGTTGGTGTCCTTGAAGACTGACATGAACTGGACCTTCCTCAACTGTCATTCACCCCTCCCGATTTCCCAGCACTAGCCTAATACACGTTTATTGCCCATTTGGTCCCTCACTTCCTTCTCTCCCCCCAGTTATTGATGGTAGGATGCTGATGAGCTTGGAACTGAAGGCAGAATTGACAAAGAAGTTAATAGCTTTGTTAACCTTCCTGTTTCCCCTGCCATTTCTCTGATCTTGCTTTATTTTACAGAATCCAGTCTTTCTCTCTCTCTCTGAATTAAATGTGTTACTACAGATTATTATCATCTCTTATTTAATTGCTTCATATGTTAACTTTAAATATTGATAGTTCTGTCTTTCCTTCCACCTCTAGGAGATAATATAATCTTATGGATCAGATCACAGAAACAATAGGTGATAAATTAGTAAAAAAAAGAAAAACCTAGAGTGTACACTGTACAGTGTTCTGGATAGCTCACAAGACAGTACTAATTTGCTACAAATGAAGGGCTCCCTGCCAGTATCTCTAAAAGGATATTACAGGTTTAAAATTATAATTAAAGATCACAGGAAATTATTTTTCCTGTATGGATAAAGATTGGATTTATACCTTATTTCCTAACTTGTACTGAGAATAAAGGAATGTGGGATAGTAGAATACAGCCAACTAGAATTTAAAAATATAGCATAAATTCTTGGTTAGGTATTTTATCTATTTATAAAGAAATAGGCATTTTTTGGGGGGGGGAGCAATTTTTTGTGTGCTTCTCTAGCATTTTAGAATTTCCAGTTTCTTTATTCTTTATCAGCTATTCTGTGAACTTCTGCCCTTTTCTTTTAAAGAACTAGATTTTCTCCAACAAAAGAAGGAGCTGAGATAACTTGACAATGTGCCTGATAGCTGTATCTCACTCAGGGATGAGGTCTGCCTGCAGGCTGGCAGCAAGGTTAAATTCAGAAGAGCCTTAAAACTACATCCTTTCCAGCTTTGCATACAAACCATTGTCCATTTAGCAATCTGTCCAAGGTTGATTATGCAAGGTGTTTTTGAAATGAAGAAGCCCAGCGTCTGGATTCCAGGGCAGACGACTCGCCATCCCAATGTTACTCAACAATTAAAGAGTTGGTGGCTAGATATGAGAAAACAGATTTGTTCTGATTGCCAAAGACTACACACACAATCACTCTGGAGAGAAAGGTCAGCAACAGAAGCAGCTTAGGATGCTCTCTTGAACAAATGGGAAGAAGCAGTGCCAGAAAACTGCCTCAGCATCAGATCTGGATTACAAAATTCCAAAGGACAACCAGATGATAGCACAGACTTAATTTTCTGTCTCTCTTTACTGTCTTCTGGGGATATCTCTGAGGTCCTTGGTGCTCCTGACCTTGGTTGTTTTCTTGCAGAAGTTTCATTACCAAACTAGGTAACATCATCAGTGTTCAGAGAGCACCAAGGACCCCACAGTTCAATCCTGAGCTAAAATGTTTTATTCTAAGAATTCTCTAGTCAGCATTTGTTCCTGTGCCCTGGAAAAAGACAACTGTTTGGGCTAGTCCCCTGCAGGTTATTTTTACCAAGGTTTTTCAGAAATGTTTTGTTATTGTTTTCTTCTTTCCCAGACTGAATCTGCCCCTAGTTTCATGCTTCAAGTGGGACTAGAATTCTGTCTCCTGGTTTCTAGCCTAGGATCTTGCTGGTAGCAAGTAATCAGGAGTCTGGTAGTCCCTTTTCCAATTACTGTATCACATTTTATTAAAAGGCATAAACTTTTACAATTCCATTTGACCTGATATTAGCTTACAAAAACTTATTCCTTTCACTAAAATGTATCACTATAGTTGGAAAAGGGGCCATCAGCTATCAGCCACCAGCTTTCAAGGTATGCTTGAGGCATACCTAAGTTTGTTTCTCAAAATATGTGGTAGCCTTTCCAAGGAGCTCTCCTCAAGAGGTATTGGATTCAAACACCTATCTTCCCAGTGTACTGGCTGGGGAACCTAGGAGTTGGAGTCTAAAATGTCTGGGGGATATGAGGTTGAAAGAGGCTGATGGACACAAAAGGAAGCTTGAGGAAGGCTAATGGAGGCATCCTTCTTGGAGGATGCTTCAGATGTTTGATTTCTTTAAACTCACAGGCCCCTCCCCCACCTGCAACTATTGTGAGGGGAGAGGGGGAAGGGAAGAATTTCTCCTCAAGGCAGAATCTGTTTGATCTTATTCAAAATAGGGCAGAAAGTCAAAGGTAAACCATTCCTCTCACACAAATCTATAGATGTGTTTGTGTGTGTATCTACACACACACACACACACACACACACACACACACACACACACACACGGAGAGATAGAGGTTTGAAAAAGGTCCTGTTCTTCTGTGGAACTCTCTCTTCAGAGTCTATCTGAATTTTATATTATCTTTTTATTTTATTTATTTTAATGTTAACCCTTATGGTAAAGCTGTTTCTTAGAGCCAGTTTGATGTAGTGATTTAAGGGATCAAGCTAGAAACAGGAGACCTTGAGTTCTAGTCCTGCTTCAGACATAAAATCAGCTGGCTGACCTTGGGCCAGTCACTCTCTCCCAGCCCTAGGAAAGAGGTAAGGAGGGCAAACTACTTGTGAAAAATCTTGCCAAGAAAACTGCAGAGACTAGTCCAGGCAATTGCCAAGAATCGATAAATGTCTCAGAAAGTGCATACATGCACACACAGACACACACACACAAAGCCATTTATACAATATGAATTTGTAACATATTCTTCTGAATTTACAGGTAGTTCTCATCTGGTGACTACAATTGGAACCGGCAATACAGTAATTAAGTGAAGCAGTTGCCAAGTGAAACCATCACTGTGTTTATGATCTTACTTACTTCAGCTTTCCTTTGGCTGTGAAGGTTGTAAATGCAAGGATTGACTGTAGTTATTTTTTCATCACTGCCATAATTGTGAATGGTTGTTAAACAAGGCAGTCACTAAATGAGGACTACCTGCATTATTAATACTATTTAAGTAGAAAATAGAGTTGATTTTTTTTAAAAAAAGACTTAAGAAAATGGAGAGCAATATTTTATACTGCCTAATGTTAGTCTGAGTTAGTGGTTGCCCAGTTTGATGACTGAGGCAATGTTTAAACAGATGTTCCCCGTGCCGTTAAGTTTTAAGCTCTATCAATTCCATCCTACTGGCTATTCACTAGGATATTTTATGTTTTTATTTTCAAGTTCTGAAGAAGAAGAAAATCTGGGGACTACCACTTGCCTGTCTCAGCAATAACTTTCTCTTACATTGGCATCCATTCACATACCTCTGTTTTGTTTCTTATTACAACACTGGAGTATACAGGATCTGATGTCTTTAGAAAAATGATGGAGACTGATTGCTACAAATCTGTCATTGGAAATCACTTTGAGAATTCATAATCTTAGCTGCCCATTTTATCAGTTTGAGAAATTCTAAAAGCAGCCTTTTGTGTCTATGGCTGGGTGAATGGGTTTTAGCAAATGCACATGTGGAAACCTTGTCATAGAAATAAAGATGACTGCTGTCAGAATATCAAAGCAGTTTCCCAGAAAGTAATGGAAAGAAAATATCACAATTATAGAAAACCCTTTGATATGAAATAGATTTTCTATCATGTAAAGCTCAACATGTGTCCAGAAACTATTGAATTGGGTTCAACATATTTGAAATCAGGTTATAATTAAACTACTTTAAAAGGATTATATAAAATTTTATCAATTATTTTTAGCTTTTGCAGAAAGCTGGTATAATAGCACAATTAACAAAAATGTGGATTAACTGCTTTATGACGATATCTTTCTTCCTCATCCTTAAAAGCTATTATGTCCACTCAAGAATTTCAGTTCCAAGAGCCAGAGCAAGAACAAGATAAATCAAACAGTCTATTCTTCACTAATTCAGAAAGCAATGAATTAAGTGATAATCAATTAAGGTAAGTAAGATTTTAAAAAGTATTGTGAAACTTTAAAATCTTCAACAGTCAAATGTGAATTCAAAATAGGTATCATGACCCATACTATCAATGAACAGACTTTCCCCCAAAAAAGGTTGATTTTTAGCATAACATTTACCAAAATCTACAATCTTGCACCTATGAGGAAATATGTAACAGTAATAGTAGCTACAACTACATAAAGTATTATCAGTGGTGCAGGTTTGTTCCTAATGCAACTAAAATGACATTTTACAGATGATGTGCTTGCTGTCTTATATTGATCTTGTTCATATGTATTAATGTGAATAACAATCTAAACCATATTCTGGTTTACAGTTTACCATTTCACATAACCAATTTATGCTACAAACAGACTATATTAGGGATTAGTATATATACGAATGCAGTTGGAATAACCATTTTTATGCAAGTTTGTCTACTTCGGCTATAGGATTCTGTAATATAGACAGGTGTCTTTCCAAATCCTCTTGGCAATTTAAGAAAATGAAGATGTGCTGCAGTCTTCTCCCACTTTGCTATAAGAATAAAAATAGGATAAGCACTGAATATTACACTGTTTTTTTGGAAAGAATATGAATAAAAGAGCAGACATAGGACACAAACAAGTTAATAATAATAAATGAAAGTAGCATTCTAGAACTGCGAATTAGAATTTTTAAAATTATGACTTGAGAGAATTGATCATTTTTTTCTTTTTGTATCAAGGACAAAAAGGTCCTTAAACTGCTTTCCCTTTTTAATGGGATATGACTACATAAATCCACTGGACAGTATAAAATCACATGAATTAGCTAAGTTTACGCCCCATGAAATGTAGCTCTACTTAATTCAAAGGAAACATATATAGTCAGAGGTAGGCTCTAGAAAAATAGATGAAAGTAAACAAAATTGATAATGGAAAAAAATAATTTATGATATTTAAAAAATTATTCAATTGTTGCATTGGGACAGTATAGATACTGTATTTTGTTAATAAAAAAGAACTGAAGAAGTACTGTAACATGAGAATTTTATGAAATACTATTCTTTGCAATCCATTGGTTTCCATTGTTTTAAATATGATGAAGTAACATGGTAGTCAAACCAAATTTTCTTGGACTAGATGTGGCATGTGAGTTGCTTATAGGTTTAAGAAATTAAATTTCTATAATTATTGTAATTTGAACACTTTGTTATGAAGATAATTTTACTTGTGATAGAATCAATTCTACCATATCTCTATGTACAGAAACTATTAATTTTATACAGTAAGACATTTCATTTTTTTATTTTTCTGAAAAATATAGGAAAGATTCTCCTAAAACACTTCTTCCCAATGCAAATGTAAGCAGAGGAAAGCCAGATGGCAAAGCCTCAAATTATTTTATAGCCCTAGATTCAACTATTGAAAATCTTCAGGAAAGAACACAGCAACTAATTGATAAGATTAATGAGAATAGGAAGAAAGACCATGTACTCATGAACAACTTCAGAGAAAGTCTTCTGATGAAGGTAAAACAGGAATAAATCTGGTGATGGTAGCATTCAGGAGTTTTGGGAAACAGGAAATAATGATTAAAGTTAATTTTCCAAATTATTCCAAAGAACTAACCCAGGGGTCTTCAAACTTGGCCCTTTTATGACGTGGACTTCAACTCCCAGAATTCCTCAGCCAGCATGCCTGGCTGAGGAATTCTGGGAGTTGAAGTCCATAAGTCAAAAAAAGTGCCAAGTTTGAAGACCCCTAAAAGTGAGAGCCTCATTTTTCAAATACTCTGAAAAAAGGTAACTAAATTCATTATTAATGTATGCTGTACTTTCCATTCCTTTCACAATCTTTGTTTGTAACATTTCATTATCTTAATTATCTGTCTGCTTTTAATCAAAATGGTGGCAGCACCTTAACAACATGGCTAAACTTGAAAAAATGAAGCATGATCTAATCTGGTTAGAACATGGAGAGAAAATCATTAGGAAAATCTCCGGCTGTAGATTAGACTGGTAAATCTTTAAAAATAATCGTACTATATAAACATTTTCATATTCAAAATAGCTGTTTTGACTGTTCCACTCTAATAAAACAATTCTGAAGTTGTTCTGGTATCCCCAAACTGGAAGCATCTCTTTTGAACATGGAACATTCTGGAAATATTGGCAAAGTCAGAACTGTTCTTTCCAGTTGAAACAACTGAATTGTAAATGTTTGATGCTATTAAAAAAAACCTAGCAGAAATTAATAACTACTGTATTAATGCCAAGAAAGCAACTGAACTCCTCACTTAAGAATCAAGCTAAATTTGAGGGTATTTTAAATAGCTAGAAGTATTACCTATTTTATATTTAATTACCTGTTCCTAGAATACTTGTAGCCATTCACTCATTATTCCCTCTTCCTCTACTTATTCGATTTGGTGCATTTCTTCTATTTTTCACCCCTTTTTTCCACAACTCATATCAGTTGCATATTTTGATATTTTGCTTTAATAAATTCATATTATCTTAGAGGGAGAGCTGGGGCAAAAATGCATATTTCACATTAATATAGGCTCTTCAAGTATTCAAAGACAGAATATTAAATCAATAGTATTAAGGTCTATTAGTAAATATATATTAAAGGAGCGTGCTTTTTTGTTTTGATGTAATATTTCCTGTCACAGGAAGCTTAATCACAGCAAATCTATTTTTCTATTATATTTATTACTTTTTAACTTCTTCCAGTCTGAGAAAACATTCAGATATCATACTACTTTTATATAATTGCCCCCTCCATTTTCATAAGTTATAAACTTCAGTAGGAGGTGAATTGTTTATGTTATATAATCAGTTTGAATTACTTCAGAAATGATTTTAATTCTGGTTTCTCTTTAAGATTGTAGTATTAAACCCTGTTGTTTCTTTGTTAATATTCTGAATTCTTACAACTCAATTTTATGATTCAATAAAATTCGCATTTGCTAAGCAATAGTTCCTCAGTTTAAGTAATTTTATATATGCATTTTGTATCTCACCTTTCCATTGAACATAATACAGTATGCAATATGGTAAAACATATTTAAAATTCAATAATTAAAAATAAAAATATGTAAATAATAAAAAGCAGTGTTCTCCTGGAATATCCTGGAAAAAGATAATTAAGCGGTAGATTTGTGAGCATGCCAGACAAATCTTATTTCCTTCTTTGACAAAGTGACCAAATTAGTGGATCAGGGGGAAAATGTGGACAGTTTAATTAGACTTCAGTTAACTGCAATAACACATTTGACAGAGTAGACCACAGTTTACTTCTTAATAAGATAGAACAATGTGGGACAGAAAGGACCACTAGAAAAAGGATTTGCCTTTGACTACATACTCAGCATGAAGTCTTCAATGGAACTACATCTGCATGGATGGAAGTATGCAATGGGCTACCTCAAGGTTCTGTCTTATGCCCAGTACTCTTGAGCATTTTCATAAATGATCTAGATGAAAGGATAGAAGGGGAACTCATCAAATTTACTGATGACACTAAGTTGGATAGAATAGCTAACACTTTGGACTCAAGATTCAGAAGGATCTTGACTAAATTGAATACTGGGACCTTTCCAACAAAAGGAATTTCAGTGGTGAAAAAAGTAAGACCCTATACTCAGTGGTGGGATTCAAACGTATGAACAATCGGTTCTCTGTGTGGATGCCGCTTCCAGAAGTCCATTCTGGGCTTGGACAACAAAAAATTAGCCACCAGTTCTGCCGAAGTGGTGCGAACTGGATGAATCCCACCACTGTGTATACTTAGGCAAGAAAAACCAAATGCACAAGTATAGAATAAGTGGTACCTGGCTCAATAGTAATAACTGTGAGAGGGATCTAGATGTCCTACTGGACCATCATTTAAATATAGGCCAGCAGCTTGCTGCACCTGCCAAAAAAGCCAATGAGGGATAATATCAAGAGAGTACTGCTTTATACTGCATCAGTGAGAGCACATTTAGAATACTGTGTTCAGTCCTGGTCACAATACAAAAAAATGTTGAGACCCTAGAAATAGTGCAGAAAGAACAACAAAGATAAGGGATCTGGAGGCTAAACCATATGATGAATAGTTGAGGGAACTAGTTGTTGTTGTTAGCTGCGAAGTAGTGTCCGACCCATCGCGACCCTATGGACGTTCCTCCAGGCCTTCCTGTCCTCTACCATCTTCTGGAGTCCATCTAGGCTCACGCCTACTGCTTCAGTGACTCCATCCAGCCACCTCATTCTCTGTCGTCCCCTTCTTCTCTTGCCCTCAATCTTTCCCAGCATTAGGCTCTTCTCCAGTGAGTCCTTCCTTCTCATTAGGTGACCAAAGTATTTTAGCTTCAGGATCTGGCCTTCTAAAGAGCAGTCAGGGTTGATCTCCTCTAGGACTGACCGGTTTGATCGCCTTGCAGTCCAAGGGACTCGCAGGAGTCTTCTCCAGCACCACAGTTCAAAGGCCTCAATTCTTTGGCGCTCAGCCTTTCTTATGGTCCAGCTTTCACTGCCATACATTGCAACTGGGAAGACCATAGCCTTGACTATACGCACTTTTGTTGACAGGGTGATGTCTCTGCTTTTTAGTGTGCTGTCTAGATTTGCCATGGCTTTCCTCCCCAGGAGCAAGCGTCTTTTAATTTCTTGGCTACAGTCCCCATCTGCAGTGACCTTGGAGCCCAGGAAAATAAAATCTGTCACTACCTCCATTTCTTCCCCATCTATTTGCCAGGAATTGAGAGGGCCAGATGCCATGATCTTGGTTTTCTTAATGTTAAGTTTCAAGGCAACTTTTGCACTCTCCTTCTTCACCCGCAACAAGAGGCTTTTTAGTTCTTCTTCACTTGAGGGAACTAGGTATGTCTAGTTTAATGAAGAGAAGGATTTAGGGGTGACATGATAGCAATCTTCCAGTACTTAAGGGGCTGTCACAGAGAAGAGGGAGTCAGCCTATTTTCCAAAGCACCTGAGGGCAGGACAAGGAATAACAGGTGGAAGATCATTAACAAGAGAATCAATCTAGAATTAAGGAGAAATTTATTTTTTTATTTTATTTATTTTAATTCCATTTATATCCCGCCCTTACAAGCGGCTCAGGGCGGCTTACAAGCTTAGCCTTACAAGCTTGCCTGCCAGTGAGAACAATTAATCAGTGGAATGGCTTGCCTCCAGAAGTTCCAAATAGATTGAACAACCATTTGTCCAGAATGATACAAGTTCTCTAGCTTGAGCAGATGGTTGGACTAGAAGACCTCTAAGGATCCTTCCAACCCTGTTATTGCTATATGATTCCCTATGAAAGTATGACTGAACATTCTGATATAAGCAGCAAAAATACATCACAATATTAGTGGTAAAAGCAGGAGAGCTACAAAGGCAATTATATGCTCACTACAATATCAACACTGATTCTAAAAACTGTTAGGGCTATGCACACATCACAAAGGAATCAGAAAATGACACTTCATCTTTGACCTGAGCAAGTTCACCTCTCCTTGGGCAGGCCTGACTTCCCAGTGATTACTATATTGATGCTGAACTTATTGCAAATACATGATTGCCTTATTATACTGCAGCCCACAGCTTCCAAGTCAAACTATCAGTTTTCTGAAGAACCCAGTTGTTCCTGCTTGCTATACTCTGCCTATTACTTCACCAAATCAAATTATGATTTATTGCAAGTGGTCGTATTTATTACTATTTAAAATCAAAAGTAGGCAAAGAAGTGTGCCAAGTTCATTTTAACAGTTTCTTTCTTTCCCACAGGTTTCAAGCTTGGCAGAAAAATTGGAGGAAAGTGTATTTCCTGTTTATGACCATAATAACAAGCTTATTCAGGATAAGCTGCAAGAGCTTTCTGAGATCATGGAAAAGATCAGACAAATTGAAAATGAGCTCAAGCAGGTTTGTCATACTGTAGAGATGATGTATAAAGACCTGTGTGGTCAACCTGAATTGTAATCTTATGGGGGGAAAATAAAGGAAGGAGAAAAAATATAGTAAGAAAGAATAAATACATAATCTGTTTGCCAATAATTAATAATTTGGCTTCTTTGAATTGCAAAATGGCATCCAAATCTATTCTGTTCATAGGTAAATTTATTTTCAAGCAGTTTTTTGGTTCTTCATTACTCATTTGCAAATGAGTCATTTTCTAATCCATAATCTCAATAAAATTAGTTATATTAATGTACAGTAATTTATTTTATTTTCAAAACATTTGAACTATTAGCAGTGCTTATGGAGGTATAAAATCAATAAGTGCCCTAGCAAATGTAGTCAGTACATAGGAACATGATACTCACTTGGTCTCTCTTTTCCTTTTCTCATTCCATAAAATGGGCATTTTCAGCAAGGCAAATCCTTGTTCAGCTGACTTCCTTTAGTCTGTTGTCAGTAATTAAACCCAATCAGGATGTTGCTATTGTGCAATCTCTTGAATATCATCACAACAAGTCTTTGGTCAAGAACATGAAGTGCTACAAGGGCAGTTTAAATCTGTTATCGCTGACTGGATAAAATATCTATAGGTACCCAGCTTAACACCTCAGATTTATAGTATGAAAGTACAAGGAAAAAAACTATTATCTGTAAAGGTAATTAGGACAAAGATGATATCTAGTGCTCTAAGAAATGAACAAGTTATTTAAAACTTGGTAAACATTCATACTTTAAACATAAATGTTCACAAACACCATAAACTTCAGAAGTAAAAATAATTTGTTGGTATTTCTTCTTTTATTATGGTTTGTTGCAGCCAGCCAGTTTTTTAGACTGGATTTGGCATTTTATCCCGCAATCAAGTCCTTTCAAGGACCTGAGATAGGCAGATGTTGCTTGATGATGTTAGAGGTATCTTCAGAAGTTGTAAGCTGTTGAGTAAAGCTGCCTTTTGCAATTGACTGATGGTGTCAAGGCCAATGGTGTTCAGGTAGAGCTTCAGTTGTTTTGGGATTGCACCCAAGGCGCCTATTACTATTGGTACCACTTTGCTTTCATTTGTCAGTTGTTCTATTTCTTCGTATTTTGTTACTTTCTCCATTTCCTTCTCTTATATTCTGCTGTCTCCAAGTACTGCCATATCTACTATCCAGACTTTGTCTTTCTTATCAACAATTGTTAAATCTGGCACATAATGTGGCAGGTGCCTGTCTGTTTGAATTCTAAAGTCCCAGAACACTAGCTTTTTCCCTTTCTATTACTTTTCTCTATTTTATGGTCCCACCAGTTCTTGCTTGTAGGCAAATGATATTTCTTGCAGATCTTCCAATGAACCATTGCAGTTGCTACTTTGTCATGCCATTGTTTGTAGTTAGTCTGTGAGATCTTCTTGCAGTAGCTAACAAGTTATTATGTTCTCTGTATTTTTTGCCTTTCAGCAATATACTAACGTCAGTGCTAGGCAATACAGTGTGATATGGTAAACCACAAAAAAATCTTTTCATATTTGTTCTTTTAATTAGAAACATAATCACATTTTTACCTCTGCATTTTCATCCTATTTAGTGCTCCGTAAGTATTAGAAATTGACTTCTTGGCTCATGATTACACAACTTTTCTTAAGGTAACATATTTACTTTGAGTGGTATGTTGAGAGTTCAACTCCAAAAATCAGAAGTTGTGGGGCCAGGATAAAAAAAAACAATTACATTTAAGTTGTCTTTAAATATAATCATTTTTCTCCTTTTTATAATGTGGTGGCAATATTTGGTGGTCTCTGGGGGCCACATCCAAGGCTGAGATTGGATTTCATATCTTACAGCCTTAACTGTTCCATAATGTAACTTCTGTTTTAGAAAATAAAATTAATTACTGATTAATTTCAGTACATAGATTAAATGAAAATGCTTGACACATACATACATATACATCCATCAGATGTGAAAGAACTGCTCACAGGAAAGGCTAATTTTCTCTCGTCACTAATATTAGAATATCAGGTTTCAACTAATCATCCTACACAAACTACTGTTGGAAATTCATCACATTAAATTTATTTTTGAAAGCACAAAGGGGACCTTATTCAAAGAGGCAAGGTTCTGAGTTGAAATAGCTTAACACATCATCAAAAATGTGTGCTAATATATTTAACACTGTCAATGAAGGCACTAAAAATGGCAACTAGTTACGTCACAGGGCAGAAAAATCACAGAGTACATAGTAAATTCTGATTTTCATCTGTGTTTGCAAGTATTACAGGTTTCCTCTTACACAAAAAGAGGAATCTTACCTGGATTTTTTAAAACTATAAATTGTGGATTATCCATGCTGATATAGATCTCAAGGCTCTGACTGGACTCTGGAGCAGCAATCAGTTTTAAAAATTAAACATCTACAGTTACATACCAAAATAGTTTGCCTCAAAAACAATTAGACAATTCCAAAATATTTCCTAGACCACAGTGTTATCCTTCTACCAATTAGAAAAAGTTTTCCTTTAGCATAATGCAGCACTTTTAATTTCTTTCTGTACTTCTGGTGAACAACAGAGAATTTTCAAATGCCTGATTTGTTTCAGCTTACAAATAATTGAGTTGAACTGAATAATTTGATCACAATCTGGTGAGCAGAAGCAGGCATGCTCATCTTATAAAGATATTCCCACATCATAAACCATCTTGAGTGATCTTCCAAACTGGAATCATGTAGAGGAAAACTGAAGAAATATGTTTATTTCCCAACTGTGAATGCCTGAAGTCCAGTGATAGCTCTGCCAAGGATGAGAGCATGGATATCATGAGTCCCTGAAGGCAAAAAAGGGAAAAATGTTGTTAGAATTGTCTCTTTAAAAAAATTAATATATAAATGAAGCAAAATAATAGAATATGTTTCTAAATAACATGTTTGCTGGACATAATTACAATCCTTTTTTACCTTCATATGTGTTAACTGCCTCCAAATTCATAAGATGCCTGATGACATGATATTCATCTGCAATTCCATTGCCCCCTAGCATGTCACGAGCTTGCCGGGCAATCTCCAGGGCTTTCCCACAGGAATTCCGTTTCAGCATAGAGATCATTTCAGGAGTTGCCCTGGGAACATAGAACAAATACTAGAATCAAGTGAGGAATGAAAGGGCTTAGGTGCCTAGGCTTTCATACAAAGTAGATAACAAGTCAGATGTGACAGAAATCACACCTAGTGTAGCATCTTTTTTTAAAAAAAAATTGGACAGGAGGACCAAGGTACACAAGAGCGGTGAGAAATTTTATAGAATCAGCATATTGCACCCAACAATCTGGGTCCTCATTTACCAACCTCCAATGCTTTCTTTTTACAGCTACCACTACAGCCAGAGTTTCATTGGGATTATGATGAAAAAGAAAAGAAAGGAATAACTAACCACATCTTGTGGTTGTGCAGTTTTTTCCCCTGCTGTTAATTGCTTTTAAAAGCACAGGCTTGAGCACTGTAGTATTAGGCTTTCTCTCTTAGTTGGCTCAAGCTTGATTGCAGCTTCCCAGGCACTTAACACAGCATATTTAACATATGACTGTCCTCTGAGAAATGAAATTGCAGCTTTGTTTTGTATTCTCTTAAACTTAGCTCCTTTTTCTCCCTTCTTTCTTATGGCTTAATAGAGACCTTGCTTTTTGTCATGCCTAGTATAAAATAGTAATGGGTGACTGTATTTAAAATATAATTTTTAATTTCTACCTTCTGCTCTGGGATAGTCCTAGATATATGTGCTAGCTGCAGCACAGTGAATAGATTTTCTTTTTTATTGTTGCACACTTCAATGCTGGGAGAAACTGAAAAAAATTGTGGGTTAAAAAAAGGAGAACAATTTGATCCTCCCTTTTATCTCTGTCTCTCTCCAGCAGAAAGGTATTGATTTTTTAAAGTGTTTCCCCAGATACAAAATGAAGTAGTGTGTCCATTTTATCTTTCATTTGACTAAGACTCCCTATGAGGAAAAAAAGGTCACTATGCACAGTTTTGCCATTAATTACATAAACAAATGTATGCCTACTTGTCTTCATCTTTCAAGCGCCCCAGTTGCAGACAAGCCTGTAACCCAATAGTGATCTCTGTGAGCATGTCAGCCAACTTCTTCTGGATCAATTGGTTTCTTGCCAAAGGAGCTCTGAACTGGTTTCTAAGATGAATGGATGAGATAATTCAGCTAAAACCATTGCACAGGTACTGTAGAAAAAAAAGTTGATAAAATACTGGAAGTATTTGGAGGATCACCATGTAGAAGGTGATTCTATCATACTAGAAGCTTTTAAGCATATCAAGTTAATCTTAAAGAAGAATTCAGATATAACAGGTGTAACAAAAAGCAGATGAAATAGGATACGGTCTTTTCTGTATTCTGTATGATGCAAACCTATAAAAAGTGGTGGAGACTCAGAAAAATTCAGTGGAGAGAACTGCATACAAAAACTAACTAGATATACGCTATGAGAAGCAACAGAATAATCTATAGAACTGGATTTAGAACTGGAGATACACTTTAATTAATATGACTTGAGAATTATAGAAAATTATGGAGACATCTAAATCTGAAAATGCAGCTGTACAGTGCAGTGACCCTAAATATGTGCTCTATTACAAATGGCCATGAAACTGTACAAATGGAAACCATCCATGAATAATCTTGAGTAGTACCCTGGGGACCTAAGGATCTGTTAAGAACCCATGAAATATAAATAAAATGTATATCTTTAGGAATCTCCTTTCATCCAATATATCCTTAGCAAAACTGGCATTGCTGGACATCTTTTTTCAAATGTGAGTTCAGTCAAGGATGCTCAGCATGGTCTTGAAACAAAGCTCACAATCTCTTCCACATGACCGATATCGTGGGATCATATCACAATCATAGTTTTTGTGTAAATGAAATATTAAGGATACCTACATATTAGTATGTAAGCATCATTGTAATCACATGCCATTTCCTGTAGAACATCTGTCCAGAAATCTTGACACTTTACCTATCCAAAGTATACTGCCTGGCTGTGTGCATACAGAACTCAGCAGCACCCAGTGCTCCCCAGGAGATGCCATAACGTGCATTATTCAAGCAGCCAAAAGGTCCCTGTGAGAAGAGAAAGACATTACAATTCAGAGAAGGAGTTTACTAATATTCCTTCTATTCCAAAAAGGTACTGACTTCCAAGGATCATCCACATGATTCGCATCTATCATCTGCTTACTAGCTGTATGTGCAAGCTTACAAATATAAACAAATATGGAATACTAGATTTATATTTGTTCCTTAGTTGTACAATAGTACTTATTGTTGCAAAGCAATTTACACATTCATAATGAAATAAACCCAAACCTTATAGCTAAATATAGCTAACAGTATCTAGAAATACTGTTAAGTTTTAATTAAAATGTGTTTTCAATCTTTCTCAACATCCCCTGGTAATTAACTTGGGGTAACACCTCTTGTAGCA
Organism: Vipera berus; assembly: GCF_964194415.1. Classification (NCBI taxonomy): domain Eukaryota; kingdom Metazoa; phylum Chordata; class Lepidosauria; order Squamata; family Viperidae; genus Vipera; species Vipera berus. Next base: position 117,302,099 of record NC_138203.1, read on the forward strand.
TTCCTGGTCCCTGTATCATTCACATGCCAATGAGTATCACATGGATTGTGGAGAGATCTTACTGCGAGTCCAGACACTTTGGGTAGTAGATTCTCTTCAGGCACTTCTACATCTTCCATAATAATCATCCCAGTAAGAGAGGCCCGTAGTGAAAATTTGCCCTCAATCTTTGGGGTAGAAAGACCTTTCATCCCTCGTTCCAATAGGAAGCCTTGTATTTTGCCATCGTCACATACAGCCCACACTACACATAGGTCAGCCATTGGAGAATTAGTGATCCTAAAAAATGAGCAAGTATATTGTCAATGTCTGGTATGCCTCAACACAGGACTTAGGGGAAAATACAATGTGAAAACCATCTCCGAACAGAGCAAAGCTTAGGTGTTATCTAATCTTTCAGAAACAAAATTTAATTCAGTCCTCTTCTCTCAAATCTGTCACCATAATTATCAGGGGCTTAAAGTTTCACCACTATTTCAAAATAATCCAAGTTTCCTAGGTTACTTCCCTCTTGTGATCCGCATAGATGAGGACAAGTGCAAACCTCACCAAGTCTTGGAACCGTTGAGTGTGTAGGTCTTCCTGGAAGGGTTGTACTTGGCCCGAGTCTCCATGCTACCAGGATCACTTCCATGGTTAGGTTCTGTAAGCCCAAAACAGCCCAGCAACTCTCCTTTAGCTATGGTGAAAAAAAACATCAAAAGATGAGTACAGCAATCCTTCTCATTTCTTCACCAGTCTTCTTGTTATTCAAACAACTTCACAGGGATAAATCTATAGTGGTACCTTGATACTCAACCGCTTTGAAACTCATCAAATTTGGTACTCAACATATTTTGATCTGAAAATTTTGTCCCACTACTCATCCTTTGTTTGGTACTCGATGCACAAGCTAGAACTTAATTTCAATTTCAATTCAGAATAGAGCTGGAAGAGTCAAACTTGTCAGTGTCCGGCTGCCTAGTGATTCACTAAATTATTCTTTATGGGGAAAAATTGTTTGATACTCATTGTTTTTGGTACTCATTGCGCCTCCTGGAATTAACAATGAGTAGCAAGTTACCACTGTACTATGGAACCTAGTAGGCAAAAAAATTCACAAATTCTATCAACCCTTCTGGATTATGGTATTGTATACTGTAATTTACTTTTTTAAAAAGAGTATTCTTTAAATAAATTAACCAGCCAAAACTATCTTGATAAACAATATGATAAAAAAATCAGCAGAACTGAAAAGAAAAAAATAAAAGCTGGTCTAAACAGAGCCAAACCAGAAGGTGGAAGGAAAGTACTGGGAAATGGGGAAAAGAATGAAGTAACAATTAACTAAAACATGAAATTAAAATATAATTTTAATAGGTAAAATAGAATAGGTAAACTGTAAAAATAAAATTATTAGTGTTAAATAAAGTTTTTTAAAAAAAGCTCAACCAAATTCTAATTGAAGGATGAAAAGAACCTGGAAGAATTACTTCACCGTTTTTCAGAACAGTGAATGAGATACCGTAAATGCCAAAAGTGAAAAAAGGAAGAGATTTGGGATATTCAAGGAAACAAAACAGTAACACTACTGTCTTCTATGTGAATAAAGGAGATAATTATAATTTTGTCTTGTGCAAGTTTTAATTGTTATTTCCAAAGCTGGCAAATCAAAAGACTGTAACTAGGAAATTTTCTAAAATACAAAAGATAGAATAAAAATAGATAAAAAAGAATTTCTTGTACATACTAGCACTCCTCTAAAATACTTTTTAAAAATCAAATGTAAGAACATTAATATGATCTGTGAAGCACACGTTTTTAGGATATACAGAATGCTGAGATGTCAGCTGGATGGATAGGAGAAGATAAAATTGGTTCTCTTTGGGATTTGGGCAAGTTAAAATATGATGTGAATGCACATGCATACATACATATGCGTGTATGTGTAATAATAGCACAAGAGATAAAAACATACCAGTGTTGGTATAACTACAGAGTAAACATCTGCATTCAGTCTTCTAAACTATTAACTCACCCAGGCCTGGCAAATATTTCTGCTTCTGCTCTTCTGTCCCATATGCATATATAGGATGCATCACCAAAGATGACTGAACACTCATGACTGACCGATAGCTACTGTCTACCCTCTCAATCTCCCTGGCCAGGAGTCCATATGCAACATAAGTGGTCCCCGCACAGCCATAACCTAAGGAAAAAGAATGGAGAATTAATCATAAACCCATCTATGTCAAGAAATCAGCTGTAAGCCTCTTAGGTAACTCTCCTGAAAGATCCTATCTGCCAAATATTTAGAAAGAAACAAGAAAATAAAGGGAATAATTTATTTTAGCAGAATAATGTCCTAATACTCCAAGAAGCCTCAAAATGTTTTTTATAATATATCTTACAAATATAAGATAATGGTTACATCTTCAAAGTCCCTAATATGAACTAAAATCAAGTTTTACTAAATCTCTAAAAATAGAAACCCTAATATTTCAAATATGATAAATGAGTGGCAATTTCTAAATCTGGATTTTTAAATTTTGTATTTTAATTTTGTAGTCAAGCATTTTACAATTTATAACAGTGCATTTAAAAACAAAATCTAATATTTAATATTGCAAGATAAGCCACAACCAGATTAGCAGCACAAGCAAAATACATCATATTGTTACTTTTCAAAACACTTCAAAATATACTTCCCATATTCTTTCATTCATTGATTTTAACTATATTTCTCTTATAGGACAAATAAAAAATATTAAATAATAAATTAAACTGTAGATAAAACTTTGAAGTCACTGACTGAATACAAATGCAAACCAGCAGAAACAAAGAACTAATCAGTCAAATAAAAGAGGTATACAAATACCTAGAAGGTGATGGTGATGATTTATCAAATACTTAAACTGAAATGGAGACATGATATATTGTTGAACTTCTCCTCCCAAGAAACATGAAAAAGTTCTGAAAAATCCTCCATTTCTGCTACAGATATAATGGGCTCACCCACATCATGAAAAATGTTTAGCAATACCTTTGATGGTTGGGCCCAAGACACCAAGGGACCCCATCTCTGACACAATTTCCCGGTGAAAGACTAGAATGAAAATATAATTAAAAAATGTAATTTACATTATAAGCAAAACCTATTGTAAGAAATATGCATAAAGTATCTATATTTCTCAGAAGCCTGGTAAGTAATATAGAGACATGTTATAATACTGACAAGTAACTTTGATAATTACTAGAGCCCCAAAGTCAGCAATTACTGAATTTACATTAAAATCAGTATTCCATTTTAATAGCAATAGCACTTAGACTTACATACCACTTCATATGTCTATGGAGATTCTCAGTCATCCAGATGATGGTTGCTCCAAAGGCAACTGGACCTTGTTTTTCGTTGAAGATGTTTCACTTCTCTTCCAAGAAGCTTCTTCAGCTCTGACTGGATACTGGAGAATGGAAGGATTTATACTGCTTGCAGACAGCTGGTCATTTGCATTCATTTGCTGTCTGCAAGGAGTATAAATCCTTCCATTCTCCACCATCCAGACAGAGCTGAAGAAGCTTCTTGGATAAGAAGTGAAAAGTCTTCAAAGAAAAACAAGAAAGTCCATTTGCCTTGTGAAATACTACTTGGGAATACAATTTCATAGTGCTTTACAGCACTTTCTAACCATTTTATAGGGTCAGTATATTGCCCCCAACAATCTGGATCCTCATTTTGGAAGGATGGAAGGCTGAGTCAACCTTGAGCCAGTCACGATCGAACTCTAGGCTGTGGGCAGAGTTAGCCTGAAATCCTGCATTCTAGGGCAGCATGGTGGCTCAACAATTAAGACACTGGGCTTGTCAGCTAGAAAGCCGACAGCCCAGGTTCAACATCTGAGCACATGACCAGGTGACTTCCTGTCCTTGCTCCAGCTCCTGCTCCAGCATGCAAATGCAAGTAGATAAATAGGTACCACTTCAGTGGTAAAGTAACAGTGCTCCATGACATCATGCTAGCCACATGACCGTGGAAATGTCTTTGGACAGCGCTAGCTTAATGGCCAAGAAATGGAGATGAGCACCACCCCTATAGTCGGCAATGATTAGCGGAGTAAAATCTGCAGGGATCCCTATCTTTACTGCATTCTAATCAGTACGTCACCACAGCTCTAAGGGAAGGTAAGATTGCATATGAAATAACACACAAAAAATGTATATTTTTTCAAGTGAGTCTAGATTAGTTCATGCAGCTTTCTTGGCAAACTTTTCAGAAATGGTTTGCCTTCTTTGTCTTCCTAGGACTGAATGTGAGAGAATAGCCCAAAATCACTAAACTTACTTTATGCCTAAGGCAAGATAAAAATAAGGCAGGATCTCCTGGTGTCCTTCATCATTACACCAAACTGGCTCTCATTGATTTATACCCACACATATTTTCATTTCTGATACCTAGATAGGTGTTATTTTATTTCTGAGAACATGAATATCTGAAAGGAAATCAAAGTACACTTAACTCAGAGATACTGCCACTCCCTTTTGAAAATTGATCCCAAAGGTCCCTTTTCACAAGGCAACTGGACTTTTTCTTTGAAAACATTTCACTTCTCATCCAAGAAGCTTATTCAGCTCTGACTGGATAGTGGGGAATGGAAGGATTTATACTCCTTGCAGATAACTGGCCATTTGCATTCTTTTAGAGAGTCGTTGAGGCCACCTGGAGATTTATGTGTCGCCAGAGTCACCTGAGTAGTGCAAATGGGTGGAGCTTCTTGGAACTGCTGAAAGGACTGTGTTGTAGACTAAAGATAGATGATGTCGTATCCCTCCTCCTCTGTTGAGAGAGGGCTGTTCAACTTCGACATAGATGGTCTCTTTGATCCCTTTGACCCCTCTTTCAAACCAGTGGTTCTCTCTGAGCAAAATGTCTTTGAAAGAGTGGCCTTGTGTCTTTTAAATGCAGATGGACTGCTGAAACCTGTCCTGATGGGTTTGTTCTCCAATGTTGTGCCACTCATTTATGAAGTGGTTGTTTTGTTTCCCCAATGTACAGCTCTGCACATGGCTCACTGCATTGTACTACATATACCACTTTCCTCAGTTTGTGTCTGGGTGTTTTATCCTTGGGGTGGACAAGCTTCTGCCTTAGTGTATTTGTGGGTTTGAAGTGTGCACGTATGTTGTGTTGGCTGAAGATCCTCCTGAGCTTTTCCGATATTCCTGCAATGTATGGAACGACAATGTTGCTTCGCTTATTGTTTTCTTCTTTGTCTGTATGGAGGAGCATCTGCTGGGTCTTCTTTGGGATTTGATGCAGGCCCACTTGGGATAGCCACACGTTCTGAGGGCTTCCTTGGTGTTAGTTCTTTTTCTTTCCCATCTTTGCTGGTAGGCAGACCTTCAGCTTGGTGGTGCAGGGTTCTGATAACTCCCATTTTGTGCTCTTGTAGACAGCACCTTAGGTGACAGAATGAACCTCAGCCCAGACCACATATTTGCCATGATGGACCTCTGCCTCACAACTACCTATTTTAAATACATTGAAGGTTTGTACAGATAAATATGGCTGCATCATGGGTTCACCTGTCCCCCCCATTGTGGTCAATCTCTACATGGAAGAGGTAGAAACCAAAGCCCTAAACTCCTTCACAGGAATTCCACCCACTCACTGGTATAGGTACGTGGATGATACTTGGGTCAAGATTAAAAAACAAGAATTGGAAGCGTTCACCAAACACATCAAATTCGCATGGGAAGATGTTAAGGAAAATAGTCTGGCTGCAGTACACATTAAAATAGAAGCCTTAACATTGAGGTTTACAGAAAATCCACACATACAAGCCAATATTTACATTTTGATTCTCACCACCCACTGAAGCACAAAATGGGGGTTATCAGAACCCTACATCACTGAGCTGAAGGGTCTGCCTACCAGCAAAGATGGGAAAGAAAAAGAACTAAAACACATTAGAAGGTGTGGCTCAGAACGTGTGGCTATCCCAAGTGAGCCTTCATAGATCCCAAAAAGGCCCAGCAGGAGCTCCTCCATAACAGACAAAGAAGAAAACAATATCGGAAAATCTCAGGAGGATCTTCAGCCAACACAACATACGTGCCAACACAACATATGTGCACATACACTAAGGCAGAAGCTTGTCCATCCCAAGGATAAAACACCCAGAAGCAAACTGAGCAATGTGGTATATATAATAGTACAATCCATGTGCAAATCTGTACAAACCCATCAGGACAAGAGTCAGCAGTCCATCTGCATTTAAAAGACAAAGGCCGCTCTTTCTAAGACAGCAAAGTCCATATTTTGGACAGAGAGGACTGCTCGTTTGAAAGAGGGGTCAAAAAGGCCATCTATGTCAAAATTGATCTGCCCTCTCTCAACAGAGGAGGAGGGATACGACATCATCTATCTTCAGTCTATAACACAGTCCTTTCAGCAGTTCCAAGAAGGCTCCGCAACTATTTGCCCTACTCAGGTGACCCTGATGACACAGATAAAGCTCCAGGTGGCCTTAATGACTCTTTAAAAGAATGCAAATGGCCAGCTATCTGCAAGCAGTATAAATTCTTCCATTCCCCACCATTCAGTCAGAGCTGAAGAAGCTTCTTGGATGAGAAGCGAAATGTCTTCAAAGAAAAACAAGAAAGTTCAGTTGCCTAGTCAAAAAGCACCTTTGGGATAACTATGACCAGGATGACTGAGAATCTCCATAGACATAGTATTGCCATCCAAGTCACTGAATAAGTAACTTAGCTATTTAATCTATTGGTACATTCAGCAAATGCCAAACAGGAGATTCTCTATTTCTAAAAGGCGAATGTCATGTTATGTAAAGCAATAATAGGCAATCTATTGCCCTACATATGTTTTGAATTTCAATTCCCATCAGCCGCAGCCCAGCCAGCAGTTCCAAGGGATTGTAGAAGTTCAAAGCCTCAAAGTATGAAGAACACCACATTGTTAATACAAAGTTACCTTCATTTCGATTGGCCATAAGGATCCTGGGCATCAACTTTTCTTGGCAATAGGCACGAAATGAGTCCCGCATCATTATTTCCTCCTGAGTCAGGAGCCTTTCTAATTGTAGGGCATCACGCCAGTCAAACTGGGCTTTCAGAACTGGAAGAAGAAAGCTAGAACTAACCTGAAGAATAAAAGGACTGATAAAGAAATTCCCTCACCAGTACAAGGTACCATATAAGGACTGCTGAAGTAATGGGAGTACAAAGTCCAACAATTGTCCCTACAGACAGTAACATGAATGCCATCAAAAAGTTGTGTAATTGGCACGTGCAAACCTGTGTAAATCTCTGTCTGCAAATCCATGCGTTTCTAGTCCAAGTCCACACCTTAACTATTATGCCATATGGCTCTGAAATATACAGGTCATAGTTATATTCTATAACTACAATTGTTATTTATACACTGAGGTTGACAGCTTGGTGGGCCTTATTTCTGGGAGCATACATATACAAAATTATCAATTATGATAGTGGCAGTAATGGTTTGTATCTTCTAGAATAGAATATCCAGGACCAATTTTTGAAGGAATAAAATATTTTAGTTATCTAATCAAAATCTAATCTATATCTATTAGATGCATAGATCCTTGGTCACTTACATCCCTCCTCAGACCCACCAAATTAATGAAAAGGAATTAACAGAATGTGTATCTTATACAACAGAGCAAATAGATTTCCAATTTTTATCAATTTAAGGCTCTATGAACTAGGAGGAATGCAGTTTCAAGAGTGATTGGAAATTATGAGCTCAGATATGCAGCTCTAAATCACAACTGGCAAGAAAGAAGAATCTGTTTACCTTTTGATCCGTTCACCAAAGGCTTCCCTTCTTTTTCTGTAACACAAGTGACAAAATAAGCCCATTTCTCAATCCAACTGTCTCTTTTGTGTTCCTTCTCCATAAAGTCCAAGAATCCTAAATAGGTTTATCTATCTCTTAGCTGTGGCCCTACTATCTCTACCCTCACCCGATAGCAAAAATCAGTCACTGACCTTTTGGCACAGGTGCACTTGCGCTCTGTGCTCGAGTATGACAGAAGTTTGTGGCGCTGCTTCTGCATTGCAGCAATAGCCTGCTAGGTAACCTTAGCGCCATGGAGGATAAATCCTGGAAAAGGTCAAATGGAGAAAATTGTAAGTTTTTAAGTCGTGAAAATCCCCGGTGTGTTCAACTAAGTGCAATTGTTCTCCTTCTCCCAAAAAATGCTGGAACAGAAGAATGATGATACCCATAACTCAGTTCAGTCTTATTTATAACACAGAAGCAAGAATTAAACTAAAGTACCACATACTAAATAAACAAGGAACAGTTCCTAGGATTAAAGAAAAAGCCAAATAAAGTCAGGGGGAAAAATGGGAAAAGGTATTCAAGCGGGACACACCATAGACCGGGTGTAAATTAGGAAAACAGAAGATATGCGAGGCCCGCTTCCAGGAATCCTATCCAACTTTGCGAGAAGGGCCTAGCGTTCTGCAGAGCAGAAAAACACAACTCGTGCGTTTTCTTCTGGGGGAGGCGGTTATTATAGGCGCCTCTTCTCCATTAGGGGGAAAAGAGAAGGGGCCCGTCGGGGATTTCCCCGCTCCTACAAACAAGTGCTGGGAGCGCTACTGATTTCAGGGTCAGCACTTCAACCCGTACTTTAAAAGAATACTGACCGAGATCGGGGCTGATCGAGGCTTTGCTTCTTCACGGTTCGCTCCCAGCTTTTTCGCGGAAGATTGACAGGCCGGCAGGTGAAGTGACGTCTCCTCCCGGGTTCACCACGGCCCCTCCTTAGGCCAATGGACTTCGCCTGCCCTTCCTTCCTTCCTAGCCGCGCGAGGCGACGGGCTCCTCGCCCATTGGCCAGGCAGAGGAGGCGCGTGGCCACGACGCACGCGGGGGGCGGGAGGGTTCGGCGGCTGGGAAAAGGAGGGGAGGGAAGAATCCCGAAACAGCTCAGGCGGCGAGCGCTGGGTTTCTGCTGATGTGCACGTTTGATACATTTGTCTCTCCGTTTCTTGACAGCTTTTTTTCCACTCAGTCTGTATTGCTGTTTATTATTTTGCTTGTTTGCCTTATTTAACACACACGTAAAACTTTTCAAAAGTTTCAAAAATTGTACCTTTTCTCGCTGGGCATCAATCCTGGTAGAGCTATGCAGCGTAAAGGAGTGTTTCTTTGCATAGTGTGGAGGTCTTGGTTCACAGACACATGGGGTTGGGTGGATGCCTTCGAGTCATTATTGACTTTGGCGACTGCCTGGACTCGTCCCTGCAGTTTTCTTGGCAAAACCGTGGAAGTTGTTTGCCCTTCCCTGCTTTCTAGGGCTTAGAGAAAATAAGTAGCCCAAAGTCACGCTGGCTTTATGCCTCAAGCAGAACTACAGCTCTGGGTCTCTCGGATTTTAGCCTGGTGCCTTAACAATTGCACCAAACTGGCTCTCTCGAACACTTTATCCTTTAATAAAGGTGGGATGGTAGCCTGAGCTTTCACATTAACCTGAGCCCTTTCTCATTTTTAAGGGCTGGTTCATTCTTTATGGGCAAATGCCTTTGAGCATGCTTCATTGCTGGCAAAGTGCCTCTGAAAGTGCCAGAAACCGTTGTTTGTCTTCATTATAAAGTTTGCATTTCACAACATCTCCAGCTTAATCCGTGTCTAGTTTTGCTGGCTGCAGCTGGGTTGGCTCCGCCCTTCTTTCTACCTCCCCATGGGAAGCCGCCAGGAGGTGGTCGATCGTCTTCCTCAATCTCCTCCCCACTTCCAAGTTAGGAAAAATGGTTGCTTATCGGTATTGTGTGTGGTCAGCCTCTAAAAATTAGGTGCTCTGCTTGTACTGTGTGTGCACAAAAGACCTGGTAAAATGGATTCTTTAAGTATAGACACCCTTCTACTATTATACGTATTCCATGTTTATGGTTACTTTTAGTCTATGCATACAGGGCAAGATGAGCAAAAAAATGGCTCTTGAATAAAACAGATGCCTTTTTGCAATTCAAACAACTCAATAGAGATAAATGCTTAGAACCTTCCAGTAAGTTTTCCAGGGTGGATGTTGTTTGGCTTTTCCCTTTTTATATAAGTAGTGTACATATTTCTCTAGATTTCTTTTTTTATACCTAAACCAGGAATACTGTAAAAAAGTTAGGGACAATTAAAGCTCCCTGCCTAATCTCTTTTATTTACTTTGCTAAGTAATAAGGGGGAACAGAGCATTCCCCCTTTTAAAACTCATATACAGGAAAAGATTGGTTGGTTCAAACTCCAGAGTTAGAGTACAAAGCCACTTTTTAAAATATTTAATTTTACATTTAATGTTAATAGTTAAAAACTGATGCATGTTGAAGTGGAAAATATTCATACATAAGGGAAGTGATCTATTTAGATCCTAGTTTACAGCAACACTATTTGTTAAATTTTGAGGATTTCATTAACCTCATCCAGCCATGACTTTCTCAAGGTTCCCATCATTTCTCTATTTATTTACTCTTGATACATTTGTTTGCAGTTTATCTTTATTTAGCCTGAGTACAGTTCCATCAAGAAATAAAGAATGAGTTTCTCTGTACCAAACCGTGTGTCTTCATTCCTGCTCACCAGAACCCACGACATAACAGGTAGCATAACAATAACTCATGACAATAAGAGCAACAAAATGTAATTATTTCTCCACACTTATCATGTCTGCAGATTGGTTGCTCTTCATGGTGACCTAGTCCCTCTTGGAAAGAACGGGAGCAGGCAAATGCTTGTGGGGGCCAGTATGAAGAATACTCTCACACATCTATTGATTAAAATCACTGCAATCTCCTCTGAACTGGACCCTTTTAGTGGAATTGATCGAAGCCTGGTAATCTGCAATGTGTTTGAGGCTCTTGGTCTTGAGGAAATAGATAGTTTAAGTTTAAGTTTTATTTAATTTGTATACCGCCCTTCTCCTTGGTAGGGACTCAGGGCGGTTCACAGGGCATATATAAAAAAGACAATACAAAAATTAAAAAAGATTAAACCCATGCCCGATTAAAACAGTAATACAAATCTAAAACAACAAATTAAAACCCATAATCCCCCGTCAGGCCAGACCAGCCATTTCAAATAGGTGGGTCTTCAGGCCACGACGGAAAGTTCGGAGGTCTGATGCCGTCCGGAGCTCTACCGGCAGTTGGTTCCATAATGCCGGAGCGCCCACAGAGAAGGCCCTCCCCCTGGGGGCCACCAGTCGGCATTCCCTGACCGGAGGCACCCTGAGGAGGCCCTCTCTGTGGGAACGCACAGGGCGGAGGGGAGTTGATGCCGGCAGCAGGTGGTCCCTGAGGTATCCCGGACCCATGCCATGTAGGGACTTAAAGATCGTAACCAGAACCTTGAACCTCACCCGAAAGACAACTGGTAACCAATGCAGCTCGCGGAGCAAAGGTGTAACATGGGAGTACCGGGAAACTCCCAAGACAACTCTCGCGGCCGCATTCTGTACCAGTTGGAGCCTCCGAGTGGTCTTCAAGGGAAGCCCCATGTAGAGAGCATTACAGTAGTCAAGGCGAGAGGTCACGAGCGCATGAGTGACCGTACACAGGGCATCCCGGTTCAGATAGGGCCGCAACTGGCACACCAGGCGAACCTGGGCGAAAGCCCCCCTAGTCACGGCCACTATATGATCTTCCAAGGTAAGCCGTGAATCTAGGAGGACTCCCAAGTTGCGAGCCCTATCCACGGGGGGTAAAAGCTCACCCCCCATAGAAAGAGATGGAACATTTTGAATGTCCCGGGATGCCGGAATGTACAGCCACTCAGTCTTGTCAGGGTTGAGTTGAAGTCTGTTCCTCCCCATCCAGACCCGAACCGCCTCCAGGCAACGGGACATCACAGCGAGGGCATCACTGGGGTGGTTTGGGGTCGAAAAGAAAAGTTGGGTATCATCAGCATATTGATGATACCCAACTCCAAAACCACGAATGATCTCACCCAGCGGTTTCATGTAGATGTTGAACAGGAGAGGCGAGAGAACCGACCCCTGAGGAACTCCACAAACGAGAGACCTAGGGGCCGATCTCTGCCCCCCTGCCAACACCGACTGCGAGCGTCCCAGGAGATAGGAGGAGAACCACTGAAGAACCGTGCCTCCCACTCCCAATCCCCTGAGACGCCGCAGCAGGATACCATGGTCGATGGTATCGAAAGCCGCCGAGAGGTCTAATAGGACTAGGACAGAGGAATATCCCCTATCCCGAGCCCTCCAGAGATCATTCACCAGAGCGACCAATGCCGTCTCCGTGCTGTACCCGGGCCTGAAACCCGATTGGTAGGGGTCCAGATAATCCGCTTCATCCAGGACCAGGGGGAGCTGATGCGCCACCACACTCTCGACAACCTTCGCAAGAAAGCGAAGGTTGGAGACTGGACGAAAGTTGTTCAAAACAGCTGGGTCCAAGGCAGGCTTCTTGAGGAGAGGTCTCACCACCGCCTCCTTCAAGACGGTGGGGAAATAACCCTCACTCAAAGAAGCAGATATAACCGCCTGGAGCCAGCCTCGTGTCCTCTCCCTAGCTGCATAAACCAGCCAGGAAGGGCACGGGTCCAACAAACATGTGGAGGAGCTCAGCCTCCCCATAATCCTGTCCACTTCATCAGGGGTCACAGAATCAAACTCTTCCCAGGTAACATTGACAAGACCGCCCGTGTCCTGATCGCCTGACTCTGCCCAGCTGGAGTCCAAACCGGTCCGAATCCGAGCGATTTTATCCGACAGATGTTGGCTAAATTCCTCGGCACGACCCTGCAAGGGATCCTCCCTCACCTCCTGATTAAGAAGTGAGCGAGTCACCCTAAACAAGGCGGCCGGGCGATTATCTGCGGACGCGATGAGGGTGGAGAAGTAATTGCACCTCGCCACCCTCATCGCTGCGAGATAAGACCTAATGTAGGTTCTTAACCGCAACCGGTCGGGTTCGGATCGGCTAGACCTCCAGCAGCTCTCTAGGCCCCGTTTCCGACGCTTCATCTCCCGGAGCTCCGCGGAAAACCATGGAGCTCGCTGGGATCTGCGCCGGGTCAGGGGCCGCAAGGGTACAACCCGGTCAAGTGCCTCAGTGGCTGCCCTTTCCCAGGCTTCCACTAAGGCATCCGCCGAGCTGTGAGCAGTGGAGGCAGGTGGGGACCCCAGCGCCGCTTGGAATCTATCAGGATCCATTAAGCGTCTGGGGCGGTACCATCTAATTGGCTCCGTGCCCCCACGGCGGGGGGTGGCAAAACGGAAGACCAGCCGCAGGAGATGATGATCGGTCCATGACTGGGGCATAATAAATGGAGAGCCCCCACCTAGATCATCCAACCACCGTCTAGATAAAAAAATCAGGTCAAGGGTGTGGCCTCCCTCATGAGTTGGCTCTGAAATTACTTGCGTCAGGTCCATGGCCGCCATGGAAGCCATGAACTCCCGAGCTAGCTCCGATGAACCTCCCAGGGATGGTAGATTGAAGTCTCCCAAAACTATAAGTTTGGGAAACTCAACCACCAAGCCCGAGAGGATATCGAGCAGCTCGGGCAAGGCTGCCGCTGTGTGACTGGGCGAAATGTACACCAGCAGCAAGCCCAGCTGCGCCCCAGAACCAAATCTCATAAAGAGAGACTCACACCCGACTATCTGAGAAACGGTGGCCTCCCGTGGACATAAGGTCTCCCTAATGGTAACCGCCACTCCCCCACCCCTACCATGAGCTCGTGGCCGGTGTAGCACCCGGAAGCCTGGTGGGCAGAGGTCAACCAAAGGGACCCCACCCTCTGGGCCCAACCAAGTCTCCGTGATGCAAGCCAGGTCCGCATGCTCACCCTCAACTAAATCCCTAACGAGGGGAGCTTTATTAACCACGGACCTGGCATTCAGGTACACCAGCCGGAGCTCAGGAGGCTGCACATCCTCGCTCCCGGGATCTCGGGGAAGAAGCAGAGGGTCGGAGCGACAACGTCACCCCGTTCTCCCCCCGTGCTATCAGACCCAAGGCTGGTCTGAACCATGGTAGATCGGCCACCCCCCATAGCCAAACAACCGGTATCTCCCACCCCACTCCCTAGCCCTATAAAAAATTTGGATAAAAAAATAATCAGAGGCTTTCTAGATTTACATGAACAGCCCCTGCCCCTGCCCAGCCATCTCTCAGAGACCAAAAACTCGGGCCCGTCATCAAGGTTATCAACGTTTAAGGAGGCAGGTCGCACCCAGGAGAGGGGGGCACCCCTGAGGGCGTACAAACGCGTGCTCGTATATTGCCGCATAAGTATAAAAAAGTCCAAACAGTCCAGGATAGGCATCCCTGAGTTGTCCATGGGAGGATTGAACATGACAGAAGTCTGGATCCCCACCCAACTTCACTGCCACTCAGTTGGGTGGCCCCCAAGAAAGGCCGCAGCCCGTTCTCTCACAACGGGTAGAGACTCCGTTCCTGGGGCTGGACCAGGTATCCTCTGGGTAGGCAAACCCCATAGAGCTCCCACCTCTATGAGGTTGCAAATGGAGAAGTCCAGCCACTCTCCCACCGTGGCTGATACCCAGGTATGTCGAAAGTCCAAAGGGAGAGGGGAGAGGATAGGCAGGCAGATGGTAAAAAGTGTGTCCAAGGCAAGGAGGGTAGGCAGGCCAGAATAAAAATAGTCTAAATCACCGGCGTCACTGCAAGAGCAGTCCAAAGATGATACACAATGCAGGAGCCCCATGTCGTCCTTGCTCCGGTAAGATAACTCCCGGTCGTCCTCTTCGCCACCCAAGCGGCCCGAAGACGCCGTCGCCATAAGAGGCGGCCTGAAGCAAGGGTATAGGTCAACCATCGTCGCCAAGGTAAGTAATAATAGTCGCCGCCCTCTCCACCGCCAAAACGGCCCGAGGGCGACACCACCACCAAAGCGGGCCAAGGCGGCTTGGGGCCACATGGAAGTCCCGCCGCCGGCAAAAAGATCAAAAGCCCAAAGGCACCAGAGTCAGCAGCCGGCCCCCGCAGACGGGGCAACAGTCTCAGGAACGCCGGTACAGACAAAAATGGCCCTAAAGCCAGCTGGTGAATTCCCGAGCGTCCGGAGCATATCGTCGTCACCGTCGCCGCCAAACCCGGGCCGCCGCCGCCATCGCCATCACCGCCGAGCGCGGCCCAAAAAATCGTCGCGCAGGCTGCTACCCGCGCCAAGGCCGACGCCCACGCCGCCGTCGCCATCATCACCGCCGCCGACCGGACAGCCCAACGGGCCTCACGGGCACACTCCTCACCGACGGGCGTCCTCCTCATCAGCCCGAGCCGGCCCGAGAACAGCCAAAGTGGCCCGGACGGCCCGAAAGCAGCAGGGAGCGCCACGCCAGCTATGAGCAGCCCGAACGCTCCGGAGAGAGTGAGAAACGGCGGGAGGAAGCAGCCGGTAGGTAGCAGGGCCAGCAGCCAGCAGCCGGTCGCTCAAACAGCAGCAGATAGGATCCTTGGGGCTGTTATTTCATGACTTGTGTAGATTTCATGACAGCAGCAGATAGGATCCTTGGGGCTGTTATTTCATGACTTGTGTAGATCTATGTCCCTTTTGGCTGGTTAGGACATTCTGGGAGACAATATGTAGTTGGGTCTAAGCAGCGGTGAATTCAGAGGTGGTTCCACCTGCATGTACATAGGTGGTAGTTTGCCTGTATTTAAGGGAGCTCCTCAAGAAATCACCTTTGGACCTGCAATATTAGACAATTTTTGTCCTGCTTCCAACTTCCCCTTCTTAGATAGGGTTGTTGAGAAACTGGTTGGGCTGCAGATTCTGAAGGCCATGAGGGAAAGAATATATTTGGACCACATTCAGTCAGAGCTCAGACCTGATTATAGTGCTAGAATATAATTGGTCACACTTGTTGATGACTTCTGAAGAGACCTGGTGATAGGGGATACATGTTTCCTGGCCTTCCTTTATCTCTCAATAGCTTTTGGTTACTTTTGGTTGATGGTATCCTTCTGGACCGGTTCAAGAGGTTGGGAGTTGAAGGCACAGTATTGTGATCCTTCTCCTTCTCAAGGGCCGGATCCAATCAGTGTTGGAAAAGGGGAGGACAGGTCCACTCCATACATGTTTGATTCCCCAAACCCTTCTATTCTCCACTAGAACATCTACATGAAGCCACCAGATGACTTCTTCCAGTGGATATTTGGGTGCAATTCAAGGTACTACTTATTGTCTGTAAAGTCTGTCATGGCATAGGGTTGGGTTAGGGATCCTATATAAATTACACAACAAAATAGCAGCTTCTTTTACCATACATAATTAACCATATGGAATTTATAATCTCAAATACTGATAATGGCCCTAGCTGAGATTGTTTAGAAGGGGATTTTATCAGTAATGCTGAGGTTATAAAATCGTATTTTCTCTTAAGTCCTTCAAGTGAAATATGATAAGCAAAGGAAAAACAGGGTATTCTGCAGATATTTTTAGAGATAGGCATGGTTCCTGCTATACATAAAATATTTTTTACAGATCAGTCATATGAACACAAATTTCTTTTTAGATTTTTAATTAGAAAATTTGTTGTAGAATATACAAACTATATAAAATATACAAAACAAAGATAGGAAATAGGAAGGAACGAAGTTGAAGAAAAGAAAAAAATGTACAATTGTACGTTCTGCCCTTTTTTTGTTACTGGTTAGAAAAATTGGCCAGCGTTGACATTTCAGTTAATTTTGTGATTCAGTATTCTACTGTAGGCATTTCATTGCTTTTCCAACTTTCTGCATACAATAATTTTGACAAGTTACTGTATATAATATAAATTACCTATAGTTTTTTTCTAATTCCTTCTCCATAAAACTCAGAAATAACCATTTATTTCCAGAATTAATATCTGTAATATTGTATACCCTTGACTGTAGATCGGTACACTCGTCCTATCTGGGATGGTCGTCCTCTTCCACCGAGCGCGCAGCTTCGGGAAGGACACACATGGAGCAGTGAGGAAGGAAGGGGAGACCTGCGTAGCCAGCCAGATCAGCTGAATCAACCATGGCGATCAATGGGGTGACAGATGTCGCAGCCAGATCACCCTCACATCCATAATATCTGTAATATCTTTTGCATCACTATATGAATTGGTATCCATGTTTTTTGCTTTTTCACAAATCTACCATGCATGATTAAAAAGTCTCATCCTCCTCTACACACTTCTAACTCTGATTTTATATTGCTTTATACATTTTAGATAGCTGGTTTCATATAACATCAATACATAATTTACTATAAGTAAACTCTTAAACCATAACACAATGTAAGTTTAACACCAGTTCCCCACATTTTTCGCCTGCATCCATGTTTATATTGTAGCCCATTTCACCAATTTTCAACCCATTCTTCCCATTTCAAATCTTAGTCAAAATTTGTACATTTTAGCTAAGATCATAATTTGTACATCATTCTATTTCAAATTTATTTTTTCTTTAACTTTTTTTTATCCATTTTAAGCCTCTGATTATTAGAAAATCATTGAAAAGAGTGTCCATCTGTTGCTAATTGTTCCTTTATCATCATTTTAATTTCTTTATTGGATGTTAATAAATCCTCAAATGTTAACCATTGTTAACATTTCAGAATAGCAGAATAACAGAGCTGGAAGGGACCTTGGAGGTCTTCTGGTCCAACTACCTGCTGAAGCAGAGAATTTATATGATTGGACAAATTGCTGTCCAATGTCTTCTTTAAAAAATCTGGTGTTGGTGCACCCACAACTTCTGAAAAAAACTGTTCCGCTGATTAATTTTTCTCACTGTCAGGAAATTTCCGTCTTTGGTAAGTTTCTATAAGTTATTTCTTGTCTTGCTTTCAGGTGCTTTGGAGCAGAGGTCCCCAACCTTTTGGGCACCAGGGACCAGTTATGTGGAGAGAGGTTTGTCCACGGACCGGAGGGGGCATGGTTTTGTATGCTGCCTGCATCCTGCAGATGGGGCTTTGCTTGTTTGTGTGGACCAGTTGCTGGCATGCCGCAGCCCGGTACTAGCCCACGGACTGGGAATTGGGGACCCCTGCTTTGGAGAATAGGTTTCCTCCCTCTTCTTTATGACAGCCCCTCAACTATTGGAAGACTGCTATCATGTCACCCCTAGTCCTTCTTTTTGTTAGATTAGACATACCCAGTTCCTGCAACCGTTGTTCCTGTGTTTTAGCCTCTAACCCTCTAATCATCTTCGTTGTTCTTCTCTGTACTCTTTCTAGAGTCTCAATATCTTTTTTGTACTATGGTAACTAAAATTGGATGCACTATTCCAAATCTGGCCTTACTAAAGAGCATAAGTGTTATGTATGCAGGCATCTGCATAGCAACAGCCCTCAGGGGGCGTTGGCCTGGACAGTTTCGGCGGGAAACCTAGGGCCAACCCCATTGGCTGTTAGCTTACCTGGCCAGGTATATAAGGAGGCCAGGTAGCCCTCATTCCTCAGTTCACTTCCCCTTCCAATAAAGAGCTGAACTCACACACCGGCTGGCGTCTCTCTTGCGTCGGACCCACTACACAATAGTGGCGACGAAGGTGGGATTGCTGCCGACCAAGAGCTGAAGTCACTGGGGAAACGCTCCGCGAGCTGAAGGGAAAGGCATTTTTCCTTCTTCCCCCCACGACCGCCAGCTGAACCGGCAACGCCAAGCGCCACATCCACGACCAACTGCCGCCATGGCTAGAGCCGGACAACCCCGCGAATTCGAGACCCGCCGCCCCGAAACCTGGACCCGTTACCTGGCTCACGTTGAACTGTACATGCGGTTCAATCAGATATCCGAGGACGGTGCAAAGGCGGCCGCCCTGCTCTGCCTTGGGGGACCAGCGCTGCTGGAAGTCGCCGCGAACCTGTTCCCCCAGGAGGCCATCAACAACGTCGCGTACCGAGACCTCGTGGCCAGGCTCAACGCACACTTCAAGCCCCGGCGCTCCAAGGTGGCCGCACGGTCACAATTCGAGAAAAGGGACCAGCGCCCCGACGAGACCGGTGCCGACTTCCTCGCCGCCCTGCGGGAAGCTGCCGTCGCTTGCAGGTTCACAAATTTGGAGGAGCGACTACGGGACCGGCTGATTTGCGGCCTACGCGACAGGCGGTTGCAGGAGCGCCTGTTCGAAAGAGAGGAGGTCTCTCTCCAGGAAGCCGAGGACGCCATCCTAGCCCACGAAGCGGCCTGCGGGGCCGTCCAAGCCTGCCAGGAAACCCGGCCCGGCAACCAGGCAACCAGCGTCCACCGGCAAGGGGCCACAGAGGAGGACGACCTGAGCATCGACCTCCTCCAGCGGAAGTCGACCCCCGACCAGCGAGCCAGACGCCCAGACAGGACCAGGCCTCCCAGCAACACCGCCGTTCCCCAGAGGTGCGCAAGGTGTGGTGGGAACCACGTGCGCAGCCTCTGCAAGTTCCGGTCCGCCATGTGCCGGGCCTGCAAGAAAACAGGCCACATAGCCGCCGTCTGCCGTAGCCGCCGCCCCCGAGAGGAGATCCACGAGCTGCAGCCGGAGGAACCGCCATTCGAAGGTAGTGGGGCCCCCACCAAAACAAAAATTGGCTATGTCGAGAGTCGGCTGGCCATTAACCATACGGGTAGCCGCCGGCTGCTCAAACCCAAAATTAGATTAACAATCCGTTTGCAAGGTGTCCCTTGCAGCATGGAGCTTGACTCCGGATCAGCGGTCTCGATTATTTCGGACGAGACCCTTAACCACATAATTAGCCGGAGCAAGCAACGGATCAAATTACGGCCTACTAAATTAACCCTGACCGATTTTCAGAATTCGCCGGTCAAGGTGAAGGGGGAGGCCACCATTTCAGTGGGCTTTAAGGGTCGCGAAGGGCACCTGGATGTTGTAGTGGTAGAGGGCCGCAGAGCCAGCCTGGTCGGGCTGGACTGGTTTGAGGCCCTGGGAATCTCAGTATCCGGGATCCATCGGATCCAGGGGGACTCCGTTGAGGCCGTTTGCCGGGAGTTCGCCGACGTCTTCGATGGGTCATTAGGCAAGTACACCGGGCCCCCCATATCGTTCAAGCTTAACTCGAACGTCTCCCCCGTTAGGGTCCGGCCGCGGCGAGTCCCGTTTGCGCTCAAACACAAAATCGAGCGCGAACTAGACAAGTTGGTGGCCCAGGGAATCTTAGAGCCTGTAGATGGAGGGGAGTGGGAAACCCCCATTGTGACCCCCCTCAAGCCCAACGGGGAAATAAGGATCTGCGCCGACTATAAGTGCTCGGTGAACCGCGCCCTAAACCCGCACGCTTACCCGGTTCCCACGGTCAGCCACGTTCTCGCTTCCCTCCAAGGCGGCGCCATTTTTGCAAGGCTCGATCTTGCACAGGCGTACCAGCAACTCACAGTCACTAGGGAAACAGCTGACATCCAAACCATAGTAACCCATAGGGGGGCGTTCCGGGTGAACAGGCTGCAGTTTGGAGTCAGCGTTGCTCCCGGCATTTTCCAGGAGGTTATGGAAAAGACACTCAAGGGCATTCCAGGAGTCTGCCCCTATTTTGATGACATCCTGATCGCAGGAGCATCAGCAGAGGAACTGGCAGGGAGGCTTAGGGAAGTGCTGGCAAGGCTGCGCACAGCTGGCCTCAAACTCAAAAAGGAAAAATGCAGCATAGGCGTTCCTTCCACAGAATTTTTGGGGTTCAGAGTAGACGCCAGGGGAATCCACCCCACAGAATCCAAGGTGAGGGCCATCAAACTAGCACCCACACCCAAGAACAAAGCAGAGCTTCAGGCATTCCTGGGTCTGCTGAATTTCTACCATACATTCCTCCCACACAAGGCAGCCATCGCTGAACCGCTCCACAGGCTGCTAGACAAACAGGCAACATGGGCCTGGACGGCCACCCATGATCAGAGCTTCAAGGCCCTGAAGGCATTGCTGTCGGACAAGTCCACAGTAACCCATTTCATCGAGTCCAAGCCCATTTGTATCGCCTGCGATGCATCCCCTTATGGTGTGGGCGCTGTCCTAAGCCACCTTGAGCCCAACGGGGCACAAGTCCCCATAGCATGCTATTCTAGGACACTGTCTGGAGCAGAAAGAAACTACGCCCAAATAGACAAAGAAGCCCTGGCAATCGTGGCAGGAATCAAGAAATTCCACGATTACTTATATGGCAGCGAGTTCACTGTCTTCACGGACCACAAACCACTCCTGGGCCTGTTCACCACAGACAGGCAAACCCCCCAGATTCTGTCCCCCAGGATGCTCCGGTGGTCCATCTTCCTTGCAGCATACAATTGCAAGCTGGTACACAAGCCAGGGAAGGAGATGGGCCACGCAGACTGTCTAAGTAGGCTCCCCCTAGACACACACGACCCAGACCCAGCACCAGCCACACAGATCCTAGCCCTGCAGGAACTACCCGAGTGCCCAGTTCTTGCCAAGGACATTGCCAGCCACACAGCCACAGACAACATCATGGGCAGGGTGCACTCATGGGTTTGCACAGGGTGGCAGGACAAATCCCCGGGACCAGAGTTTCAGGCCTATTTCATTAGACGCGATGAAATCTCCACACACAAAGGGTGCCTCCTTTGGGGTAGCAGGGTCATCATTCCACCCGCACTACGCGCCAGGGTATTGGACTCCTTACACGAAGGGCACCCGGGGGTGGTCAGGATGAAGGCACTGGCTAGGAGCTACCTCTGGTGGCCCAGGTTGGACAAGGAGGTTGAGGATCGGGTCAAGGCCTGTTATACGTGCCAGAGATCCAGGCCAGAAGTGCCACATGCACCAGTACACCGGTGGGAGGCCACACACACGCCATGGTCCCGCATTCACATTGACTATGCGGGGCCATTCCAGGGTCAACTATTTTTAGTAGTGGTGGACAGTCACTCCAAGTGGTTAGAGGTAGTCCCTGTCCCCAACATGACCTCGGGGAGGACAATCCAGGTGCTCAGAGCTCTCTTTGCCACACACGGCCTCCCCGACGTAATTGTGTCTGATAATGGGCCTCAGTTTACTGCTGCTGATTTCCAGGCGTTCTTGAAGGCGAACTGGATTAGGCACGCCACCTCTGCGCCTTTCCATCCATCTACCAACGGGCAGGCCGAACGGATGGTAAGGACGACCAAAGACGCACTCCGGCACATCATCAGCGGGGACTGGCACCACAGACTGGCCAAATTTTTACTAGCCCAACACACAACACCATGCGTGGCTACCGGCAAGAGCCCAGCAGAACTGCGATGGGGACGGCGCCTCATCACCAAGCTGGACCGCCTACACCCAGACCGGGTAGCAGCCGAAACTGGTAGGGCAACATCACCATCATCACCATCATCACCATCACCACCAGCATCACTACCATCACCATTGCCATCATCATCCACACACAGGGTCCTCAACCTGGGGGACCTGGTCTGGGCAAGGAACTATGGGGCTGGACATCCTTGGGTTCCGGGGACAGTGGTCGGGAAAACAGGACCCCTTTCGTACATTGTAGGGGTGGAGGGGGACAGATGCATAAGGCGACACATCGATCAGCTCAGAGGAAGAGTCCCTGAGCACGTCACACACGCCCCTGAGCGCGTCACACACGTCCCTGAACTCAACGCACACGATCAACAGGAGGACCACACTCCAGGAGGGGTCAACCCAGCTGAGGATGTCACAGGGCAGGGACCAGAGGAGGAGGACTTCCTGATGCCGGCTCCTTGCAGCCCTGCACAAAGGCCTCAGGAACCCACGGTCCAAGCCCAGGGGCCAAGCACACCCAGACGATCCACCCGTCCACACAGGACACCAGCCTACCTGTCGGACTATGTGTGCAAGTGATCCTCACACAAGGACACCACTGTTTTTTTATATATATACTCATAGTTATAGTAGTTGCATGTTGTTGTTGTTATGTGGGTCTTCTCCAAGGGGGGAGGGGTGTTATGTATGCAGGCATCTGCATAGCAACAGCCCTCAGGGGGCGTTGGCCTGGACAGTTTCGGCGGGAAACCTAGGGCCAACCCCATTGGCTGTTAGCTTACCTGGCCAGGTATATAAGGAGGCCAGGTAGCCCTCATTCCTCAGTTCACTTCCCCTTCCAATAAAGAGCTGAACTCACACACCGGCTGGCGTCTCTCTTGCGTCGGACCCACTACACAATAATAAGCACATTTCATTCTTTATGTTTCTCTTGGGTAGAAAGTTTTTTATACAATGATCACTTTGGGCCAAATCTAGACTTATATTTGATCCATCGTGTTAATGACATATTTTTCAGGTAATGATTTTTAAAATCTAAATTTCTTACTCACAATCTGGCAAGTCAACTTATCCAAAGAGGAAAAGTATCAATGAATGAAGGGAAATATACGTGTTCCAGGATAATAATACACTCTGCTAGAGAGAAGTTCCCTGAGGACGGGCTCCAGGATGAGTCCAAAAGCTCGGAAGACTAAACCTCTGGTCCCAGTGACTGACCCAGATTGGATCCTGCAAAAGTATTAATGTTATACAATCACCTTGCATAAAATAAACACTTCTTCCCTTCATCTTTTCATCCCCAATTTGAGCTTTTAATATTATGGCAAACCACATTTTCACATTTTAGTATTATGGCAGACCACATTTATTTTATCCCTTCAAAATAAAGACACAGAATCCAACCCAAGTGTGCATGTTTGAAGTTAGGAACTTTTCTCCATCCTCATATAATTGCTGTGTTCACAGAGGTTGTCCTTGATTAACCATAGTTTACTCAGTTCCTGCATGTTTCTGCATTCATACTAAATCTTAAATGAATCACATTAGTTAGCTAGTCTATGCCAGCCCTGCCTTAAGACTTTTATTCCCGTCCATGACTGATTTTCCTTCTCAGTCTCATTAGTAAGGGCCAGTGCAATCCTCTTTTTAAGGTGTCTCTCCCCTCAGTGGCAAAACAGTGTTAGCCCTCAATATTGTGTAGTTTAGGTATGTGTAGTTTAACGAGCTATTCAAAATCTTAAAAGACGATGCAGTAAAAGTGCTACACTCAATTTGCCAGCAATTTTGGAAAACTCAACAGTGGGCACAGGATTGGAAAAGATCAGTTTACATTCCAATTCCAAAGAAAGGCAGTGCCAAAGAATGTTCAAACTATCGCACCATTGCACTCATTTCACATGCTAGTAAAGTTATGCTTAAAATTCTACAAGCTAGACTCCAGCAGTATGTGGATCGAGAACTACCAGAAGTACAAGCAGGATTTCGAAGAGGCAGAGGAACTAGAGATCAAATTGCTAACATACGCTGGATCATGGAGAAAGCTAGAGAGTTCCAGAAAAACATCTACTTCTGCTTCATTGACTATGCTAAAGCCTTTGATTGTGTGGATCATAACAAACTGTGGCAAGTCCTTAAAGAGATGGGCATACCAGACCATCTTATTTGTCTCTTGAGAAACCTATATGTGGGCCAAGAAGCAACAGTGAGAACTGGACACGGAACCACTGATTGGTTCAAAATTGGGAAAGGAGTCCGGCAAGGCTGTATACTGTTGCCTTGCCTATTTAACTTATATGCAGAGCACATCATGAGAAAGGCAGGGCTAGATGAATCAAAAGTTGGAATTAAGATTGCCGGAAGAAACATCAACAACCTAAGATATGCAGATGATACCACTCTAATGGCAGAAAGTGAAGAGGAACTAAAGAGCCTCTTGTTGCGGGTGAAGAAGTAGAGTGCAAAAGTTGGGTTGAAACTAAACATTAAGAAAACCAAGCTCATGGCATCTGGCCCTCTCAATTCCTGGCAAATAGATGGGGAAGAAATGGAGGTAGTTACAGATTTTATTTTCCTGGGCTCCAAGATCACTGCAGATGGGGACTGTAGCCAAGAAATTAAAAGACGCTTGCTCCTCGGGAGGAAAGCAATGGCAAATCTAGACAGCACACTAAAAAGCAGAGACATCACCCTGTCAACAAAAGTGCGTATAGTCAAGGCTATGGTCTTCCCAGTTGCAATGTATGGCAGTGAAAGTTGGACCATAAGAAAGGCTGAGCGCCAAAGAATTGAAGCCTTTGAACTATGGTGCTGGAGAAGACTCCTGTGAGTCCCTTGGACTGCAAGGCGATCAAACCGGTCAGTCCTAGAGGAGATCAACCCTGACTGCTCTTTAGAAGGCCAGATCCTGAAGCTAAAACTCAAATACTTTGGCCACCTAATGAGAAGGAAGGACTCACTGGAGAAGAGCCTAATGCTGGGAAAGATCGAGGGCAATAGAAGAAGGGGACGACAGAGAATGAGGTGGCTGGATGGAGTCACTGAAGCAGTAGGCATGAGCTTAAATGGACTCCAGAAGATGGTAGAGGAGAGGAAAGCCTAGAGGAACGTTGTCCATAAGGTCGCGATGGGTCGGACACGACTTCGCAGCTAACAACAATAACAACAGGTTTAACGAAGAGAAGAGTGAGAGGTGACATGATAGCAGTGTTCCAATATCTCAGGGGCTGCCACAAAGAAGAGGGAGTCAAGCTATTCTCCAAAGCACCTGAAAGCAGGACAAGAAGCAATGGATGGAAACTAGTCAAGGAGAGAAGCAACCTAGAACTAAGGAGAAACTTCCTGACAGTTAGAACAATTAACCAGTGGAACAACCTGCCTCCAGAGGTGGTGAATGCTCCAACACTGGAGGTTTTTAAGAAGAGACTGGACAGCCATTTGCCTGAAATGGTATAGGGTTTCCTGCCTGACTAGATGACCTCCAAGGTCCCTTCCAACTTCTTCTTCTTCTTCTTCTTCTTCTTCTTCTTCTTCTTCTTCTTCTTCTTCTTCTTCTTCTTCTTCTTCTTCTTCTTCTTCTTCTTCTTCTTCTTCTTCTTCTTGTTATTGTTATTGTTATTGTTATTATTGTTATTATTGTTATTATTATTATTATATCAGAACGGAGTCTGCTCCCAGACCCCCTGAGACCTCCTAATACAAAATCAAGGCAAGCTATCAATCTGTACTTATGCTTTTCCCCAGCTGAAACCTGCCCACTCTTTTGGATGTCCTGTCCTTACGGAGCAGAGTTGGAGCCCAAAATATCAGCTGGAGACTGGTGTGGCTGGGGGAAGCAAGGTGAAGGTAGAGTCCACAGTCTAACTCCTCCACACACTTCAGAGGACTTCTCCATTTGCTTCTGGCATCATTAGAGTCAGCCATGTCAGAAGAACTGAGGGCTTCCTTCCATGTGCATGCTTAGTCACGAAGCCATTATCTCTCAGTTTCCATTCCCCATATGCAAGCACGGATTACAATCATATATCCTGAGAATTGCTCTCCATGTACCGGTGAAAAGAAATCAACTCTTTTCTAAAGACTTTTAACATATGAAAAGTAGTAAAGCACACAGGTACAGTAAATGGCCATCTTGGCTGGGGGCCATAGGTTTGTAATCCAATAGTTAGTTTTGTTAACTCTCTTAAGTGCTGGGTTTTCTTCAAAACTTAATATGGCAACTTAGCCAGAAAAATGACTTAACTGGAGAGGTAGGAAGCACTTAGGGGGCTTCAAAGAGAAATAGTGGAAAACAACTCATTAGTCCGCTTCAGGGAAATCCTTCCCCCCACCCACCCCATACCTGTAGCCTTTTTCTGATAGTGTGCACAATATGAGCCATGGAGGTTCATTTCCTTTATAATCAATGGAGTATGTATTTTTATTTCTTATACAATACTGTATCACCTTCTATATTATGAATGTTGCTCCAAGGTTCCCTTTCAGTCATGACCTTAGCCTGAAGGTATTTTGAGCTAGAGGGTATAGAAAAATTCTTTCAAAGCTCAGTAAGCCAGACTACTTTAAATTTCCATATGTAAAACTGGTGATTCACTGCCTGTTAGATCTGCAGATAGTTTTCTTAGAAACATCCTAAAGCTCTAACTTTATTTACCAAGACCTTTCTGTAACTAGAGACTGTGGAGGTTAGTGAGGCATTCTAGAGATATATTTTAAAAATTGCATTATGTATTGCACAAAGTCTTAAAGGGCTTTCAGATGCAATCATATAATCTTTATTGGAATATAATCCAACTAAATTTAATACATACTACTTATGAGTAGGTACATATGACTGCAGGCCCTGATGGGTTTTAAATTGAAGTTTTTAGGTACTAAACACTCCCCCCCTTCAATAAAACATCTATGAAAAATATTTTTACTAATAACCTTGGATGTTGAAAGTGTTAAAAAATTGCAAATTATATGCCTTCCTTTAGTTCTTATATATGTAACATGCATAACAGTATAAGATGATATAATTTGATCTATTTTTTTTACTTCAACAACATTCCAGATTAGAACCACATTATTCCTTTCAAGGGGTAAAATAATATTTTATTGGTAATAATTCTATTTTCTAAATAAACTAAATTCATATAAATAACATGATATATATATTATAAATAACATGTATATATACACACACACATACACACACACACAGTATATGTATATGTATATATAAAAATAAATGAAAGCTGATTACTGACTGAACTGTGAATTCATCCTTATCTCTCTTTTTTAAAGAAAGTAACTAATGTGCTGCAAACAAGTTGATTATGTTTAATCCTAATCCAGCTGCAGCTTGTTCCTTCACTAGTCACACCCCCTTCTTTTGATTGGTTTAGGTAGCTTCATTTAGTCTTCTGTCTTGTTCAAACTGACAAACGAAGGAAAGAATTAAAAGAAGAAAAATATTGATGGTAACACCTAAAGTAAAAGGTTTGCTCTTGAATAAGGAAAGGAAGGGGTGATGTTTGGGTGGGTATGTTTTTATGAGACAGTAACAGCAAACTTTTACACCTAAGAAGAAGTGTGTAGCTAGAAGTAAGCAAAGATTTGAGAGGTGTGATACTACCTTATTTTTCTTTCTTTCAGGGGTATAGCTTTTTATAAGCCATGGCTTTTGTGGAGGCTGTGTTACCCCCAGCTGGTATCCTGGGAGGGTTTAACCATTTCCAGGATATACAATCTGAAAGTTTCCAGGTGAGAGGTTGTGGGGGATACTGGCCTCTGGTGGGAATTAAAAATGTCTGAAGGGAGGGAAGATGCCAATAAGTATGGGCTCCCAGTTAGACCAGGGCTGTTTCTTACAGTATCAAGGTTCCTTTCCAGAACAGATGTGGCAAAGTATTGTAAACTTTTGTATTTTAGGAGTTTCTCTAGCCAGATGGTGGAAACAGTGGGAGGCATTCTTGGTCTTACCCCATTATAAAGAAAGTAGTAGAACAGAAAGTTTTGAGCACCAAGTTTTCCTTCTCAAGGGAAGGCAGGATATAATGCTAATTAAGTAGATAAATAGAAGTTGGTGATTTTGGAGTGCTTGTGCTTGTTCAAGCTTCAGTCCGAAAATGTGTAGAATGTTTGCATGTTAGGAAAATATTTCATGATAATAAGTCTGTCTGGGAGAGAGAATGTCATGTAGTTTTAGGATGTTTTTCTCACCTTAAATTAAGAGATGTATGTGTGCAGACCTGGTAGATAAGACCCACACAACTAGTCAGAGCTAAAGTCTATTCAGTGGGGTAGAATCAGTGGATATAATGTTTCTCAGAAGGAACTTCCCTGAAGTCTTCTGGAGCTGGAGATTATCACAACTATTGATATAATCCTGTAACCAATGTGAAAGGGATAAAATGGCCCTTCTTTCATTGCCTGTATTTATTGTTTGTAAGACACATTTATTCATAATTAAATCATGATTTAAACTGAGTACAGTGCTGTGGTTTTAAGCCTCACATTGACTGAACCACAAGCTAATTGTAAGAGCTGAATTCACACTTCATGCTAGCTTGCAATGTATGCATAGCTTTATTAGTCTTACATTGATTATGTATCATAGCTTATTTTTAAAGTCAGTTTCTCCATGTTTTGATTGGAACAAACTGTATAGAAGAAGAGACGCTTATACTGTCTGCCTAAATTGTAAACAATTATCACCTGTCCTTTGACTCTTAATTGTGGTAGGATTAAGATTCTGCTGGTGGTAGGGAGGAAAAGGGATCGTTTCACTAGGAAAGCAGAAGTCACAAGAAAAAAACACCATAGCCATTGTGTAGTTTAAAATGGTCAAATTCCAAGCAGAAGCCATTGTATTATAGATATTATAATTGAAATGCTATATTGTAAATTGTATACATGTGGTTATGTTTTTGTACAGTAACTGTACTATTAATTTTAAAAGTAGTTTAGCCATAAAGAAAAAATGTTACATACTTACAAAATAATAGTTGAGTGATAAATATATATTTAGGTCCAGTAAAATGTGGCATGTGCTATGCAGAATTCATCTTCAGACAGATCTTATTTTAAAAAAAGAACAGGAAAACAAGGAATTCAAAAAATAAGATAGGAATCTGTCCCTCTGACCTGGAGAAACCTAAAACTCCAGGTCACAAATCTTTTGGATTTTTTGTTCCTATAGCCTCTTGCATTCTGCTCCTATAATTCTACTTGTTAATACTGGTAGCAGTATCCCTGATTCTATGAACAGTTTGATTTGCTTTTCTTACTGTAGAGGAACTGTAATAATCCCCAGAGGAAGGCAGATTGTCTTTTAGCTGCCATTGCTTCACACAGGAAACTAATATTAACACTATTAATATTAATAATACTATTTATTATTAGTGCTATTTTAAGTTTTAGGGTCCCAGTAAGTGTTTTCTTCTTATTTAAATGTTCTTTGCTTGATCTTTTTAGTCCCCTGTATTTTACCAATCATTAACCTTAATAAAAGTTATATACATGTTACTTTGGCATCATAATATTTAGTATGTAAAGAGTTTTTATTCACAAAATAGTTTTATAATGTCAGTTAGCTTTTAGTACTAAGTTTTCCTAGTCTTATCTGCATTTATAGCATAGTGTCCATGTTTATAATTTATCCTTTCTAACATCTCATAATTTCATAAAATGGTGGTCAGGGATCATAATAAATTTAAAGTGATACTTTATCATACATTTTGTAGTTGCAGGTCAGAGCCTGAATATAAGCAGTGGAGATACTGTATTTATGGTGTCAGATCCAATTTTGGGATGAAATAAATTGTTGCTTCTGTATTGATTACCCTGTTATAATAATATATATATCATAAACAGTTTTATTCTACTGTATTTACTCGATCCTTATAATGATATGATGCTCTTCAAAGAATAAATGCTGAGTATTCTACTCTTCTAATCTGCAATCCTTGAAAATCTAGAGTAGAATAACCATAGGATGCTAAGAACCAGCCTGAAAAAAGTCTCTTGAGTAGTGAATGTTTCTGTTGCCTGTTTCTAAGGCCTGGTAAGATAACTAACATTCAGCCTCTCCCAACTGCAAGGCAGAAACTTATGCAGCCTTGTGATAATGGGCTTCTTATCTCTACCTTAATGGCAGGCTCCAGCCTGTGCCTGCCCTGGTTTCTGAAGCTCATCCATCACAATATTTGTAATCTGCTTCTGTCTTTCAGTTAGTGAAAGGCACTTACTACAATGTATGAAGAGTCTGCTTGCTTCCCACCAGCTTCTACCTGCATTTCATACCTGGAATGCAATTTATTTCATGAGCTATTTACTTGCTTTCTAGTGGTGGAAGACAGAAGACTGCCCCGAAACTCCATCTCTGGAGTTCTTAGAGTCAAACCAACCTGAGGGGATCCAACATGTCAAGCAGGAGCATGAGGAAGCCTATTGGGACCTTGACTTTCTCCTAAAAAATTTTTCTACCTCAGGGCAAAATGCCAGTCTTTCTAGAGTTGACCAAGAGGACCAGACCTCAGTGTCTGTTGTCTGTCAGACAGTGTCAGTTGAGGAGGAAGTCAGCGAAAAGCTCCCAGGAAGCCTCAAGGTTGCAGAAGTTCCTGGTTCCTCAAGCTCGGAAGTCCAGTTCCTGCTAAAAGAGAACTCGATCCTACCCAGTTATTCTCAGGATATAATAGAGCCCAATAAGAGTCTAGTATTTTCCAACAGTCAGTTGCCACACTTTGCCCAGGGAGATCCTGTGGCTCTTGCTGCAGCAGGGCAACAGCCCAGGGAGCCCAGACAAAAATCTCTCGGGCAATATTATCATGTAACCTGTGAAGCCTATGTACAGCCAAGTCCTCACTTGCTAGGCAAACATGCTTCTTACAATCAGTTTCCACCAGCTGCAGTGGCTTCCCAGCTGCCACACTGCAGTCTGCTGAATGGTTACCATCCTTTCTCCCATAGCCCATATCAAGCCCGAGTTCAAATGTACGAGACAGATTCTGTTCTCCATGCTTTGCCACTCCTTGGTTTCAGGAAACCACCTTCACCTACTAGAGAAACCATAGCCAAGCCTAAGAAAGGACACAAACAATGGTCCCATAAGCGGCCTGCTAGTCACATCTGCAGTCATCCCAGTTGTGGGAAGACATACACCAAGAGCTCCCATCTTAAGGCTCATCTTCGCACACATACAGGTGAGAAAAAAAGATATAGAGGTTGTGTGTAGCTGTGTGTTGGCTTTTGGGGTATTTTATCCTCTGCTCTGGGATCTTAAAAATTGCTCACCTGTTGAGTACTTTCTGCTGTGTCTGCTGATGTTGTACTATGTGGTTGGCCACCTTGCCCTGTGTTGGGGTGGGAGGAAGTGTAAAATGTAAAGGTAAAGGTTCCCCTGCACATGTGTGCTAGTCGTTTCCAACTCTAGGGGCCAGTGCTCATCTCCGTTTCAAAGTCGAAGAGCCAGCGCTTGTCCAAGGACGTCTCCGTGGTCATGTGGCCGGCATGACTAGACGCCAAAGGCGCACAGAATGCTGTTACCTTCCCACCGTAGTGGTCCCTATTTTTCTACTTGCATGTTTTACGTGCTTTTGAACTGCTAGGTTGGCAGAAGCTGGGCCGAGTAACAGGCGCTCACACTGTTACGCGGCACTCAGGATTCGACCCACCAAACTGCCGAACATCTGATCGACAAGCTCAGCGTCCTAACCCACTGAGCCACCACATCCCTGGGAGGAAGTGGGAAATCCTGTAATTTGGGGCTGCTTATTTCCTCAAAATTTTGTATGAATGTTAACTGTATAACTTAAAATAATGACCCTCTTTGGGTCCAGTGATAGCATAAGGATATAGTGGTACTATCTGTTTTACAGGAGAGAAACCATATCACTGCACTTGGGAAGGATGTGGTTGGAAATTTGCCCGTTCAGATGAGCTGACTCGCCATTATCGTAAACACACAGGACAGCGTCCATTCAAGTGTCACCTCTGTCAACGTGCTTTCTCACGTTCAGATCATCTGTCACTACATTTGAAGAGACACGTGTGACAAATAAACATTTTGGATTGCAATAGATATTCTAACTTGCAAGGAAACCTCACAGTGGGATAGTGATTGTGGGGTGAAGGGGAGGTATCTCTGCATGTTTCCATTTCCTACAAAGAAGGCACACCTGCCCTTGTTCCTGGTAGTATTAGCCAAGAGAATGTAATGGAGACTAGTTACCTGGTTGGACTCCCAGACTGAAGGGTTTTAGCTGTGTTATTCTATCACTACTAAAAAAAACATGATACCCATATTTTGACACTTAAATTGGGCACTTCTGTGTCTTTTTCTTCTTTTCCAATTAAATAGCATTCAAGTTATTTCTAAGACCACAAAGCTATTGTCATCTAGGATATAGAAGAACCGTTTATATTTCATTGTCCTTGCAGTAAGAAGAGATCACTTTTCCCATAGCCTAAAACATTCCTGTAGGTATGATTTACTTTGGTTTAATGCCAGAGATTTGAGAAAGGGATCTAAGGCAGCAGTGAAGCCAAAGAAATTGATCTAGTGCATTCTTGGATATATTTTCTGAATACATGAAATTGGAATAAGGGTTAGGGTCTATAGCTATCGGTATTAAAATGAATGCATTGAAGTTTCCCTCAATGGCAGATCCTGGAAATGAGATTTATCTTGATCATCTATTAGGATCAAATATTGAAGGAGCTGATGGAGTAGTCCTTTCTCCTGGACTAAAAAATAAGGGTACAAAGGAGTATAGTTTTGTATCTGGCATATTTTTATTGGTGAAAAATGGACACATCTGCGTGTATCAAATTATTGTTTTTTATTATGCTTTTGTATCTTTTGAACTGAACAACCATGATGCAAAGGAGAACACAACTTTTTTAACAGTTGTGTGCTGAAAAGTGTAATTTTAAATGCAAATTAGACCTGCTGAAAGGTCTACATCTTGTGACTATTAAAAGACCACCATCCAATGTCAAATGGTTTGGTTCTGTTACTTTAATTGTAGGTTCACAATGCTAAGTCAAAATATGAATTGTATATTTCTGGCATAAAGTTATGCGACCCAGTAGGTATGGCTTCCATGGTCATGGCTTAGTATATTATGTATAGTTTCAATAAACCATGCATAATAAACAGTTGCCTATTGTGTTACATGAATCCAGCAATATATAGTTGCTCTTCCTGTTCAGCTGATACAGTATGGGAAGCAAGAGACATTTGGGAAATTGCTATGCAAAAGGTCTCAGTTGTTATCTGAATGCTTAGATGTAGCTCCAAGATAACTGACAATCATCTGTAAACCTGGAATTTTGAGAAGGAACAAAAATTACTGGCTGTTCTGAGCTGCCACAGGTCTACAGCAACAAGGTCTTATTCTTGGTATCAAAGAAAAGCAACCTTTTTTTTGAGGAAATAGGTTTTCCTATGATTTTGAAGAGGCTGCAGCTGAGCCAATACCTCAGAGTTTCCTCAACAACAGAATAATCACTGAAAGATTACTTTTGGACACCTCCAAATACTGGCTGGTCTTGCCTCTTTTGTGGTTAATGCTCAGTGGTTGTGAGCATTAATATTCTCGCTCCTGGAAGGACCAAGAAAGGACACCCCTGGTCAGTGAGACAGGAGAACAGACATTTTAGTGAGCAGTCTACCACTTCTTTTCTCTCTGGATTTGTTTTGCAATGGGAGAGTGCAGGCTACTATGAGGGGGCTCAACCAATCTGTATCTTCCCTCTTAAAGAGAGATCTGATGATGTTAACACATATGGGCCCTGGGTTTTGGGATGGGGTGGGGATAAATTCCTGGATTCCCTTGGCATGTCCTTGGGGCTCACTTCAATGTGAAATTGCTTATCCTACAGTTCAGGAAGAAATGCCACAAAGTTGTTGCTACAGTTCCCAGATGTCCCTCCAAGATAATAGGTGAAAAAGCCTAAGAGATTTTGCCTGCCTTAGAGTGCTGGGCTAAAAGGGGAAAGTTCACTGAGGCAATAAAAATTATTTAAAACTGTCTCACTTGTGGTCTGTTGGATATGAGACAGGCAATTTTCCAGGGAGCCAATGAAAAAGCTATTGCCAGAACAATCCCAGGTTCTGGGACAAGGGCATGTGAGGAACTACTAGCCCTATGTTTGAGATGCATTTGGAAGGTAGAATGGTAATGGCAGTTGGTTGCCAAGCAACATGTTTCTATATGATGGCAACTGGCTTAGAGAGCAACTCTTAGAAGGTCTATTTGATTGGCTTGGTGATTGCTAACTGATGTCCTGATGAATCTGTCCCTGAGTGGCAGGTATCAGGTAAAGGCCTCCGTTTCACACACGCACACAAAAACATGCAAATTGGCCATACAAAAATATGTCATATATCAAGCCAATTCTTCCAAATGTTATTTTTGTAACATTTTTATATATGCATTGGATCACATGCACAGCAATTTTGGGGTGTCATCTTATGTAGTGGTTCAATATTTCTAAATGCTTGAATAGCTTGATATTTTCTTTTTCAGGGTCTCCAATCCATGCTTCCAAATGTATTGATTTTCTTTAAGAAAGATTGCCCAACTAAGGAATTGTGGACATGAATATGGCGCTGAGTCAAAGCAACAAACTCAAACAAAGAAGTCCTGGGTGTGTTTTAACAACTTTTCTTTGCAGCCTGATTATGAAAAAGAACTAATTGTGAATATGGGATCTGTCAAGGCATGGGAAATATGTTATAGAAAACAGACAACTTTAGCATACTGAGTAGGAGGTAGTGAGGGTAAAACTAGATACAATATTTACACTTGTCTCTTACCTGTTCAGGAAGAGCAAAACCACCACCAGTAATAGAACCATTTGGGGCTTTTCATAGAGATAGAAGGGTCTAGACCCAGTTTTGTTTAATGGATACCGTTCTAGACTGTGATCAGAGAGATCCAGGTTCAGGTCTGGGTTCCCATTCAACCATGGAGTTGGCTGACCAAATGAGCCAACAGTACTTTCAGCTCACTTTATTCAGGACAAAATGGGAGATGTCCCATGTATACTGCCCTCAGCTCCTGCACAAATAGCAATAAAACAATCTCTTTGTTTCCACATAGTCTTTATTTAGCCAAAGAAGCTTTTCTCCCACTACACATCATGTTAGAAATATGGGGAGGGAGACTTGATTCACATTATATAATCAGCTGTTTCCCTGAATGAGCAGATGGGACGTATTTATAGACAGATAAATGTTTAAATAAACACAGAACCTTGAAATTTAGCCAACAGAACAGGTTGGCGATAAGTTTAAATGAGTATGAGAAGGAACATTCTTATAGTGTATAAGAAAAGAAGAAACAAACCCAGCTTTTAAGGAAGGACTGTGGATATAAAAAGTATGTACCTCTGTTGAAATACAAGGTTTTTGAGATGTAAAAATCAAACCAAGATAAATCACTTCAGATTTTTCCCCTTTTAACATATACTGTAAGTTGTACAATTCAATTAAAATAAGGTGTGTGTGTGTTAAAAATCTTACAGTAACATGGTGCCACAAGTGTGCACACTGTTATAAATAGGAATGTGAATCCTATTCAAATTGATGTTAAATAGTAGTCAGTACACACCTGCCTTCAATTAAAGTGACTGATCAAGCCCTATACAGTTACTCAGTTGCCTCTTACAGCAAAAGCCATGATCTGCTATGTTTACAAAGCATTAAAGGGATCTCATTGCTGGAATGCATTAGTCAGGAGAAGGGTACAAAAACTGTCCAAGGCATTTAGTGGGGTGGAAATAAAAATAAAAAACTTACAATAATGCAAACTTTAAATAATACTTTGTTAAAACACCTTTTGATTTTATGACAGTATCCAGTCTTTTGGAGTAGGAGCCTATCAGCTTGGCATGTCTTGCTTTGGGAATCTTTACCCCTCTTCCTTGCAAAAGTGCTCCAAATCTGTCTGATTGTGAGGTCATCTGTGCACAGCCCTCTTCAGGTCACCCCATAGATGTTCAATTGGATTCAGGTCTAGGCTTTAGCTGGGCCATTCCAAAACTTTGATCTTCTTCTGGTGAAGCCATGCTTTTGTTGATTTGGAGGCATGCTTTCATACTGAAAGGTGAAATTCTTCATCTTCAGCTTTTTAACAGAGGCCTGAAAGTTTTGTGCCAAAATTTGGAACTGTTCATAATTCTCTCCACCTTAAGCCCCAGTTCCAGCTGAAGAAAAGCAGCCCCAAAGCATAATGGTGCCACCATGCTTCACTGTGAGTATGGTGTACTTTTGGTGATGCACGCTGTTGCACCAAACATACTTTTTGAGATTATGGCCAAAAAATTCAGCCTTGGTCTCCTTAGACCATAACACATTTTTCCACATGCTTTTTTCAGACTTGATGTAGATTTTGCAAAATGGAGCCAGGCTTGGATGTTTTTCTTTGTAAGAAAAGATTTCCATCTTGTCACCCTACTACCCCATAGTCCAGACATATGAAGAATATGGGAGATTGTTGTCCTGTGTAGTATATAACTAGTACTTGCCAGATATTCCTACAGCTCCTTTAATATTGCTGGCGGCCTGTTGGCAGCAATTCTTATTTTCCTCTTGTTTTTTCATCAATTTTGGAGGAACATCTCGTTCTTGCTTTTCACACTTATCAGTTGGACAGGAAGTATCACTTCTGCAACTCTTGGATTTACCAGAATGCCCCACATTCACTCCTCATCAACTTTCTCCCCTACAAACTCAGAAACTTTGAAGATGAGAATGCTTGGCTACAGGAATGGATCCATGAAGAACTTGCTCACGGTGAAGTCTGGCAGAAGGAATATGAGGTACTGTTAAGACATCAGTCCCAGCTCTGTGCCGTGCTGCAGACTAAGAGGTGAGAGGCTGTCATGGGGATTCTTCCCAATTTTTTCTGGCAGTTGCTGATCCCTCAAAAAGCTGGAGAGAAAATGGAGTCCCATGAAAATTATTTATTCAGCATTCAGCCTCCCATTTTTCTATTTAGTCAACAACCAGGAATACACTGAAATTTGTTCAATGTAGAGAAAAGTAAGCTTTTACACTTAGGAAAGAAAAATCAATTGTACAGGTATAGGTACAGGTACAACTGTGAGAGGAATCTTGGAACCCTAGTGGACAATCACTTAAATATGGGCCAGCAGTATGTGGCAGCAGCCAAAAAAGCCAACGCAATTCTAGGTTGTATTAACGGATAGAATCAAGATCATGTGAAGTATTAGTTTTGCTTTATAAAATCTTAGTAAGACCACACGTAGAATACTGCATCCAGTTTTGCTCACCATATTATAAAAAAGATGTAAAGACTCTGGAAAGAGTATAGAAAAGAGGAACAAAAATGACTAGGGGGTGGAGTTTAAAACATATGAAGAATGGTTGTAGGAACTGGGTTTGTCTAGTCTAGTGAAAAGAAGGGGGTGACATGATAGCAGTGTTCCAATATTTGTGGGGCTGCCACAAAGAAGAGAGGCTCAATCCATTTTCCAAAGCACCAGAAGGCAAGACAAAAAGCAATGGATGGAAACTAATCAAGGAAAGAAGCAATCTAGAACTAAGGAGAAATTTCCTAACAGACCAATTGCCTTCAGAAGTTGTAAGTGCTCCATCACTGGAGGCTTTCAAAAAGAGACTGGACTTCCACTTATCTGGAATAGTATAGGGTTTCATGCTTGAGCAGGGGGTTGGACTAGATTAGAAGATCCCCAAGGCCCCTTCCAACTCTGTCTTTCTGCTATGGCTAAATTTAAAGCCATTTTTGTAGAGGTTTTTCTTCATTGTGATTTAACCGAAAAATACTGCAAGAATTTGCAAAGGTTAGCTGATAGGAAGTAGGCAAGGCTCAGCTCAGTGTGTTGACAAGTGTAAGGTGCTTCTGGGATTAAATTTTGGCATAGGAGATGGTGAGGATACCTTCCTTTTTGTCCTTTGCAGTTTTAAGCCCCTGGAGAAGAAAACTCGAGCATTGCAACAGGAGCTGGAAGAAATCCAGGAAGTTCTGCAGGAGTATCAGAACCAAAGTCGTCAACGCCAGCTGCATATCCGCAAGCAAGTGAGCCCCTCAGGGGACCAATTTAAGAGCTCTGCATTCTCTCCCCATGGTCCTCAGCTTCTCCTCCTTCCTTCTTTATCCTATTGCGTTTATCCCTCAGGGTGGAGATAAGAGAATTGGTTATGTGACATGGTGTTTTAGAAACCTTGGACAATCTATATTCTGGGAGAAAGAAGTTGATGTTAGAATGGCTCTGTAGACTGACAGGAACCAATAAAGGTTGTTTGTTTGTTTTGTAATTTTTGTAATTGCTATTTCAATGTTCTGTTTTTAGTTTTCATTTCTGATGACCAATAATACAATTTCTCCTTCAAATTTAGGCATTCTAAAACAACATTTTTAAAAATACCCTGGGGTAAATTTATTATATCTAGAGAAGTATCCATTCCAGTATGTGTTTTTTCATTATCCTATCTGATATGTAACATTTTAAAGAAATAAAGACAGTGTCTTTAAAAACAGGCATTCTGGTGCTCTCTAAATGTTTTGAACCAGAGTTTTGATATTCCTTTCTCATTGGCCATGCCATCTTGCTGATGAGAATCCAAAACCTGCCTTTGATATGTTTGCTGTGGGAAATGCAATAAGGATTGGATTCCTTTAAAAACTCTACCTTTTTTGAGAATTTCAGATTAAGGCCATTCAGATCAAGAAAATAGTGCTAAGTTTAATAAAAGTTTGAATGCATCAATGGCAATCTTAGCTGCAATCCCCATGTCTTCAAGATAACAATACTAATGCTGGCTTTACACAAATTGCATAAAGCATGCTGAATATTCTAAGGTGCTACACAGTATAATTCCTAAATGTTAATGGTGCTGATAAGAAAAACAATACAACACTAAAACTGTTGAAAAAAATCTGAGTAGCAGGGCTTAGACTGTTCCATTTATTTGCTAAATTGCAGGAAAAGGAAAATCAGAAAATGGCTGAGATAGTTAAAGAACTGGAAAAAAAGGTGAGTAATTGAGATAAGGCAGAGTTCAAGAAGATTGCTGCCCTTATTCTTGACTTCAATTAACTATAAAATAAAGTGATTAAATTTGGCTTAAGGTTATAATTTTATGCTCCAAGTACAATAATTCTTAAAACATAAACTTGCAAAATAACAGTGCCGTACCAGATGAAATAAGTTGATGTCATAGATATGCCAAATTCCATTAACCAATATTTAAATATGCAGCATTTAATTTGCAACCTGAAATGAAAATTGGGCATTGTACCTGCCACTTGACTCCTGGTGACCCTATGGCACAGGTCTGCAACCCGCGGCTCCGGAGCCGCATGCGGCTCTTTCAGCCGTCTCCTGCGGCTCCCAATCCTCTGCCATGTGCAGTCCAAAAATAAATAAATAAGTGGGACTAAAAAAGTTCAACCAATCAATTCAAATATGCAGGGTAGGTGCACATCTCGCCTTGGCTCCACTCTTCAGTCAAACCCTGTTCTGCGCATGCATGCATGTATGCGCATGCGAACACATTTTTTTCGGCTCCCAGTTTTTCCTTTTGTGAGGGAACAGGTTCCGAGTGGCTCTTTCACTGTTTCAGGTTGCTGACCCCTGCCCTATGGGATAAACCCACGTAATTTTCATAGCAGTTTCATGGAATTGGTTTCTTATTGCATCCTTCAAAAAAAAATATTCCCAATTTCCCAACTCAGTCTTACTCTCCCATCCAATTAACTAGATTTGTTCCTGCATGGCATTTGAAGATCTGCTAAATTTGGTTAGTTGCTGCCACCTAGCAGTGTTAGTATATATAGAAATGGTGGAAAAGCAGGGATGGGAAGCCAGGAAAAATAAATGAAGTGCTTCCCGTTTTGGTGGGAAGGGGGGAATGGGTAGAACCTTAGAAACCAATGCAAAACACCAGCTGCTAAATAAGAAACCAATTATAGCCTGGTGAGAATAAGTCAGCAATGCAATCCCTGAATTTGGAATAATGTTTACTTGGATGGAATTTCCAGCATGCAGCAAGACTCAATAGGTCAATAAAAAGACACCAGCTCATGCTAAATATACATCAGAACTGTACTTAGATAGCCAATCATCTTTGGATATATGCTGCTTATCTAGCATTATTTCATAATTCTTCACAGGTCAAGGATGTGATTACATAATTAATGGTGATTGCACATATAGGAACTGTATGACACAATAAATCTAATCTGGCCTCAAATTTAGTTCAAATGAATCTGAAAATTCAGATCAAAAAAGCTAATGCAGTAGTCTAAATAATCAGCTACAGAGGGTAGATTTATAAAGATATGGTTAAATTTCCTCTTATGTAGGATTCAGGATCTTTGCTGATTTCAGAAATCTAGAACATTTCTTTCCTTCTGCTGCTATTCTCATTCTCCCAAACCATATTAAGTTGGACATAGATTGGCCAGCTCTGGTTCACAGGGACCATTTTCTGAAACAAATGGGGGAGCAGGCATCTGAAACAACAGGAATTGTCTTTGATACAAGATACAACATTTGCTAATTTTTCAGAACATGAAAGCCTCAGTAGATGCAAAAGACAATGTTAGTCTAGGACAGGGGTCTTCAAACGTGACTCTTTTATGACTTGTGGACTTCAACTCCCAGAATTCCTCAGCCAGCATGCCATAAAAGGGCCAAGTTCAAAGACCCCTGGTCTAGGAGAATCTGTTCTTGGCTCATCTCTGAGAGGGGAGACTGATGTGGAAATGTATGCAAGATCAAATAAGAAACCAGTATCCTGCTTCCTACGATGGTAACCATCTATCTGTGAACCCACTGCCTTCTTCCCAGCTATGAAAACTTTGGATTCTTTTTTGCAATCATCACATACAGGTCTTCAAGCAACAGCTGGATGAGCAGTACAACAAAGATGTTCTGAAGGAGCTCAGATCAGAAGGCAGTGAACTGAAGGTAACTTTCCCACGCCTTATATATTTGTTATAAAGACCTACTAGACTAGGAAATCAATACAATTGATGTAAAAATGATCACAGAAATTTGGAAGCAGAGTAATATAAATTCTAAGCATTGATTTGTTATCTTGTGTACTTATTTTATGCACACACAAGCACACACACATACACACACTTATTTACTAAATAAAGTTCTGATTCTTTGAGTAACTGTCCCTTCTCCTTCACAAGAAAAGATCCACTTTGTACAGGCAGGAGGAGTTATACACTTATGTATTTATTTATCATGCCACATGCCACAGCTGTCAGATTTATTAAGACAAGGTAAGATTTATGGTGGGATGATTTTTATATGAAGCAGGTTATTAAACTACTAGTGCTCTACTGCTGTCATATTCCCTACAACTAGCTGTTGGACAGTGAAAAGCATGGGAAATGGGAGGTCTGCTAATTCCTCCTCTGGTCTTTACCAGGAAGTAGGAAAAATCTGAATGGAGATAGGAGATCTCTATATGTCTCCTTATGGGAAGGGAGAAAGGAATGAGCTTTTTTTGAGCATAGAGCAGGGGTTTTGTGCCTTAGTTGGTTCCCTTCTATTCCCCAAAGTATCAAATGGAATATGTCCCTACTAGGAATATATAAAGTTTAAAGGATACCTCTTTCTGATGAAGCTCTGAAGCAAAACTGCAAAGTGAATACCCCCTGCTTTTATGCACTGGAGAGGCTGCCCTGTTTTGCTGCTCTCCAAGAATATAGTCCCTGGGCGTTTCTT
This sequence comes from Vipera berus, assembly GCF_964194415.1. NCBI lineage: Eukaryota > Metazoa > Chordata > Lepidosauria > Squamata > Viperidae > Vipera > Vipera berus. The sequence goes on from NC_138203.1 coordinate 117,344,033, forward strand.
TTGATATGAGCTGTCAGTCAAGAAGAGATGTGCACCTCAGTGCTTTGAGAAGTAGGGTGAAGCACTGAGGCAGAATACATTATGGCATGGCCTAAAGTGTGTTGTTGAGGTGGAACATTTTTGCTTTGCAAAGTGCAGTGTTTAGTAGGGCAATTAGAGCTACTACCGGTAAGAAAAAAAATATCTCCAAGTTTTCATGTGTGAAAAATTTGAATGCATTCTTGCTGTTCTGAGAATATAGCTTACTCACTTGTGGAAGACAAAAAAGAACTACTGTATTGAAACTGGAGCTGCACAATTGTGTCCCACCTCTGGGACAGAAATAATCTAGGATACTCAAGATCTTAGGGGACAGCTCATGTCTGTGTCTTTGCATTTGAAGACTGGAAGTTGCCGCGACTATATTATTATATTTTTTCCCCACCAACACAGAGGCATTTGTTCGAATGGGAAGCTAAATGGCAGACAAAGTATGAGAGGATCAGGCAGGTAAATCAATTATATTTCTGGTTTCAAAGCTCCTTTGTTTTTGACGGCAAACCAATCATGGGTCTTTGGATGAGAAATGTGAGTCATGGTGGGGACTGATTATTTTTCAGCTCTCTATTTTATAATAGTCACTTTTGTCAAGGTTCACAACATATATATGTTATTCAGCAGGCAGGGTTATTGTTCAATAGTATCTCAGCTGCTACTTCCTGGATCCTTCCAGTTATACTTTAATTTGAGAGATACGTCGTTGCTTAGAAGCAGCGTCTAAGACTAAAAGGTCCATTTATTCATAATAAAACTAGTGTTATGGAAATATTGAATATAAGAATTGGAGACAATGATAGTACATAATATTAATTTTCCACAAAGCCCAGCCTGATGCTTCTGGGAAGTCCCCAAATATTAATGCAATAGCTTCTTCTTCTGCTTTCCCCTAGAAACAGGTACTAGGTGGCCTACTGCACTCCATATTTATACACTATACATCCATTACAACTAATTGCTATACCACCCAGCCCCTATGAAGTTGTCTCAAATTCATTCAAAGCAGTCGAAGCTTGTAACTATCACTGCATGTTCTGATTTCCTCTCCATCTTCAACATTCAGGCTTACCAGATCATTCGGAATTCTAGAATTATGAAAGAAACAATATAATACCTTCCTCCCCTCTGTTCATTGCTCATTATGCACTCTCCTTCAAACCCAAGAAAGACTGGACAAAGAGACTTTGTCTGCCTAATATCTGATCAACCTCCTCACTATATGGAACAAGCTACCATGGTGTTGTTCTTTTTTTACCAGATTTTGTTAAGCAGAGACTGGATAGTGTCAGTGGCATTTCTAGAGGAACTTGCACTGGGCAGAGGGCCAGACTATATAATTTCTAAAGTCCCTTCCAACTCAAAGATTCTATGATTCCCAAAGTACCACTTTGATAAACGAATAATAGAACATAAAAATGTTACTATGATTTCAAAACCTACACTTTTCATTTATATTTTAGCAAACTGGTTAGTGGTTAGCTACGTATTTTAATATTTTTATGATATATTAACATTAAAGAAGTATAAAACAGCAAGTCTGTTTACAAAGCAATTGCAATTCTCCCTATAGCTTCTAAAAGAGTAATTATATATTAATACCTTGGGTTTTTAGCATGGAAGCCCCTCCAGGTTCATACCCTCAAAGTATGCAAGGTTGACAGCTCATTTTTTTTCTACATAGAAACAGAATAAAAGTCTTCTGATTTTTGGCATTTTAGAAACAGCAGCATATTGAGAAACTGAGCACAGTAATCCAAGGGCTGTCTCTGAAGAGCCAGGTATGACTTCCTTTAGGCTCAAACATATATGAAGCCAACAGAATCTATGCATGATCAACGGGAATCACAAAGAAAAAGTGAATCAGTACTGCAACAAACGAGGCACGGCACTGCCTTCTAAAAGAAGACACAGACTTAGAAAATGTACACTGGAGAAGCTTGGAACAAAAAAAAAGATAGCAAAGATAGGCACTTCTGCTTTTGCTGGGTGGAAAAGGTAGATGGTTGGTGCGGGGAACTGGGAGAGAAGGCAATTGGGTGAACAAATCTTGCTTGGGGCTTCACAGAGACTGTGGCTTGGTGCTGCTGAGTCAGGCTTGGGAGCCATGTGTAGGAAACCCGAGAAGCTGGGGCACACGGGGTAACAGGCCAAAGGTCTGAAAAGGAAACAGCAGAGGCAGCAAAGTGCTTCTGCTTCAGCAGTGATGGCTGGGTGCAAAAAGTGAAAGGTTGGTGCAGGGAACTGGGAGAGCAGGCAGCCGGGCAAGCAAATGCTTGCTGGGACAGACTCTGGTAACTGAGGCTTCCCAGGAGAGAGCTAGCAGCTCCAGAGTCACACAGTGCTGGGGCTACTTGCCACCCCACAAGGCAGAGTGCAGATTGGCCAAAATACAGATGTGGGGGGAGGGGCCAGTTGTGTTGGGAGTTGGAGCCTGTCCCTTACCTTACAGAGGCTCAGGGCGTGGAGGGACCAAGCCTGGAATGGCTTGAGTTGGAGTGGATAGTTGCTTAATTCCTGTTTAATGACTCAGTGGGGAGTGCTGGGATTGCTGTCATAAGTTGATGTGGTGATGTGATATCTTGCTTTATGACCACAGCAATTATGACAGCAATCCTGGTCCCGACTGAGACCGTAAGTTTAGGACTACCTGTAGTTGCCTCAGCAATCCAAGTGCTGAAACAATAGATAAAAATGGAAGATTATGATGAAAACTGTGTCTGCCAAATTCCTAGAAAAATCCTCTTCTACTTTTGATTTCAGGTTTAGATTATCTTCAATTGGAATCAGATGGCATATAAAGCAATCCAATATAAACTATTAAGGATTAGTGATCTTCAAATTAATCTCTCTTCCCATAACCTGCCATCTCAGGGCTTTCAGGAGAGTCTGAAGCTTAGCTGAATTAGTGTAAAAATTTAAGATAAAAGAAAAATATGAAAGCCTAAAGCAGTGTTGCTTTCTTTCTAAATCAATGAAGGAGCTGCACCGAAGTATCACCTTCTTGGAAGACAATGTGGTGGAAGTTCAACAGGAAATAGCACAGTAAGGATGACCTAATCAATCCTTTTAGTTGGCTATGATGATCAGTTAATGAGCTAAGCATCAAAGACGTAGACCAAATCTTGGCCAAAAAGAGTATGGTCACAATTTCTTGGACTCAGTTCCTCATCTGTAAAACAGGAATAGCAATAATATCCATTTGAGGCTATCTCAACAAATAGGCCTTGGGAATGTAGGTTGGAAATAAATAAAAACAGAGAGACATTCCCTTAAATCTTTTTTGATTTAGCACATGTTCTCATTGAAAACATCCTGGATTGGAATTACTATTGGAGTTTGCTACATTTGACAGTGGAATTGCATTTATTTGCAAGAAGCATTGTGTGTTTGTGTGTGCGTGTGTGTGTGCACGCGTGCGTGCGTGCATGTATAAGAGAGGAGATATTTTTGGAGACTTTAAAATTAGTTTAATCTGAAATTTGAAAGACCCAGAAGGCAAGTTGGGTAAAGCAAGAATAAATTACAGAGTTGCAAGTCCCAAGATATTCTGTCCAAAGTTGCATTCTCTCCTGTTCTGCTAGGCTTAAGTTATGCACATGGGAAACATGGCCTGCCTTTTTACTACTGTGTTCTATTTTAGTTTGCAGAAAGATGCACTGTCTGGAGAAATGGTGACCTCATCAGGGGGCTTTCTTTGGGAGGAACAAGTGTGTGACCAGATGGTATGAAGTATGTGATTGGGTGGTGGCAATTGTCCTTAATGCCACCCTCTTCCAAATACAAAACTCTGGATGACTTGGCCAGGGCCTTCTCCAACTATATATATATATATATATATATATATGATGGCACAGGATCATGACTTCAAGAGTGAAGAGCCAATGGGATACAGCAAGAATCTGTATCAATGGGAACCCTGAAATTCTGACATGTCCACTATAAATAGGGTTTGCAATCATTTTAAGTATGTTGGAGCAGAGCTGCAAGTTAATACTCGTCCACGAGAGTCTAGGACAACTTGCCATGACCAACTCACCACAGCCAACTTGCTGCAGGATAACTCGCCATGGGACAAGAGTTACATTAATATTAAAGAAATGGTGGAACAGAATCATTAAAGAAAGGATGCAAAAAAGAAGGGCAAAATGAAATGTGAATGACAAAAATTAAAATATTTTAAAAATTATTTTAAATAAATAAACTGAATTGTTGAATTGTCCTATGGCAAGTTGGCCTGTGATGAGTTAACCACGGTGAGTTGTCCCATTCTGTGTCCACAAGACTGGCAATTGCACTTGATCACCCAGCTGTAGAGCCAGCCCAGGACAACTGCAAATCCTTGTCTTTGGAGAACCTCCACCTTTGCCACTTCTTTTTCCTGTTTGATTATTGCTTTTTAATGGGGAAGGAAACTGTCAAAGAATACTCCTTTTTGCACTCCACTACAGGTAGTCCTCAACCTATGGCCACAATTGGGATGGCAAGCGATGCAGTCATTGAGAGTCACCATGTGACTGGACCTGATTTTACAACAATTTTTAAATTGTGATCATTAAGTGAAACATGCAGTCATTAAGTGAATCCAGCTTCCCCAATTGACTCTGCTTGTCAGAAGCCTGCTGGGGAAGTTGCAAATCATGATCATGTGACCACAAGATTATACAACAAATGTAAATGCAAGCAGTAGCCCAATGCCCAAATTGCAATCCTGTAACTGTGGGAGTGAGGAGGAAATTGTCATTCTAAGGCCAGAGCATCACTTTTTCTGTGGCAGTCATAACTTTGAAGTGTGGTTAAACAAATGGTTATAAGTTGAGGACTGCCTTTGGAAGAGAGCACAGGGTTCTTAACGGTGTGCTTGGTGGAACTCTTGTAACTCACATCTTGCTTTTCCTATTCTCTCAGAAGAGACTTCCACATCTGGAACTATACAGAATTACTTCCAAGGAATACTGCTCGTCTGTGTAAGTGACTGATGGACTATCGGAGAGATGATTTATTAACACTTTAGCATGTTATGCAATATTTTAATTGTACGACTGTAAGCTGCCTAGAGTCACCTTGGCAAGTTGGCAGGCAAAGAAGTCTAAATAAACAAACATGCAGGTACTGTAGACGAAAAGCAGAAGAGTGGGTGGGTGGGTGGAATGGAAAGAAAGGAAAGGGCATTGGCTGTATTCACACAAGTTTTAACCAGATTAGTAGAAGACTGAAAGCTGAATTACATGATGTGTACAGCTTAATCTAATGTGTTTGAATATTAATTAATCTAAACTTTGTCCCCCACCCCAATACTGTGAGGCGTTTTTTGTATTGCAGCTTTAAGCTGTTGACCATTTTTTTCTATCCATTGGCTATAATTTAGAAGAAGTGATGACTCTTCAATTTCACCTGGTTAAAAAAAGAGATGGCTCCTTCATAGCATTATTTCAATATTAAATCAATGTCTTGTTAAAAAAATGAAGAAAAAGTAAATCCACCTTTTCATTGTTCCACTAGGACCCTCAGCTGTATTTGATCCTCTTCTTGTGCCTTTGTTTACATATCGTTCTTTCCTTTTTGTGCAGATCTTTCCTACGCCCAACTCCCCAGGCTGCCTGGAGGCTGCTGTGGGCCTTGGCCAAACTCCTGTTTCTGGTCCTGCTGTTAGCTCTGCCTCTCCATTTCTTTCATGGCAGGTACTCCAGGCAGCCATGCTTGCAGCTGCACTCAACACCCCTGCTCTACATCCAATCCAAGAGGTTGTTTCCCCCTTTAGCTTCTTGAAGGCACTTACACACGTATCATTAATGACCTTTAATAAAATTGAATAACAATCACCACAAGCTTCTGTTTACCTGAAATGGGAACCATATCCCATGGTTTACTGTGCAACTTTCCTTTATGTGGTTGTTGTTTTTTATTTACAATAGCCAGAATAGATTATCTGCTCTCAATTTGGAATCACAACTTTATTATTATGGTTCATTGCAATCAGCCAGATGTTCAGACCCGGTTTGGCATTTTTGTATACTTACTGAATCCTTTCCAAGGACCTGGGATAGGCAGATGTGGATGTTTGATGGTGTTACAGATATCATCACAGGATGAAAGCTATTCCAAGTAAAGCAGCCTTTTGCAATTTACTGATGGCAAATTTGTCAATGCCAATGGTTGTTGTTTTATTTAAGATTTAATCTTCAATTCAATTCACAGTCTGGGACTGCTTAAAAACTTAACAGTTCAAGTCCTAACCAAGGAGCTAAGAGCTGTTAAGGTAGCATCTGAGTATATAGGCCAGTGATAGCAAACCTTTTAGAGACCGAGTGCCCAAACTGCGACCCAAAACCCACTTACGTATCATTGAGTGCTGGGTGGGCATGGCCCATTGGGTGGGTGTGGCCCATTGGGTGGGCATGGCTGCAGTGGTAACGGCAGACTGGGTGGGACTAAAAAGTTCAATCAACCAATTCCAACTTTGCAAGAATTTTTTTCCTTGCAAGTTGAAATTGATTGATTGAAACTTTTTTTTTTTGCACATGGTGGCGGAGGGCTAAAGCGAAAAGGTTTTATAAAACCCAGCTGAAGGCCTAGGACTAGGGCGATGGCGCCCATGCCCACAGAGACAGCTCTGCATGCCACCTGTGGCACCCGTGCCACAGGTTCTCCACCATGGATATAGGCTGTCTGAGTAGGGTGGTTTTTTGCAGTCAAGACATTCAGGTCTAATAAGTCCAAAATTTCCATGTATCTAGGCAGCCCTTTGGGTATTACTCCAAGGGCTCCTATTACTAGTCTTCTTCCTTCCATCCTTCCTTCCGCCCTTCTCTGCCTCATTATTATTATTATTATTATTATTATATTGAATGTACTGTAGATAATAAAGAGTCAGTCTTGTATAGTGGTGAAAGTGCTGGCCCAGAAACCAGGAGACTGTGAGTTCTAGTAGTGCCTTGGGTGTGAAAGCTGGCTGAGTGAGTTTGAGTAAGTCCCTTTCTCAGCCAAACCTACCTCACAGGGTTGTTGTTTTGGGGTAAAGAGAAGGAGGAAGGAGTATTAGGAGAGTTTGCTGCCTTGAGTTACTTTTCAAAGTAATAAATATATTTATACTGTACATTGCCGAGTCCCTCACTGAGGGAGATGGTGGTCTATAAGCATGAAATATATAAATAAATATATGTAAAAACACAAAAGTGGGATAAAAATCTAATATAGAGGAAAGAAAAAGTGGATATTCTATCAATACTAGTTACAGTTTAAAATATTAAAGTTACAAGTATTATTATTTGGCTTTCTCATTCATAATGAGGAGATACAGTATATCAAGATACTTGTTATGTAACAAATGTTTTGGCCATAAGCTAAATAACTTGATACTGAAATTTCTTTAGAAACTTGTAGACATTTTTGCTTAACAGAGTCACACTCTATATGAAGTTGCTGATAGTTTCTTGCCATTTGTGTAGAATTATCTCAGAAATTATAATTATAATTTGGAATAATTTGAAATACCAGTTTACTTTGTGTAATACATTTATTTCAACGATTGCAGTTGATCCTGAGCAAGATATAGATTCTACCACCTTTCAATGTCTTTTTAATCTCTTGTCATGCATTTAATATTGTAAACTTAGTTATGTTTCTTGATTATTTATTGTCAAATGCAAACCAAAATATTTTGCTCAATGGGTTACCTGACAGCCCGACTCTTCTTGCAATGAAGAAAAGAAAATCTCTTTTAGAGAAGTTTTCAGTCTTAAAAAATGTGTCAGGGGGTGTCACTCTTTCTCCATAGTTACTGAATAATTAAGCATTGTTCTAGGATTACTTGTCATCACATGACTTTTTGACTCCTAGTTTTCTCACAGACAGCTTTTCTCTTTGACAATCTATCCCTAACCTATTCCTTTAGGTTTCCCAATGGTGCACTGACTGCCATTATCACCAAACCCATCCACTTTGCTGCTGGTTGTCCTTTATTTTTTCTTTCCCAATATTAAAGCCTTTTCCAGAGGATTGGGTCTTCACATGCTCTGTCTGAGATAGAGTAATTTATGGTCATTTGTGCCTCAAGTGAGAACTTCTGGTTGAGTTGTTCAGTGATCCATTTGTTGATTTTCTTGACTGTCCACAATATTCTCGCAAGTCTTCTCCAACACCAAAGTTGAAAGAAATCACACTCCTCTTTCTATCCTGCTTCTTTAAAGTCTTTAAAGTTACTGAAATAAAAGACTTCTGAATCTGAACAAGCTGCTCCAGCTGGACCTGTGGAATGTCGGCTTCCGGAGACACCAAGCCACATGAGGCTGATAAAAACACAGGCACCACCTGGACAGCTGGACACAGAGGACCACCAACAGGTAAAAGAGCCGGATTCATTGCTGTGCTTCTTCTCTGGATTACCTCAATAAATAAATGTATTACGCAAAGTGAACAATTTATGGTATTTCAAAAGGGTATAACATCTGCCGAGATCTCAGATCTTGATTCATCTAGGGAATTACAGCAGGGTCAGCACTTAGTGGCCGGAGGATAGAAGATCAGAAGATCGCCAAGAGATTCCCCGGCAGTGAACTTAATGGGGAAGCAAAGCCGCAGGGTTTTAAGATCTAAGGACCCTTGACAACTACAGCAAACCTTCCTGCTGTCCTTTTCCTAACAAACCACAGAGTAGATACGATTTTCCACCTAGCCCAGGGGTCGGCAACCTCGGCTCTTTTATGACTCGTGGACTTCAACTCCCAGAATTCCTGAGCCAGCATAGCTGGCTCAGGAATTCTGGGAGTTGAAGTCCACGAGTCATAAAAGAGCCGAGGTTGCCTACCCCTGACCTAGCCTGCAACTTAATGCAGGCGGCTGGGGCACTTAAATTGACCATCCTCCCTCTTTTACTCCCAAGCGCAGCCGCCTGGGCATCGGCAAGCGCCGCCAAACGCTTCCCGCCACCCCCGCCCGGCGCTTGCCGGGCTTGGCGTCGCTTTCGGTTTCCGCCCGGGGTTTGCTGTAAGAGCCGCCGCCGCCAACTGGGCCGGGTGGGGCCAAGGCACATGATGCTCTTCTCCGTAGGGAAGTAAATACTGCACCGTATTGCCGGCTGAGCTTTTGCCAAGCTCGCTCACCGTTTTTTCCTTCCCTTTCACCGGGAGCGAGGCGGAGAAGCGCGGCGCCTTAGGACGGGGCAGCGCTGAGGGAGCTGTTTTAAAGAGTCTAGTCCGCATTGTCCCCCTTCGTTGGCTGCACTACGTCCTCCGGAGCGTCGGAAAAAGCTTCTTTACGGTCAAGTGAGTCAGCCTAACAACAGGCGAGGCGGGGAGGAGCCCATTCCTCGGCAGGCGGTGGGCGTCGGGCCCGGGGAGTTGAGTCAGAAAAGGGTCTGCGAGGGGGGGGGGGGGAGAGGCGAGCTCGCCTTCGCGGATTGCAGAGCGCCGGGCGAGCGCTTTGTACGTCCTCGCTCCCTCCCTCTTCGGCGATTTCTTTCGGTGTCTTCCGCCCCCGACGGCTTTAACGCTGGGAGGACTGACTCTCCCTGTCTAGGATTACGACTCAGCCTTCCTAACGCCCTCCAGGAGCGTTGGCTTTCCAATTCCCATTTTCCCTAATTATGCTGCGCCGGGAATGTGGGCGCCCCAGTCTAAGATAGGTGAGGATCATCAAGGTTGGGTAAGGTTGATTTAATTTCTCCGCGTTAGTCCTTGGACTAAGATGAGATGCGCGGAGATGTAAATCTTTTTGGTTAGACCAGGGGTAGGCAACCTCGGCTCTTTTATGACTCATGGACTTCAACTCCCAGAATTCCTGAGCCAGCATAGCTGGCTCAGGAATTCTGGGAGTTGAAGTCCATGAGTCATAAAAGAGCCGAGGTTGCCTACCCCTGGGTTAGACCAATTCTGGGTTGCCTGTTGGTTTTCCTCTTTTGAGTTTTGTGTGCCATGGCTGTCCTCCTAATGTGAATCTGAGTTATTGGATGCGGGGGTGTGTGTGTGTGTGAAATAATAATTGCACTTTAATGAAAGATGCATTTTTCACATGACCCGAGAGGCGATAAGTATCGACTATACTAGGCAGTGCTCGCGTGGTACAGTGAGTGATGAGGAAGCCGTCTAGTTCTCCGTTGTGCAAATCCAGCACACGTGGTTGCTTTATGGTACAGTGTGAACGTGTCCTTTGAATACAGTTGTAAGTAGAGACCTCCAGGGACTATGCAGTACAAAATAATTTGTATTTCAGGATTATAAACTCCATTTGCTAAGTGGGGAAGTGAAAATAAGTTGGGAAGAAAATTTAAGAGAATCAACTATTGAGATAGTTATATTGGAAAGGGAAAATATGTTGGACAATAAGCCAGTTTTCCTCCCCTTAAAGAATGTTTCGTTAGAAAACTTCCCTCGGTTAAATAATTTTTTTAAAAAGGGAACCCCTTTCATGGGTATACTGACAGGCATATTAGGATAATGGTGGAACGTGGCAATTGTCCTTTCATTTTTAGCCATTCTTGTTCATTCTTTGCAGGGATTCTGCAAAATCCTGATGCTGCTCATTCTGGCACTGTCTTTGGCTCACACATACGTTGTGCATGGGAGCATTTCCTGCTATGATGACTCTGGGAAGCCCGTCGACTGGTGCGTGTCTGTTTTACCTGGCTTTATCTTTTGTTTTCTCAAAAAAGATTCCTGCCTTTTTCATCAAAGTCTCTAGAGCAATTTACAAAAAGTAAACTAAATTCTCCACCTCTCTCTTTCCCTCCTTGGCCTTCCTGTTTCCCTGGCAGTTTTTAGGGCTTTTCAGTTGTTTACCCCAACTCCTTCCCTGCAGCCATCCATGAACAGATGAGTGGTATATTTGAAATGCCTTGTGCAAGAGATGCAAGCAGTACACTCTGTCCTGGCTGCCTTTTAGTCAGAAAATGCATTTATTTATTGTATTCATCAACAATCACACTCTACATGGAGTCTTGGTGGTGTACAATTAAGACAGAAGTACAGATATAATGTAGAAACAATCCTTAAAGCTACCCAAATTTTTCATAAATTACTACAAACAAAATTCCTAATGGATGTATTGATGACTGATTTTAAATTAGGGGTCCCCAATCCCTGTTCCGTGGACCAGTACTGGGCCCCGGCATGCCAGCAACCGGGCTGCCCAAACAAGCAAAGCCCCATCTGCAAGCTGCAGGCAGCACACAAAACCAGGCACCCTCCGGTCTGTGGAAAAACCTCTCTCCATGGAACCGGTCCCTGGAGCCCCAAAGGTTGGAGGCCTTAAATACCCTCTGAACATCTTAGCTTTTAAGGTTTTTCTAAAAGTCAGAAGTGATTTGAATCATTTGGATTTCTGGCAGAAAACTGGTCTGTAATGTAGGTGCCACTGCTGAGAAAAACCTTATTTCTCAGTGAAGCTATCTTTGAAATCCTGTGAGTCCACTTTCTTAGATTGCCTCTGGAGTTTACATCCCTAATATGCTCTATCTCCTCACTTCCTTTCCTTTCTTAATCCTACAGTGAAGTCACGTTGCACACTTCAGACAAATTAAATAGTTTTCTCATCCAAGGGCTGGTTGCGATTTCTAAAGGCCTGTTTTACAGGTTTATTGTTTACAAGCTGCCCAAGTCCCATCAAAGCTCCCTAGCAGAAGGCATGCAGTACATGTATCAAGATGGACGTACCCAGGGCTGGGTGCAAGGCAGGAGCTTGATGAACAGTACTGAGGGAGCTGTGGGCAGAACACTGAATCAGCTGTATCTGGAGGCTGCAAACAGGCAGGTGAGTCTGCAGAAAGAGCAGTTTCAGTTTCTCTTGGTCTCAAAAATTGTGGTCATGGGGTAATATGATTCTCACTGGAAAGACCCAGTTTCTACTTGAATTTCTCTTGAATCACACCAATGGCTACTTGTCCATCACAAAAAGGTCCATCTGACCAGGAAAGGGATTGGATGCAAAATTGTGGTAAAGGCCACATTAGCTGAGGCTGGTGTCAGGCTGTATACTTTTTCAAATGGTGGATCTTGTTAGTTAAAAAAAAAAATCCGAGAACCTCTGGTCAAGATCTAAAACAATAAGTCACGTCATGGACATAAATGCCCCCTGGGGAGAAAGGTTTGAAATGTTACCCCATTAAAAATTGCTATGGATACCTAAAGGTTTGCATTGAAATGAATCTCTTTTTACTGTTAATCTCTCATGAAGCTACTCAAGTTCTGTTTGAAAAACCTTGCTCTGTGTTTTTATTTTCCCTCCAGAGGGAGAAAGAGGTGGCCTATGTCCTGTACAACGATGAGCCTCCCCAGGAAAGTTCCTCTGGTTCTAAGGGTCATACAAAAGGTAGTGCCCTTGCATCAAATGTATTCAAAGAGGCTAGCTGTGACCTGCAGTCTTGGACTTTTCTTCAGTTTAGTCTATGGTGGAGCAGACAAGCCACGTTGTGCTGCACTTCTGGGACTTCAAGGCAGCTGGACAGAGGTTGACTGCATGCTTTGGTTTTTTTCCTCCCCCCCCCCAGGGGTCATCTTTCTGGACAGAACTCAAGGATTCTGGCTCGTTCACAGCACACCTCGGTTTCCTCCCAAACTGGATGAGAAGTATGCATGGCCCCACACTGCCCTGACATATGGACAGAGCTTTCTGTGTGTCACCTACCCCTATAGCCAGTTCAAAGCCATAGGTAGGTGTGAGGGCTGGGGAACATTAGGATGTTTAAAAACTCCATGCTGAAAATCAAAATCTTGGGATTATTTCAGGGCATTTGGCTAGGAAGTGCTAAAATGTCTTTCCCAAACTAAAATCTTCCCGAACTTGTGGCTTGTGCAGGAGAATGAATGGATTATGAAGATGTAGATAGGATAGTCAAGGCAGCAGAGCTATTACCATGGAAATGAAGGAAAGAGGAATTTATAGGTTCATGCTCCTAAGAAGCATAACTTCTAAAATTATTGTTCAAAGGCTACAAAAATTTATGAGGAAGAATTCCAGCCAAACATTTTGACACTAGCTTCCCTGGAATGCATGTGTCAATATGTCATCCAGTCATCTAATCATGCCAGCCAAGCCTTCCCACAAAAATGAAGAACAGTCTGTCCCTTGTCCCCACAAAGGAATAGCATATGAACAAGCAATAGACCTTCACCATCTCTCCATATGATTCCATTTCAAGAAGCACACCATTCCTATGGAGAAACAAAGGCAGATTCCACACAGGGTAGTGCTATATCCCTAGCTTCCAACATTATCAGCCATATTCAGCTGCTCCAAATCCCAAAAATCTGGATTGCAGTTTGTTTTCAAGAGTCCCTATCTTCGTGCCTTCTCCCCTTCCCAACAGTCAATAAGGTGCCTTGGAAAACCAGTCAGTTAATAGTGGTGTTTTTTTTAGCCTCATTACACAAGCATGGTGAGAGTGGGGATGTGGCAACATGTTGCCAGGAGCCCAGTTTTGGCGTTCTCGTGTAGACCGTGTGGAGGAAGTGCTGGTCAACTTTGGCAAATGGAGAAAACAATGGGCCTTTGTGAGACTGGAGACCCTAGCAGTACAGAAATATCCTTAGCTGTTCTCAGAGGTGTCAAAATGGTTTTTTTCCCTAGTAGGATGATAATGCGCTCCCAGCCAACGAATCTAACACTGTACACTATATTTCTGCCTTAGGGAATCAGCTGCTCTTCACGGAGCCCCATGTCTATGATTACCAGGTGCCAGTGGCCTTTGCCCGGGATCTGCCTGCCTTATTGAATGCTTCTGAGGGGCAACATGTACAGGAGGAGCCATGGAACTCCCGGGTGACTCTGACATCAAAAGGGGGCAAGGAATTTGTCAGCTTTGCAAAATTCCGTTTCTTTCATGATGGTAAGTAATGATGGGGGAAGGTAGGTGTAGAAAGCAGTGGAGTTACTAGAGAGGTAAGGGAATATGGCCATCGAATTATATTAAAACTATCCTCATAAGTTCATTTACTATTACAGGTAATCCCCGAGTTACGAGTGTTAATGCTCGTTCAAAGTTATGTGATGAGTGCGCTTATGAGCAAGTCCCAAAGTTACAAATATTGTAGCACAAGAGCAGTCGTTTGCCCTTACGAGTGACTGCAGTGGCTCTGCAACATTCACCCTGGTTATTCCCCTCCTTCCCCACCCCCACCCCGGGTCTTCCTCAGGCACCAGGCCTTCAATACTCACCCTGCAAAGATCGAGATCCTTCGCTTTCTTGGCTGCTCCAGGCCTTCAGTGAGTTTGCAGAGAATGGAGGCCTAAAGTAACCCAAAGATCACACGAGATCAGTGGGGCAAGATCTCACGCTACTGAACTCGCGTGATCTCATGGTACTTTAGGCCTCTGTTCTCTGCAACACAGAATGGAACCGAAGCTGGGGGACACTTCCACGTGCCTCTGGAGGCTGAATCAGGGCTTCCGCGCCACTCCCCGGCTTCAAATCCAGGTAGCAGTCACCTGGAAAAGGCCTCCAGAGCCCAGATTGGGGCACTGGGGCAGGGGGAGAAGCATTTCTTGGCCTCAAATCCGGGTGGCAGTGGCCTGGAAAAGGCCTCCAGAGTCTGGATCGGGCTGTGGCAGGGTGCGGAAGCATTCCCCGGCCTTAGATCCAGGCGGCAGCAGGAACTGCGGCAGAGAAGATACGGATCTTTTCGAGGTGAGTCTGGCGTGGCAGGAAGGGAGGGGGAAGCATGCGGTATCTTAGTGGGCCAGGGAGGCCTTGGGGGTCCTGTTCCATCACTAGGCCCTCCATGGCCTTCCCCACTCTGAGATAACTTATGTTCGCTTAACAAGCCACGTGCATTTTAACGAGCAAGGAAGTGATCTCATCCGAGGTACAAGATTTGCTCTACAAGTTTTTGAGTTACAAGTGTAATGGGCAAGCTTCATTACACTTATAACTCAAAGACTACCTGTATTTCATCTCCCCAGATCTATACTCTGGCTGGTTGGCCCAGGCTCTTGCTACTGATCTCTATGTTGAATTCTGGCTCAAGTCTCATGGTGTTTTGGCATCCAACTGCTCTGGACAATACAAAGTTTACAATGTGGAGCAACTGGCATTCCAGGACCCAGCCACCCCCTTCTTTTCCACATCGGACCATTCCAAGTGGTGTGTTGGAATAGAGAGTGATTCGGAGTGGACCTGTGTTGGAGACATGAACCGTAATCGTGCAGAGGAACACCGTGGGGGTGGTACCATCTGCTGCCGTGATGTCACAATTTGGAAAAGCTTCCACTCCTTGGTACAGAACTATAGGGATTGTGATACAACAGGATACGGACTCTAATTGGCTAAGATGGGGAGCAGAATTCAATTAACTGGGAAAGAGACTGATTCGAAGGCATAGTAGTGTCCCTACCTGTCTTCTTCACAGCATATTAACTCACTACACAGCATAATGCAGGGAGTTGTGCTGTGGCATTGGTCTCCTTATTTTTCAGAAAATTAAGTTCTAGCAATGGTCCCTTTGTGTTCTGGATTGCTCCCATCACTATCTTTTTCCTGTTACATAATAATTCCAAGGGGTTACATGAGCTAAATGGAAAAATACAAAAGGAAATTCTTTTCCTGTAATAAAAATGTATACAGTATTTATTTTGTATAAGTTTCCAAAATCTGGGTATTCCAAGGAAATATTTTTTTAATGTGCAAATTCTACGAGTGTGAGAGAAATAGGCTGATCTAAAGATAAGCCTCCCTGGCCCCTTCTGAGTAACTGGAAAGCCTTCAACAAGGCCATGGTAGCCTGTTTAAATTCAGCATCTCTTAAACCACAGCAACCACAAACTTACTGAGTAACTTCCACATGTGTATCATAATTCTGTAGATTTACAGAATACATGGTCCAGAAAATAACTCAATTTGAAATGGAGCAACTTCCTCCCCTCTCGTTCTTGGCTAGCCCACGAATATTGTTCCATTGCCCAGCAGGTCATGCAAGATGATCTCCCACAAACATAGACGTGGATAAAAGAAGCAGAGACTTTCAGAATGAGAGTAAAGCACCAGAGACAAAATGAATAAAAGCTAAGATGCTTTAAAGACGTGTTCTGATGTTTTCATCTTTAAACTCTTTAAATATCTGTTTTACAAAAACAAGCCTGGTCAAAATCTCTTGTGCAATCTGGAATGATAAGAAATTGCAACCTGCCATCTCCTTTGACTATTACTACAGATGAGAAGCCAGACGGGGATTTAGGAACATCTGGACAGCTATTTTAAGCAGGCCATAATCATAGTTGTCATAGTCATGAAGAGACTGGGCAGCCACTTGTCTGAAATGATACAGGGTTGGACTACAAAATCTCCAAGGTTCCTTCCAACTCTGTTATTCTGTATTCTCTGAGTGGATCCGGAAGATAGATAAATATCAGACCTTACTGAGCTGATGGGAGGAGCTTTCCAGATGTTACAGTAAAAGAGAAGCACATTTAACAAATGCACCACGGTGATGGTGGGGTGTTTGTTTGTTTTGCTTAATTTATTACTGTTTGAAATCCAGTGACGCTGACACAGTTACCCCTGCCACCCTCTCCTTGCTTTGGGGGGAGCAGCTGGCTGTTTGACCTGTTTCATAAAGTACAGTACTAGGAAGTGGACTGCTTACACACATGCACCCACAGGTTAAAACTACAGTGATTCAATACTGCAACTGAAAATAGTACTGCCATTAAAAAAAAAATCAAGTGTTCCCCCAGTCATAATTTTTTTTTAAAAAAAAAACAAAAACAATGCTGTTACAAACGCTACCGATGTGAGGACAAGGCAAGACACAAGTAAGTCCTACATCTTCACTGCAGTATAAATATGGAAGAATTTATACAGTTTACCCACATCCAACACTACTTTTCTTGCTACCCATTGCAGCTAAAGGACTAGAGCACCTCTGCTTTGGAAAAAGTGATGCCTGAGGTCTCCATCGTGGAATGTCACCTAGTCATCTTCTGTGCCACTTCCTGAGCGATCCTAGGAGAGAAGGGGAAAATATTTTTTAGTTGTACCTTAATGTATCGGATATCTTCCTGACTGTCCTGGGAAGTAGGCAGGCAGGCAAAAGACCAGTAATAACCCAGGAAATCTCACGGACGAACCAAGGTCTAAAATTTTTACTCATTGTACCATGTAACTTTTTGAAAAGTAGAACTTGGTTTTGTGTTTTCTTTCTGCTTATTTAAATGGAAAACACCCTCTCTTTCTTTGACCATCTCTCTCCAACAAAAGCACTAGATCTCTCCTCCTGGGATCACTGACGACACCTTGGGGGGAAAAAGCTATTGTTTTACCTACCTCTTCTTGCTCTTCCTCGCTGTCATCATCACTAACTACGGGTTTAGCCCGGGACCCACGGCTGGTGCGTCTGCGGCCTTTCATTCGGTCTGGTACTTTCTCCTTTCTGCCCAGTTTAATCTTCACTTTGACAGAACGAGCTGGGAAGAACAGACAGAGCGAGACTGAGAAGCTGGCTATGAGTTTATATTCCTGTTCCATTATGAATTATGACTGAAACAGGTTGAAATCTGTCCTAATTTTCATATACACATTACGTGAGACATAGACACAATTTTACTTATATATCTGTACTTCCAAACACTCCATTAATCTGCTTCACTGTATTCCTAAGCCTAATAACCTAGCTTGTTTTGTGAAATAATCACACCAAAACATCTTTTTCTTCTTATTAAAAATCAAGCAGCCTTTTATGTACACCTAAGGATGCTGCAAAAAGGGCAGGATGAGGCTTTCCTCACAAGCTCTGGATCCTAACCCTGTCAAATGTCAGCCTTTCTTGATGGCTCTAATTTCAGGCTTCCAGATATTTTCTCTATCAGCCCATCATAATTTTCGTAGTTTTTCCTTATGTTTAACAAGAAGTACTTAGCCAGGTCTTGCTATCTCCAAAACCCAAACAGGATCACAGGTGGATGCATGTCAGAAATATCAGGAACATGGAATACTATATCCAGCTCTGAACACCAAGACTCAAAAAAGGCAGTGACGAAGTAGAGCAAGTTCATAAAAAGGCCACTAAGGCCACTTAAGATGTGAAATGTTTGAAAGCCAAGTCCTATGAAAAATGGATATCTTTAGTTTAAAGAAATATGACTTAGGAGAAGATATAATAGCCATCTTCCGATATGCTGCCAGAAGGGCTGCAAACACTTGTCTACTGAGCCACAGGAAAGACCGCGAACCAGTAAGTTAAAACTACAAGAAAGAAGATTTGGGGCAAATATTAGGAGGAACCTCCTGATTACAAGCTGTCTGCTACTAAAACAGTATAGGACATGAGCTCTTCATGGAGGACTTCAAAGGAAGGTTGGATGGGCATCTGTC
Organism: Vipera berus; assembly: GCF_964194415.1. Lineage (NCBI taxonomy): Eukaryota > Metazoa > Chordata > Lepidosauria > Squamata > Viperidae > Vipera > Vipera berus. The sequence continues at coordinate 117,362,364 of NC_138203.1, forward strand.
AAGAGATTCTCTTATGGATCTAGCACTGAGTAGGGGATTGAATGACTTCTAAGGCAGGGCTTTTCAACCTTTTCACCAACTGTACCATTTTTAGGATATGGCAATATTCGAGTACCAGCTAGCAAAGTGTCAAAAACTTGATGACCCCCCCCAAAAGGAAAAAAGTGATAAAGTACAGGTAGTCCTCAACTTACAACAATTTGCTTAGTGACTGTTCAAAGTTACAATGGCCCTGACGTATGACCATTTTTCGCACTTATGACCGTTGCAGCATCCCCAGGGTCATGTGATTTGTATTGGGATGCTTGGCAACTGATTCATATTTATTTTTATGATGGTCACAGTGTCTCAGGGTCATGCAACCTTCTGACAAGCAAAGTCAATGGCAGGGCTGCTGGTGGCTAAGTGCTAAGGGGGGACTTCCTTCAGACCCTCCCTTTCATTCCAATCCCCCTCCCTCCTCTCTTCCTTCCTGTTTCCCTCCCTCCCTCTTTCTCATTGCCATCTCCTTCCTCCTGAAGGAAGAATTTGAAACCCACTCCCATTATTTTTCCTCTTCCATATATTTATCAAACAAGGAAAAGCTTCCAGAGACAGAAAAGACAAGCCGCTGAGGGAACTAGCTTAAAAAGCGCATCCCCTTTAAGAATTAGCTACTGGCTAGAAAGGAAAGTTAAGGAGCCAGCAGCCAGCACTTAAGAAAAACAACAACAAAAAAAAATGTAGCAAGTACTGGCTGCCGGCTAAGGCAGCCTCCCCAAATGGCTCCATTCATAAGTAAACGAATGGTACAGGCAAAATCCATTCAGGACAAAAATACTTCAAAATCCCTTGCAGCAAAACTTACAGCTAACAATAGCAGAGCAATAGAATTAGAACCCAAAATCCAACATGGGACATCAGCCATCAGCCACAATAGAAATTGCCAAACACTCCTTAAGAATGCAAAACCCACATTGCACAAATCCCAGAACTTCAAAGTCACAAAATCACATAAGAATCCTTCCACTCTCCCGGTTTGTTGTTCAGCTTATCCAGAACCGAACTGCTGAAATGGCACTTCACTTCTGCCAATAAATATTTCCTCTCGAGCAGCTGGCTTCCTCTCGCCTATTTCAAATGGTGGCCCTTCATTTTTTTCTTTTCTTTTAAAGGTATAGCCTCCCAGCTGGAAACCAACGCTTCCTTCCTTTCTGTTTCCCTCCTGCTCTCCACCTCCCTTTCTCACTGCCATCTTCTTCCTCCCTCCCTCCCTCCCTCCCTCCCTCCGTGCCTCACCTCCAGTCGATGCTGCCTTTGTTCATTCCTCATGGAGGACGATATCTCCCCAGCTGCGTTTCTTGCCTGTTTGTCGCTGCCACCTGTGTGCACGCCGGCACGGATGGCTGCCACAGAAGTTGTAGATCGGCTCCCGGCCGGCCTGTTTGATCTCTTCTCTCCCCCCCTCCCCTCCTCCTCCTTTTTCCTTTGCTGCAGCTCCAGATGACTCCTCTTCCCAAGGTTGCATCTTTTTTTCCCCTTTCCCTCTCCCGCCCAAATTGCCTCCTTTTATAGCCTCTCCTGTCTCTGCCCCCTCCTCCTCCTTTCTCTTCCGGATGAACTGGAAGTGCCGATCCCGGGGCCTTTGCCTCGCCTCAGCAGCCCTGCAGGTCCCGAGGATTCTCTCACGACAAGTGCCACTTTGGGTTATTCCCTCCCCAGCTACACTTGGCTAGGCTGGGCAGGGCCGCATACCACCTGCCACATGCCAATGTACCACCGGTTGAAAAGCCCTGTTCTAAGGTACCTTCCAACTCTATAGTTCTGTCACTGAAGTTGAAAAGTATCCCAGAGGAAGCACATTACTTCCGTACTGCTACCAGGAAAATGACACAGGTGTATCCATGAAGTTACTAGGAGTTCAGTTCAACTGGAAGAAACCATTTAGATTTCTTTCTAAAAAGTTTACACATTTGTTTTGCAAAGAAAATAAGGCAGAATAAAAAACTCACATTCTGATTCAGATCCTTCCTCTTCTCCCTCTTCCTCCTCTTCACTCTCTTCTCCCTCGCTGTCTTCCTCTTTTTCAATTTTTTGCCTCACGCTAGTAAAGACAGACTGCAGAACAATTGAGTCTTCATAAATCTGCAGGAAACCATAGAAGAAAGGAAGATGTAAAAATCATGATTGATCTAACACTTTCTTTCCATTGGGCTAAGTTCTATATTTATCTTCAGTCCATGCCCTTAGCTGTTGTTTTTTTAAATACAAATTTTATTGATTTTCTGATATTACATTCACATATTTGAAAAGCAACATGGTGGCTGCATAGTAGTAATTCAATTACATACAGATATCATTAGTACAGATTTCAAATTGCTACCATAAATATTTCCTCTCTTTTTCCCTTCATATATACTGTCTATTTGTAAATTAAAAGACAAGTTTTATCCTATCCATCATATGGAAAGTAACTTTCTTACATATATCCATAGTTTTTAGTTTACACATATTCTAATTGTTTTAATGTACAATCTTTTAGACCAGGGGTGTCAAACTCAATTTCATTGAGGGCCGCATCAGCATTGTGGTTGCCCTCAGGGGGCCGGGTGGGCGTGGCCAGGGTGGGTGTGGCCTACTGGGTGGGCGTGGCTAGAATGCGTATGGCCTACTGGGTGGGCATGGCTACAGTGCATATGGCCTACTGGGTGGGCGTGGCCAGCTCTACATCGTTCGCATCAAGGGTGCCTATGGGGGCCTGGGCAGGAGTGGGACAGATCTGAGGGTCTCTGGCAGAAGGAGGGTCTCTGGGCCAGGGCCAAGGCAGTGGGGGCCGTTCCCTCACTGTTTCCAGGGTGGCTTCACGGGCCACATGAAACCACTTCGTGGGCCTGATCCGGCCCCCGGGCCTTGTGTTTGACATGTCTGTTTTAGAGAATCAATGACCTAATAGATTTTTCAATTTTAATTTCCACTAACATTTAGATTTAATGTTTGATATTTATCATTCCCAAGATTTTTAGTATACTCCCAATTCATCTATCACCAATCCTCACAAAATCTAATATTCAAAATACACATCCCGTTTACCTAACTTCTCACCCTCTATGTCAACAAGTTAAGGATACAATATGATATCCTTCCTTTTTGTTAATTTTCAGTTGTTTTTTAAGTAGTAATCAAAATTTCTTTTTATTTCAATATTTAATGCTTCCTCTCTTCCTCTTTATATCTGCTATCTCTTGCTTAAACTGATAATTTTTGTTTTTAACATTCCATATAGCCTATTTATTACTTTCAACAAGAAGTTTTTAGCTTATCTACATTATTCACATTTACATGACCTTTATGCACAAATCAATATTCAAATTAGCTATTAGTATTTATACTGCTAAATTTTAATGACCAAAATTTTTCTTTATCTCAGTTCATAACAATGTCTTGTGTTCAACATACACATCTTATCTATTTAAGTACATTCTGTTTCAGCTTTCAGTAAGATGGTCGAAAATCTATTCTTCTTGAGTCTTATTCTAGCTTTTTTTCTTTGCCAAATCATCTTCCATGTCCTTGTTTTTGGGCCATCAAACCAATCTCCTTGTAATATCATGTATATTAATTGATATTGGCAAAACCATCTGATTGCCATTTTTTTGAGAGGACTTGTAGGTCTAGTGGGTCATCTCTTTATTCTTCCATATCAATGTAGTTGTTCTGAATTGTTTGTCTTCTCATCCAACTGTTCTTTTTCTAGATCCCCTAGTTCCTTCTGAGTTGTATAAGAAACCTTTTCTTTTTTCCAGGTTGTCAATGTCTTTTCTGCATTTTGAAATATCAATATTTGTTTAATAGTAGATTCTTCTGTCATGGTACTTGAATGTTTCATTTTTTTCTATTGTATTTTGTATAGATGGTTCTTTAATTGTGGTCAAAGTTTGGGCTTTCATATCTGGGCTGTCTTCTTGTTCCTTCACATAGCCTCTTAGTATTTCATTGGTTGTGGTAAGAATTTGGATTAGTGTTTTTAACATAGCAAGAGTTTGTTGATCTTCATCTATAGGTAAATTTTGTTCCTGGTCTTCTTCCATGTTGGTATTTTAAAGTAAAGGCTTTACACTTAGAAAATCCAAAAGAAAGGTTTTTTTTCTAGATAGGGAACACAAAGCCTTTCACAGCTGTTGTTTCAAAGTTCTCAAGGTTATGTATCTTATCTATTTCCCTGGGCAGTCAGCCAGGCCCCTTTTAAAGTTTCCCTTTGAGTCCCAAAGTTGTCTTAATCTTTTCAGTTTTTCTTTCTTTTTTTCATAAGAAAGAATCCAGATTTCCAACAGAAGTAGACAATGAACAATAGGAAATAAAAAATCTTTCAATCCACATGCTTTGAGAAATAAAGTTCCAAATGGTATTCAGTTACTTTTTCAACATTTAAAACACCGCTCTTTCTGGAGGGAGGGCTGAAATCCCCCTTCCCTCACCGCAGGGGGGAAAATGCTTAGCAGCTTAAGTAGGTACAGAAAGTAGTTAGGGTGTAAAAGAGGTAGATCTCACCCAGTCTCTTCCGCACTGCTTTAAGAGTTGCTTGGTGGAAAATGTGACTTCGGCTGTTCACAGCCTAGGGACAAGCCATAATGGCCACTCCTTTCGTCCGCCGGTTTGGAGGGATCGCTAGGTCCAACGGGAGAGTTGCAGCTCTCCCGCGAGCGCCCCTCCTTGCTGGTCACCTCTTCAGGGCAGCTTTTGGCCCTTTTCAGGGCCCCCCAGCGATGCGAAGCTGGACTGGGGAAAGTGAGAGAGCAAGTCTCCCAGCTGTCCATAGCGGCTGCGTGACAAACCGGAGGTCCCATGCCCTTAGTTGTTATGGTTTTATTTTAAAAAATAGGGCCATTTTTAATACTACTAGGGATTTATGGAGCATTTTTGAGTTCTATCCTTTCATATATCTTGCTCTAATCTTCCAACAATCTAGTGTTCCATATGAAATTGGGGAGAAGAATGGAAAAAAGTGGCTGCCCTAAGACAATCTACTCAGTTGGTTGCATTAGCATTTGAAACAGATATATATATATACGTACATACATATATGTGTGTGTGTGTTTGTGTGTGTGTGTGTGTGTGTGTATGTGAATATGTGTGTGTATACTGAACCCATCTGCTTACACAGCATAGAAACTATGCAACTTTTTTAGTGTCAAGAGCGTGTTCTAACTGCAGGAAGATGTCTTACCAGTGATCCTTCAAGGTTGAAAGTCTGAGCATTCTGACATAGAAGCATGACATCCTTCTCCAAATCGTTTAGGCTGCGATATTTGTGGTTCCGGATACGCTCCTGAAAGTGAAGTGAGGAGAAACCAAAACTATGTTTTATTGAACAAAAGATTCAGATTCCTGCCTTCATACAGTTGTCATCAGAGTGAGATGATGCCCCTATACGTATGCATATTTCAGCAATTAAGAGGAGAAAAAGGAGCAATTCTTAAAGCTGAAAGGGATAGTATCCTCAAAAATTCTTTTAAAATTAAGAATGTGGACAGAAATTGTTAGATCAGTATGGATTCTGTAAAACACCTGTGCTGTTAGTTCACTTAAAAGACAGGTAGAAACATCCGTTGTACAATTATATTCAATTATACAATATTTCAATAATACTGGTTTTCTGAGGGTATTGACTGAAACTCTGATTGTTGAACAAATGAACTTGCACAACTGAATGAGCAAGATGGTTGTCTGAGATTTTGGCCCTTAAAAGGCCTCAAGGGAAATCCCTAATTGTGCGACTCAATTGATGATTATGTGGATCTTTGGTAATCCAAATTATCCCCTTTGTCCTGAAACTAGTTGGAAAGCCTCAGATAACGTAATGCTATTTTACAAAGTTAAAATACAAAGGGGAATAACTCAGGATTTAATATGCACATTAATCTTGTTGTTGTTGCTGAAGGGAGGGCATTTTGAAATTAAAATTAAAATTTAGCTAAACAAGCAAATAAGATTCATTGAAGTTTTTAAAAAGTTACCTTCTCTAACATAGAATGGCTTTACTTCATTCAGTAAATCAGAGATACTACAAACTACTACAAAGTCTTCTACCATCCAGTTCAGGAAACCAGCATGCTACTGCATTCTTTGAATGTATACACTTTAATGCATTAAAATATATTAACTATTTAAGACATACCCTATAACACAGCTTTAAAAAGACATAGTGCAATATTGATGGCTCGCATTTCCATGTTTCAAATGGGCTATACCTTACCAAAGTTATAGTTATGTGCAACACTTCTTTACAAGCCATCTAGCTGCATCAGAAAGTGTTCTCGGAAATAATGCAAAATGATGGGCATCCCAGTTAGAAATTGCAATGGCACGTTAATTATGGTGCACTGGGAAATCAGTTTACTAACCTTGTTGTAGGCATTAAAACTACAGGGCTCAGCCTCCTCTTCTAAACAAGGGGATAGAAGGTAGGCATGTGATCTTGTGAGGAAACTCCTGTAGGTGGCTTTCCCATCACATGACCAGAAACTGCAGTAGGTGGTTTCCCCATCACATGACCAGTAGATATCATCTGCTAAGTGGGTATGGGAAATGAAATCGGCTGTGGTTATGGGCCACTCTGCTTCTCTCAGTTTGTTTTCTCACATGAGGCGACACTACCCTATTTGATTCAAATCCAAGGTGCTGCATCCTGCTTAAGATGGGCAACAGGCCTATTTCATCATCCCTGTTATCAAGAGCCACTTTGGTGTTAAAATGTTGAGCTAGCAACTGGCTTTCTAGTGCCACCTTAGGCATAGCAGACAGCTGGGTGACTTTGGGTCACTCCTTTTCTCAGCCCAACCTACCTTAAAGGTGGTTATTGTGGGGAAAATAGGAGGTGCTGCCTTGAGTTGCATAAAATAAAGTGGGATATAAGTCAAGTAAGCAAATAAACATTGGGCCCTTCTCTGACTTAGAGAGAGGTAAACAACTCCTAAGGTACCTTTATCTTCTTGAAATCCACTGGTTTGCGAATGAGTTCATAATATTCTGGAAGCTCTTTTCGAGAAGGCAGTTGAATGAAGACTTCACTAAGCTGACGTCCACTGCTGCTGCAAGGCAAGGTGAAGGAAAACATCTAAAACATGGCGCGCCTTTTCCAGTGCAGGCCAGTTCAGAGGCAGCTGCCCTGGCTGTCGCGGACTGAAGAAGTGAAGTGAAATATGGAGACAATTCTATTTTATATACTAAAGTGCACCTACTAATTAATGGCTGATGTGCTGGATTAGAAGCTAAGGAGGAGCCACGAAGGAGCCTATTTTACCTGCAGGATTAATGTGTATTTATTAATACAAAGCACAGCAAATCAATTTTTATTTATACAATGTCTAGGAAAATTTAAATCTACACCTACTTACTTCAAGCTGCAAATCTGATGAAAGTAGTTTTCTCCTGCTAGTTCATGTAACATTGTTTTTTTTAAAAAAAGTCGACTGAAAAAAATGTAATTCACCCCCTGCTTCCCTCAATATTTTAATTTCACTAGGATTATGGTTGGAAAGAAAAGGTTTGGTATTTTATTCTGGCATACTATCTGCCTACTGAAAATTGCTCTCCTCCCCCAGTATTAAGGTTTAATCATACAAACATTTTCTGATGTGGCTCTGAAGCATTACATTAGCTGAGGAATTTGAAACCTTGGCATGCAATAGATGAAGCCTGTCAAAATACAGGAAATACAGGAATACAGGAATCAGACCTGAGAAATAATATCTGTTAAAACCAAAGCTTCATTTCACAATAGAAGAGAGGGAAGTGAACTGCTTGTCATAGGTCTGTCAAGACTGGAAGCTTAATAGTTTTATCTAATATTAGGCAACAATTATGTTTACTATAATGAAAATTCAGAGCTGTGAGGCTCTGGCAGAGAATGGTTTTAGAAGAAAGGATGGATGTTAGCCTTTTCCAATATGATGCCCTCCAGATATACTGGGACATCAAACTGGCTAGGAATTCTGAAATTTGTAGTTCCAGTTCAGTGGAAAGTGGCATTGTGCAAAAGATTCATGTAGGGGAGGAAGGCATTGTGAGTGGTTTGCTGCTACCATCTCTGACCCTCTGAAAAACTGAGCTTTTGTACTCCTAAGGCAGGGGGTGCGGTGGCTCGGTGGTTAAAGATGCTGAACTGATCAGCTGGAAAGCTGACAGCCGGATTCGAGACCCGAGTGCCGCACGATGGGATAAGCTCCTGTTCCTGCCCACCAAGCAATTCGAAAGCATGCAAATGTGAGTAGATAAATAGGTACCACTTCAATGGGAAGCTAACAGCTTTCTGTGTGCCTCGGCATATAGTCATGCTAGCCACATGACCAGAGAAATGTCTTTGGACAACACTGGCTTCTCTGCTAAGAAAGGGAGAGAAACACCGCCCCCTAGAATCAAACAGGGGAAACCTTTACCTTCACTCATAAGGCAGCCAGTATATTGGGTCACTGTTCCAGCATGACACTCATACTCACTTCCCACTACTCCATTCCACTTTTTCACTTCTCAACAATATCTCTCTGACATGCATAAGTTGGTCCTTGACTTACAACAGTTCATTTAATGATCATTTGAAGTTACAACGGCACTGAAAATAGTGAATTATGACCATTTTTCACACTTGCAACCATTGCAATATCCCCATGGTCCTGTGACCAAAATTCAGACATTTAGCAACTGTCTCATGTTTATGACGGTTGCAGTGGCCCAGGGTTACGAGATCACCTTTTGCCACAAGCTAATCAATGGGGAAACCAGATTCACTTAACAATTGTGTTACCAACTGCATCAATCCACTTAACAACTGTGGCAGGAAAGGTCATAAAATGAGGCAAAACTCAGTTAACAACTGTCTTAGTGAGCAACAGAAATTTTGGGTTCAATTGTGATCATAAATCGAAGACCACCTGTAGTTTTTCACATAAATCCCAGTATTTCACATCATGCTGGATACCCCTTCAAAGTCCAGAGACAGCACAATCAATAAATTTTTAGATACTGCTAAACAAACATCTGTCCAGGAGAAATACTGATGGCTGAGGATATGAAAATGTAAAATTAAAGGGGAGAAATGTCCCTTCTTTCGGTTACCTGTCTTTATACTTAATCACAGCATCCACAATCTTCTTCATTTTCTTAGTGAGGTTGGGTGGATTTGGAGAGAGCTTCTCAGCAGGGGGCCGGCCTCGCTTTTTCTGCTTTTTGCTGTCATCGTCTTTGTCCCGGCTACGAGTGCTAGTGGTTGGGGTTGAGGAACTGACATCCACGTCTCTCTTGCGCTTGCGGGAGGATTTCTTCTGACGCACCTCCTCTTCGATCTCCTCTAGGGTACCCTCTTCTATGGCCTATAGACGATAAGAACAGCCGTCAGCCAGCCAAGTACAATAAAAAGCGAGCGGGACAACAGCACACCGTGAAATGACTGAACGTGAACATTCACACACAGCCGAGCCACCTAAGCACAGTGAGGCAAATGGGATGTCTACGTGGGCTGCTTCCCCAAAGGCATCACTTCCCAGGGTAGTCAGTTATGGATCATGGAAGGCTGCAACACTAAAAGGTGGAAAGGAAAACTAGTTCTCTTACCTACAAGCTTTTCTTCTCATGTTAAACAGGGCCAACAGGCAGAAGACTCTGTAGAAACCATGCAGAGCAGGTTGTGGGGATGCCCCTTCCTGCCAGTTCTGTTGCAATTTCTTCCAAAGCAGCAAGGAGACCTGAGGCTACTAACCACCCGTTAGCCATAAATTTTTATGCTTCAGATTGCACAGTAAGAGAGGAAAAGAAGCAAGTTGACTGAAGGCCATGTATAACAGAAGTAGGAAAACTCAGAAGTAAAACTACCCATCTTTCATTTTTATAGTCATACATGGCTAGAGGATCTCACTCAACATTCAGAGCCAAGGAACCTAGAGTTGAAACTGCGACAGCTTTGTAATGTCAGCAAATCATGGAAAGTCTTTACATGGAGAATGGCCTGCCAACATGGTTCATCATTTGTACCTTACATGATATTTAAAGTAAACAGAGTTCCTGACCTCAAATAGCTTTGCAGGACCTCTTATGAGATGTACCTTATGAAAAAGAATGAAATTAAGCAGACCATTCTTTAATATTGAAATATAGAAATAAAAAGCATTATCTCCTGAAAATTTTTAATTGATGGCATCAAACTTCTAACAGCCTGGGAGAAGGAAACAATTTTATTTGTAGTCCTCCTTTTATCTACCAAGTCCCAGCACTATTTTTATACTTGCTGTACTTTTTCTTTGAAATAATTGTTTGGCTCCAATTCTACCCATAATTTACTAGTTCAGACCCTAAGAGAAAACTGGTTAATTAACCTACAGTGAATTATGGCATACTGGGTGAAAAGGAATGATAGTTTAATTGATTAAGATATATACATGCAAATAGGTCCAACAATTCTTCATTCGACCTTGAACATCTAGGTTTTAAACTCAAGGCTTGTTCAATTTATGACTGAAATCCCACTTTTTAATGAATAGGTGACAGCTCTGTTCTTCTGATCTTGGATAGTGGGAAATATAACAGGGTTCCTCATGACCCATACTTCCCCTTTGCCCAAGAAATATTTAAGGCTAGGACAGAATCATTGGTAGGCAAATATATAGTATTAGATTCAATATATTAATAAGCTATAATGCTATTGTTTGAAGAGATCAAGGAGAACAGAAATGCACCTTGGAAATTACAGCCTGAGATTCCAAGGCCCTTTTTCATTACATCTAGCATTAGCCACCCTCCCTGCAACAAGGCAACACACATGTACAACTATGGGGTGTTTTCTGACCTAGAAAAAACTAAGCCATAGACATCACAATGCCAGCTGATAAGGAACTGAAATGTAGAATTTGTTTGTCTTATATGGAGTCTGATAAATTTGGAAAATGGTGAAGAACAAGTGTAATAGAACGGAAAGGTTCTTGACTGAATGTAAGCAAATACTAGCTCAGAGATCTTTTTGTTTTGTTTTTTTAAGGCTTGGCCTTTGGGAGACAGCTACAACAACTCTGATTTACTCCATTTTTCAAAACAATAAGAGTGAGAACTTCTACGTGAATTCATGGAACGGGTGTCTTTTATTATACTACAAGTAACGTATTTCAACCTTGGCTAATACACAGAGCAGTGCAAAAACCTGACATACACAGAACTTCTTGTTTTGCATTTCTCTCACAACTGGAACAAAAATACAAGGATGGGCAAGACTGTTTCTGCTCAGTTCCTTCCACTGTACCAGCATTTCACCCCTTGGCTCAGCCAAAGCCTCCTCCAGAGAAAGGAGAATGGGATGTAATTAATCAAGGAACTATGAACAATTGTACCTTGCATTCTCTCCTGGTGTCTATGTGTCTATTAGTGACTAATTTGTGGATATCTGGAAAAGATGTAAGAGGTGGAATACTGCTGTGCCACTGACTAGGTTGTTCTGGCATGATTATTAAATCTCTTCCTAAAGGCTGAAGTAAAATATAAGTAGGTTAGAGCCATACTGGAATCTTGAAAAGTGTCCTGTACATATTTTATACTTCTGAGGATGTTGCCTGGGCTTCTGAAGAAGGTGTCATGTACTTTTAAAGGCTGCACGTATATAAGGCTAAGAGAAAACCAATGGAAATTTGCTGGGGCCTAAAAAAGAAGAAGAAAAATCTCTGTGGGACAGAACTAGAACCTCCTTCTTCATAACTGTCACCTAACAAAAGCTTGCCTCAGTTTTGAAGCAGAAATAATTTCACTTGCAAGCCTCTATTGTTGATGAGGCAGTCTGGTTCCTTCTTGATATTTTTGATTAATAGCTAGCCCAGTGATGGCGAACCTTTTAGAGACCGAGTGCCCAAACCGCAACCCCAAACCCACTTATTTATTGCCGGGTGCCGGGTGGGCGTGGCCCACTGGGTGGGCGTGGCTGTGGTGGTCATGGCAGATTGGGTGGGTGTGGCCAAGGTGGGCGTGGTCACCTCCATGTTGCTTGTGGGGATGGATGCCTGTGAGGGGTGGGCAGGGATGGAGGAAATCCAGGGGGTCTCTGGCAGGCCGGACGGTAGGCAGGAGGCTCGTCCTGCGGGGTGAGGCAAGGCAGGGTGGGGGTGCCATTGCCATGGGGCAAGGCAAGGGCCGGGGTGGCTGCTGCCTGACACCATCGGCCCCCGCACACAGAGGCCAGCGAGCGCATGGGGGCCGACGGTGTCCGTCAGCAGCCACAGCCTGCCGGCCCCCTGGGGCTCCACAGCCCACCGCCAGCAGTTCAAAGAAGCTGCCTCTGAGCTGGATGGCCGGCCAACAGCTGAGGAGGCGATGCAGTGGTTCGTGCCCAGGAAAAGGAGAGCATGCAAGGCGGGACGGGGGGGGGGGAGGGAAACCAGCTGTGCCGGGATGCATCCATCCGGCCACGTGGGACCTCGACGAGTTAGTGGGCAGTTGTTTGAAGAGGGACGGTTGCCATCTCTGAGGCATGGTGAGTGTGCCCACTGAGAGGGCTCTGAGTGCCGCCTCTGGCACGCGTGCCATTGGTTCGCCACCACTGAGCTAGCCTCTCCAATGGCAAAGTCTTCTCTTTGAATGCATAGCTCAGCTATTCAGAGTTGCCGAATACTTTTGCAAGCAGGAATTCTCAGGGCTAAAAGGAAAAGCCATAAAGGAGGTTTGGCCCATGTAATTCATATAATGTATAAAAGGTAGGTAAGGGAGCTATCGTTCTATTAGCAGGGCCCATCTTAGAGAGGGCTGCCATCACTGAGTTTGCCTTGTGGAGCCTTCTTGCAACATCCCATTCATACATTTGAACCCCTTTTTATCAGCCAGCATTTGCCACATTGCAGAGAGAAGCCAAGGCTCCCGATTTAGCATGTTGTGGACCTTCACTGTTACATGAAACAGAACTGGAGAAAGGAAAAATAGGCACACAGCTCCATTATATAATAAACCAGATCTGAGTAATTTTCCTCCTACAAAATGGTTAGCTTCCTGTTTTCTGTTATGGCAATTGTTGTTATCCTCCCAGCAAAACCTATGTTTTATGGGAAGTGTTTTTGCTCCTCTTAGCTACAGCTCTTATTAGCTGTTCTTTTGTTAGAGGAAGACCGATCTGTTTGTAGCTTATCTCTAAAAAAACCCTGTTATTAATCTACATGGCATAATAATAGCACCTGTTTAATGTTTTATATCTAACCTGCATACTTTTGTGCAATTTTTAGATTGAAATAATAATAAAGAGATCTGCAATAAAAGAAGTAGAGGCAAAAACCTTGCTTGGCAGGTCATTCTGATTTTACCTTATGTTTCTGTAATAAAGTGTTGAACGCCATTCCCCTTTGCTAAAACATTTTACTTTTTGACATAACTTTGTGCAGAAGCAAAAAAGGCTAGGCTATCTTTCTCCCTGCCACCCTCAAACATGGCATAAAACAGAAAACTTGGTCTTACCTTCTTTGTTTCTACTTGTTTGATAGGAAGCAGTCCAGACAGAAGGCATATTCCCTGCCCAGCCAATGGGGGCAGATGCTAAGGAAAATATAAACGGGCTGGACTAAAAGGTCACCACCTCTTCCTCTGGACAACCAGTCACTCTTAGCCTAGCAATAAGGAGCCCACCCACCGACAGGCTCCATAGTGAACAGGTATCCTAGAACAGGCACGTGCTGGATTACTGCCCATTAAAAAACAGAAGGAAAATTAATAGTTAAGACCAAATTTTCTTTTCCATTTGTTGCTGGGCAGTGGTCCAATCACTGGGATGATTCAAGAGGTCTGTTGCTTTACCTACATGCAAACGATTTCACCATTTTGCTGTAGGCTCTGTTCTTAGAATTATTTCATTTGTTAAATAAAAGTATTGAAGGCCTCAGTAAGAAGGCACCCGAAGAAGCTTCTCTCCTGTATCAGTGAATCATTTGCAAATATCACATAATCCTATAACAGGACTTGATCTTGATACATTGATGCTCTTCTTATTCCCATTTTGTAATTAGGAAGTGAATAAACAGTCTCTCCCTCCACAAGCCCAGACACATAATCTCTACTTTCAATCCCCAAAGGCTGATTTGGTAATATCATCAAGTTTAAATTAATCCATTTTCTTGACAAACATTAATTTGGAATATTCCACATTTGATTGCAGAAGTCAACTTCTTTCCACAAAAACTATTATTGAAGTAAATGTAATTATTGCCTTTTAACCTTAAATATTGAACTGAAGCCTTGAAAACTTCTGGTTGCATGCTGACTTTTCTTTTAATCAGCAACTATCTTGTAGCATTGAGGGCATCATTTTTTTTTATCTGTAATGCCTATTCACTGGTTTTTCAGCCATATAAGGAACTGCTGTTCCCACAAATTGGAGCCTACATGTAGAATTATTTTTTAAAAATCCAAAGATAGAAAGCCCAGACTTTCAAATATATCTTCAGCAATGCTTTAAGCTCACTTCCGATCCAATAAGTAAGTACCGTAGTTCTCTTCCTGCTGACAGAGGCCAAAGCTGTTCTGCTAAGGATAGGAAAGTTAAGGAATTCTGGATGGCTTCAGACCTTGTATGAATTCCAAGTTATAATACCCAAGTGTAATTTGAAAGCGTAAAGGTGAAATCCAGGATTCCCAGTCTCGTAGCCTTGTATCTGTCGACATAGTTACAGTTTTATGGGGACTAGCAGTTAATGAACCATCACTTCAAATTCTCTAACATCAATTAATCTCCTTCCCTTCAGCAAAACAGCCATCCATTTCAGAATCAGATGTTTTTGAATGAGGAAGTTGAATGAACGCCGATCTTCATAACACCATCAATGTAGCAGTTTCGTGTCCACCATAATTACAGAAGTGAATCTATTAAGACTCAGCTAGTAATTCTGTCTGATATGCTGCAAACTTGCTGACATATCCATCTACCCTAGACTTGATTAAGAGCCTAGTAAAAGTATGGCCATTATTGATGAAATCATCATTTATTTATTTATTTTATTTTAATCCCATTTATATCCCGCCGTTTTCCGAAGACTCAGGGCGGCTTACAATCTAAGCACAAATCAAAGGTGCTTAGCAATAGCCTAAGCCAATCATAATCACTATAACAAACTTGATAAGTAGCCCAAATAGCTAAGCAGAAAAGCAACTGCTATTTCATAAGTTGCCTTATGCCAGTATCAGATGAAGAGCAATCTATACTGAGTGGGTGCAGCAATACAAACATTCAGATGTAGGTTTTCTCGTCTCTAGTTTACCCATTACAACAATTACATGTTCCTTTGAAAATAGTGAGTTTCAATCAGTGCTTTTTTTGTAAAAGAAAAAGGTGCCGGAACTCACACATGTCATACAACCTGCCTTGCCTACCCTACAAGGTTCCATCCAAAAAAGGTGCTGGAACTCCGTTCTGAGCGTTCTATGAGAAAAAAAGCCCTGGTTTCAATACATTATTTGAATTTTTTTTTATCATTATATGATAAGCCTCAATGCTTCTTTAAAAGAAAAAAACAACAGGCCATGTTATCTCTGAAAAAGTATGAACTTATAATAATAGAAGTTATAGCTAAATTTCTGCCCCGAAGGAATTATGTACAACAAAGGACGTTTAGTACAAATATGTCAGGAAACAAACTGCAGGTTATTTTGACTTCTTTGATTTCTTAAGAGAGATAATTTTTCACATGAGGTCTTCTTAGTGACTGCTATAAAAAGATTCCAGTTTTTAACTTCACACTGTTTTTCCTGTGGTCCAGTTTACAGAACTCCAGCAAGAATGAGTTAATGCCCTCTATGAGTAAGAGGAAGAAAGAACAACAAGTGCTGAGTGGAGCAGGCACATCAAGCAGGGAAGCTTTCTGTAGCTTATCCTTAGAAGTGTACAAAAATGCCTGAAATCCTAGGCTTGCCAGGATGACCTTTGGTAACAAGACAGAAGAGAGGAGAACATCCTAACCAGATTCTCCAGCTCCAAGACTCAAAAGATGAATTATGGCAAAAACGTTCGAGAATGTTGCGTGAACAGTCACATGTCTCCTTCTTAGCTTCCATCATCACTCTCTCCTCTTAACACACTTCAGTTGTAAACAGAGCAGAAAGGTGGGGATATAAGTAAAGCACAAAGCAACCATCTTTGGGTTATTTTACAAATGAATAGTGTCCTAGAAGATCACAGCTAACTAAGCCTGCCCTTTTCTCCTGCAGTAGTAAGTGACTGGATCACGGAAGGAAGGGTGATGCCTCCTAGTCTAGCTCAGGGACAGCTTTTTCTCCCCATCCCCCACCCCCAGTCTGCCTCTTAATGGCCAAAGACGGAGAACATCCAATCTCTGGATCACTGCCCAGCAACAAATAGGATGAAATGTTTGCTGGGACAGGCAAGAAGAGGACACACTCAGCTGCATAGTAAGTAGGCTTTCTGCATCTGAAATGTTTTGACATCTGTCAAGGAGATCAATTGAATTTAAGTTTAGCAACATGGTTCCACACAGTTGAGTTGATAATACCCAACAGAAGTTTTGAATGGCACCGAAGACATTTATTTTTAAAACATACCACCGTGTTTAATACAAAAAAGTAGGGATTAGCAATGGAAGAGTTTCACTGCGTATGACTAGAAATCGTCAAAAGAACTGTATCAAAATTGAAATTTGGTTGCGTAAACTCTGCTAACTCTCAAAACTTCTTGTGTTGGGTATTTTCTCAACATTCAGACACACAGACAACACAGAGATAGGTAGAAATAAAATTTGAGAAAATCATTGGAGAACGATGCTGTACCATGTATACCTTGAGCCATTGCTTCTCAGTCAGGGAATCACTATAATCCACTTCCTTACGGTGACGGGAACCTCTACCAAACATCTTCTCTTCCTCCTCCTCACAGGTTAGTCTTTCTACTTCTGCATCGTCTTTAATTATCCAAGAGGGCAACTCATCCTCCTCCATCAATCGTGGCTTTCGCTTCGGATTGCGGGCCTCCTCTCGCCTGCGATCTAAATCCATGCGCTGCAGAAGGAGAACAGCAACGTAAACTATATGTGGTATTGCCCTGGACTAAGCTTTATGCTCAATATAGTCATTTATGGGGAACGGGTGCAAGTCTATCATTTCAACTTAACAAAGTCCACTCCGAATCATCAGGTACAGGAAAACAATCCGTCTTGGAGTTAATTTGGCAAATTACTTGGAAAACTATTAAGAGATTTTGAATAACTAAACAATACTTGCAATTTTTTGTGAAGAATAAAGTCTATAATAATCCGTTTCAACATTCAGATATAATGGAGTAAACTTTTCATTATTACCAAGCAAAATGCTGGAATATGGATATATTTAAAATCAATCAATCAATCTCTGCCTTAGAGTGAGATTATCTCTTTTCACAGAATGGAAGAATCTTTCAGCTTTCCATCTTTATTCTGTATTCCAATATTTATTCTATTCTAGACTCTAAAATACAACAATATTAGAAACACACTAGTGCTTCCCACCTAGCGCCACTTTGAAGTCCACTATCAGGTTGGGAAAGGCTGCTTTAGATCATCAAAATGTAAGTAAATCAAAAGTATGCAAAACAAACTGGTTCTTCATTAAAAAAGTGGTTCCTGAGATCTAAAGGGATGAAAATGGAGTGCAGCCCTATTGGTTTCACCAAAATGAGTAAGATTCCCCCCCCCAAGTTTCTTGGTTTGATAAATTTCTGAAACCTGAAACATTACTTGAAGTATATTCCAAGTTTTTTTTAAAAGAAACAGATGTATACAGTTATGTGAAAACACATGATGAATGCAGGTATACTTTTTTCAAGAATTCAGAAAACTGTATTGGTCTCAAATTAACACTGCTATGTTGATATACATACAATTTCAATATGCTACAATACACTTTGGTAGGTTTTTTTTGGAAATAAGCTGCCCAGTCCGGCTAGTATTGTCTTCCCCATGCAATAGTTGAGCATGGAAAAGAAGACTTCTGCTTGCCTATGTCTCTCATCACTTCCTATATAAATAGTTAGGCAAGTAGTTGATGTTGGCTCATCAGCAAGAATAAATCTGGTTGTTCTTGGATGAGACCACCAGAGTCTCAGGAATACAGGTTAGACTGGGAAATTAGAAGGCAGGGGATACTCTCTTTTGGCATCGGTGCTCAATTTTCCCAACAGTGATGTGCCCATAAGCCCCTTGGAGTCATGTTTGACTCAAAAGAGACTTCACTTTCCTCCAGTATTGAAGGCAGGGGACTTCTGCTTTCCCTCCTTTTCCAACTTCCTTTCTATACTTGGAAGGAGAAGGACTTAAAACTATTGGACGAGGTGGGGCAGAAATGGGTGGGAGAAGGGGGCATTTTCCCTAGGAAGGCAGACTGCAACTTGGAGGGACTGGAGGTAGCCTAAAGTGAAAACAGCTGTAGAGTGTTATTTATCCCAATTTCATAACGAGTCATAAGTATCTATATGAAATATACATGCTGGGACAGGATTTTGCTTCGGGGTTTTGCTTATTCTTGCTTGCTCTTTCATTTTTTGAGTGGACATTTTTATCAATAACCACCATCTTCTCCTCCCCAGTAACATGAGGCTTCTCTTGGATCTCAAAACAACCTTAAAACAGCACAGAGAATAACAAGCTTTGTGTGTGTGTGTGTGTGTGTGTGTGTGTGTGTGTGTGTGTGTGTGTGTGCGCATATGAAGGAACCCTGATGCTTATATTGAATTAAATGATATTTGGTTAATGCCCTGGAACTATTTTTCTCAAGTTTTATGAAATCCAAAGGATCTGCAAGTCTCTTCAATATGTATTTCCTCCCTCTTCTGCACATATGTATGCTCTGCTTTCCTCTGGCATGAGTGCATCCACTACTGACTTCCGAAACAAAAGGCAGCTAACTTAATGTTCCCCAAGTAATAGGCTGAACGTAGAAGAATAAAGCTGACCTCTATGACATACAACAAGCAAAATAGCCATTCTCACCATAAAAAGATCAAACTCTTCCTCATGTCGGGCAATCATCTGGTTAACCGTTTCATCGTCTGGAACTTCATCTTCTTCCTGAAAAAAAATCAAAGTTTCCCCCATTTAATTCCTGCATGGCAGTTTGTGTGCTTGGAGTTTTATACTGATTGTTTTACCATCTCAAGTTTGATTTGGCTACGTGTGAAAATATATCTGGTGGTCTCAATGGACAGTAGCCACGTGGCAGACGCTCCCCATCGGGGTTGGCCAATTTTGCTAACCGTCTTAAACAGTGAGGACTAAGGGCTGGACGGGCGCAGCGACTGAATTACCCCTCTCACCTTTAAAGGTGGCTCCTCCGAGTCGGAGTTGAGGCACAGGGTTGAGGCAGTGTGGGGAAAGCTTGCGCTGCCACTGCCGCTGCCCGTGCTGTATCTGGTCTGTGGATAGATAGAGGACTTCAGTCTCCAGGGCTGCCAATCCAGCACCTTTCACTGACACTCAAATTCACTTCCTAGGGTTCATGCCACTTCCTTCCAGCCCACAGTCCCTTGGCCTCAGGATTACGGAGAGCAGGGATCGAGGCACAACGCATTCCTCAGTCACGCATGAGAGATGGAGAAAGCTACCCCCCATTCCCCTCATCGCCCCTTACCTCATCTTGCTCCTCATGCTCTAAGATAGCCTGCAGGAAAGCTCGCCTTTCATGGCTGGAGGACTTCTGGTCAAACATTCCAGCCTGGATCACCTTCTGATCAACATTCAGCTTGTACTTGGCTGCAGCAAGTATCTTCTCCTCCACACTGTTCACAGTGCACAGGCGCAGCACTCGGACTTCGTTTTGCTGCCCAATGCGATGTGCTCGATCCTGTGCCTGCAGGTCCTGGAGTGGTAGACAAAGACCTTCCTCACTGTTCAACAACTACACTCAACTTTCTTTCAGTTTCACTCAAAAGACAGAAGAGGCAAGGTCGTACCAGCAGAGGGGCCCAAGACCGGATAGCTCTTCCTTTTTGTGAAAGCAGCATTCATGTCTTCCAATAGACTCAGGACCAAAACATGCCTCCGGAGACCCATTTCTAATTCCACAGATCAGAGGAAATGCTTTTGTTTAACTCTCTGCTCCTCAGGTCTCTGGCTGACCTGTGAACTGGCACTGTGTCTACCAAATGAAGACTAATGCTCTGTACTATACCAGGGTTATCCAGGTAATGTTTGGAGGATAGCAGCAACATCAAGGGATGCTCTTAGTCTCTAAATCTTTATTGGTGTAATAATCCTTATTATACTTGCTTGTTCTTGCTTTCATATGCCACTCCTTTGATTTGGCACATGGGTGCAATTTTGGTTTTAATTAGCAACTAAAGGTTCTTCTTCAACTTTGCTTCAAGATAGTCAAGACTATGCCCTGATGAAAGACCAGATTAGGATGAGAGCTTATACTCTCAGCTCCCGAAGAGATCTATTATCAGATGAGAATTTTTTTTCTCCCAAAGGCACAGAAGAACTATTTATGACAATTTTTTAAAACTGTAATTATGCCAGAATTCTCATTATTGATTGTAGGCAGAAGGGGAATGCCAAAGATTCAAATATTCTTGAAACTAAAAACTACAATACATGTGCCTTATATTTATTTATATTTATATTTATTGATGCAATATAAAAAGTCCTTTCTTTTGCATTAGTACTATACATGTAGCATTACAAACTTTAATTTCACTAATAAAGATTAATTCTCTACTTATAACTATTTCCCCCCCTGAAACATAGTAAAAATACTTTTCTTACCTGGTGAGGGTTCCAGTCACTGTCAAAAATAATCACAGTATCAGCAGACTGCAGATTCAGTCCCAAACCCCCTGCTCGGGTGCTCAGAAGAAAAATGAAATATTCAGAGCCTGGCTCATTGAAAGTTTTCAGCAGCATGCCACGATCTTCAGCTTTAGTGGTTCCTTTAAAAGCCCAGAAAAGAGAGGGTTTCCCCTGTGCTACGATATCTTATTTCAGGATAAAAGCTATTACAAAAATTCTAAAACTCAGAAGAAGTCATAGAGGAAAAAACATATTTCAACAAAGCTGACAAAAGTGACATTTTAGAATTATTACCTATGGAGAAGTTACAAAACAATCGAAACATTCAATTCTTAACAATATTAGAGAATTTACAAGGATAAATCAGGTGGTTTGGATTGGCAGACATTGTTTGGGCAGAATCATCATAACACATGGAAGTTACATTTTGTTATAACCTGCTTCCTTTCACTTCTGAACTTTAAAACAACTGGAGAATAAGCTAAAACTGAACACTCAAGAGAAGCTGCACTTAACAGATACTAGGTATTTTCCTCTATGCCATTCCCAAAACTATTTGGACAGGTCTGTAATGCCCAAATCATGATATTAATTAACATTTGGGTCTTCATTCAATATCAGCAACATCAGCCAGTAATGAAACAGATGAATGAATCTCTCAGAGTATTTGTGGCTGTTAATTATAGTCTTAAGTGGGCAACCACAAAGAAGTCCATATTTTTTAAAATAAAAAAGTTTATTCTTTCCTAACATTATGGTAGTCAGTTCAGTATAACCTGACCATCATTTTTGAGCAAAGTTGGCATTTAATCACAAACTTTAGCAGACTATGACACAGGGCTACATAATACACTAGACTGCAAATACTTCAAACTACATAGCATCCACTCATAGTCACTCTATAAATGCCTCTTTTCCTACCTCCGCACAAAGTACTATGGGGAGAGGGAAAAAGCTCAGGATCCACTTTTCATCTCTCTCTTTACAGAAGGGCAAATTAATACTGGATTAAAAAACAAAACCTTAATCGAGAATGGAAAAAAAGAAGGAAAAAGAGAGAAAGAATTTTTGCCTTGGATAAATAGGACTAATCTATTGGAACTAGACCAAAAACATGTCACTACAGAATGATTATACAGGCTTCCTATTCAATCAGTGCTATTTTAGGATCAGAAAGAGATTCAAAATATTTCTTATCCAAAAGAGATTTATAATTTCAGGAAAGCATTAACAAGTCATTAGGAAAAATGATTCTACATTACACACTGGTTTGAGACATCAAAAGGAGCAAGTTGGAAATGGAAAAGTTAGCCAAATTAAAAGAAGAACAATTCAAAAACTTGTTGAACCAGGAAATGGGATACTTTTTTGAGGAGAACAGAAGGGAAGATACACCAATTCAAATTATATGGGACGCTGCGAAAGCAGTGATTCGAGGGATAGCAATTAAGTATTCGGCATATAAGTGGAAGAAAGAGAGGGTTAAGAGATTGGAGTTGATGGGAATGTTGACAGAGACCGAGGAGGCTCTTCAGAAAGACCCATCTTCAGTAATAGCGAGGGAGAGAAAAGATATTACGCGACACGAGATTTCCCTCCTGGATCAACATGAATTAGCAGAGAAAATTCAAAGGAATAAACAATTTTTTTTAACATGCCAACAAGGCTGGAAAATGGTTGTCCTATAGGCTTAGGAAGCGAGCAATCGCGAGAAAAATAGAATGGTTACAGGACGGGATGGGAAATATGGTGGGATCAAATGATCAAAAGAAAAAGGTGATTCAGCAATTTTTTACTGCATTGTATAAGAAAGACCCAATTTCAGAAGAAAGGATTGGAAGTTACTTAGAAAGGGTGGATTTACAGGAGGTTCCTGAGAATGTAAAACAAATTTTGAATTCAGAGATCTCAGAAGGGGAAATAAAGGAGGCAATTAGGAAACAATCGAATGGGAAAACCCCGGGAACGGATGGACTCCCGGCGGAATTATATAAAGAGATGTTGGAAATGTTTAGTGGCCATTTAAAAGATTTATTTAATGAGGTTTTGAGTGAAGGGAAAATACCCCAGTCATGGACAGAGGCTTATATATCTTTGATCCCAAAGGAAGATTCAGATCGTACCTTGGTTAAAAATTATAGACCCATTTCGCTATTGAATGCAGATTATAAAATTTTCTCCTCAATTCTGGCAGGCAGGCTTAAAGTTTTCTTAAGAGAATTTATACATCCAGATCAGAATGGTTTTCTTCCAAATCGGCAAATAAGAGATAATTTGAGAATAGTGATGAATACGTTGGAATATTATGAGATGCACCCTAGCAAACAGTTGGCAATGATGTTTCTGGACGCTCAGAAAGCATTTGACATGGTTAGTTGGGAATGTTTAATATGTCAGATGATTAAAATGGGATTTGGACCAAATTTTGTAAGAGCTATACAAACAATTTACACTACGCAATCTGCCCGAGTATTATTCAATGGTGAAATGACTGGGAAAATTGATATACAAAAAGGTACGAGACAGGGATGCCCCCTTTCACCTCTACTGTTTATTCTGACTTTAGAACCACTATTGATTATAATTAGGCAAAATAATAATATTAAAGGATTAAAAATAAATGATCAGCAATATAAGCTTCAAGCTTTTGCTGATGACTTAGTTTTTATTTTGGAAGACCCATTGGAATCAGGCCCTAAATTATTGGAGGAAATTAGTGCCTTTGGTGAAGTAGCAGGTTTAAAGATTAATCGAGATAAAACTAAATTTTTGGTAAAGAATATTGGAACTGAATCCAAGGTACAATTACAAGAGGTGATGGGGATCCAAATAGTTAAAAAAGTTAAATATTTAGGTATTTGGCTATCTTCAAGGTGTCCATCTATAAAGGAATTAAATTATCAAAAATTGATGACTGAGATGGAGAAGAAATTAGACAGCTGGAAAAACATTCAACTCTCAATCCTAGGACGAATTGCAGTGATTAAGACTCATATTTTGCCAATGTGGTTATACTATTCCAAAATGCTCCTGCAAAACTAGATAAGAAATTTTTAAAAAAACTAGAACAGATAGTTGGTAGATTCATATGGAATAATCGAAAGCCGCGTATTAAAAGAAGAACGCTGCAGGAGCACAAAACAAGGGGAGGACTGGGGCTCCCACATTGGGAGCTGTATTACCATGCCTCTGTCTTGGCTTGGATTAGGGACTGGGTTGTGTTATCTAGAAGGAGGGTGTTAACTATTGAAGGATATAACTTAACGCAGGGATGGCATGCCTATCTCTGGCCAAGGAAGGATAGTCAATATAAAGTTTTCTCTAATCATTATATTAGGGATGTATTGATAAACTCTTGGCGTATGGTGAGAGGGTGGATCTATACAAAGATACCTGGCTGGTTTACTCCTTTGGAAGCTGTAACTTATTCAATGTTACACAATCCAGACAGAAACTATAGGTATAAAGATCTCATAGATCTGAGAGGCAATCTTAAATCCAGGGAGGAGTTACATTCTGGGGGTATAGAGTTGGATTGGTGGTCGTATTCTCAAATGAGCTCAAGGTTTAATAGGGATAAGCAGGAATTTGGAATCAATATAATCCCACAAGAATTAGACAAGATTTTATGGGGAAGTGATGCTAAATTTTTATCTAAGACCTATAATCTACTTTTGTTCCATGGGATGGAAGGGGGAACAATAAATGACGTAATGATTGCCTGGGGGAGAAATATTGGTCGCACTATAGAATTAGAAGAGTGGGAACAAATTTGGAAGAAAAATACAAAATTAACGTTAGCAACAGCATTTAAAGAAAATATGTACAAAATGTTGTATAGATGGTACTTAGCTCCCGCACGAATTTCAAAAATGTTTCCCAATGCAAATGACAAATGTTGGAAATGTGATTCTGCCAGGGGCACTTTCTACCATCAATGGTGGACTTGTTCAAAGGTTAGGCGTTACTGGACCAATATAAAAATTGGTTATTTCAAATAACAGGATATGATCTTCAATTGGACCCAGCTATTTTCCTCTTGGGGATGAAGCCACAAGAAGTACCAAAAAATGTCTGGTATCTAGTAATACATATTACATATTACATATTACAATTTATGCGCAATATTGGAAGACGAAGGAAATGCCAACGGACTATCAAGTAATAGAGAAAGTATTACTATGCGCAGAGTCAGATCGAATGACATATATTCTCAAAGGGAAAAGTGAATCACTTTTCAATACAAGTTGGGACTCCTGGTATTCATGGTTACAAAATAGAATATTTAATCTCAACGGGGGAAATACCAGATGATTGTGTATTATTTGAGGTATAGAATCTGGAGATATATACAATTATAGATTTCTAATATTTGGTAATTAAAGGTTACTTAGCCTGGGATGCACAAGAAAAAGAAATTAGGGGTAGTATTACACTCCCCGGTCCTGTCTAATGTTGTTGTTTTTGTTTTTTTGGTGTCTAGGATGTCTTGGTGTTTTTCTATTTGATGCACTTTTCAGTACTTTGTAATAATGTTCTTGATTTTTTAATTTAAAATTTGTTTAATATATATATATATATATAAAGGAATTATGGGAGTTGAAGTCCACAAGTCATAAAAGAGCCAAGGTTCCCCACCCCTGTACTTATACCATGATCATAAATTAAAAATTAAAAATTAGGTTTGATTGTTTAACAGCCCAACCTAATTAATTGTTATTCACAGGCAAGTGATAGATCACATAGCTTTACTCTCATCAGATTACAAAGTTCAAAAAAAAAGTTAGCCAAATGAAGGATCCTGAAGAAATGGAAGAACAATTTGTATTTCTTTTAATAAATGCATCCTTCAAACACCACAACTACCACTAATCAGGTATGCTTTATACAATTGTCACTTACATGGAAGGGAATTGTTTACAAAATATTTTCAGGCCACTGCTGTAAGCTTAAGCTCTATATTTCAGAAACTTTTTAAAAATATGGGTAAATTATCACAGAATCAGAGGTTTGGAAGGGATCTTGGAGATCTTCTAGTACAACTTCCTGCCTAGTGCAGGACAAATGGCTATCCAACCTTTGTTTGAAAACCACACATGATGGAGCATTCACAGCTTCAAGAATCAGGCTGTTACATTGCTTAATAGTTCTCATAGTCAGGAAATTTCTCCTTAGTTCAAGTTTGGATCTCTCACTGCAAAGTTTCCACCCACTGGTGGATCAGAGCTCATAGTTTCTAAGTTTCAGATATTATATACTGTCAAGTCTGCCTTCTTTGGCTTGGTACCTTGCTGGCATCCTGCCATCAAAGGCCACGGGGAAGGGACATGGGGGGGACATATAGGCAATAAACCGTTAGGGGGATACAATGGGAAATAGGGAGGGGGGATAACAGCTTGATGAAGATCAAGGAACCCGGGAAACAGTTTGTGCCAGCATTCTTACCCTGAGAATGGAATGTGGACTCCCCTAAACATCTTAGTGTTTCTCAAAACATCTATGCAGCTCTTAATTGGCTGAAGACAAACTGGTCATGGGGAAAGGACTGGGATGAGGGGGGGGAAATTTGTAGCTTTCCGTGTGGGAGACTTACCGGTAGTTCTGCGCTGACTTTACTGCAACCAGCAACCTTTAGTAAAAGAACTTATCACTTCACCCAAGTGGAGTTGAGGGTCTTTCTTTCCTAAAGGACTGGACTGGGGCAGGTCTGACACATACTTTCAAATGGCTTATGCCAGCGCTGGAGGGAATTTCCCTTTGCCCATTCCGAAAGAGAATGAGCCATGTCTACTTTTAAAAAGCGATTGCACATTCACATTGGAAATATGATGTTTTTAATGTGGTTTATTATATATTGACAGGAGAGGCCTTATGGGGCAAAGGTATGGACCTGTAAGCAACTAAATCTTTTTTAAAGCTATAGGATCAAAATTTCAAACTACCATCAATCCAACATCTTAAGAGAGCAGTTCTTAGCAGCTTGTTTATATTAATACTGTAGCTTGATTCCACCCATACTGTGGTGTAGCCACATTGTGTCACTCTTGTTTTCCCCTGAGGTTTAGATACATTTTGCTCTTCAGAGAAACGATCCAGATCCTAGGCCTGAGAAAAAGTATGTGCAAAAAGAACATGAAAAAGAATGGCTGCATTCTTAGTGTGTGAACACTGCCAACACGTTGGCTTAACGCGGCAACTTGCACAAACAGTACATATGTAAAACGGTATGCACAAAGAACATTTATTTATCTTTGATGCAGGAAAATTACATTCCACTTTTTTTAACATTCAGTTCAAAACTTCATAATTAGGTTACTCTTCAAGCCAATTGGTACTTCCCAATACAAAATTTGCACAGCATATAAGTCTACTGACAAACTCACCATCTAGCCTGAGGTATTTGAATCCACGGTAGGCAAAATAATCTTCCATGATGGTCATGAGGGAGGTCATCTGACAGAAGAGCAATACCTTGTGGTTGGTAGCTCGCAATTTGGGAAGAATACGATCTAGAAGCTCAAATTTCCCAGAAGCTCGATAGAGATCAAGTCTAGGTTATGTATGAGAAAGAGAAAAAGGAAGTTTTTTCTCCCCACCAAAACAACCAGTTTCACATGTTTTAACTTCAGGATTCCCCTTCTGTATCAAACATTTGCAGAAAAATCTCTCTTGTTTTGGACTACAGAAGTCCCATATTCTTAAGTTTGAAAAACCAGGAT
The DNA here is from genome assembly GCF_964194415.1 of Vipera berus. Classification (NCBI taxonomy): domain Eukaryota; kingdom Metazoa; phylum Chordata; class Lepidosauria; order Squamata; family Viperidae; genus Vipera; species Vipera berus. The sequence continues at coordinate 117,389,833 of NC_138203.1, forward strand.
ACTCTAATTGCTCTTATGAATAAACCAGGGCTTTGCTGTTGCTTTATGAATAGTAGCTAATCTCTTCTATTACAGATAGCTGTCGGGTTACGAGAACTGGAACCGGAACTGGAATTTCCATTGCTAAGCGGGGCAGTAGTAAAACACAATGTCACGTGATCATATTGTTTAGCAAACAACAATCTCAACTATCCTGGTTGTTGCTGTAACCCCAAGATGTGCAAGTTGTTAAGCAGGAAGTGGAAGGAATCCCAGGTAAACAATTCAGGGATGCTCCAAGGGAGTGGGGGAAGACAGGAGAGACTCTGGGAGGACTGATATAGGCTAGACGTAATTTGAGGGAGGCCGGGGGAGAGCTTAGGAGGTCTGGCACGTGCTAAGTGCAAGAAGGGTCAGGGATGGATGATGCGGTGCTGTGGGTGAGCATAGGCAGGTCTTAGGGATAGATGATGCAGTGGAGCATGAGCACAGGAAGGGTGGGGGATGGACAGTACAGTGGGGTGCAAGTGCAGGAAGGCAAAGGGGAGTTACCAGAGTGACTTGTGACCTTGCCTGCTGGCTTTCCCAATGACTCTGTTTGTGGAAAGCCAGTAGGGAAGGTCACAAACGGTAATCTGGTGACTGCCACCTCACATTCATGATGGCCAATCACCATAAATGGGAGCTGGTTGCCAAGCACCCAAATTGCTGCTGGGGCAGTTGGAGCTTTGAGGACTGGTCATAAGTACCACTCGTTCAGCACCATCCCAATTATGAATTTTTGCTGAACAAGTGACCAGTAAGTGAGAACTATCTGTACTGATTTTAAATTAAGTAAATCCAGACAAGCTTTTAAGGGAGCTCAAGACCTTGAAAAGCATCACTCCAAAAATATCAATTCGTATGATTAGATATCGTCCTAGTGCCAGAATTTTTGATCAAGAACAGGTGGGAGATGCATCTGGAATTTAAGAAGCCAAGCATGAAGTCTTTATTGGTTCAGTTTGTTGAGTCTCCACAAAGAAAACATACCACATAATCCAAAAGTTTTGGAGTATGCAACTTACCCTTGCACAATGCCTCCAGTGAAGCCTAAGTGCTCAGAAAAGGACTCCTGTAACAAAATGTATGAAGAAATGATGCTAAATATAACAATAGAGGGTTTTCTTCCCTTCAAAAGGCATTTTGATAGTTAATAGTCTGGAAGACTTGTGCTGCACATCTTAGGCTAGTAACTAAGATAGCCATTCTTTTTAACATTTAAATTAATACACTTAAATAATTTTTCAAATAAACAGATACATCAATTATGGTTAAAATTATTTTCAAAGCAGGTGGAGATTTTTGCTTGCTTGTTTCATGAATGCAAACTTCGAACCACTCGGGGGTTTATAATGTTGCAAAGTTCTTCTCAATCAGTCTTCCCTTACTAGGTGCTCTCCAAAAAACTAATAGGAAACTATTAAAGTCCAACACATTTTGAGACTTTAAATGGTGTACATACAATACTACATTGAGTAACCTCTCTAATTTTGGAATAAACCTGGAGCAAGGAGGGAAAGTGAACTGAAGATTTCTCTTCTTCCTTGCGGAGTTCCATACATGGGACTACATTGCAGTAGTCCATATAGGGAGATGACCAGGGCATGAGTGACTGAAAGAAGAGTTTCTTGATCCAGGAAAGAGCACTATTGGCGCACAACATGAAATTGAGCAGAGGCCATCCTAGCCACAATTGCCATCTGCTGCTTGAGGATCCCCAGATTACGAACTGAGTCCGTCTGGGAAATGGTAAATGGTTAAATAGAAATGGTAGTAATTTGGCTTCCATTTTTGACGTTGTGGTGAAGCAGATGCAGGAAGATGAGACTCTGTCTTTCGCGTTTGATTTCATCCCACTTGAGGGACCCTGGAAAGGGTTGAAAGTTGCCCCTTAGAGGCGGCAAGCAAGGAGGGGACCCTCGTTGATTGGGGGGGAGGGGCGGCAGCAGCCCTCCCATTTGATCCGAGGAATCCTTCCAAACCTGAGGGGGAAAGACTGGCTACATTCGTGTAGCCAATCAGAAGCTGCTGTCAGTGGAAGACAACAAGCACTATCAAGCAATCTTACAGCAATGTGGATGAAACTGGGTGAGACCTAAGCCTCTCTTTATGACTTTAAGACCTGTTCCTGAAAATCTGCCCAAAGCACTCCCCCCGAGGGAAAGGGAATTTCTACACCATTCTCTCAGGAAAGCAGCGAATTAATTACTTGGGGAAAAAGGAGAAACCTATAAGACTAATTTGGAACACACACACACACACACACACACACACACACACACACACACACACACACACAGGAAATTTGGGGACTAAAAGTGTTTTTAAGACCTTTTTTTAGAAAGAAAGATTTGAAAAGTTCACAATATAAGTTTTGGATTTAAAAACTGAAAAACGGCGTTGATGACATCTAGTGGTGAATTACGGCACTACAACTTATTTATGCCTAAAATAAACATGGCTCGAAGCCCAAAGCTGGATAAGACTTTGACTGGTCTTGAAGCTTTTACTTTTGAGACTTGCAGCTGAGAAAAAGGAACAGACTTGGGGGCTGCTTATCTCTGTGGCAGAGACGATAATATTATTCTAAAATTGGCCTGTCTGAACTATGAACACAAATACTGACTTTGAGAACTGTATTGTGGAACTATTTTCCTGTGGAAGAAATATACACTATTGCCTGATATGATGAAACCATGAGCTGCATTGGTTACCGGTTGCCCTCCGGGTGAGATTTAAGGTGTTGGTACTTACCTTTAAAGCCCTACATGGCTTAGGCCCGGGATACTTGCAGGACCATCTGCTACCGGGAACGAATTCCCATCGCCCAGTACGCTCACACAGAGAAGGCCTCCTCAGGGTACCATCAGCTAGACAATGTCGGCTGGTGAACCCCAGGGGAAGGGCCTTCTCTGTGGGAGCGCCAGTCCTATGGAATCAGCTCCCCCCTGAGCTTTGGATGGCCCAAGATCTCCAGTCCTTTCGCCGCGGCCTCAAAACACTCCTTTTCCACCTGGCTGACCTGGACTGACAGGCATTTTAATTATGTTTACAATTTTTAATTTATTTTAATTTTTAATTTTAATTTATTGCACAGATGACTTTAATTTTAATTTTATCTTAATCTCTGTACTTATTATATGTTATTGTTGTTAGCCGCCCTGAGTCCTTCGGGAGATAGGGCGGGATATAAGTCCCATTAATAAATAAATAAATAAATAAATAAATAAATAAATAAATATAAATCTTGATTGTTAAACAGCCTTTAATTGTTCCTTTTTCTCCCTGGACAGAAAGGATATTTTTCTCATTGGACAGAAAAAATTGAATTTTACTTATATCTGTTTAGGGGAGGTTTAAGAGCGACTAGTTGGTTGGATAAATTTATAAAGGCTACTTACAAAAAATAAAATGGATGTTCCATACTTAGCTCTAAAGTAACACCAGCTGCCTGCAATTAGTGCAGGTTCGAGTCCCACCAGGCTCAAGGTTGACTCAGCCTTCCATCCTTCCAAGGTAGGTAAAATGAGGACCCAGATTGTTGGGGGCAATAAGCTGACTTTGTAAAAATGCCGCTGGCCCCCCCCGAAATCCCCAATAAGCAGGCATATACATAGAATGAAGGCTATTGCTAAGCACATTGATTTGTGTTTCTTAGATTGTAAGCTGCCCTGAGTCTTCGGAGAAGGGCGGGATATAAATGGGATTAAAAGAAATAGTAAAAAATCATCCTTAACATCTGTCTCCAGAAGCCTATTTGCCATATCACCAAGAAAATACTGATGAACCACAGAAAGAAATTCTCTCCATGTTGAAATTAATACAAAAAACAATTGCTTTAGCTCGTGATGAGATTAAAAATAACACAAAGGAGATAAAAGAATAATTTTCTAATTTAAATCTACAAACTCAGAAAATAACTACAGAGAAGGAACCAGCAACCCAGAAAATAGAAGGAAAACTAGAGAATGCTGTCACAGACATTGAGGATCTAAAGGAAGAAACTAATGACCAGACTCAGATAAATGAAGACTTAGAAGACACAACAATAATATTGGAAATGGAAAAGGCATTTTACAAACCAAGGTTTCAGAACATACTGGAGGAAAGGAAGGAGAGTTAAAATAAAGCCATTAACAGAACTTTGGGGAATTGGAGAAGGAGGGAGGCTGTTTAATGAATATCAACAGGCTAGTTCTTCCAACTAAATTGTTTCTCTTGTCTCAAATAATATACACAAAAATAGAGGAAGAATTATTTGATGATCCAAGTGCACTGACTTGGAAAGTTAGTTAGCAAAGGAAGAAAGCTAGAGTAAGACTGAAGGAAACAGAAGCTTTGACCTATTAGAGGGGATGCTATATTACCAATTTGATGTTTGAATATGGTTAAGAATAGATTGCTAGAAATAGTATTATTATAACTAGATAGATAGGATTTGTAATCAGAATATCATATCTTGGTATGAAAAGGGAAATAAGAATATGCTAAGAACTTTGAATAAGGGAAGCTTTTGGTTACCCAAATATAACTTGTTCTGAAGTTATAAATGATTGAGATATTTTGAACATGGATGGGGAATTAAAATTTAAAAAAGCAAAAATAGGATATAGACTGAATAAATGGATATTGGGTGCAAATGCAATTAAGATATGCTTTGGTTAGAAAAGATATTCTATCAAATGTTGATAGGCAATTGTATATTTACTCACAACAATAAGAATTGTATTTGCTTAGTGTGGAAAAATGTCTATTACCAGGAGAGGATGTACTGGAGGGTGTAATATTGGATTTAGTTTGAAGAAGCTTACATGTACCACAGAATCACTAATGGACTTAGTCATCATGTTGTCTATTAGGCACTTGATTGTAAAAATAGAAAATTAATAAAATATTTATTAAAAAAAAAGAAATGGTAGTAATTTATCCACACACATTCCCATTAACTCATCCTTCCACACATTTCCTCCAGCACATTTCTCTTTGCTAGTCTCCTCTTTAACAATGCCACATCTTTACCTCTATATGCTGAAACATATATGGATGGTTGCAGATCTTCCGTAGCTGCATAATAGTGTTCATGAGTGTTTTTGTACCACCTTTGCCCTGCAAGAAAAAGTGTGAAAAATATTGAAGGCAAACTATTTACAGCAGAGGTCCTCAACCTTTTGGGCACCAGGGACTGGTTCCATGGAGAAAGGTTTTTCCACGGACCAGAGGGGGCGTGGTTTTGTGTGCTGACTGCATCTTGCAGTTGGGGCTTTGCTTGTTTGTGCGGACTGGTTACTGGCATGCCATGGATCAGTAATGGTCCACGGACTGGGGCTTGGGGACCCCTGATTTATAGCACACCTACATTGCCATGGGTCTCTTTCTTCCACACTGTTCAAACCACAGAGCAAATGTTGGACAGTTATAGCTATATGTGTACGACAACGAAAAAGGAGCCAGACATAGGATATTCAAAGTATTAAGCTTCGTTTTAGGGTTGTCTTGTTTTGCTATTTTTTGGGTGCGGCTGAAGTTCTCATTACATAAACTAAGCACACGAAGTATTTGAGGAAGGTGTATAAATCTGTATTAACTTTTTTATGGTCCACAAATTTCTTCTAAGAATCTCTTATCATATTGCACTCGCTATCCAGAAACATCATTTGAAAGGGATTTCATGGAGGATCTCAAAGGATGAATGCTACAGCAGGAGAACCCAACCACTTCAAATTTGGGGGCAAATGAATGTTTTAAGCACTGTGCTTTAAAATACTGTTATGATCAGAAATTAATAATTTGTACATCAATGGAGTGCTATTGCTAATCCAAATATTTGGTTGCATTTGACTATACTTCATTCTGAACACTCCACATATTAGAAACTTAAACCTCCCATGCTGGCTCCATTTTCTATCTGCTGTCCCTTTCCAGGATGGGATCACAAGCCAATTATCTAATGTGGAGTCCCTCTGTGAACTAGCTGAAGCCAGCCATCGAAAGACCCAACCATTATGTCCTGTCTTGAGCTCCAAAAAAGAAGTAATCCGACTGGTTGGGGATGCTGAAAGTTGTAGTCCAGTACAGGAAAGTAATAAATCAGTCCAACAAAAGAATGGCCACTCTTTTTTTCACAGTAGGGTAAAAAAATCTGCTCTCCAAACCTTTTTGTCTTTCTCAGATCCATCTGTAAGCAGCACTCCCTTTGCTTGCATGTGCCTATAAAGCACTCTTTGTAATGCAGACATATCACACTTAATAACATATTCTACCTGTTTGGAAGAGAGAAGACACATGGATTCATTAAAGTGCAAACTGTTTTTATGCTGCATGGAATCCAACATTATGCTGGTGGTTGACATTTGGGGCTTCTTCAAATTTTTGATATATTTAAGCAGCTCCTTTAAAATTTATTTGGATAGGGATGTAGCTTTGCTGTAGAGCACAGTGCATGAATCAAACTCCAGATTAAATCTCCATAGTTCTTAGGCAGAGCTGAAAATATACACTGGATTAATGTACTAGCATTTATGTATATCTATAATATTCTCATTTTATTTTGTTTCCAATCTGAGTAGATGTGGAAAATAGGATCCTGGTATCTAGATGACAATTTGTAAAGACTTTGTCAGAAAGGCCAATTAATTATGCATTTAATCAGGACAAGCATCCTTTTCAACCTTAAATGCCATATTCCTTAAGACCACCTTTCTGGATGCTGCAGGTTAATAGTGAACAGGGTCAAAGAAAAAGTGAAATAGGATATCTATACTCATTTCTTAAAAATACTCATAAAAGTATGCATGCATACACATGAATACTCATTCTTAATGCCATAATTAGGCTTGAACCTTATCTTTTCAAGTATCTTCTAGATAGGACATAGAGCTTAAAAAAAGAAAAAATAACTTTTCTGTCTCTAGCTTGTCTCTCTAATTCTGACATCTTTTTCCTTGTGCAATATTGAGTGATAGAAGAAAAGTTTCCACAGGGGGAGAAAGAGGACAGAGAGAAGAAGCTGAACTAGGAGATCATACTCTAGAAGATAAGCCCTGTGGACGACATTTGGCAATATGCCAGAAGCAGCCACTACTACATTAAATAATAAACATGAATTCAACAAAAGGCTTTGTGAATAGCTTTGAAATCAATTGAAGTAAAATAGTTTACATATTTTATACATTAATATATTGTTAGTGGACGCCTGGACAAATGTGGGAGAGGATGTTTCTGAGTCGATCTGAAGAAGGGGAAGCAATATAAAAAAGTTTGAGAAGATTTGAGGTGCATCTATTTTGAGACCCTTTAGTTCGTTTTTCCTCTGGACAGTGTAATCTAGTTGGATTAATTTCTTGCAGCTGTGCAAGCAGCAGCAGACACAATTTTCATAATAATCACAATCCGTCATAGTACACGGACCATAGTAGCTGGTCATCCCAAATCCACTTAATTTGATCATCTTTTGCAGGCATTTCTAAAATGAGATTCTAGAAGGTCAAAAACCCATAATTGCCAATTCATTTGGAGGATCTGTTAGGAGCCATTCTGTTGGATTTCTAATATTCTATTTTTATATAGCAAGACAAATGGATTGCAGATGTCAGACCAAATATAATTATTAACTTGAACATGGAAAAAGTAGCATTTTCTCCAAAAGGTTAACAAGAACTAGAAAAAAATTTCTGATTGGAAAATCCCCTAATATCTCTAAAATATGATATTTCATGTTTGGACGATCAAACTAAAGCAGCTACCAAACTTTCAGGCACTGTGAACACTCTGGTAATGTTGGTTATTTTCATAGGACTATGACAGTATTGACCTAAAGGTAACCCAGTTCTTGTCAAATGTTACAGTGGGTTTCTTGATGAGAATTAGCTTTTAAAAGTCATGAGTTTTGGAGTGGGTGGATGGTTAGGGAGGTAAATAACAGACATATTTGCAATATCATAATGCAAACCCAGCCTCTTTTGTATATGGATGGCAATACCGCATACAAACACATAAGGGGTAGTTTGTCACATGACAACATCATGAAGTGTGTTCTGGTATTCTGATATTATAGTAATGTCCTTTAATGTCTATGGTCAAAGAGATCTAAAATTTGGGAGGGGGGGTGTCGTTATACGTATCAGATGCTTCTGACTTCTCCATCTTAAATCTCTTATCAAAATAGAGATCACTAAGCCAATAAAGTCTTTCTCTACATCTTGCAGATATATACAGAAAAGCAGGAATGCATTTGTTGAAAATGAGACGTCAAACATTTATCGGCAGAGCCCTGACTCTGCCGATATTAACTGGATTCTATGTAGACACTTGCCAGCAAAAAAAGCCCCAACCTTGCTGGCAGAGAAATCAAATGCAGATGAAGGGGCTGCTTACCTCTGACATCCTTAGCAGCAATCTTTTTCTCTCCCACCCCACCCCCCACCCCGCCCCCTATTTAAACAAAGACCAGAACCAACAATTCATCTAGCCTGGCAATACTCTTCATCCTTCCAGATCCAGGTCCTTCTCAGCACTGCTGTTCTAAGCCTTTTTTAAAAATGGGCATTGAGTGGTAATGAACACCGACTCTTCTATTAAGCCTTCTTGAATATCACATCCTAAGCAACCAGACACTTTCTTGACCAACAGAATCTTTTCTAAGAAAATGAAATGGCAGCTATCAGATTTCAAAGGGATCAACAATGATAAGACATTATTTCCATGAGCCAAACAGATTCCACAAAGAATTTGGAATAGTCTCCCGTGTGTATAATTACCTTTTCAGGTAGCTGCGCTTCTACTTCCTTCTTTAATCTTCTCAGTAGGAAGGGGCGCAAAACTTTGTGCAAACGACGGATAATTAGAATAGTTTCTTCCTCATTCAAATCCACCTGTAATCAAAACACACACAAATTCAAGGAAACACCAATATTTAAATATATCTTTCTCCAGTAACAGTAGAAAACTATAGGAATACTTTTAACATGCAGAATAAGAGGAAAAATCTATCATTATAGATCCACACTTATAAAAAACAAAATATTATTTCATTGATTCCTCTCCAGCTTTCTAAACTCAACATATTGCTGGCCCTACAACAATGAATGACCAATTAATTTCAGGAGAGTTGTGTCAAGCCAGATTAGAACTATGGGCTAATATGAGTAAGAAATGCCTAATGTACCAGCAAACATCTCCATCTGATACAGCTGGCTTTAGGTGGCTTTACTGGGACCAGGTAGAATACAGATATGATAAACAAAATAGATCCTACCCATAATTCATTTAGCATTCTAGGTGAAACATAAACTTCAGTTTGTATCTGAGAAAGTATTGAAGTCAAATATAAGGAACATTTTATTTGGGTAGAATCCATGCTTAACACTGAAAAAAATGATTAAACTACTTAGTTTATGTAGCTGCTTTGGGTAACTGCGGTAGCACAACCAGGTGAGAACATCCAATCTTGTTAACAGTAATTTTAAAATTCTTTAGATTTAAATTGTCTGAACTCACACAATTAAAGTACATTTGATCCTTTAAGAGAGGGTAATCTCACAAAAAAATCAACAATCCTGTTCAGAAACAGAACTCTTAAAAAAAAACCTCAACCATAAAATCCCAAGATTTGGGCAATGCTATATTTTACTATTATAATCAGATTATTTGGAGTCATGCACATAGGTTATTATGGTACACTGAGTAATCCACCACAAAGAGTAAGCAAAATCTGTTCTTAAGTGGAACAGACAACCTTGCACACAAGAGAGTGAAAGGTCTGAGGTAGACTGCAATTGTTCAGACAGAACCCACTGGAGGGCTGTGCATTGCTTCATAAGGCCTTGACTGAAGAACAGAATTACCGTATTTTCCGGCGTATAAGATGACCCCCAACTTTTGGGAAGATTTTCAAGATTTTTCGTCTTATACGCCGGAAAATACTTACATGCCAGTTGCCAAGTGTCTGACACAAGCCTGATTCAACCCCGTCTGATGCAGATGGTGCAAAGCCTCCCTTTTGAAGCCCAAAGGGGCTTTTCCTTCCACCCACCCTTTGGAATAAACGCAAGAGCTGCGTTCACAAGACGCGCTCTTCCAGGCCAGACTCTGCAAATGGCATGCCAGAAGCCACAACCACCGCGGGAACTCCGAGTCCCCGCCTTTTGGCAGCCTGCACAGCTGAGCGCAATCCGGCTTTGAGAGCAGATTTGCAGACGGAGCAGCCGCGTGTCAGGAGGCGGTCAGCCAGGCGGGCCCGGAAGACGCGCTGGAGAGCTGGGCTTGGGGCGGCCATGCCGAGGCCGGCTGGCGAGGGCCGCTGCATGGTCTGTGGGCGAGAGGGGTGCCAGGCTGCCAAGTACCGCTGTCCATACTGCCAGGATAGATAGCGGATAGCAGGGCGCGCTCTGCTTATGCTCAGATACCGCTTGGGTGAGGGTGAGGGGCTTCCTGCCGCTCACGGGGTCTGGCGTTTGCAAGGGGGAGGGGAAGGGGCTTAGAGGCTCTTGGGGGTGGGAAGGGAGAGTCACGTTGGAGGGAGGACTGGACTAAGGAGGCTTGAAGTTGCTTTGGAAGAACGGGGACACTCGATTGATTTATGGTTTTTTTCCCCGGCGTATAAGACGACTGGGCGTATAAGACGACCCCCCAACTTTTGAGAAGATTTTCATGGGTTAAAAAGTCGTCTTATACGCCGGAAAATACGATAGATGTTTCTTTCAGCACTTACCTTTTCTCCAGTCATGGCAAATGGAGCATTAAACCACTGTTCAAATGTGCTACAACTCTTGAAGATAGTTGGAAGGAGGAAATTGAGCAGAGCCCATAATTCTGGTAGCTTATTTTGTAGTGGAGTTCCTGTCAGCAGCAAACGACGTGGGGCTACGTAGTGTGTATTCAGAACCTGGGTTAGCTTGCAATGGTGATTCTTCATCCGGTGACCTTCATCAACAATCATGTACTTCCAACGAATCTGACAATACCAGTTGGCAGCTGTAAGGATTTGCCTGAATTCCAGAATATAAGCTTCTTCCCCCAGGACACATTCTCATTTAAAGACACAGTTAGGCTGTCCGAGCTAGGTTGCTATTGATTTTGACTTAAAAATGTTATTAAGTAAACTATATATTCTGAGAGGAGTGAAATAGGAATCCTCAACATGCCGTTTATTTATATATTCTGTATCACAGATGCTACACAAATATTAAACAAGGAAAAATAAAATCATCTCATTTATACAGGCTATAGTTAAACACTATTTTTAGAATAACTCAAACTCATAAAGATCACTCATTTATTATTTGGTAGATTTGGGGACTGGCAAACAACTACAGTTCCACAGTTTGCCAAAACTAGACTTAGTTGAGAGGTTGCATGATCCTTGAATTTAATCACAGTCATGAAATTGTGAATCAGTTATTACAAACCAATCTGAAAAATTGTTGGAATGCTGCTAAATGACCTGCAGAAAATTAGCAGAAGCACCTCCAACACACATTTTCACATATTCCACCCACTTCCTGCCTCCTCCCACCTTCCACACCCAAACTGGTAATAGTCTAAAGTAAAATAAAATCTGCTTGATTTCTGATGATTAGACAAACATGCCCATGTTATCCTCTTGGTAACAACATGGAATTGATTTGCCATTGATCTCTTTCAGGATGGTTTCACAACTTCCCAGGCTAAACTTTAAGCACTCAAAGTACACATAAAATATATTGACATTTAGGATTGGGACACAAATCATGCTTGCCTGTGTAACCCACAGACAATGTATATTAATGCTGTTTTCTTATTGCTGGCTGTCATTCTATGATTGCATATTTATATATTTATGTATTTTTCTGTTGTTCTAAATCAATGTTTGTCAAAATTTTGCAACTTTTCCCCCTAGTCAGCATGGGAGTTGAGGTCCACATATCTTAAACCTGCCAAGTTTGAAAAACACTGTTCTAAATCAATTTCTTCTCAGTTGCCTTTTAAGAAAGAAAAAATAAACAGAACCACATAAATAAAAGAATATAGGACCAGGGAAATCTCACTTTTGCAAGAATGTGTTTATCTTTGATGATATATTCATATGTAGTAAGCAAAACATTAAACTTTCCACTTCGAAGCTGAGGTACAAATGCCCGTCTTGCAGCTGGAGAGCCCTAAAAAAAGCACACATACACACAAAACCTAAAATATGTTTTGACATTTAATCTATGCTCTTTATACCATGTATGACCATGAAATGAATTGACTGATCTATCTTATAAACTTTCCACATGATAGGTAAACAAATCAATAGCCCAGAGAAGGATAAAGAATTAAACTTCACAGGGTTTTTTGTAGATGACTAGGCTGAGCCCGAGGGAGGGGTCGAACGCACTATAAGTCATGAATCCCTGAGCAACCGCAAGAGATTTCAGTCTCGTGCACCTTGAATGCCTCTCTTATCTCCAGCACATTTCCCTTAATGGCCAGTTAGCCAGATTCTTGTAAAGAGATTAAGCTTGAAATAAACTGTAATTTCCTGGGCGCTTGACAATTTTGGAAAGAGGAATAAGCTTTGTGGGGCTGGCTAAACAGTTTGAGAAACAAACATGAAAAATAAAAAAAAAGAATGGAAAATCTGAAGGGAAAAGGGAAGCAGAGGTCAGGAACTAAAAAGCTGACTGGAGGTGGAAGATCTGATGAAGATATTCAGCCCTTACACAGGGGTGATACAGCAATGAGATACTTTTATCCATTACATCCAAGGACAGAGGATAGCACTAAAAACTTCAGATGATGAAAGAGTATATGAAAATCTCAATTTTTATACTTACCTTATATGAGACTTTAACCACAGAAGGAGCCCACTTATCAAATTCATAGGCCCAATTTGATAGAGTTCTAAAACAGAAAAGAGTGAAAATTCCATTTTATAAAAATTATCTTCTTATTTCTTTCAAGAATTAAGTTAAATCTCATAACCATAATATCTTTAATGAATAAAAACTGCACCCAAACTTATTTTAAATTAATAATTTATTTCAATAGAAGATGGAAAAAGATGACTATCAGTAAATAAATAAAACATTAACAATTATAAAACTTAAAACTCATTATTTCATTAATTAATTAAGGTATATAACTAAGTTAATTGTATTATTTTAAGAAATAACTAAAAACTCTATAAAGCTATAAACATAAAAGTTAATATTGGCTTCACCAATATTTGTCATTCTTCGAAAAAGAAGCAACTTTTTAGAAGTGTAACACAAACTTGCAGTCATATCTGTTGACTGATCAGATGAAACCTACCAGTGTTATACATTTTTTCCATACAGCTGCTTTTATTTAACTAAATGAATTAAATTATTTCACTCTTACAAAATTAATGTATATTAAATAACTATATGAAACACAAATGATTAAGTTATTTAAAATCTTTGGTTGCAAATTCTTGATAGTTAAATTCCTTATGGCATTTCAAGTAAAGCATTAGTTCAAAGGGTTTTTATTTCTCAAAGGTTTTACCCACTCCCTTTCTAACTGTGTCATTTAAAAAACAATAACACTTGAATGGGCCAGTCAGGTCAGGGGTAGGCTTCTCAACCACAGTCAGTGAACACCAGAATGTGTAATGCCTGAACCAAACTTGTAAATTTACTCATTTATAATAAAAATGCTCAGACATTTGTTGCTGTCATTGTTAAACTTTGTCATCTTTTTATTGCCCACTCTCTGGAACTGTTGCTGTAGCACATCACATGCTGCTTTTGTTGCCCTGGATGTTTCAGTCACATGCCCCTTATTTATTTTAAAGTTTTATTTATTTTTCCTATTAAATTGGATCCCACTAACACTTCAATCAGTACACAGTAACAGTGCTTTTTCACAGATACAGAAGGTTCAGAGTTGCCCACCTGTCTTCAAGGTATACTTACGACAGAGGTACTATAATGAGGAAGGGTCCGTTGATTCGTTTGTGCTCCATGAGGTATGTAATTAAAGCAATGGTCTGGATTGTCTTACCCAGGCCCATTTCGTCGGCCAGAATACCATTGAGATTATTATTGTACAATGATACCAGCCACTCTAAACCTTTGATCTGTGGGCGGGAAAAAGAAACACAAGGACATTACAGGGCCTACAGAGAGAAAATGGTGGTCTTGTTCTACAGAGCAGCTCAAAATACTGAATTTCCACATCCAAGCAAAGCCAAGCAATAAGGACTTACTCTCTGACTCTTACCTGATACTGTTTGAGGACACCGTTCACCATGAGGGATGACTGTTTGTCTACCCTTTCAGTGACTGCATGAGCCACAGCATAGTAAGACTGCAACCCCCTTGCCAGGGCTTGAGACACACCATACTCGTCATCAACATCTTGCTTGGCATTCCTATGAAAAGGTTTCAAGGGAATGAGAAAGGTAGAACAGGAGTGTTAACCTTACTGGCAGTACAACTGCTATCTCAGGAGAGTTTAAAGATTAATTCTTGCTAGGTGTGGGGGAGCAGGAAACCCACCCCCCCCAAGAATTGACTTATCTTTTGGGGTTTAATTGTGTATGTATGTTCTTTTTTGGGGGGAAAAAGTTTAGAAAAACCAATTGACAGAACATCCCTCCTTGCTACCATTTATTTTAGGGGCAGAGCCGTGAAGGTTTACATTCTCTACTTTAGTTCTGAGGCTTCACTTTCTTAGAAAAATTCTGTTTGGGCTTTTGGACAACTGGGAGCTCAGACCTGCTCTGGATTCATCGTCTCCTGTTTGGGATAGATAGGACTAAAGCTCTAGCTTTCTGAAAGGCAAAGGGGTGCCAGTAACATAATGGGGAATGTAACAGCTAAATTCAATATCACACTATTGATTCTTTCTTTCAGGATCATTCAAGAATCTGTTTCCCTTTTGGGTGACTGATTGGAATCTCCAATGAAGTTGCCCGGCTCCAGGCTGATTGTGCCTGGAACTTTTGAATAATACCTGAAGCTGGGAATATTTCCCATCTCTGTCTACTAGAGTCTTCCGTCCTTCTGTCTTTCAGAAAGGCCTGGGGAAGAACCAGAGAATTCAGATGGTCTTGGTGGGAACTGCTCCACTTCTAGGAAGGAAAGCTTGGTCCTTGTTGCTAGGCGACACATGTTCTCCTTATGGTAACCATGGAACCATTAAAGAGTGGCAGCCAGAAAGGAATTTTTTTTCCTTATTCTCTTCAAACCTTCCCAAATCAACAATGCCTTTATTATGTATAATTACAAAATTGTTTTTATTTATTATTGCTTGCTAAGGAGGGTTGCTATCAGGGGAAAGAAGGTGTCTGTAATCAGAACCTAGGATCCACAGCAGCATCTATTTCTGCATTAATATGAAGATAGAGAAGAAGAGCAATGCCTGGGATAGCACCTTTTTTAATTGTTACCCTACTACAGTACTAGAGAAACTATGCAATTGTGCTTAGCCATTTTGCTACTCTTTTGCAATATAGAATCAAGGAGGGGAGGGGCGAGATAAGGTACCTTATCTCTTACTTTTTCTGCCATTTTGTATTTTGCCAGGCTATAATCCCCTAGGGCAGAGGTCCCCAAACTTTTGGGCACCAGGGACCAGTTCCGTGGTTTTTCCGTGGACTGGAGAGTGTGTGGTTGTGTGCTGCCTGCATCCAGTGAATGGGGCTTTGCTTATTTGTGCAGATCGGTTGCTGGCATGCCGCGGCCCAGTACTGGTTCACAGACTGGGGGTTGGGGACCCCTGTCCTAGGGACTCTTCCCCCTAGGGAACCAAGGGGAAGGCAACCCCCTGAGGGGCTTTCAAATTCTACTCTTTCCAATGCAGAAAATGGGTCTTTTCCAGTGTGAGCTGCCCTCCTTCACTTAAGAGAGATGTTCCATATGCATCCACCCTCCTTTTTCACCTCTATTTAAAGAGAATGCCAAAAGAAGCAGCTGACAAAAAAACACCATATGAGTCTTACTCAATAATGTGCCTTGCATCCACTTCTGATACATCATCACTGTCTGGATCTGGAATCTTTTTCTTCTCCTCTACAGGCAGAGCAGGCTGAGCAGGCTGAGGTTGTTCTTCCTCTTCCTCCTGCCACAAACCAAAGTAACTTAATGAAACTTGCAATATCTTGGGACTGAAGGATCACCCCATTGGTTTTGATCATTTGTCTTCTCCATCTAGATGCTAGCAGCAGCAGCAGCAGCCAAAAAAAAGAGGGGGGGGGGGGCTACAGGGTTATTCATTCCCTTTAAATGTTTCTTTTTAAGCTGCCTGTTATAAGAATTTTCTAACATTTGGTCCCTGGATATTCATGTTCTCTTCTTTCCACATCATCCCCCTTTTTTGGGTGGCATTTTTAGACAGAAAACCTGCAGAAATAGGGACCATCCAATTGTAATTTATCTCAAAAAATTGTCAGTGTGTTTTTGGATGAAGATTGGGGTAAAAACTAAGAACAATTCAAATCACCTTCAGTTCCTCACTGTACAACCATTAACCAAACCAAAGGGGAAACGCTTTACATTAAATGACTGCATTAGAAGCAATATAGTCTTAATTAAGAAATTAGACTGCAGAAAGATTTATACCATTATATTCCCACAGAAAAGGATGTATCTTAGATTTTGTGTGTGTGTGTCTCTAATTATCTTTTGTGATCAGAGATACAGATAGACAACAGTACAGGCTCTCTCTGCACTGTTTTTGCTTAAAGGTTCAGCTATGTTTGCTAGAATTTTGTTTCTCCTTTACTCATTTCCCACATGTAACTGCTCACATGCATCTCCACTTATAATGGTCCAATGCAAGGAGAAGAATTACTCACTGGAGATACAGTTTAATTTTGCTGGACTGATTAATACTGTACTGAAGTGAAAACAGCAAAATGTAATGGGAAGTAGGAACCGTTAATTAAGTTCTCTTTTCCTGATGATAAGACAAGAAGGCCCTATCTGAAAATAAGTAAGATTAGATAAAACACATCAAATGGTTCTTAACAAAATTCTTTTCAATGCAGGATAAAAGATGCTTCAAATATAGCACATATGTCTGATTTTGATCTAAAACAGATCAAATCGATCAAGAGAACATTCCTCCTCACCTCTTCTTCCTCCTCTGATCCGCTTTCTTCGCTGTCAGATCTTGGTGCTACTTCATATCTATTTAAATAATTATGAAATTGTGAATTATTATAGAGAAATACCTCTAATAAGCCAAGTCAGTTAGAATCACTCCTTCCTTCAGAATTATTTGGAAACTGGGAGAAAGATGAAGGAAGAAGGAAGGAAAAAGAAAGATGAATTCAGTTTTGTCTAATGGTTAAGATACTGGGCTAGAAATTTTTTATTTTTTTATTTATTTTAATTCCATTTATATCCCGCCCTTCTCCGAAGACTCAGGGCGGCTTACAAGCTTAGCAGAAATATGAATTCTAGTCCCAAATTAGCCATGAAAGCTGACTGGGTGACTTGGTCTCTCTGTCTCCAAAGGGGAAGGTCAAATGGTCTCTGGGCGAATGTGCAGGGACGAAGGGCGAGGTATGGAGGGCCAGGGGCCCATTGCCCGTGGAGAATGGCCATGGAAAGACCAGCGGAGGAGGAAAGCTGGCTGTAAATGGGCTGAGATGGGTGGCTGGGGGCGAAGGAGACGCTGTCAAGGGTCCATGCCTAAATGTCCTAAACCGCCATCGTCATGTGTTTGTGAGCTTCCTCTTCACCTGGAAAGTTTAAGAGCTCTTATTCATCCCTGAATTGATCTAATCTCTTTTGAAAATCTAAAGTCTGGTAAACTGAGGTGCTAGCTTGCCTTGATAACAGGCTAGCTTGCTGAGACTCCAGACACAGAGTCCACTCTAGCAACACATACAGGCGACAGTCTTCACAAGCTTGAGGGCACCCACCCCAGAACATTGCTATGATTTTTTTTTTAAAAAATGCACAGAATAGACATATTGCATGTCACTTTTCTTGAGGAAAATATAACAATGAATTCTGCAAGCTACTGACCCAGGATTCATTTCTAACCAGGTATCCAGCTGTCCAGCCTTTGGGGCATCTGTGCCAGTAAGAATTTTCCCACTTTCAACATGAATCACTTTCACAGGGAGGTCACTCATTTGGCTGGTTTCATCTAAAGGCTGAAGAAATACAATAAGATATTAAAAATGTATTTTTCACATAAAGTATGATTCTAAAATATCTCATCAGTAGAGAAATAATAATTGGTATAGATTGCAAGATTTATTTAAAGGTTCATTTAATCTTTAATAAAACAAAGATGGAATCTTTTGATCTCCTCCTTGGTCAGAAATACCTAAATGGTTTCAATTAACTGCAATTTAAGTTGTTTAGTTCAAAAGAAATGACAAAAAGAAAAAGGAATCCTCAGAAACCATGACTGAATCTGAAAGGTTTGTAACAGAACATTCAGAACACCTGCTAGGGTTCATTCGTAAGTTGTTACCAAAATATGATTCAGAAGCAAAGATTAAATCGATGCACAGTTTAAACAGGGCAACTGATACGCAACAGTGGGACTATCAGTGGAAGATAAATATCAAATTCACTGTGAGGAGAAATTCATACTAGGCGAAAACAAATGCACAATGTTTTTGTTGGCTTATTATACCAGTGTTGATTACCAAAATAGATATTTCATTTTTCTTAAAAACTGTTGCAAATGCAATAATCAGGTTGGATAATGTTTTCTTGCTTTTTGGTAATTGTTCAAAATTGAACAACTCTGGAAGATGTTTCATCATAGGAAAGGAACAGCTTTATACTTTGTTTCTTTCTGGAAATACACACAATTTCTTTCTTAGAAGAATGACAGGTTACATTATGGGAGTATTAATGTCAAAGTAACTTTGAATTTAAAAAACAAGTCTGATCCTGAATTTAAATCAACCTAGAAACCATTTATTGATTATAACTCTGCATACAACATCAGGCTTTAAAATACCAGATTTTCTGCCCATTCCATAAGCAAGTTTGCCTGGTTCATTATAACACAGCCAGATTTTCTGAGCTTAGAGAGAAAATTCTATTATTGCTTATTCTGACTGATGTTTTTCTATAATATGGGCTGCCATTTTAATTAATTTCTTTGTTAAAAATTTTCTTGATTAATTAAAAGCTGCAATACCCCAAAATAAGATTGTCAGTGGCTTTATTACAAAATATTGACTAGATTTAATAATGGTTTAAAAGTGCTAAATATATACTTTTGTATACAGTAATACTGTCACTTTAATATAGCACTTTTCTTCTTTTAACTTTTTTCTTGGCTGTGTTTCCAAATATCTGTTAAAATAATTTTTAAAAGAATAAAATGCATCTTGAAGAGGAAGCAGAGGGGAAAATGGCATTGCTTAAGTGTAATTGTAAACCCAAAGGTGCTTTTTCCAAGAGGCAACTGGACTTTCTTGTTTTTCTTTGAAGATATTTTGCTTCTCATCCACAAAGCTTCTTCAGTTCTGACAGGAAGGTGGGGAATGGAAGGATTTATACTCCTTGCAGACAGTTGGTCATTTGCATTCTTTTAGAGTTGTTGAAGCCACCTGGAGGTTTATTTGTGTCATCAGGGCCACCTGAATAGTTCAAATGTGTGTGGAGCCTTCTTGGCTGCAGGATGTTTTCTGCCCTGTGTCCTTTCACTGTTGAAGACAGGCGCAGACTGTTGGGGATGAGTCTGTGTGGTCTGAATCTCAAACTGAAGTGCAAATGGTTCCTGTAGTGTGCAATGTTTTCTGGCAATCTGTTCATACTCCTGCACTATTCGAAGGATGTTCATCCCAAAGTTTATAGCTAAATGTCTATGGAGATTCTCAGTCATCCAGATCATGGCTGTCCCAAAGGTCCTTTATCCCTGCCATCCAGTCAGAGCTGAAGAGCTGATGAGAAGCGAAACGTCTTCAAAAAAACAAAAAACAAAAACAAAAACAAGGAAGTCCAGTTGCCTCCTGAAAAAGCACCTTTGGGACAATCTTGACCTGGATGACTGAGAATCTCCATAGACGTGTAACTGTAAACACACCATCAAAAGGTAAGCACTTTTTGTCCTGTGAAGCTGTCTCCAAGGTTCTATTGGTAACATTTGGGAGCAGAGTGCAAACCTTAATACATCTTTGTTAAGTGAGGAGTCATCAAAATGATAAGCAGTCATTTTTAGAACACGTCTTAAGTATTAAGAATACAACTTTAGCAGGGCAAACTAGATCTAGGGAGTTCAGTAGAGCTTATGCCTATGAAGGTGGGAGACTAATACAGTTGCAATCTCATGAAAAAATGGACTTCCAGATGGACAGTTCCTAATATGGCTATATGAAATGTGGCTCTTCCATCTTTCTTTCCTTAACATATATTTTTTTAACTGTCCATATGGGTTGGATAAAGCAATGGGACAGCAGCACAGGTTACACTAGACCAGGGGTAGGCAACTTTGGCTCTTTTATGACTCGTGGACTTCAACTCCCAGAATTCCTGAGCCAGCAAAAATCTATCTTTAACATAGGACCAATACTTACCCATACAACTGAACAGACATTAAAAACACTGCCTGGCTAAGCTGGTACAGTGGGTACCCTGGGCATGCTGTCTATCGCTTAAAAAGTGGCTCATGACTTTCACCAACCATATCCAACCTGTCAGCCCTTAAAAAACAGATTAATTGGATTAACAATTGACTGCCTCAGAAATGTTCCTATGGTAGTTAAGTGTATTATGGGTTCTGTTCCAGTCAGTGTGTTTATTTGCATCTATAGATATTTGCAAACAGGTGCAAATGTTCTTTTCTTCCTTAGACTTTTTATACCACTTTTGCTCCAGGAATTCACAGTGGCATCCACAGCCCTCTTTCCAGTTTTTCCCCCCATAACAATTGTGAAGTAGGCTAGACTGAGAGAGAATGAGTGGCCCAAACTCACACATTGAATACCACTTTCCTTCTATCTGGCAATGTGTAACTGGGCAGTCCTATTTGTTGAAGCTACCGTTTGTGCTTATGATGCTGATGAGTTGATGAAGTATCAGTTTTTGCCAGAATACAGTAATTTCTAATTGATGGGATATTCATAATACAAACTGGACTAGAAAATACGCATTCCTATGAGAATCCAATGGGTGAAACTTTGATCCACCAATTGCAGCCTCTAAAACAATTTTCAACACCAGCTGCTTGCGTCAGTGCATTCCAATTGCTAGTCCAAATAAAAGCAGTTTCCATACCATAAGAAATCAAGTACTCATTGTGGAATAAAATCCATACACACGTTTATAGCCACAATTACCGTATATACTTGAGTATAAGCCGAATTTTTCAGCCCACTTTTTGGGCTGAAAAATTCCACTTCGGCTTATACTCCAGTCAACAAAAAAACTTACCGAGGACTTGTGCGCGGCCGAGGCTTTGGTGCTTCCGGGATCGCGCGCACCTCTCCCAAGCCACCGCCGTCCGGAGACCTGCCGAAGTTTGGGGAGGTTTGGGGAGGTGCCCAAACCTCCCCAAACGTCGGCAGGTCTCCGGACCTCCGCGCCCTGCCTGCCTGCTTCTTTCCGCAGCGGAAAGAAGCAGGCAGGCAGGGCGCGGAGGTCCGGAGACCTGCTGACGTTTGGGGAGGTTTGGGGAGCTGTGCGCGCACCTCCCCAAACCTCCCCAAACTTCGGCAGGTCTCCGGACGGCGGCGGCTTGGGAGAGGTGCGCGCGATCCTGGAAGCACCGAAGCCTCGGCCGCGCGCAAGTCCTCGGTAAGCTCCGGGCGGTCACTTGCTTCGTGTCTCCTGAGGGAAGGGGGGGCGACTGGAGCGGGCGTGTTTCCTCGCCTGCTGGGCGCCGCGATTTGCCCGGGGAACGCACGGGCCCCGAATGGCAGCGTGGAGCGAGGAAGCGGACAGCCAGGGCTTCCCCGAGAGCCGCGGCCACACAGGGTATTCCTGTGTATTCAGGCTTGCAAAATGGCGGATCGAGCCTCTGCTGGCGGCGGAGGCTTGCAGAACGGCGGATCGGCTTATACTCGAGTCAATAACTTTTTCCAGTTTTTGGGGGTGAAATTGGGGGTCTCGGCTTATACTCGAGTCGGCTTATACTCAAGTATATACGGTAAATTGGTTCGGTGGGGGGGGGGGAGAATCTTACTTCACCATCGGGTCCAATTGCTGGGGTCTGTCCTTCCGCAACTTCAGCCTTCTAAAAGAAATGAAGATCAGGAAAAACATCTATTACAATGGAGAGAAGTATTTTAAGGCAGAGAAGTATTTGAAAGGCATTTAGGTTACTTTTTCCAGTTTTAATGCACAAAGAATCAACATTTTCATTCTAACATTAATTTAGATATTTGGACTTCTCTATCATAAATGTAGAGAGGTTTATTTAAACATATTATTTTCATTTTGAAGTGCTCTGGTTCAGTTTTCTAATAAACTTTGGAGGCGAGCAATGCAGCTTTGGGTGACACCATAGTTTAATGACCTCTTAAATAAAAATATAAGAGATGTATCATTAAATGGGAACCGGATTTTGCACGAAATGACTCTGTTTTCTCGTATGAGATCTCAAGACAATTTCAGCCCCTGGAAGACTGACATGTGACACATCTCAAATCAAAGGTTTATGCAGGGCTTGCCTCTGAGAGATTTCACAGATCCCAACAGGTTGACTTAACTCATTTACCTTCTTTTTCTTCTTCTTCTTTTTCTCCTTTGCCACCTGTGCAGCCTTGTGCTGTCTCACCAGTTCTGTGAGGTTGGCCACATATTCATCTGTCTGCTGTAGCAGGTAGGCTAAGCGTTTATCTTTCTTTTGATCAATAAGCTTTCGGTACCCTTCTTCATCCTCAGCCTGGAAAGTACACAGACTCAAGCTATAATTTTCTTAAATTATACTGGGACCATTCATGTAAATGATCAGTCAGATTCATTCTATGCATGGAATACCATCAACCGGCGCATCCTCTCCTTCTCAATTCTTTCGTTCTCCTTCTTTTGTTCTCGCTCAGTATTCGCATGATAGGTGGCCACAGCCTTTGTCAGCTTCTGAATCTTCCCGGTGACTGATCGATGGTATTCTTTGAAATCCTTGGCATGCTGGAGAATGCTGTTGAGATACTCCTAAAAAAAAAAAGAGAGAGTTGACAGAAAATGGCTTAATGAATGAGTCATGCATGGGTTAGGGGAGTGGTTCTCAACCTCAGTGGCTTTCAACTCCCAGAATTCCCCAGCCATCATGGCTGACTGGGGAATTTTGGGAACTGAAGTCCACACAGTTTAAAGTTACTGAGATTACACTCGGTTAGAGCTTGTTTGTATCACAAGCATCAATAATTACATATAATTGTATCAATAACTGCACATAAGCTTCATGTAAGTGTTAAAACCTGATTATATAGTCAGCAGTTGCCAACATTCTGAAAAACTATTGCAAAATGTTATCAGCTCCAGGGGTCAAGACTAGCTTCAGGGCATCCAAAAGGAATCTTTGTGTTTGTTTCTGCTTTCTTTCTGGCTGATTTCCAGAATTTCGGAACTTTCAGACATATGTAGCTCAAGTAGAGGGGACCTTCAGAGGTCCAATATGCAGCAAACTAGCTAGATTCTACTATGCGAAGCAACTCTGGCAAAGAGCCTTGGTGGAGCAGTGGGCTAATGCCTCCTTAAGTAACACCAGCTGCCTGCAATTAGTGCAGGTTCGAGTCCCACCAGGCTCAAGGTTGACTCAGCCTTCCATCCTTCCGAGGTAGGTAAAATGAGGACCCAGATTGTTGGGGGCAATAAGCTGACTTTGTAATAATGCCGCTTGGGGGGGGGGCGAAAGCCCTAATAAGCAGGCATATACATAGAATGAAGGCTATTGCTAAGCACATTGATTTGTGCTTTAGATTGTAAGCCGCCCTGAGTCTTCGGAGAAGGGCGGGATATAAATGGGATTTTTTAAAAAAAGGAAGATCTTGTTTAAATGGAGTATAGATTAAACAAAAACTACGTGTAATAAATCAACTGCTGTCCGTAACTGAGGACAGAAAAACTGATCTTAGCCCTTTGCTTCCTGCTCATCACTTGCGGATTACGGAGAAACAAGGCAGTTCTTTCCATATTTATTGCCAAGCGCAAGCTTGATGAATACAACTTTTATTATTTTTTAAATGTTATCCACTTATTGTATCCACTAAGGAGATCAGATGAGACTGCAACTCATTCTTCTTCAGCTTCTTTGTGAAGTAGGAAGTCTTAGTTCTGTCGGAAAACTCCTTTCATCATTTATCATCTCTATATTTGGATTGAGACTACAACACCAGCGTCTACTTGAGGCCTCAACACTCCAAGCAAAGAGCAGAGGTCCCTAGCATGAATGGAATGGAATGCTATGCTCTCTCCTTGCTTTGTGGTCACTTTCCACACATCATGGTCTCGATGCTGTGTTAGCAGCTATCATTTTAAAACAACGGAAGTCTTTTCTACATTTCACTCTGAAGCAAGGGGAACAAAACAATAAGTTACAGTTTAAGAGAAAGGAAACCTACATAAAGCAGGATAGATACATAGATCTGTGTTTTCTGAATGGTGGCCTCTCCAGTTCTCCCACAATCACCCTTCCTTTCCCTATGTTTCCTTATCTCTTCTCTTAACTTCTAACCTTTTCTTTCTTTCTCTATGAGTTTTCCTCTACTGACAGTTTCCTAGCTTTCCTCTTTATTCAAAGATTTGGAAGGTGTTTCACTGGCACACTTAGCTCATTCACATTTGACAATGGTTAGCTACTGTCCAAATGTACATCTTTGTAACTTTTATTTATTCCAATAAGCTAATAATAAATACAATGCATTAATTATTTATCCACTTTGGCATCCTATCACAGGTTGTTTAGCGACTGTTCAAACTTACCGTGGCATTGAAAAAAGTGACTTACAATTAGTCCTCACACTTATGACTCCAGCAACATCCTCAGTGTCACATGAGCAAAATCTGGATGCTTAGCACCAGCCTGAATTTACAATGGTTGCAGCATCCAAGGATCAGGCAATTGCCATTTGTGACCTTCCTAGCCAGCTTCCAACAAAGTCAATGAGGGAAGCCAGATTTGCTTAACAACTGCAAGGTATACTTAACAACTGTAGTGATTCACTTAACAACTGTGGCAAAAAAGGTTGTAAAATCTGGCATGATTCACATAACAACTGCCTTGCTTAATCAATGGAAACTGTGGTCCCGACTGTGGTTGTAAGCTGAGACTATATGAATACATGGCACTTTTTCAAATTAAAGTAGAAGCAATAGGTACCTGGTGTTTTTGCCGGCGTTTTCTTTCTTGTTCAATCTTCTGCTGTTTTTCCAGCTTCTCAGTGATGCGAGCTTCCCGTAGGGATTGCCGTTTGCTACGCTTATATGCCTTAGCATTCAGCGCTGTTTCCAGGGCAGTATCTCTTCTCATACAGACCACAACTTCTTGTCGCAACTGTGAATCAAAATTTTAAAAGAAGATGCCAACTGAGAATAAAGTGGGGTCCAATCAAATGCTTCACTTTCTGTATATGTTGACTAAAACATTTTATGTTGTCTCTACATATATTGTGAAATATCGGAATACATGTTAAAATTTAAACATCTGTATACATAAGGATCCCCTTCATGGATTACTGCCTTGTTGTGGTGAAGGGGCTTGCGTAATTCAATGAATCTATGAGCTATGCCGTGCAGGGCCACCCAAGATGGACAGGTCATAGCAGAGAGTTCAGACAAAACGTGATCCACTGGAGAAGGAAATGGCAACCCACTCCAGTATCTTTGCCATGAAAACCCCATGGACAGTACCAAAAGGCAAAACGATATGATGCTGGAAGATGAGCCCCTCAGGTCGGAAGGCGTCCAATATGCTACTGGGGAAGAGCAGAGGGCTAGTACTAGTAGCGCCAGAAGGAATGAAGCGACTGGGCCAAAGCCGAAAGGACGCTCAGCTGTGGATGTATCTGGTGGTGAAAGGAAAGTCCGATGCTGTAAAGATTTTTTCTCCATAGGAACCTGGAATGTAAGATTCATGAATCAAGGCAAGCTGGATGTGGTCAAACAAGAGATGACAAGACTGAACATCGACATCTTGGGAATCAGCGAATGGGACAGGAATGGGTGAATTTAATTCAGATGACCATCAGGTATACTACTGCGGGCAAGAATCCCTTAGAAGAAATGGAGTAGCCTTCATAATCAATAAAAGAGTAGGAAACGCAATACTGGGATACAATCCCCAAAATGACAGAATGATCTCAGTTCAAATCCAAGGCAAACCATTCAATATCACAGTAGTCCAGGTCTATGCCCCAACCACCAGTGCTGAAGAGGATGAAATTGACCGATTCTATGAAGCCCTACAGCACCTTATAGAACTAACACCAAAAAATGATGTCCTTATCATCATGGGGGATTGGAATGCTAAAGTAGGAAGCCAAAAGATAACCGGAATAACAGGCAAGTTTGGCCTTGGAGTACAAAATGAAGCAGGGCACAGGCTGATAGAATTTTGTCAAGAGAATACAATGGTCATAGCAAACACTCTTTTCCAACACCCAAAAGACGGCTCTACACATGGACATTACCAGACGGTCAACACAGAAATCAGATTGACTATGTGCTCTGCAGCCAAAGATGGAGAAGCTCTATACAGTCAGTAAAAACAAGACCAGGAGCTGACTGTGGCTCAGACCACGAGCTTCTCGTTGCAAAGTTTAGGCTTAAACTGAAGAAAGTAGGGAAAAGCACTAGGCCACTCAGGTATGAATTAAATCATATCCCTGTTGAATATACAGTAGAGGTGACAAATAGATTTAAGGAATTAGATCTGATAGACAGAGTGCCTGAAGAACTATGGACAGAGGTTCACAACACTGTACAAGAGGTAGCAACTAAAACCATCCCAAAGAAACAGAAATGCAAGAAAGCAAAATGGCTGTCTGAGGAAGCTTTACAAATAGCTGAGGAAACGAGGGAAGTGAAAGGCAAGGGAGAAAAAGAAAGATACACCCAGCTGAATGCAGAATTCCAGAGAATAGCTAGAAGAGATAAGAATGCCTTCTTAAATGAACAGTGCAAAGAAATAGAAGAAAACAATAGAATAGGGAGGACCAGAGATCTCTTCAAGAAAATTGGAGATGAAGGGAACGTTTCATGCAAAAATGGGCATGATAAAGGACCAAAATGGCAGGGACCTAACAGAGGCAGAAGAGGTTAAGAAGAGGTGGAAAAATTACACAGAAGAACTATACAAGAACGAGCTTAAAGTCCCTGATAACCATGATGAGGTGGTCACTGACCTCGAGCCAGACATCCTAGAATGTGAAGTGAAGTGGGCCTTAGAAAAGCTGAGGAACAATAAAGCTAGTGGAGGTGACAGTATTCCAGCTGCGCTATTCAAAATCTTAAAAGATGATGCAGTAAAAGTGCTATACTCAATTTGCCAGAAAATTTGGAAAACTCAACAGTGGCCACAGGATTGGAAAAGATCAGTTTACATTCCAATTCCAAAGAAAGGCAGTGCCAAAGAATGTTCAAACTATCGCACCATTGCACTCATTTCTCATGCTAGTAAAGTTATGCTTAAAATCCTACAAGCTAGACTCCAGCAGTATGTGCATCGAGAACTACCAGAAGTACAGGCAGGATTTTGAAGAGGCAGAGGAACTAGAGATCAAATTGCCAACATACGCTGGATCATGGAGAAAGCTAGGGAGTTCCAGAAAAACATCTACTTCTGCTTCATTGACTATGCCAAAGCCTTTGATTGTGTGGATCATAACAAACTGTGGCAAGTTCTTAAAGAGATGGGAGTACCAGACCATCTTATTTGTCTCTTGAGAAACCTATATGCGGGTCAAGAAGCAACAGTGAGAACTGGACACAGAACCACTGATTGGTTCAAAATTGGGAAAGGAGTCTGGCAAGGCTGTATGCTGTCGCCCTGCCTATTTAACTTATATGCAGAGCACATCAAGAGAAAGGCAGGGCTAGATGAATCAAAAGTTGGAATTAAGATTGCCGGGAGAAATATTAACAACCTAAGATATGCAGATGATACCACTCTAATGGCAGAAAGTAAAGAAGAAGTAAAGAGCCTCTTGTTGCGGGTGAAGAAGGAGAGTACAAAAGTTCGGTTGAAACTTAACATTAAGAAAACCAAGATCATGGCATCTGGCCCTCTCAATTCCTGGCAAATAGATGGGGAAGAAATGGAGGTAGTGACAGATTTTATTTTCCTGGGCTCCAAGATCACTGCAGATGGGGAATGTAGCCAATAAATTAAAAGACGCTTGCTCCTGGGGAGGAAAGCCATGGCAAATCTAGACAGCACACTAAAAAGCAGAGACATCACCCTGTCGACAAAAGTGTGTATAGTCAAGGCTATGGTCTTCCCAGTTGCAATGTATGGCAGTGAAAGTTGGACCATAAGAAAGACTGAGCGCCAAAGAATTGAGGCCTTTGAATTATGGTGCTGGAGAAGACTCCTGCGAGTCCCTTGGACTGCAAGGCGATCAAACCGGTCAGTCCTAGAGGAGATCAACCCTCACAGCTCTTTAGAAGGCCAGATCCTGAAGTTGAAACTTAAATACTTTGGCCACCTAATGAGAAGGAAGGACTCACTGGAGAAGAGCCTCATGCTGGGAAAGGTTGAGGGCAAGAGAAGGGGACGACAGAGAATGAGGTGGCTGGATGGAGTCACTGAAGCAGTAGGCGTGAGCTTAAATGGACTCCAGAAGATGGTAGAGGACAGGAAGGCCTGGAGGAACATTGTCCATAGGGTCGTGATGGGTCGGACACAACTTCGCAGCTAACAACAAATACATAAGGATACATGTAATGATAAATACTTCTGAAAAAGAGTTTACTATATCTGACACATCTCTGAGAACAGTTTTTTCTGCTGCTTTTTCATAGTTTAAATAGTTTTACCTATTCTTATTTTTAAGAGTACTGAATTCTGCCTGGACAATAGAAGCAAAGAAAAATGCAACACCCATCGAACTATCCTTCTGAAAAATAGAAAAAGAGTTGGTGTTGCCATGCAACATAAGACAGAAATATAAAACTGATTCCAAAAATCCATGGAGAAGAGAGATTAACAAAAAGTAGCAATGTGTTGAAACAGGAACACATCTCGGTTCCAATTCAGTCCCTAAAACAGCACCCAGACATTTATGTGAAACCTGGCATTCTTACTAAATTTGTTACGCTACCGCTATACTCTGGCTGAAAGAACATTTACATTTAAATATTATGTATATTTTGTGTAATTTACTTTTCCTTTTACTTGTTTTTCTGTTGTACACTACTCGCATTATTTGTTTGAATTGGGTGTCTTACAAATCCAATAAAATAAATAAAAGGCTATTACAGAGACACCAGCCAGCCACTCCAGGATACAGAAGGACTAGACATGCTCTCTAGCTTGAGTTGCAAAGTGGTTTCTTTATCAAAATTTACTTCACTTCTGTCCTTGCCTCCTTGTTTTTTCTAGTCACGCTGCTGCGAAGATCTCATGTCAAAATATACCTAAAGCTTAATGAACAAAATGAAAAACAAAACCCTCTTTGCCAACAGAGCCACTATGATTCTTTTAGGCATGCTGTTGTTTTCTATATTCAAAATGCCTGTGAAATTACCTCACCCGTTCAGTAGGGATCATTTCAGAGGGCTGAGGTGAAACAGGACGGTCCACTGGCATGTGAAACTGGAGCTCCACTGCAGCAGAAAATTCAGGATCACTCTGTTGCATGAGAAGAACTATCCGCAAAGCCACTTGGCACTTATTTAGGTAAGCTCCATTAAGGAGAGGAGTTTCTATAAGAATTTTATTTAAAGGAAGTTATTCAACCATAAGTTTCATTTTCTTGCAATATATGCAAACTCTGGAGATGACTGATTTAATTTCAGTGTTCAAAGGTGTCCTGAGAAACAAAATTTCAGCAGTGCATCACCTACCTGTCTCTGGAAATTCAGCAGTCGTAGGGCTTTAAGTTCAATGGTTGCTTTGGTACGCAGGTCTCCAGCCAGGGACCCAGGAAGATTTTCAAGTTCTTGGATTCTATGAGCAATGCGAGCCTGTAAGCTGAAGAGATTAAGACACCCAGTGAGCTTTAGCATGAAGGATTGTATACATCAAACAAAAGATATCCAAGAAATCCAATGCTGATATGTGAAAGCATTTGTTCCCAATATGGTGCCTTAGGAATGATGGGAATTTTAATTCAAAGCAATTGAAGGGCACTGCTTTGAGAAGGTCACACTTAATGCCCAATAGCTAAAAGTAAGACAAGAGACACTAGTTCAGGACTTGAGGGTTCCTTGAACACTTGGGGGTTCCATAAAAGTGTAAGGATCTGCCTCAACTAGATCTCCCAAGAAAGCAGAACTCTTGAAACATTGTTTCAAAGGGAACTTTTATTGAGAGTTAGTGATAGCAATAGAGCAAAGCAAGGCCTGAAGATTTTGTGCGTGAAAGGTTAAATCACAATGCCCATTCAAAACTCCTCCCCCGCATGTCCAACAATCAGATTGAATTCCAACCAATCCATAGGTGCTAAGATGTTTTGAGAGCCTGGCAATTTAGTATACATCTCAAGGTCTCTCTCGGTTTCGTTTCCCAACGGTCCCAGGCTCTGCCATCTGGAGTTAAGGCAGATGTCTTCAGGCCACATTCCTTTCTCATGGAGGGAGGGCGACTCAAAGAGCAATCAAAGTGAATACATCCCCCAGCAAGCAGACCCCGCCCCCAGAATAGCAAACCCCCAAAATGATTAAAGAAACAGCCAAAGCAGTAATAAAATGCCAGCAAGTAAAATAGAGGGGTCTGACATACGGCCCCCCTAATAGAACGACAATTCCACCTGGAAAACAGAAAGAGGGAAGGGGGAAAGAGGAATACAAATACATCAATCAGGTTTATCAGGATAATGAGCATGAAAACATTTAAGTAACCTAGAGGCTTTATCATGTTTCTTATAGACCCACTGGTTCTGCTAGGCAGGAAAGTCTTTCCTGGTCACGAGATACTGAGTAGAGCTGTGATGTTTGAAAGAGTCTAAAATGTCTTTAATTTCAAAATGCTGCGCTCTACCTTGATAGGTGGTGGAAGAGGAATGGCTGCAGGCCTAAATGTGGGTGTAATTTCAGGCTTCAGCAAACTGTAATGGAAAACTGGGTGGATTTGTCGTAGACTTTGGGGGAGTTCTAATTCAACTGCAATTGGATTGATTATGCATTTAATAGGAAAAGGACTGACATATACTGCTCAAAAAAAATAAAGAGAACACAAGATAAGACATCCTACTATTAAATACAGTACATTGTGTTGTTTAAGTGTTCCCTTTTTTTGAGCAGTATATTTTATATATATTCCTAATCTCTACCCCGTTTTTCCAGCCACTCATAAAATACATCCCATATTTGAAAATATTGTGTCTTCTTTTTCTTTAATCTTCACTGTAAGTCTATCCATTTCTGCACAGTCCAGTATTTTCTTGATTATCTCTTCTTCAGATGGTGTTTCTTCATTTCTCCAATACTGAGCAAATACAATTCTTGCTGCTAATACATGCAACATTAAATATATGCTTTCTTTATCAAATTTTCCTGATAATATACATAATAAAATAGTTCTTTAAAAGCTACATGTTTTCTTAACATCTTTTCTAGCCAAATTTGTATTTTTCTCCAAAACCTTTTTGCTTTAGGGCACATCCACCAAAGATGCCTGGTTTTTGACTGTACTTCCAACAGTTACTAGACATGTTTTTAAACATTTTTGCTAATCTCTCAGATAGTAACTGCCATCTATAAAACATTTTATATAAATTTTCTTTATTAGCAGTTGCCATTGTCAATTTATAATTTCTTTCTATTTTTAAATTTAATAGAAAATTATAGTTTCTTGATCAGCTTTTCATCTGAAGTCAACAGTATCTGATCAAACACTGTCTGGTCTTTATAAACTTTATAAACTGTATAACTTTAGTTTTTTTGTCTGTTTATTTTCAGTCCTGCTACTTCTCCAAATTCTTCTATCCTTTTCAATAGTTTAGGGCTATCTCCAACGGTTCCTCTAGTATAAATACCAAATGATCCGCAAACGCTTGCAGTTTATATTTTTCATTTTTTATCTCCATTCCTTGGTTCTATTCGTTTTTTATCTGCCTGAGCTTTGTAGGCTGCTTAGCTTCGTCAAGGGCCTTCCTGACAACAGGCCAAATGTTTTGTAATTGATGAACCCAGTCCTTAAGGGAAGGAATGGCAGGTTCGTTAGCAGGCAATTCCAGCATGGGGTTGAAAGACTGTCCATTAGCCACTTGAAAGGAGGTAAAGCCAGTGCTGTGGACCAGCACCAGTCCATGGCATGCCAGAAACCAGTCTGTGCAAACAAGTGACGTCCCATCCACAGGATGCAGGAAGTACGCAAAACCCCACTCCCTCTGGTCCGCAAAAAAACCTCTCTCCATTGAACAAGTCCCTGGTGCCCAAAAGGTTGGGGACCTCTATTATAGGCTACTTCAGCAAACGGTAGCAGGTCAGTCTAATTATCTTGTTGATAATTTAGAAAACAACGGAGATACTGTTCCAGAACAGAGTTCATTCGTTCTGTCCTCCCATTCATTTAGGATGATGACTAGGTGACAGTCCCTGATCAGAAGGTCCAAAAAGGCTCTCCAGAACTTGGAAGTGGATACCCCTGTCTAAAATTATCCATTGTGGGGCTCCATGCAGCCAATAAATAAGCTGCACAAATAATTTGGCCAATGTTTTTGCAGTCGAGATCTTCTGACATGGGATAAAATGAGCCTGTTTTGAAAATAGGTCGGTAACGACCCAAATGACAGTATTTTCTGTGCTTTCTGGCTGCTCCACAATAAAGTCCATAGAGATCTCTCTCCAGGGTGCTGATGGGCTTGCGATTGGCTGCAGGAGCCCAGGCATCTTTCCTCACCTCCTCTTAGCTGCTGCACATGTAGGGCAGCTGGCAACATAAATTTCAATGTCCTTCTTTAGGGAAGGCCACCAAAATTGCCTTTTTAGCAGGTGAAGGATTTTGACAAATCTGAAACGTCCCGTCAACTATGAGTCGTGACAGGACTGCATGATTTTGTCTCTCAGGGTGGCTGGAACATACAGCTGTCCACCAATCCAGACCAACCCATCTTTCACTGAACAAAGATTTCCATGGTCCTGAAACCATTCATCCTTCTCCAGTGCTCTTTTGAACTCTGCCACTGCTGCGTTGTCTAATAGTGGGGCGCTCTTAGTCTGCGCCCTGGTAGTGACCGGGGCCACTAATTGTTGCGGGGAAAACAAAGGTTTAACCAATCCCGACTTTACACTATTGTATTGCAGCATTCTCGATAAGGCATCTGCCAGAATATTTTTCCCCCTGGCAAATAGTGGATAAAAAAGTTAAATTGGTGGAAATGCTCAAGCCCACTGTGCTTGTTTTGGAGACAACTTTCAAGGGGTTTTTAATGCTTCCAGATTCTTATGATCAGTCCAGACCTGGAAGGGAATTTTATTCCTTTCCAAAAAAATGCCTCCAAGGAGGTCACAGCGCACTCTGTAAGCTTTCTTCTCCCAAGCAGCCCATCGCTGCTTGGTCTCAGTCAGTTTTTGGGAGGTGTAAGTGCAGGGCTGTAGCTGACCCTTTTGGTTCTTTTGAAGCAGTACGGTGCCTACTGCTACATCAGTGGCATCAGCCTGGATTAAAAATGGTTTTTCCGGGTCCAGGTTCTTCAGCACCGGTTCCGCTGAAAACAGTCTCTTAAGCTTTTCAAATGCAGTTTGGCATTCCACAGTCCATGTTAATGGCTGGCTAGGTTTCAGCTTGTTCTCCCTCTTCGTTTTCAGCAGGTTAGTAATGGGGAGTGCAATTTGGGAAAATGAGGGAATAAACTGTCTGTAAAAATTGGCAAATCCCAGAAAGCTCTGTAATTGCTTTCTGATGTGAGGAGAGGCCCACTCCAGGATGGCCCGCACCTTTTCTGGGTTCATTTCCACTCCCTTGTTCGAAATGCGTAGCCCAAGCAGTCAATTCTATCTCGGTGGAATTCACACTTGGAAAGCTTGGCATACAGATTGGCAGAGTGGAGCTTGTTTAGGACTGTCCTAACCAGTTTCACATGTACAGCCTCGGTTTTGGTGTAAATTAGGATATCATCCACCAAAACTCCTTTATATAAGTGCTCATGGAGGACTTTCAGCTGCATGAACACCGCTGGCCCCCCCTGTAATCCAAAAGCGACTACCCTGAAGTGAGGACACTCAGTTGAAAGCTGTTTTCCATTCGTCTCCCTCCTTAATTCTAATGTGATAGTATGCTTTGAAAAAATCTTCCCTTTGGACAGATGAGCTAGCATGTCCCTCATGAGGAGTAGGGGTTACACATTCTCCACAGACACTACGTTCAAACACCTATAATCCACGCAGAGATGAAGAGACCCATCTTTTTTCCCTTTGAAGAGAATAGGGGCTGCCACCCAGTGTCTGGCCAGTTGGATAAACCCTCGGGCTAAGTTTTTATCGATGAACTTTCGCAGCTCATCTAGCTCCCTAGGAGTCATAGAGTACAGCTTCGGCTTTGGCAGCTTAGCCCCTGGGATGATCTCAATTGCACAGTCAGCTCACCAAGATGTCTTCAGGCCAGTTGAGGTGGTAGGCTAAGTCATGGAATTCCTCCGTACATTCAGCCACTGGCTGACGTCCTTGCTTCACCATTTTTATGCGATCCCAAGCCTTCCGGTCTGCCAGTTGATCATCGAACCGGAGCATCAACGCTGTCATGAACCAGTTGGAATTCTGGAATTCAGGGGCATTGCATCCCTCTAGCTGCAGCCCCTTCCAGGGCCAGGGTGACGACTCTGATCTTGGCTGCATTGTTGGGTAGGGTTCTCCCATGCCCTTGCATGTAGGTGAGAACATGAGCTAGGAAGAACCCCAGCTGTTGGGTATCCCCATCGAACTTCACCCCCAATATCATCAGTTTTGGCTCGTTGGGGG
Organism: Vipera berus; assembly: GCF_964194415.1. Classification (NCBI taxonomy): domain Eukaryota; kingdom Metazoa; phylum Chordata; class Lepidosauria; order Squamata; family Viperidae; genus Vipera; species Vipera berus. Next base: position 117,424,821 of record NC_138203.1, read on the forward strand.
GAGTTCTCTCTCTGGGCTGTAGTGGGGTCCGGCTCTCTGGGGTGTTGCTCTCTTCCACACCACTCCATCTCAGCAGAGCCTGTCGTTCCCCATGCGGTTTCAGTGATCGCGGCTTCTCCCGGCATTTGACACCCCCAGCTGGTTCTCCTCCTTCTCTGGACTGCTCAGAGATTTAGCTTTTAGTTCTTTGAAAGCTTCCACCACATACTGCATGAGCCACTTTAAGATGCACTCCCTCTGGTCCGATTGCTTGTCCATCTCTTCCTCATCGGAAGGCAACTCCACCTTTTTCTTCCGAGTCTTTTTTCCGCCTCCTCGGGTGAGAGTTACTCGTTCGGTTGTCTCTTTCCAGTCCTCTCTCTTCCCAGCACTGAGAGACCATCTCGGTTTTGTGGAGTCTTCTAAGGCAGCGGCTTCCTGCAGCCAACTGGACTCTTTGGGACAGGCCTGGTTAGCTGAGTCGCTCCACTCTTTGGTCCCAACTTCTCCCATTTTGCTTCCTTACTGAGACATCTCGTACACGCCCCCCTGCGATAGGGAAATTTCCTCTCCGGGTTGGGCACTATTGCAGACCTTGCTTTATGTAAGGATCTGCCTCAACTAGGTCTCCCAAGAAAGCAGAACTCTTGAAACAGGCATTGTTTCAAAAGTAACTTTTATTGAGAGTTAGCGAAAGCAGCAGAAAGGTCTGAAGATTTCGCGCGTGAAAGGTTACACCAGAATGCCCATTCAAAACTCCTTCCCCAATTTGTGTCCAACAGTCAGTTTGAATTCCAACTAATCCATAGGTGCTAAGATGTTTTGAGAGTCTGGAAATTTAGTATGCATCTCTCGGTTTCGTTTCCCAATGGTCCCAGGCGGATAAGGCAGATGTCTTCAGGCCACATTCCCTTCTCTCAGAGGGAGGGCAACTCAAAGAGCAATCAAAGCGAACACAACCCCCAGCAAGCAGCCCCCCTCCCACCAGAATAGCAGACCCCAAAAATGATTAAACAAACAGCCAAAGCAGTAATAAAATGCTAGCAGGTAGAAAGACTAAAAATACCCCACCCCCAAATCCTTGAATGTAGACAGGGACATACATGATGAATTTTCTGAGATATAGCAAAAAGGCTAGGGCTTGATCTCCTATGGAAAAACCCATAACTGTCATTACCTTTTTTAAAAACTAACAGATTCTGTTCAGAAACCCTTCCTCTCTAGAGCCTTTCTCTCTAGGCCACTGTTTCTCAACTGAGCAATGCACTGGCTGGGGAATTCACACCTTAAAGTTGCAGAGGGTTGAGAAACACTGTTCCAAGTAATGGAATCTACCCTCAGATACCAGGAAGCTTCTAGTACATTGCTAAATGTATAATGCTGTCTTGTTACCTATTCCCTGCAGTTTGGTTACTTAATACAGTTAACCTGAAAGCTAACCATAACATCAACAAGACCACTCATTCAAATTAATGTCACCCACATATCCTATCAGGGCAATACCAGCAAAGTGGTTATTGAAAGCCATAGTTTTACCGGTATTCTCTCTCTTGAAGGATTTCAACTGGATCAAGTCCTCTTGGCTTCTGGATTGGAGTGATACGGTTCTGCTTCTGATGGAATTGCACCATTGGGGCAGGTTGGGCTGGTTGCCCGGGTGACTGAGTTTGAGGAGGCATGACAGGGGATGCTGCTGGAGGTACCGCTGGGGGTGCTGGTGAAGGACGGCCTGTTGGCTGAGGAGGAATCAGTTTCTGAGGTGTGCTAGTAGGGGCTGCAGCATTTGCCATTGGTCCTGTTGAAGAACAATGTTAGGAAGTTATTTGTGAGATCCCTTCATATATAAACCTGGGGGTATACATGCAAAATAATGAAATCGTCAGAAACTGGCCTGAACATTTAGGTGAATGTACTTAGGCACTTGAATAAGTCGAAGCTTTTTATTTAAAGAGCAAAAGCAAGAATATGCTAGTACTTCCCTGTCTTAGAAATTTCATCTTATACCTTCATCTTGGGAATGGGGGTCTATCACTGTCCATCTTAAAATGTGATGCCACTCTGCATCTGCAGTATGGCCATTACATTATGCTGGTTCCCAAAGCAGTAAATGACCTGAGAGGCAATTAACAAAGATCCTGTTAGCCTTTCATAAGGCTCTAAAGATTTGGCTGATTCCCCAGATGTTTGGGCCAAATTAGGTGAGGCCAGTCATTGATATAGGGGTTTTTTATTGTTTATCTTGGGCATCACTACTTTAACCATTAAGCCCAATCATTGTTGTGTCAGGTGGCTATGTACATTGTTTAAATAAATAATTATTTAATAATTAATAATTATTTAGGCTATCCAAAGATCTCTCAATCAAAACTGCATAAATATGAAAAGAATTACTGAGAATTATCCATGTAATAGGTTGAACAAAATTTGATTATAATTTTATCTGATCATAGCTTTCTCCAAGCTATTCATTAAACTGCACTGATGTTCTGTCATAGCATTCCAATAGGATACTGATACTGACAGAAGAATTCAGGGTTGCTGGGTGTTCATGCATTATTTTTTTTATTTATTTGTATTATTTATACTGTGTTGCTAGCCACCTTGAGGGTCATTTTGAATAGAGTATGGGATACAAATCTTGTGAATAAAGGAAAAAGGAACATTTTCTGATAAAGTAGATAACTTTATCCTTGAAATAAGTAGAGTGGCTTGTGGGAAAGACCTTGGGAAATGGAGGCACAGCCAGGGGAACAGTGGGATAATAGGCAGCTGAGTTTGGAGAAGGAATATGGGAATGGCAATCTACAGTAGGAACCCTCCCTAGTTTCTTGAGCTGTAAAGGTGAAGGGGGAGAAAAGTACTTTCAGACTACCAAGATTTTGTTGATATAATTTACAAAAAAATAGAATTAGTTCATCTAGGACAGGGGTGTCAAACTCAATTTCATTGAGGGCTGCATCAGCTTTGCGGTTGCCCTCAGGGGGCCAGGTGGGTATGGCCAGGGTGAGCGCGGCCTACTGGGTGGGCGTGGCTAGAGTGCGTATGGCCTACTGGGTGGGCGTGGCCAGCTCTACATCGTTCGCATCAAGGGTGCCTATGGGGGCCTGGGCAGGAGTGGGACAGATCTGAGGGTCTCTGGCAGAAGGAGGGTCTCTGGGCCAAGGCAGTGGGGGCCGTTCCCTCACTGTTTCCAGGATGGCTTCGCGGGCTGCATGAAACCACTTCGCAGGCCGCATCCGTCCCCCGGGCCTTGTGTTTGACATGTCTGATCTAGGAGTATTTCCTGTGTGGATTATTTTGCAAGGCTGACAGATACCCATCCTCAAACACAGTGACTTTTGTGGCAATTTTCAGACTGATGACATATTTTCAAGCACTATGGATATCACTGAAAAAATGTGACATGGTAGCCTCTTACAGCAAAAGCCAGGCTGAGGCTTGGAAATCTTTAATAACTGAGGTGTTAATGAAACAACGTAGCAATGAAAAACCCAAGTCCTCCAATACACAGCCTTACCTTCTGGCCAGGGCTTGGGTGGTCCACCAGGGGGCTGTCCAGGCATTCCTGGCGGAACTCCTGAGGGTCCAGGAGGGGGCATATTAGGCCCTCCCATACCTGTGAAGACATGGGAAAGCATAGGCAGACCATGAAGCTTTTCACTTCTCTGGTCTAAGCAAAGGAAAGACCTCCCAGAAGACACCTAGGAGAACCTCACCCCAGATGGATCCCGAAGACTTTAGCGAAACTCACCATGAGGTCTGTTGTAGTTCGGAGGTGTTGGTCCAGGTGCAGGCCCTGGTCCTTGCACTGGTCCTGTTCCAGATACAGAAGGTGGAGGTAGAGTTGGCATTTGCTGCTGCATTCCAGGCATTGGCCTTTTCCCCTGCACAGCCATGTGAAGATGGTCAGGCAACGGCTGCCCTCTGGCAAGCATCTTGTAGGCCATGATCTGAGCCCTCAACTGATGCAGCTGATTCTGGTTAAAAGGAGTTGGGCCCCGATTCTGCTGCCCTAATGCTTGGGGGTCAGGACCATCTAATGGGACTCCACCAGGGCCAGATGGCATCTGGGGGCCAGAAGATGGGCCATTAGCTGGAACTGGACTTGACGCATGCTCAGAACCACCAAGTGGAGAAGGGTAACCTGAAAAGGGGCAAGACAAAAAGAGAAAAGAAATAAAAATGGGAGAGATAGAAAGAAGACTTAATTTGCTTTGTACATCCCACAATCAAGGATAAAGCAGTTTTATTTGGAGCTCCTGCTTGAATTTTAGTAGACAAAGCTTGGCAGAAGCTACCAGAATGGTATATTTTGGGTTTCCTTTTGTAAAATAAATGACATGGGGTAATATGTCATGTGTTGTTGTTCATCTGAGGTTGTATTTACCTACTTTTAAGAAGTGCTAAAGACTAGATGATTTTTATTATGTCCTCATATGTAAAACCATTGAACTCAAAGAGGGTATATTTTCTTTTTCATATGACTATATAGTCATTCCAAAAGGATGTAACTTCTCTATATGAGAAGAATGGTGTATTTCTCCACTCTTCAGTTTGAATCTTAGTCTCAATATGTTGACGTACAGTATTTACAGCAGAGAAACCCTCCTTGCAGGCTTAGAAAATGTGTTTCTAAATTACACAAAAATCCTTTACAGACAGAGAAAGCTTCTTGTAGAAGCTATCTTAAAGTTATGAAGAATCAGGAGATTTAGAAGGAGATTTAATTGTAGAATAAATGCTACATTTAACCAGTAATGTGATTTACACAAATCCTGAAAGCATGCCATACCTTGAGAATGCTGATCCATTGGACTTGGTGGGGGTCCCATTCCTGTGTGCCCACCAGCCCTCATTCCCATGCCCTTCATTTGACCGTAACGAGGGTCTTCCGATATTCCCTTTTCATGCAAGGAATCCATTGGCTGGAATAATACAAAGCCCACATAAAGAAACTCCTCTAAACAAATCTGTTCCAATGGAAGAACTAAATCAGCTTGTTAATACATGCCACATTTTTTACTCTTGTCCTCCATGACTTCTTAACTACACTCAGCATCTTTTTATTGTTTACACGGACATGAGAATGTGGAATGTGTGATAAACGTGTCATAGAGAACCACAATAGAGCTGATGACTAGGTTAAGGAGCTATGCAAAAGGCAGTAAGAAGGCATGCCCATTGACACTAACCAGTCAGGGTGATTTAATACATTGTGCAGATACACACACTATCTAGTTCCCAGAATTCAGAAAAACTAAATAGTGGAAAACTGATATACCGTATTTTCCAGCATATAAGACGACTGGGCGTATAAGACGACCCCCGACTTTTGAGAAGATTTTCATGGGTTTTCCCTATGTGGTGCTCCTCCTTAGAGTTAACAATGCTCAAAATTGTTCTGGCTGAGAATTTTAATTTTCACACATCTGGAGAATGCCAAGCTAGGGAAAGACTGATTTAACCAAAATGTTTTGATTCTCAGCATCTTAGGCAAAAAGAGACAATGGCGCTTTTATCTTAGCTATTTGGATATACAGAGTCTTGATGTTTAACATTCATTGTTTGCTTCTGATCTTTCTAAATAAACCCAGCCTATTTTTATTTGTGCACAGCTTAGCAAGCCATTAAACTGTGACCTTATTTTTATTTTATAAATGTCCTCAGTAGCAGAATCTTCTAGATATGTCCAGCTCTCTCCAGTTGACTGACATACAAAAAAGATGCATTTCTAGTATGTTGTGAGCTTTAGCACACTTGTAGTTATGAGGCAATGTAGGAATACAGTACTATTGACTTGACTGGCTCATGTAGATTTTATTTGCATATTTGTAACACTCACACTTATTAATGATAACACTCTTTGGTAGTCCCAAAGGTGCTTTTTCCAAAAGGCAACTGGCCTTTCTTGGTTTTTTTTTCCTTTGAAAATGTTTTCACTTCTCATCCAAGCAAGCTTCTTTAGTTGAACTAAGAAGCTTCTTGGATGAGAAGCAAAACGTTTGCACAGGAAAAAAAACAACCACCAAGAAAGTTCAGTTGCCTTTTGGGAAAAAACACAACCATGACCTGCATGACTGAGAATCTCCACAGGCATTCTCTTTGGTATGATTGTGCCTGTCTAGACAAAGTGAACAAACTGCTTCTGCCAGACATAAGTAGGAAGTCAGAGCTGCTTCTCAATTAGGTGAAGGTTTATCAAGAGCTTTTGGCCTCAGCTTTGCTCTGCCTCGCCTAAACCTCGTCTCCTCTCGCCTTGGCGCCCCTTCTACTTCAGCCACATGCGCTGGCTGTTTCGGCCAGGAGCGACGAGCATTGTGGCCCAACACTTCGGGAAGGCACCAGGTCTGAAAGAAGGCGGTTCTTTCCATAGGTTAGTTAATGAACAGGGCGGAGGAGTGGGGGGGAAGAAACGGGCTCAGCCCTGTGCCGCAAGTTTAAGATTCACACACACCCCCTCCCCAAGGCCGCCTTCTACCTCAGGGCAGAGGGGCGACCCCGGGCTGCTGAAGCCCCAGCGCCAGCTTTCCACTGCGGTCTGCCTGTCGCAATTCCCGAGCTGCGCCTTCCCGGGCGGGTGTTGCTGTAGGTCTGCTGCGGCACCACGCCCTGAAGTCAAACTCCCAGGGTCAGGTGAAGCTTAGCTCTGCACGAACATGTCAGGTCGGCCTCCGCCTGGCTTCCCACACTCCCCTGAGCCCTCGTGCTCGCGGAGTGCCAGCAGCTTGGCACGCGCTTAACTCCCGCTCCCTTCCAAAAAAAAAAAAAAAAAAAAGGGGCTGCTGCCCTAGGATGCCGGTAAGCTGGAGCCTCAGCCTCGGTTGGGCTGGTCGGTTTATTTATGAGGAGGCCGTCTTTCACCGTTCTCGAGCGCTGGATTTGTCCGTTTCCACTAATGTCTCCGCTCCCAAGGATTGATTTACTATTTTCCGGCGTATAAGACGACTGGGCATATAAGACGACCCCCAACTTTTGAGAAGATTTTCATGGGTTAAAAAGTTGTCTTATACACCGGAAAATACGGTATGTATATATCATGCATGTGAGATTTTGGACTATTTTCTCAATAGCACATTAGTAGAAGGCAAAGACCTTATTTATAAATATGTATTTTATACAACCACTTTCCTCTGCCTTTCTCACTCCAGGAACTATTTTATTTCATTTATATATATGCACTAATACACCTTTAGTGAGCCGGTATCATATAACTTTGCATCCCATGACCTGTATTATCTCTCACAGCATGTTAAAATATTTGGCTTGGCATTTTGTTAATAGCTTCTAGTATTATTCTGATCTTCACTCTTACTGCCCTGACATAAACCTTCTGTACAACACTTCTCAGTGATGGCTCTTGTTTCTATCACAGAACACTCCCTCCCTATTATATTTGGGGACAAACAAAGATCACAATGCCTCCCCCTCCCCAAAATAGTGGTGCATCAGAGCAGTTATTATCCTAAATGTTGATCTGTTGTCATTTCAGTTTTTTGTGTAGTTCTTAATAAGCTGCTCAGTGGTTTCAGAAATGGAGTAGCATATAAACCAAAGAAATCAAAAAGATATAGTCCAAAGTAATATAACAAAAGTATCTTGTAACATTAACAATCCTATTACAGGTAGTCCTCGACTTATGACCATTCATTTAATGACCTTTCAAAGTTACAATAGCACTGAAAAAAGTGATTTGTAATCAGTCCTTGCACTTACGACCATCACAGCATCTCCATGCTCATCTTCACAAAATTCAGGATCTTGGAACCAGCATGTATTTACAACAGTTGCAATATCCCAGGGTCACATGATTGCCGTTTGCAATCCTTCCAGCCAACGTCTGACAAGCAGCGTCAATCGGGGAAGCTGGATTCACTTAAATACCACTGTAAAAGGTGGTAAAATCAACTCACATAACAACGACCTCGCTTAGTGACAGATGTTCCAGTCCCAGCTGTGGTCATAAGTCAAGGACCTACCTGTGCCTCATTAGCTTGCACTGTGATCCATGAAAGAATAAGTGATAACATACGTGTTAGTCTTACGGTGCTGCAGAATATTTTCTTGCTTCTACAACACAAGATTAACACAGCTACTCCTTGAAAACTATTCCAATGTAGACTGTTTCTCTTTGCAACATTCTTTTTTGTGGAAAGGCATGGAATGTCTTCTATTCTACAAGATTTCTATTTGGTTACTGGTTGCATGTCTTAAAGGTTGTCACCTTTTGTTATTATGTTTTATTATTATCAAATTACATTTTGGGGAGGAAAAATAGGAGAAGAGAGTTCTGTGTACACCAACCTGAACTCCTGAATAAAATATAACACAGAAATACAACTCCCCCCACCCCCTTGTTGAAAGTTAACACTAAACAAAACATTCTGCTGTGCTACATTTCATCTCTGAAGTAATAAAGGAACTGATCCCCCTATTTCCTTTTCTGAGTAAAGCAAACTCGTATTGTTAAAGATGTGCACAGACGGAAAAATATTAAGCTCGCTTACCTTATGCATCTGATGCATGTTATCCTGAGTATAACCTCCAGGCCCTTGTGGTGGCATAGAGTGCCCTGCTGATGGTGGTCCTGGGCTGGGACCCATCATACTATGTGCAGAACCTGGGGATGGCCCAGGACTAGGGCCCAGCATAGCACCAGGAGAAGGACCAGGACCAGGCGAAGGCCCGGGACGAGGTGTCCCTCCCATTGGAGGATCAGGAGTAGACATTTTCAGAGTTGTTCAAAATAATATCCTAGTGAAAGAGAATTTATAATTAGGGGGTGGGGAATATCTGTTAATTAAATGCAACCATTGTCAACAGTACAGCATATAACTAAAATATACGCTTTTCTAAAGATACCACCACCGGTTGTCAGGGAAAATAAAACACTAAAAATAAATATCTGAAATCTTTCAAGGACTGTATTGAACAGTATTGAACTGGACTTACCCTCTTTTCAAATCAGTGTCCTTGGGACACTGGGGAAAATAAAAGGCTGTGTTGTCAAGCTCCCAAGAGTCAACTCATCTACCTATTTATTTATGGCAAATTCAGTATATTTCAAACGTAAGTAGAGCTGTACCAATCTGGATGACAAGGTGGAAGCAAAGAGATACTGAAAATTCTAATGCTTTATTGTAGCCCAGACGCTTTTCCAGCTTTTTCATTATCTATATTTTTAAGATAAGAGTTTATTGCAGTTACAGACTGCTAAGAGTTAAAAATAAAACACATTTTAAAAAATAAGAATAAAAAAACAAAAATGAATAAGAATAGTACAATTGCTTTTGGGCTCGTTGGTGGGCAATCAAGTTGTGTCTAATTTTTCAGACTAACAAAATGAGGCTATGCTCAAGGAAGCTAAATCATGCCACCCTGATAATAACAACTGTACCTTAAAAAGCTACTTTATCAAGGAGTTATAATGAAGGTCTTTATAGAGGATACAATATAAGAGGGCATGAGCTATCATTTCAATAACCCTTGACCCCACAGGGGTACAGTCTTACATTAACCCTCCTAAAACTGCTGTGGATAGAGTCCTGAAGCGTGGTAAAGTTAGTGCTCTTCAGAATTAGATGATGGCTGCTGCTGCTGCTGATGACGACAACAACAACAACATTCTTGGGTGGAGCAGACTAGTCCTGTTGGGCTTCTAAGCCTGAATACAGGTAATCATCAAGTTCCCAGCCTTCCTTTAGTCCCGAAATTATGAATGTTGCCGCACTACGGCAGTCATTCCCTGTTACGAATGACCACAGTGGCACTGCAATGTTTACCCTGGCTATTCCCTCCCTCCCTGGGTCTGCCTAGGCACTAGGCCTTGGACACTCACTTTGCGAAGATCGAGATCCTTCGCTTTCTTGGCTGCTCCAGGCCTTCAGTGTGTTCACAGAGAATGGAGGCCCAAAGTAATGCAAGATACATGAGATCAGTAGTGTGAGATTTCGCGCCACAGTACTTTAGGCCTCTGTTCTCGGCAGCATAGAATGGAACCGAAGCTGGGGGAGGCTTCTGCGTGCCTCTGGAGGCCTGACCCGAGTGTCGGAAGCCTTTTCTAGGCCACTGCTGCTCGGAAAGGAGGCCAGGGGACATTTCTGCAGACCTCTGGAAGCCCAATCCGTGCATCGGAGGTCTTTTCTGGTCCGCTGCCAGGAAAACCAGGAAAGAAGGCCAAGGGATGCTTCTGTGGGCCTCCAAAGGTCCATTTTGGAACTCGGAGGCCTCCTCCAGGTCTCCGAAGCCCAGAACGGAGGCCAGGTGAGGCTTTTGCATGCTTCTGGAGGTCCATTCTGGGCCTTGGAAGCCTCCCTCTGCTCTTGCTGGAAGCAGAGAAAGAAACAGAGAGGCTGGAGAGGAGAAAGATATTCACAAGGTAAATGACCCAGTGTGGCAGGATTGGGCAGGGGAGGAATTCTGGGGACCCCAGGGGAGGGAGCATGAGGTATCTCAGTCAGAGGACCTTGGGTGATCTGAAGCAGATAGCCCAGTGATGGCGAACCTTTTAGAGACCGAGTGCCCAAACTGCAACCCAAAACCCGCTTATGTATTGTCGGGTGCTGGGTGGGCGTGGTCCATTGGGTGGGCGTGGTCCATTGGGTGGGCATGGCTATGGTGGTAACGGCAGACTGGGTGGGACTAAAAAGTTCAGTCAATCAATTCCAACTTTGCGAGATCTTTTTTCCCGCGAGAAGTTGAAAATGATTAATTGAACCTTTTTTTTATTGCACACGGTGGCGGAGGCCTAAAGCAAAAAGGTTTTATAAAACCCAGCTGAAGGCCTAGGACTGGGGTGATGGTGCATGTGCCCACAGAGAGGGTTCTGCGTGCCACTTGTGGCACGCGTGCCATAGGTTCGCCACCACGGAGATAGCCTGTTCCATCACTAGCCCCCCCCATGGCCTTCCCCACCCTGAGATACCTCATGTTCACTTAACGAGCTGCGCATTCACCCACACATTAAATTAGCAAATGTGTGGGAAAAACCTGGGAGTGAATCACGTTCAAGGTACGCGATTCACTCCTACGAATCCTCAAATTATGAAGGCCAGGGTGAATGGGTAGACTACATTACATTTGTAACTCGAGGACTACCTGTATCTTGTTTAAATGCACTAAGTGTGCATGCTCATAATCCATCAGTAGGAATGCCTTCTTAGAAAAGCCAAGATGTTGGAGTTCTGTGAAACTCTTCTAGTCCATTCTGATTCATAGAAACAGAAGCATAGGGCTGGAAGGGATATTTGAGGTCTTCTAGTCCATTCCCCTTCCTAAGGCAGCAGACTTAGACCATTCTGGAGAAATGGCTATACCGTTTTTTTCTTGAAAACCTCCAATGATGGAGCACCCACAACTTCAGGAGGCAAGCTGTTCTACTGATTAGTTTATTCTTGCTGTTAGGAGAGTTCTCCTTAGTTCCAGGTTGCTTCTCTCTTTAATGATCTTCCACACACTGCTTCTCATTAAGTCCTCTCTTCTCTGTGACAGCCCTTCACGTACTGAAAGACAGCTATAATCTCACATATAAGCCTTTTCTTCAAGCTAGATATACTGTCAGGACCCACTTCAACCCCACATCTTAAGAAAGCAGAACTCTTGGAAACAATTTCTTCCAACAGGAACTTTTATTAAGAGTAGTTGATAGCAGGCATAATAAGACAGGATCTGAGATTTCCCGCACAGAACAATAGATTAAGGTATCCCCAAGCAAGACTCCACCCTATAGTCCGCCCGGCTGGTATGGAACGGCCAATCTCCAGGCGTTAGGTCCATTGTGGGAAAAGGGGAGATAACATCGACCCGTCTCCAGTTCATGCAGCAATGGTCGGTGGCTCTTCACACCTTCCTCTGAGCGGGTAGAAATAAACCAGGCACTGAGGATACATTCCTTATTCCCTCCCTTGTTCTAGCTGACAGTTTAGGGAGATAAAGTTCAGAGAGAGAGAGATAACGCAGGAACAAATTGTTTCATTGTAGCAAGTAGCGGACACAGAGGTAATAAATGAAAGCAAGAGGTTACATTGTAGCATATAGAGGAAGCAGAGGCAATAAACCCGCAGGCACATTCCCTCTCCCCTTTGGGAGTATGGCAGAAGCCAGGAAGAGGTGAGATTTGATTTGGGTCAGAGGGGATAGATAGAAATGAAATAGGAATGGGTTCTGACACATACCTAACTGTTCATTATTGGTTTAGCCTCCAGACCTCTTATAATCTTTGCTGCTCTTCTCTGCACTCTTTCTAGGGTCTCAGCATCTTTTTTGTATCATGATGACCAGAACTAGGCACAGTATTCTAAGCGTGACCTCACTAATGGGGTACAGAGTGGTGCTATCACTTCTTGTGATCTTGATGCTATCCCTCTATTGATGCAGCCTAGGATTGCAATGGCTTTTTTGGCAGTTGCAACACGCTCTTGCCTCATACTTAAGTAGTTGTCCATTAGGACTCCTAGCTCTCTCTCAGTCACTACTATTGAGCCAGATTCTCCCTATTCTGTAGCTAATTATGTGCTTATGCCCAAAGAACTATGTGAACTACTAGAGGAAGAAGTAAGGCATTTAGAGGCAACTCTAGCCAAACTCCAACCTACAAAAGAAAGCTATTCAAACCGATAATGAAATAATGAACAAGTAGCTCCAAGAGGATTTGACCCTATTGATAAACCCTTGGAGGAAGACAAATGAAGGTATGTCACACGCAGAAAGGAACACAACAATCAAAGAAAGAACCAGCATACAGCTAACAAACCCCTACTGCCCAATCTAACCCAACCAGAAGCAGCCCCATTAAAACTGAGCAATCGATTTCTTCCCCTAGATGGCAATACGCAGACCCACAACCTCCCCCTCAAAGAAAACATGCAGATATCTAGCAAAGAAACACCAAACATCCCTAAAAGAGTCACATCAAAAAACACACCTGAGATAAACACAAAAGCACCTCAGACTGCACCCCCCAAAAATAAGCCCACACAACAAAAAACTTGAGTACGATATTGAGGGATTATAAGCACCTGGGCAATAAAGTTAAGGAGCTAGGAGCACAAGTAGTGCTCTTATCAGTACTCCCAACGAAAAGCCAACCCCCCGGATGCATTTTTCTTCAAAAATAGGATAAAGGAAGATTTCTGAACTTTGTTTTTATGATTTATCTCATGGTTACTGTGAAATTGTGTGAATGCATCAAAGCAGTCCATGTTATCTCAGCTTGCACAGCTTGGATTCATTGAATGACTTTACCAAAAATTTAAATATTGCAGAATATACAGCCTCATGCTACATAACTAAGCTCCATTTCATGCTGAATAAATTAAATTATTAATATATCTTAAATAGAAAACTATATTTAGATAGATTTTTACTCCAAAAGCATTTCATTCAAATAAATTTGATAAAAATAAAAAAAATCCATTTTTTTAAAAAAATCATTGATTATTATCCAGCCTGCAGCAAACTAGAGACCAATCAGTCTAACATCAATACCTGGGAATATCCTGGAAAAGATAATCAAAAAATAGATCTGTGAACAACTAGAAGCAAACCAAGTTATAACAAGTAGCCAGCACGGGTTTATTAAAAACAGATTATACCAAACCAATCTTATTTCATTTTTTGATAAAGTGACTAAATTAGTAGACCAGCAAAATCCTATGGACATAGTATGCTTAGATTTCAGTAAGGCATTTGAAAAGTAGATCACAACCTGTTGCTTAATAAGCTAGAAAAAAGTGGGATAGACAACATCACCACCAGATGGATCTGTAGCTGGCCGACAAACCATACTCAGTGAGTAGTCATCAATGGTACTACATCCAAATGGAGAGAAGTAAGCAGTAATTTAATAATAATAATAATAATAATAATAATAATAATAATAATAATAATAATAATAATAATAATAATAATAAGAAGAAGAAGAAGAAGAAGAAGAAGAAGAAGTTGGAAGGGACCTTGGAGGTCATCTAGTCCAACCCCCTCCTCAGGCAGGAAACCCTATACCATTTCAGGCAAATGGCTGTCCAGTCTCTTCTTAAAAACCTCCAGTGTTGGAGCATTCACCACCTCTGGAGGCAGGTTGTTCCACTGGTTAATTGTTCTAACTGTCAGGAAGTTTCTCCTTAGTTCTAGGTTGCTTCTCTCCTTGACTAGTTTCCATCCATTGCTTCTTGTCCTGCTTTCAGGTGCTTTGGAGAATAGCTTGACTCCCTCTTCTTTGTGGCAGCCCCTGAGATATTGGAACACTGCTATCATGTCACCCCTCACTCTTCTCTTCGCTAAACTAGACATACCCAATTCCAGCAACCGTTCCCTATATGTTTTAGCCTCCAGTCCCCCAATCATCTTTGTTGCTCTTCTCTGTACCCTTTCTAGAGTCTCGACATCTTTTTTACATCGTGGTGACCAAAACTGGATGCAGGATTCCAGGTGTGGCCTTACCAAAGCATTGTAAAGTGGTATTAGTACTTCACTTGATCTTGATTCTATCCCTCTGTTAATGCAGCCTAGCACTGTGTTGGCTTTTTTGGCAGCTGCAGCACACTGCTGGCTCATATTGAAGTGATTGTCTACTAGGACTCCGAGATCCCTCTCACAGTTACTACTTTTGAGCAAGGTACCACCTATACTATACCTGTGTATTTGATTTTTCCTGCCTAAATGTAGAACCTTACTTTTTTCACCACTGAGGTACAAGGCTCCGTCTTAGGCCCAGTACTGTTTAATATCTTCCTAAATGACTTAGATGAGGGAATTGAAGGGGATCTCATTAAATTTGCAGATGACACCAAACTGGCAGGAGTAGCCAACACCCCAGAAGACAAGCTCAGGATCCAAAAAGAACTTGACAAACTCGAACAATGGGCCCTATCCAACAAAATGAATTTTAATGTGGAGAAAAGCAAAGTTTTACATTTAGGTAGGAAAAATCAAAGGTATAAGTACAGATTAGGCGAGACCTGGCTCAAAAACAGTAACTGTGAGAGAGACCTTGGAGTCCTAGTGGACAAATACTTGACTATGAGTCAGCAGTGTGCAGCAGCAGCCAAAAAAGCTAATATAATCCTGGGTTGTATAAACAGAGGCATAAGATCAAGATCATGCAAAGTATTAGTATCGCTCCATAAAACCCTAGTAAGACCACACCTGGAATACTGCAACCAATTTTGGTCACCATACTACAAAAAAGATGTTGAGACTTTGGAAAAAGTTCAGAGAAGAGCAACTAAAATGATCCAAGGCCTGGAGACTAAAACATATGAAGAACGGCTGCAGGACTTGGGTTTGGCTAGTCTAAAGAAAAGAAGAAACAGGGGAGACATGATAGCAGTATTCCAGTATTTGAGGGGCTGCCACAAAGAAGAGGGGGTCAAATTATTCTCCAAAGCACCAGAGGGCAGGACGAGAAACCATGGTTGGAAACTGACCAAAGAGAGAAGCAACCTGGAATTGAGGAGAAACTTCCTAACAGCTAACATGGTGTAACAAGATGGTGGGTTTGTTGTCACTGTGAGTTGTAGGGGGGGGCATGAAGGGAGGCTCAGCCAATCTCAATGTATACTTTGACAATAAAGGTTCATTCATTCAACAGCTTGCCTTCAGAAATCGTGCGTGCTCCATCACTGGAGGTTTTAAAAAAGAGACTAGACAGTCACCTGTCTGAAATGGTATAGGTCAGGGGTAGGCAACCTTGGCACTTTTATGACTCATGGACTTCAACTCCCAGAATTCCTGGAATTCTGGGAGTTGAAGTCCACGAGTCATAAAAGAGCCAAGGTTGCCTACCCCTGGTATAGGTTCTTAAGCAAGGGGCTGGACTACCCCTGCTTAAGCAAGGGGCTGGACTAGAAGACCTCCAAGGTCCCTTCCAGCTCTATTCTATTCTATTCTATTCTATTCTATTCTATTCTATTCTATTCTATTCTATTCTATTCTATTCTATTCTATTCTATTCTATTCTATTCTATTCTATTCTGTGCAGGACCTTATTTTTCTCACTACTGAATATAACTATCCTCAATTTAAAAAAGAGCTAAAGCCTGTGGGGAAATATAATAACTTCAGCTATAATGCATATCTGTGTACTTGTTTCATCTTCAATCGGCCCTTAATAGTAAATTTAGAATGCAAGGGGCCACCTGGAATTTGTTTTTTTCTTCTATTTGACTGAGTCTGATTCTCGGATATCTATTAATACAAGACAAAGGAGAAATTAAGACGAAGACAAGGGAACAATTAGCAACAGAACGTACTTTTCAACGGTTTTCATATAATCAGATGAAAGAGAGGATTAACATGGATGAATAAAAGAACCACTGCAATCAAGAAAAAGAAGACTCAATTTGAAAGTTTATATGTATATATTTCTTTATAATATGAATATTGATATATGGGAGAAAATGTGGGAAACTGGTATTAAATTTATGTTGTGTCATCATTTATCAAAGAAGTTCCATAAAATGATGTGCAGTATCAGTAAATGATACTGGTTAAACTATCAAAAATATATAAAAGAATATCAAACCAAGTATAAGAAGTGTGAAAAGGAAGAGGAATTTTCTATCACACATAGTGGACTTGTGAATAAGTAAAGAAATGCTGGATGCAAATTCATAGAATGATGCCAATAACATTGCATATTAATATTATGATAAAACCTAAATTATATTTATTTGGATTTAAGGACAATGAATTATGAAATGTAGAAATTAATATTATACATAGTAACTGCAGCAAGATTGTTGTATGAACAAAGATGGATGAATAATGAAATACCAAGAGTAGAAGACTGGATTATTAGACTGATGGAGCTTGTGGAAATAGGCAAGCCTACCAATTTCGGTCAGGAAAAGATAATAAAGACTTTTCTAAGAGAATGAAAGCCTTATATGGACTTTTTATCAAAGGATTGTACTGATGATTTATGGATTTGGGAATTAAAAAGAGTCAAAGAGAAAGGGAAAAAGAATAAAATGACTTGATAGGAGAGTCCTAATGTTTTATTTTCTTCCTTTTCCTGTTCTTATTTTCTATATTGTTTTTTCTTTATTCTTCCTTTTAATTTTGTATGCTTTCATTGTTTTGAAAAAACTGGTTTTGTCTAGTGGTTAAGGTGCTGGCCTAGAAGCCAGAAGACTGTGAGTTCTAGAGCACCACCTCAGACATGAAAACCAGCTGGGTGACTTTGGACCAGTCACTGTCTCAGCCCAACCCAATTCACAGAGTTTGTGGGAAAACTGGGAGAAACGAGTATTAGGTATATTTGCCACTTTAAGTTATTTATAAAAATAATAAAGGTGAGATTTAAAAATCTAATAAAGGCCAACCCCCACTGAGGGAAAAAACAATCCTAGAAATAAACCATTGGCTAAAGGGTTGGTGTTGCCGCGAAAACTTTGGTTTCCTGGATCATGGACTGCATTTCCTTCGCAAAGGACTCTTGGCAAGGGATGAGCTGCACCTCACAAAAACAGGGAAAAATGTACTCGGAAAGAGTGGCCCAACTCATCAGGAGGGCTTTAAACTAAAATTGAGGGGGGAGGGTGACCAATCTTCAGAATCTCTAGAATCCAAAACCAATCATAAAACCCAAGAAAACAAATCAAACAATGAGGTGGGCAGAGATGAGAAAAAAGAAAAACTCAAACAACATTCAGGGATGCAGGAAACATACTCATTGGAGGTTTTTAAGAAGAGGCTAGCCGCTAGACAGTCACTTGTCTGAGATGGTATAGGTTCTCCTGTTTGAGCAGGGGGCTAGACTAGAAGACCTCCAAGGTCCCTTCCAGCTCTATTCTATTCATGTTGCACAGAAGTAAATAAATAAAAAAATACCCGATTCCATCAAATCCCTGTTAAATCCCATAGTCCTAGAAAATTTAGTCAAAACTCTTCTGAAGTAGAATTCAGCGGCTTTTATTATTTAAATACAGTCATCTTATGTACATGTCCTTTCCAAACAGTTTACAAGCTGCCAAGCAGAGTAATGAGAAAAAAAGACATGAAGACCCAGGGAAGAATTTATTATCATAAGTATTAAATTGACAACCCCAGCCGTTGAAAATGTGAATTCTGAATAGGGGCTTAAATTAAATTGAACAGGCAGCTCCAAGTATAAGGAACAGCAATGGAAAATTAATGGAATTACTTCAGATCAAGAGAACTTTAGATGGCTGAATATGGGGGCAGCTTCATGATGAGAAAACCTAATAGGAAAATGTCACAGTAGAAATACAGGTAGTCCATGACTTACAACAGTTCATTTAGTGACCATTCAAGTTACAATAGCACTGAAAAAGTGACTTACGACCTTTTTTCATAATTACGACCATTGTAGCATCCCCATACTCATGTGATCAAAATTTGGATGCTTGGCAACTGACTCACAGTTATGACGATTGCAGTATCCTTTTGTGACCTTCTTACAAAAACATCAATGGGAAAACCAGATTCATTTAACAAGCATGTTATTAACTTAACAACTACAGTGATTCACTCAACAACTGTGGCATGAATAGTTGTAAAATGGGGCAAAATTCACTTAACAAATCTTTCACTTAGCAACAAAAATTTGTGGCTCAATCGTGGCTGTAAGTCAAGGACTACCTGTATAGAGAAATGGTGACTGGATTCACGCCAAGACATAATGACTTTTGTCGGGTTTTGACTTAGTAAAAATAACCAGGAGTAAACAAAAGGAAACTATTGTGTAGGGCAGGGTGATGAATACAATCAAGACACATCAATATTTTGGTTAAAGAAAGGACATGATTACGAGAAGAGGTGGAAAAGAAAAAGCTAGGAAAAAGCCATACAATGTATCGGATCAACAGGATAGATCAGAGGTCCCCAACCTTTTGGACACCAGGGGCTGGTTCACTGGTGAAAGGTTTTTTCTGCGGACAGGAGAGTGTGTGGTTTTGTGTGCTGCCTGCATCCCACAGATGGGGCTTTGCTTGTTTGTGCGGACCGGTTGCTGGCATGCCACGGACCGGTACTGATCCACGGACCGGGGGTTGGGGACCCCTGGGTTAGATGATGATGATAATGATGACAAGAATAATGGATGGATTTAATGGATGCCTAAAGTAGAAGATAATGGTCTGAAATTAAAGAGTGTAAGTCGGACCTTTATTACATGAATATTATTTTTTTTTTAAAAAAATCTGCGTCAATAAATTCCTCAAGGTTTGGGTGAAAGTATAGTTAATGTTTCTTTACAGGTAGTCCTTGACTTACGACCAGAACTGGGACTGGAATTTCCATCATATGTTTCTGAGGATGTAAGCTGTCAGTTTTGATAGTGGTAATTAAGCCAAACATTGTGGTCATTAAGCTGAGTGTTCATTAAGTGAAATGGTCGTTAAATGAATTCAGCTTCCCCAACGGGCAATTTGTGCCATTTTTTTTTCTATAGGAAATTGGCAGGAAAGATAACAAATTGCAATCATGTGACTGCAGGACACAGCAACCGGTTATAAATGCAAGCCAGTTGCCAAGCAGCCGAACTTCAACCATGTGACCTTGAGGATAGTGCAATGGTCTTAAGTGAGAATATAGGTCACAAGTCACTTTTTTAAGGCCACTGTAACACTGAATGGTCATTAAGTTAAGGACTACCTTTAAATTAAAAAGTAATTAATTTTGAATTAAAAAGCAAATTGCAAAAAGAGAAATTTCCCTAACTGAATACTGTACTACTTCAGTTTTAACTAACCTTTATTGGATCATCCACTTATAAGTGGATAAATAATTCCAAAATATGCAATTTATGCCACGCTTTAAGCCAGGGGTCCCCAACCGGTACCGGGCTGCAGCATGGATTGGTACCGGGCTGCAGCATGCCAGCAACCGGGCCACACAAACAAGCAAAGCCCCATCCGCGGGATGAAGGCAGCACACAAAACCATGCCCCTTCCAGTCTGCGGAAAAATCTCTCTTCAAGTAACTGGTCCCTGGTGCCCAAAAGGTTGGGGACCTCTCTTTTAAGCCCTGTCCATCTACTTGCTCCTGAGCAAATTGTCGTCTTATATATATATTAAGCATTTTATATGTTAACAAAAATTCCAGGCTACCCAAGGAGATTCCATGGAACCAAAATGAGCCTAACAAGTTTATATTTCCATGAACAACTGAACTCCACCAGCTGAATTATTTTGTCCCTCCGTATTTTACACTAACAGCAGACTTCCTATGCTTAAAGGCTCATGGAAATGGATATTTTGCGATATACTTGGAGGCTAGTTCCCTGCAGGAATGCATACAATAGGCCAGAACTGTATGATGGTTAATACAAACTCCTGCTTACAATTTTGTAAGCTATTGCAAAAGAAATCATGGTATATATCCTTTGGATATGAAATGAAAGTATTCCCCTGCACCAAAACATGAGGTGGTGATCTTTATTTTCATTCTACTATTTCTACCTGCTCTCCTTATTGCATTTTCTCTCGTTCAAGAAGAAATCCACTTAAAGTCATGCCCGGAAACATCCCATTCCAAAACACAAATATAGACCAAACGTTATATT
Source organism: Vipera berus (assembly GCF_964194415.1). Classification (NCBI taxonomy): domain Eukaryota; kingdom Metazoa; phylum Chordata; class Lepidosauria; order Squamata; family Viperidae; genus Vipera; species Vipera berus. The sequence goes on from NC_138203.1 coordinate 117,445,324, forward strand.
TTAATCAAAAACTTCAGGTGAAGGAATGATTAGCTTGTATTTATAAGAAAAAGTAAAACATCTTGAGGTAAAAATTGAATGATCTCAGTCACTCAAAGTGGCTAACAAGTGTAACAAACTAAGACCAATTACATTTACCAATTACAATTCCATCCTTCCGAGGTAGGTAAAATGAGGACCCAGACTGTTGGGGGCAATAAGCTGACTTTGTAATAATGCCGCTGGGGGGGGGGCGAAAGCCCTAATAAGCAGGCATATACATAGAATGAAGGCTATTGCTAAGCACATTGGTTTGTGCTTAAATTGTAAGCCGCCCTGAGTCTTCGGAGAAGGGCGGGATATAAATGGGATTAAAATAAAAAATAAATAAATTATATCTAAAAATCAATAGCAATGTGCTATTTCCATTATTTTAATAAATACTGTTTTCAATTTTAACCATTAATTTGTTAATGTTACACAAAATATATCACTGAAATACCTTCTATTTATATTTTAAAAAGCCATACGCTAACTAAATAAATAAATATATTTTAAAAAAAGGAAACAGGGCATTCTTTGCTTTCACGTACCTGGGAAAGTCAATGTGTTTATTAATTCATAACATCAGTCCTGTAAAGTGATGAGAGGTCTCTCCCTGTTGCCAGTACCTATTCCAATTCTGTTGGGCGGGGGGGGGGGAACGGTACTTATTCTTCTGTTCAAAATATCTGCAATCTGTGAAGAGTTTCAAGTTGTGAAACAGTCACCATCTGCCTGTCTAGGATTATGCCCAACATAAAGGTTACAACATTCCAGTTCTGAAAACCAGTTCAACTGATGCACCCAAAACAGAGACGGGTGACAACAGTACACATACACCATTTGAAATATATTTGCAACATCAGTCCACAAATACTTGCTTTGAAGTATTGAATAAACTCTATCATCTTGTACCAGTAGGGAGGATGAGAGTTGTTAATTAACTGGAGGTTATCTGGTTGGAAAAGGATGAATTTAAATATTCTAGTAACTCTACTGACAGCCAGTTTGGACTAATGGTTAAAGGGATCAAGCTAAAAACTAGAATATGAGTTCCAGTTCCACTTATGGCACGAAGCCAGCTGGGTGACTTTGGGCCAGTCACTGTCTCTCAGCCCAAGGAAAGAGGTAAAGGCAAACCACTTCCAAAATATTGTCAAAAAAATTGTGAGGACTTGTCCAGGCAATTGCCAGGTGTCAAGATTAATTCAAAGGCACACCCAAAAAGAATTTATACTGGACTAGATAATATTCATATGAAGAAAAACATAATATTATATGCATCATTTAAATATTATTTTGAAAGGAATCACACATTGCTGTGTTTATCCACACATTCCACATATAGAATGAAAGAATACAGTGACAGCCACATTTTTCTCCTTTTGTTAGTTTCTTTGGTTTTAAAGCAGATCATCTCACCAAGATGAGTGATCAGAATCAGAAGAGGTCTCATTTTGCTTGGAATGCCAAGAATACTACTGCAATACCATCTTTCTCTGTTTTTAACAAATCTTCCCTCAAAAGGATGGAATTATAGTGTAAGAAGGATTCAAGACAAGTTGAGCAACTGTAAAGAAGCACCGTGAATCAGTTCAGAGGATTGGAAACAGTTTGCAAGAAATGTCTTTGCTATATAGTTCACTCTTCATTGACCACATTTATATCCTTTGTACAAATTGTTCTGCCAGCCGACTTCCAGTGGCCTCTTTATTTTCACATCCAGATAATACAACACAGAGAGTTGATATCACCCCACTGGTCAAATTTTGATGGTGACCTCGTCTAGGGTGAAAGACTAACCTTGTTTTGCTTCCTTTGCTCTGCCAATTACATATACTACAGGTACTCAACTTACAACTGTTCGTTTAATGACGGTTCAGTTACAAGGGCACTGAAAAATGTGACTCATGACCATTTTTCATGTGACCATTGCAGCATCCCCATGGTCACGTGATCAAAATTCAGATCCTTGGCAACTGATTCATGTTTATGACGGTTACAGTGTCCCAGGGTCATGTGATCACCTTTTGTGACTTTCTGACAAGCAAAATCAATGGGGAAGCTGGATTCACTTAATAACCATGTTACTAACTTAACTACAGTGATTAACTTAACAACTGTGACAAGAAAGATCATAAAATGGGGCAAAACTCACCCAACAAATGTCTTGTTTAACAACAGAAATTTTGGGCTCTAGATCAGACATGTCAAACTCCCAACATCATGTGACGTTGCACAATGTATTGGGACAGTTTTGCCATTGCCGGCAATGGGGTGGGCTGGCTTCCACATGACACGTCCGGCCCGTGGGCTGGCAGTTTGACACCCCTGCTCTAGATGAAAGACTTAAAAATGTTTTATAGGATTATATACATGAAGACTAGTATGGTTTCTTACCTAAAAGACAACTAATAGATAATGTAAGAGTAATTTTGAATATAACTGAATATTTACAACAATGCAAAGACAAACAGGTTGCATTAATCTTTCTGGATGAAGAAAAAGCTTTTGATAACTTGAACTGGGCCTTTATGTTTAAAGTAGTGGAAAAGATGGATTTTGGATTGGACTTTATACAGGGTCTGAAGTCCATCTATACACTCCAGAAAGCTCGGATCATGGTGAATGGAGACATTACAAAACCATGTAAAATCCAGAAGAGAACAAGACAGGGGTGTCCTTTATCCCCTTTATTATTTATTCTAGTGTTGGAACTATTAAATAGAGATATTAGACAAGATAATAGAGCAAAAGGATTACAAATTAAAGTGCATAATTACAAAATATGTGCATTTGCCGATGATTTGGTACTGATTGTGCAAGACCTGCTAGAGAACATTGAATATTGTTATGAGGAAGACCAAAATATTTGGAGAAATGGCGGGTTTAAAAATAAATAAATCAAATATGATAATACTGACTAAGAACATAAATGTAGAAGATCAGAAGAAATTAGAATTTAAAACTGGTTTTAAAGTTATGAAAAAGGTACAGTAGTTGGGGGTGACTCTTACTGGCTTCGGTAGTTTGACATGCCTTCAGTGGCTTCGGTAGGCTCCAGTCCTCTCCATCTCCCTCCTCCCCTTGTATAATTTGTTACTAGTATTATATATATATAAAGGTAAAGGTTCCCCCGCACTTGTGTGCTAGTCGTTTCCGACTCTAGGGGCCGGTGCTCATCTCCGTTTCAAAGCCGAAGAGCCAGCGCTTGTCCGAGGATGTCTCCGTGGTCATGTGGCTGGCATGACTCTCTCTCTCTGTGTATACATACATACACACACACACACACACAACACACACACACATATATATGTGTATATATATATATATGTATGTATATATATATATATATATATATGTGTGTGTGTGTATATATATAATTTCTTTTTGCTGACAAAGAGTTAAATGGAAAACTAGGATAGGTATTTCGAGTGTATATGTGTGTGTGTGTGTGTGTGTGTATAAATTTTTTGGATTGCTAACAAAGAATTAAAGGGAGGCTGATATGGCCATTTCAAACTCATTTGTTCTCATCAGTCAGTCATACCCTTCTGAGATTCGAACCTGGGCCGACTGCATCTTAAGTAGTTGTTTTAACCCCTATTTACACAAATATGAGCTGTCACTGTTGTGACTACAGCCTGTGGATGGCCTTGGGTTAGGCTGAAACAGGAAATAAGATTTGCCCCGTATTTGGGGCCTAGCAAGGTATTCAAAATACTTAACAAATGTTCCTCTTTTTTAAACTGCCAGAGGGGGTGTGTTCTGTGGGTGGAGGTGTGTTCTGATTGGGTGGGGGATTAAGTGTGTTCTGATTGGGTGGGAGTGTGTTTTGAATGGTGGGTGTGTTCTGATTGGGTGGGGGTGTGTTTTGAGTGGATGGGCTGGTCTCAGCTGCCAGCCTTAGACCTGAGCTGGTGAGTTGTGCTGCTTTTGTTCGGCTTCGTGTTTGTGTTGGTGCCATGTTTTTATAGTGGGTGTCAGTTTGCTTATTGTGTGGTTTGGAGGGGTTTAAAGTGGCTGATGTTGCAGCTGTAGTTAGGTTTCTGTTTTGTGGTTGTGCGTCGTTATCATTGTGGGTTTGGATTTGCTTTTTGAATGGTTGTGTGGTGGTGATGTCATGTGATGTTATCATGAGTTTGGGTCTGGTATCATTCTTGGTGGTTGGGGCTCGTCTGTCAATCAAGGCGGGTTTCCAGATGGCTGGTAGGCGAGAGGTATCATCTCGTTTGTTCATGCTGTGGGGGTGTTTTTCTATCTCAATGGCTTCTCTGATTATTCTGTTGTTAAAATGTTCGATTTTGGCGATAGTTTTGGTTTTTATAAAATCAATTTCATGTCCCGTGGCTTCAAAGTGTTGGACCAGGGATGAAGTTTGTTCTCCCTTTCTGAGTGAGTTTTTGTGCTCTTCAATGTGTGCACTTATTCTTCTGTTGGTCTGTCCGATGTATGTGGTGGGGCAGGTGGTGCATGGGATTTCGTATACTCCTTGGTTTTCTAACCCAATTATGTCTTTGGGGTTTCTTAGGATGGTGGATATTTTTCTGTCTGTGTAGAATGCTGTTTTGATGTTGTGTTTTTGGAGGATCTTGCTGATTCTGTCTGTGGTCCCTTTTAAGTATGGGAGGAGGGCTTTGCCATTTTCTTGTTCTCTGTCTTGGGTTTTTGTGGGTGTCTCTCTTCGGATTAAGTTGGTAATCGTGTTTCTTTGGAATCCATTGGCTGTTAGTACATTAGTGAGAGTGTGTAGTTCGGTTTTTAGGTGTTGTTCGTCAGCTAGGTGTTTTGTTCTGGAGATGAGTGTCTTGGCTACGGAGTTGATCTGTGCTGGGTGGTGGTGTGAGAGTGCGTTCAGATAGCGGTTTGTGTGTGTTTTTTTATGGTAGATAGTGTGTCCTAGGGAGCCGTTGGATTTCTTGTAGACTAAGACATCAAGGAAGGGAAGTTGATTGTTAGCTTCTGTTTCCATGGTGAATTGTATTTTGGGGTGTAGGCTATTGAGGTGTGTGAGGAAGTCATCCAGTTTTTCTTTGCCGTGTGGCCAGATTACGAAGGTGTCATCTACGTATCTGAGCCAGAGTTTGGGTTTGTGGTTGGATTTTTCTAGAGCGAGGGTTTCAAAGTGTTCCATGTAGAGGTTTGCGATGACAGGTGAAAGGGGTGATCCCATACCTTGTCGATCAGAAGGTCGGCAGTTTGGTGGGTCGAATCCCGAGTGCCGCATAGCAGAGTGAGCGCCTGTTACTCGTCCCAGCTTCTGCCAACCTAGCAGTTCGAAAGCACATAAAAAATGCAAGTAGAAAAATAGGGACCACTACGGTGGGAAGGTAACAGCGTTCCGTGCGCCTTTGGCGTCTAGTCATGCCGGCCACATGACCACGGAGACATCCTCGGACAAGCTCTTCAGCTTTGAAACGGAGATGAGCACCGGCCCCTAGAGTCGGAAATGACTAGCACACATGTGCGGGGGAACCTTTACCTTATATATATATATATATATATATATATATATATATATATATATATATATATATATATATATGTAGATCTAGAGTCTCGGGTTTCGTCCCGCGTTCCTTTCATCTTCAGAAAGTTGTGGCGACGTTTCGACGAAATCCCATCCGTCATCATCAGGCCGGAGTGTCTCTCCTGCTGCTTCCAGGAGCAATGCGTGGTCTGGCTGTTCTTTTCCTTCCAACTGCCGGTGGGGCTGTGTTCTGACTGGGTGGAGGCGTGGCTGCTTTCTGATTGGGTGGGGGTGTCCTCCGACTGGGTGGAGGCGTGGTTGTCTTCTGATTGAGTGGAGGCGTGGCTGTCTTCTGATTGGGTGGATGCGTGGTTGTCTTCTGATTGGTTGGAGGCGTGGCTGTCTTCTGACTGGGTGGGGTGTGTTCTGAATGGGTGGGGTTTTTTGTTGTGTTGTAATATCCTGAGTGTTGTGATTTGGTGTCCTGAGGAGTGGGCTGTGTAGTGGCCTCCAGAGCTTTGGTTTGGCTCCGAGTTCGAGGACCTGCTATGTATCTCTGGTATGGGTCAGTCAGGTTCGTGTGTGCGTTCTTCTGCTTGGGTGATGGCACTTTTGCTTGACTTGTTCTGTCTTCTGTGTGGGAGAGTTTTTGTTCTGGGTGTGGATGAGTCTTGCTGGGGCTGGTGGCATTTGGGGTTGTTTGTTGGTTTTTTAAATCCTTGTTTGCTGAAATTCGTTTCTCTATCAATGCTGGTTTCCAAATGGCATGTAGGCGGGAGGTGTCGTCTCGCTTGTTCATACTGTCTGGGTGTTTTTCTATTTCAATGGCTTCTCTGATTATTCTGCTATTGAGATGTTCTATTTTGGCGATTGTTTTTGTACCTTCAAAATTGATGTTGTGTCCCGTAGTGTTTATGTGTTGTACTAGTGAAGATGTGTGATCTTTCTTCTGTACTGAGTTCTTATGTTCTTCTACACGTACCTCTATTCTTCTGTTAGTCTGTCCGATGTATGTTGCTGGACAGGAGGCGCATGGGATTTGGTATATGCCCTGGTTTTCCAGTTCTATTTTGTCTTTGGGATTTCTCAGGATGGTTGATATCTTTCTGTCAGTGTTAAAAGCGGTTTTGATGTTATGTTTGCGTAGTACTTTACTGATTTTGTCGGTTGTTCCTTTTATGTAGGGCAAGATGGCTCGTCCGTTGTTCTGTTCTTCTTCTTGGATGTTTTTCTGTTTCGGGGTCCCCTGCTGAATCATATTGGTGATTTTGTTTTTTTGGAACTTGTTTGCTGTCAATATGTCTGTCAGGGTGTGTAGTTCTGTTTGTATATGTGTTTCATCTGCAAGGCGTCTGGTTCTTGTTATTAGTGTTTTGGCTACTGAATTTATTTGTCCTGGGTGATGATGTGATTGCGCATTGAGGTAACGGTTGGTGTGTGTTTTCTTTCGGTAGACTGTGTGTCCTAGGGTGCCGTTTCGTTTTTTGTATATAAGTACATCCAGGAAAGGTAACTGGTTGTTTGTTTCAATCTCCATGGTGAATTTTATTTTGGGATGTAGGCTGTTCAGGTGTGTTAGGAAGTTTTCTAGCTCTTTTCTTCCGTGGGGCCAGATCACGAAGGTGTCATCCACATATCTGAGCCACAGTTTTGGTTTGTTTGTAGTCTTTTCCAGAGCGTTAGTTTCAAATTCTTCCATGAAAAGGTTGGCGATAACTGGTGATAGAGGGGATCCCATTGGTGCGCCTTCTATTTGTTTGTATCTCTGGCCTCTGTGTATGAAGTATGTGTTTGATAAGCAGTGTTCTGCTAGTTCTATAATATGGTTTGGTGGTTGGTATTTGCTTCTTATTGTTGATAGAACTTCTTTGACTGGCACCTGGGTGAATAGTGATACCACATCGAAGCTGACTAGCAAGTCTTTTTGGTCTATCTCTAGATTTTTCACTAATTCTATAAAGTGGTATGAGTTTTGGACATATGAAGCTGCCATTTCTGCTTGAGGTTGTAATTGTTTTGCTAGGTATTTAGCTAAGTTTTGTAGTGGTGAGCCTATAGAACTTACTATGGGTCTTAGTGGGATTCCATCTTTGTGTATTTTGGGGAGGCCATATAGTTTTGGGCATCTGGATGACTTCTCCCTAGGAATGATTGTTTGTTGGATTTCTTGGCTTATAGAAGTTGATTTTATCTTTTTCTTGGTGGTCTTTTCTAGATAGGTTGTGGGATCTGTATATATAGGTTTGTATGTAGTTTCTTTGAGTAAGTTGGACAGTTTCTCTTCATAGTCTGATGTGTCCATTAGGTTTCAACTTCGCTGTTGCACCAAAGAAAATTCCCACAGAAACCATCATATGTGGAGTTGAAACCAGCTTAACTAAACTCAATGCAGATGAAGCAGACCAAGTCAGACATGAAGTCACCCACATCCTATGCACAAGCAAACCACCCAAAAGCAACCTAACAAAAGAAGAACAAGTAGCATTGCAAAACCTAAGAAAAGACAACAGCATAATCATACTACCAGCAGATAAAGGCAATGCTACAGTGGTAATGGACACATCAGACTATGAAGAGAAACTGTCCAACTTACTCAAAGAAACTACATACAAACCTATATATACAGATCCCACAACCTATCTAGAAAAGACCACCAAGAAAAAGATAAAATCAACTTCTATAAGCCAAGAAATCCAACAAACAATCATTCCTAGGGAGAAGTCATCCAGATGCCCAAAACTATATGGCCTCCCCAAAATACACAAAGATGGAATCCCACTAAGACCCATAGTAAGTTCTATAGGCTCACCACTACAAAACTTAGCTAAATACCTAGCAAAACAATTACAACCTCAAGCAGAAATGGCAGCTTCATATGTCCAAAACTCATACCACTTTATAGAATTAGTGAAAAATCTAGAGATAGACCAAAAAGACTTGCTAGTCAGCTTCGATGTGGTATCACTATTCACCCAGGTGCCAGTCAAAGAAGTTCTATCAACAATAAGAAGCAAATACCAACCACCAAACCATATTATAGAACTAGCAGAACACTGCTTATCAAACACATACTTCATACACAGAGGCCAGAGATACAAACAAATAGAAGGCGCACCAATGGGATCCCCTCTATCACCAGTTATCGCCAACCTTTTCATGGAAGAATTTGAAACTAACGCTCTGGAAAAGACTACAAACAAACCAAAACTGTGGCTCAGATATGTGGATGACACCTTCGTGATCTGGCCCCACGGAAGAAAAGAGCTAGAAAACTTCCTAACACACCTGAACAGCCTACATCCCAAAATAAAATTCACCATGGAGATTGAAACAAACAACCAGTTACCTTTCCTGGATGTACTTATATACAAAAAACGAAACGGCACCCTAGGACACACAGTCTACCGAAAGAAAACACACACCAACCGTTACCTCAATGCGCAATCACATCATCACCCAGGACAAATAAATTCAGTAGCCAAAACACTAATAACAAGAACCAGACGCCTTGCAGATGAAACACATATACAAACAGAACTACACACCCTGACAGACATATTGACAGCAAACAAGTTCCAAAAAAACAAAATCACCAATATGATTCAGCAGGGGACCCCGAAACAGAAAAACATCCAAGAAGAAGAACAGAACAACGGACGAGCCATCTTGCCCTACATAAAAGGAACAACCGACAAAATCAGTAAAGTACTACGCAAACATAACATCAAAACCGCTTTTAACACTGACAGAAAGATATCAACCATCCTGAGAAATCCCAAAGACAAAATAGAACTGGAAAACCAGGGCATATACCAAATCCCATGCGCCTCCTGTCCAGCAACATACATCGGACAGACTAACAGAAGAATAGAGGTACGTGTAGAAGAACATAAGAACTCAGTACAGAAGAAAGATCACACATCTTCACTAGTACAACACATAAACACTACGGGACACAACATCAATTTTGAAGGTACAAAAACAATCGCCAAAATAGAACATCTCAATAGCAGAATAATCAGAGAAGCCATTGAAATAGAAAAACACCCAGACAGTATGAACAAGCGAGACGACACCTCCCGCCTACATGCCATTTGGAAACCAGCATTGATAGAGAAACGAATTTCAGCAAACAAGGATTTAAAAAACCAACAAACAACCCCAAATGCCACCAGCCCCAGCAAGACTCATCCACACCCAGAACAAAAACTCTCCCACACAGAAGACAGAACAAGTCAAGCAAAAGTGCCATCACCCAAGCAGAAGAACGCACACACGAACCTGACTGACCCATACCAGAGATACATAGCAGGTCCTCGAACTCGGAGCCAAACCAAAGCTCTGGAGGCCACTACACAGCCCACTCCTCAGGACACCAAATCACAACACTCAGGATATTACAACACAACAAAAAACCCCACCCATTCAGAACACACCCCACCCAGTCAGAAGACAGCCACGCCTCCAACCAATCAGAAGACAACCACGCATCCACCCAATCAGAAGACAGCCACGCCTCCACTCAATCAGAAGACAACCACGCCTCCACCCAGTCGGAGGACACCCCCACCCAATCAGAAAGCAGCCACGCCTCCACCCAGTCAGAACACAGCCCCACCGGCAGTTGGAAGGAAAAGAACAGCCAGACCACGCATTGCTCCTGGAAGCAGCAGGAGAGACACTCCGGCCTGATGATGACGGATGGGATTTCGTCGAAACGTCGCCACAACTTTCTGAAGATGAAAGGAACGCGGGACGAAACCCGAGACTCTAGATCTACACATACAGACACCCGCGAGAATCTACGAAAACATATATATATATATATATATATATATATATATATATATATATATATATATATATACACACACACACACACACACACACACACACACACACACACATATATTAACACAGCATAAATCACTCAATAATTAGTAAACAGTGTGTTGTCTGGATAACATTTGTGGAACAATCTTTAACAATTAATTTCTATAATCTATATTCCATATGTTAATTTTAGTTGATTTCCCCTTTCCCCAAAGTATTATATTATATTAATATGATTGTTACTTTTTAGAAATATTGGAAAACTATATACTTAACTGTTCTTTATCAAAATAATAAGAATTGTATTAATCTAATATTTCGAGCTTTTTTTGCTCTCATCAGCTAGCCATACCCTATCCTAGTCTCCCATTTAATTCTTTCTCAGCAAAAAGAAATTTGAATACACAATATATTGCAGTAGCGACTTGAGCCCTGCTTAACGTTCCTAGGTTGGAGCTGCAAGGCAAAAGAAATCATAATAATAGAACTGCAGTATAGCAAGTTCAAAAACCCAAGGTGCATCAAACTGGTCTGACCGGAAAAAACCTCTCTCTCTCTCTCTCCCTCCCTCCCTCCCTCTCTCTCTCACACACACACACATTCTCTCAGTTACAATTACAGCAACTGCTTCCTGAAAAACAAAAACATAAATGCTTTTATTTAAAATGAAATCTAAATTTAATGTGAGAACAGGGAAAATAGGAGGAGGGAGGGGTATTACAAATGTTCACTGCCTTGAGTAATAAAGAGGGATAAAAATATAATAATAATAATAATAATAATAATAATAATAATAATAATAATAATAATAATAATAATAATAATAATATAATAATAATAATAATAATAATAATAATAATAATAATAATAATAATATAAACAAACTTCTTGTAGCAGGATATGTTCTGACCCTAAACTAAGTCATAACCGTGTGTCAAAAGTATTGCATTCTTCACACTGGAGAAAGTAGAGCCTGAATTAAACTAGCAGTGATTTTTTTTTCTTTCTCTAAAGGGTCACAATTATTTTAGGGGTTGATTTGACAGCAACGGGAAGAATCCATTGGCAATAGAAATACTTAGTAAGCAACAGCTTGTCTCAACAGCAACCAGCTTACCTTCCTGCAGCTGGGATGAGTAGTTGGATGAGAAACATTCAAGGAATACCTGTTCTATAGGTTAGAATGGCAAGTTGAAAAACATCCTGGGAGAAGGCAACTGTCAAATACTTTGTACTGTTGCCAAGAAATCTACAGGGATGTATTCATAAAAATGACCAGGAATTAAGTTTAACTTAGAGATTGGAACTCCCCAGATTTAAAGATAGCAGGAAATATGGATAACCTAAATAAACAGGAAATTAAGGCTTTTTAGATGACTAAGAAGTAAAAAAAAAGACTTAGAATATGGTAATAGCAAACAACTTTGGAACTTCTGTTAGTACAGAAATGTACATGGAAATAATGACCATAAATCCTGGTCAACACACAAGAGTATCACCTTAACATTTAAAAAAAGAGAGATGGGTGAGAGGAGAGCACCAGCCAGATACATCATGGGTTGTAAACAATGCACAAATCATGGTTTCCCATTATATCCAAACGTGTACTAGCTTCAGCCTCACCAATTTATTATGTATGAAATTTTAGAGATTAGACCAATCACCGATAGATGAATCAAGTTAATATAGATTAAGAAAAATACACACAACTCAGTAAATGACATAATAAAAAAATAGTACACCTTTCATACTTGATGGTTTCCAGATGTGTACCTCCAATTCTTACCTTTCCCAAACAATGTAAAAATTTGGGGAAAATTAGGTTAGAAAGTCTGGACTAAAGCATGTTCTGAAGAGATGAAAAAACAATGGCTCATGCTTTTTAAATAATGGCATTATATGGGGAAATTTAGCAGGTATAAATTATGACAAGCAGCTAGGTTTTAAGGGTTATGTTTCTGCAGAGATAATCTAATAATCTAATATAATGGAAGAAGCCAGAGCTCATAGTGGGTTGAAGCAAGTGGTGATGATAACTTTATTGTCACTTTGAATGTACACCAATCGGCATACATCAAAATGAAATTTCGTTGCATACAGCTCTCAAAGGGTCACCACCTCCGATATATACTCCTTGTTCGTGGCCCGCTCAAATTTCACATTGTCCCATTTTAGTCTCTAGGGAGCGAACGATGGCAAACAGGACAGATGGAAATGGGGCTCCATGTGGATTAGCCCTCAAATTCGCTTGTATTCTGACAACCTCGCCTTCTTTCCTTTTTCTGATCCTGACTCTTCCACCTTTTCCTTAAAGAGGCCTTGCTTCTTTTTGCCCCTGGAGCACGCTGCTGCCACCACCAACTCTTCCAAAAGCCTCTCTCTCTTCCTCTGGGCCTGCCGACAGCCTCATCCAGTTCCTTCGCTCCATAAACTCCAGGTCCTCTCCTCCTCTGCCTCCTCTGGAAACAGCCCTGATTTGCAATAGAATCCATCACTGGGCCAGCAGTCAGATCTTGCTGCTGGCAGAACAAATTCAAACAGCGCCAACGACTTTTAACGGTCTCACCAACAGTTCCAAAACAACTAGAAACTCGCCAGGCCAGCAAAGATTGTCGGTCGCATGTCGTATGCTACCCCAGTTCCACCATGTTGCTCAAACACATCAAAATCTTCCTGATCATGTGGCCTATAGCCCTTACTATCCCTCCCAAAACTATTCGCCTTCAAGAGCCAATGCAGCCGCAGCCATTCCAGGCGCCGCCATCTTAGATGGTGATGTACATTCATAAACTCTCTTAATACATGTTTTCATTTTTTCTTTCCCTATTTCAAACTGAGTTCAGAATTGGGGTAGACAACCTTTTTGCTATCCAGGGACAGAATTCAACTATCTTTTTTTCAGGGGTGTGTCGGGTGGGTGGAGAGGGAGGGAAGACCTCAGTGCCATAGTAGATACAACGTTGATTTTTCCTAAACTGGTTCTTGGAGAGGTAAGACTTTTACTGCAATTTTCATATACAGGTGAAACTCGAAAAATTAGAATATCATGCAAAAGTTCATTTATTTCAGTAATGCAACTTAAAAGGGGAAACTAATATATGAGATAGACTCATTACATGCAAAGCAAGATAGTTCAAGCCGTGATTTGTCATAATTGTGATGATTATGGCATACAGCTCATGAAAACCCCAAATGCACAATCTCAGAAAATTAGAATATTGTGAAAAGGTGCAACATTCTAGGCTCAAAGTGTCCCACTCTAATCAGCTAATTAAGCCATAACACCTGCAAAGGGTTCCTGAGCCTTTAAATGGTCTCTGTCTGGTTCAGTAGGAATCACAATCATGGGGAAGACTGCTGACCTGACAGTTGTGTAGAAAACCATCATTGACACCCTCCATAAGGAGGGAAAGCCTCAAAAGGTAATTGCAAAAGAAGTTGGATGTTCCCAAAGTGCTGTATCAAAGCACATTAATAGAAAGTTATGTGGAAGGGAAAAGTGTGGAAGAAAAAGGTGCACAAGCAGCAGGGATGACCGCAGCCTGGAGAGGATTGTCAGGAAAAGGCCATTCAAAAGTGTTGGGGACTTTCACAAGGAGTGGACTAAGGCTGGAATCAGTGCATCAAGAGCCACCACACACAGACGGATCCTGGACATGGGCTTCAAATGTCGTATTCCTCTTGTCAAGCTGCTCCTGAACAACAAACGTCAGAAGCGTCTTTCCTGGGCTAAAGAAAAACAGACCTGGTCTGTTGCTCAGTGGTCCAAAGTCCTCTTTTCTGATGAGAGCAACTTTTGCATCTCATTTGGAAACCAAGGACCCAGAGTCTGGAGGAAGAATGGAGAGGCACACACTGCAACATGCTTGAAGTCCAGTGTGAAGTTTCCACAGTCTGTGTTGATTTGGGGAGCCATGTCATCTGCTGGTGTTGGTCCACTGTGCTTCATTAAGTCCAGGGTCAACAAAGCCATCTACCAGGAGATTTTGGAGCACTTCATGCTTCCTTCCGCAGACGAGCTTTATTTTCCAGCAGGACTTGGCACCTGCCCACACAGCCAAAAGCACCAAAACCTGGTTCAGTGACCATGGGATTACTGTGCTTGATTGGCCAGCAAACTCGCCTGACCTGAACCCCATAGAGAATCTATAGGGCATTGCCAAGAGAAAGATGAGAGACATGAGACCGAACAATGCAGAAGAGGTGAAGGCCACTATTGAAGCATCCTGGTCTTCCATAACACCTCAGCAGTGCCACAGGCTGAAAGCTTCCATGCCACGCCACATTAAGGCAGTAATTGCTGCAAAAGGGGCCCAAACCAAGTACTGAGTACATATGCATGTTTATACTTTTCAGAGGTCCGATATTGTTCTATGTACACTCCTTGTTTTATTGATTGCATGTAATCTAATTTTCTGAGATTGTGGATTTGGGGTTTTCATGAGCTGTACGCCATAATCATCACAATTATGACAAATCACGGCTTGAACTATCTTGCTTTGCATGTAATGAGTCTATCTCATATATTAGTTTCCCCTTTTAAGTTGCATTACTGAAATAAAGGAACTTTTGCACGATATTCTAATTTTTTGAATTTCACCTGTATATTGTGCCTAAAATGGTGAAAAAACTATGTCATTACTTTGATGCAACAATGGTCAGATGAGGCTCTAGCTACATATTTTAAGAAGCAGTTTCCAGAATTCAATGGGGCTTTGTTCTGGGTAAACATGCACACGATTGCAGTCTTAAATACTGTTATTATTTCAACCATATAACATCAACCTGTATGGTTACATAATACCTATGTGATCAGCTGCCAACTGGTTCGGCAAGAAATAGCCCTGGAGCTTTTTGAACACATCAGCCAGATTGTGAAATGTCCAACTGTGGAGGCTTTTGTTACCTCTTTCTTGAAGTGCCTTAGAGTTTCCTCCAGCATTTTTAAAAAGGATCTCCAGTTTTTCTGAGACAGGATCCCAGGGTACATTCAGGAAGGAGATTTCCAATCTAGATGGGAGAAATCCACCCATTTTTCCCCTTCCTAAAAATGGTTCTTCCCAAGTTGGGAATTCCCAATCTCCAAAATCCCCCAAAGGCTACATCTCAGTAGTGGCTGGCTGATGATCGGTTAAAACTGATGGATCCTAGATATGCCCACTAAAGTTGAACGTTAGCTTCAATGAATTCTCTCCCATGGAGAGCAGTATCATGCTGCAAGTTCCACTTTATTTGGAGGCATGTGCAATGCCACAACACATTTACAGAAGGTGGAGCTTGCTTCATCTGATATGATGCTATCTTTGCCATTCAGTTCCATCCAGGTGATGCTGACATCATTTACCTGCAGTCTATTGTTGGAAAGTTCCTTGAAAATGTGAGGTCGGGTGCTCCAATTAACATATTAAGATTTTTCTGTTTATCTATCTGCTTCCCAAGGATAATTATTAAAAAACCTTAATTGGAATTATTTAATTTTAATGCATTCATTATAGTATTAATATTCTGAAACAAAGCATTTTTAGAATTGGATTTTTTTTCCTACAGAAGAATATTATTTTAAAAATATTGCTTTTTTATTAAGCAAATGTAATATCAACATAAAAATAAAACGAAATTGAAAAATGAACTACACAGAAAAAGAAAGAGCCCCCTCCCACCAAAAAAGAAGAAAAAAAGTAAAGCTGGTATATTATTTCTATATAATTGAAGAAAGTATAAACATTAAGCATCAATTATTTATTATATCAATTCCAAATGGTAGTAATTATAACTAACAATTACTTTATCCAGTCGCCCTGTCTACCCCGAATTAAGGGATTACAGGGTCATAAAAAAGGGGGGAATTACATTATTACTTATTACCAATTTTTAAGTATCTTAGTAACATTATTAATAAATGGCATCCACATTTGACTAAATCTATTTTTTATTATAGGATTTTAAAACATTTTTACTGTCAAGTTAGTTTTTCTGCCAATGCAGTTTTCCTCAATTTATAAAAGCACTGTTTTAATGATAGCTTCATTGGGAATTTCTCAGTGATAAATCTGAGTCCTAGCACTAAAAATTGATTGGATTTTTATGTAGCACTTTATATCACAGAAAATTATAAAATTGTTTGCATATATATGGCTAGGCATATGTATAATTTTACAATTTATCATTTGCATATAAATTAATACTGATAGAATACTAGAGGAGCAACTAATTTACCTGTTAGCTGCAGTGGATTTAAATATTTAAATATAATAGATTGCTGCAATTAAATTGTTACTTAGGACACAGTTTAAAACTTGACATCATCATTTTTTATCATGTGTAGGAAGGAAAGGAAGAACAGGGTGACTATTTCTGCCATTTTTGTTTCCTTTTTAGATACTCCCCATATCAGAACCTTCTAAGTCAGGGATGTCAAACCGCCAGCCCACGGGCTGGATGCGTCATGAAGAAACTGAGCCCACCCTATTGCCAGCAATGAAGAAAAAGTCGCAATACGTCGCAACATGTCACATGATGCTGCGAGTTTGACATATAGTAGGCCACAAGGAATACCATCATGTATTTGTAAGTACAAAAAAGAACAAGATTTACCATTTGTTTTGGATGATAAGAAGTCAAAACCATTCTAAGCACACATTTAAAACTGTCCTTAGAAGTTTAGATAAGATGGAAACATTTTTCTCCTATCCATTTTCTCTTAACCCATTCCTTTGTTCATCCTCAAAACAAGTTAAAAGGATAAATTTGTCCAATTCAAGGAATGGCATGAAAAAGAATATTATTGAGTTAGTGACAATCATAGAGAATCAACCTATCAACAATGAATACATATTGCAGAGGGAATGGAAATGAACTCCAACTTGACCCCAAATAAAGCAAGCACTATCTGTAAATCATATAAATTATCTAGTTAATTTCATTCAAAGGATTCTATAGTGATATATCTCTGATCTTTTAGTATAGTAGTAGAAGAATCTCAACCATTTTATATAATCTTTTTTATATCAGCCACATCAGGGTGTAAGAAACTTTAAAATATTTCAGCAACAGGATTTGAATTCCAAACTTGATTCCAAAGAGACTGCAATCAAACTCTTTAAGGCTCTTTGTGAATCTACCCCAACAAATTATTGAGAAGTTTTACATAAAGAGTACAGAAATAGTTGTACTGCAGGGACTTGTCCAGGCAGTTGCCAGGAGTCAAAGCTGTTTTGCAGGCACAAAATAAAAAATAAAGTACTAGTAAACTATTGTCTTGTAAGGATGGCAATAGAAAAATAAATTACTTGTGTTTCCTTTTAGCTAATTTAATTCAATCTCTTGATTTAACTAATCTGGCAGGTGAAAAGATGAACTTCAACACTGTTATCACGTGCTGGCTTTCCTTTTTCCAATTGCTTCAGGTTCTGAATCACAGTTCATGCAATGTCCAATTTATCTTATTGAGAGTTCTGATTTGTACATAGTATCAAACATCACAGTTCAACAAAATGAAAAAGAAAGATAAGAGGCTTCAGGATTATACAGAATCAATTTTCTGCTTCCCTTTCAGATCAAATATTGTTTAGCTCTATGTGTGAATCTTAAATTGTTCTTGATTTAACTTTAATGAAAACAAATATATAAATTATATATAATTTAAAATGTCTTCCCTAAATGTAGTTAATACCAATCATGGTTAGCACACTTTGAGCATCATGATAACATTTAGTCAAACAAAAGATTTATTTTTTATTTTTTTTGCTTTTAAGTGCAAGGGGAAATGTACTCCATTGGGTGTCTTATTTTGGGGGCAGAATAATATAACATAAATAATGAAGGAAAAAGTGGAAATGTTTCATTTTCCAAAATATTCTATCCTGCCAGTCTATTTTCCTCATTATGATAAAGTATTGAGGAAAAAGAATAAGGGACACAAGAGCAACAAAGGAGAAAATCTTCTTAAGAGAAAAACAAGAAAAATTGTCTTAGCACAGAAAAATGTTGCTCTTTGCTGCAGGGCTCCTTTGGTATGTCAGTCTCAACTGAAGCAGTTTATACATTTATAAATAAATACAAATAAATAAAACAAGCTGGGGAGAGACAAATAAGAAGGGAATGTTTCCTCAAGGTAAGCAAGAGGTGGAGAACAGCCAAGAGTGGCTGAAAGAAAAACCATGTTGCCTTTGAGTCAGTGAGTACTATGATAAGAATCCCTGGATTTAGAAGACCAGTCTACCTGCAGATGAAAAAGAAAAAAAGCGGAATAAAATTGCTAGAAACCATTAGGTGCTTTAGAATATTTCCTGAGAGGCTAAGATGCTAAATCCTTTAGTTCTGTGTTGGGTACAAAGCAACTATGACTCCAGACTACAATCATAAAATGAATACACACACCTTATTTTGCTTCTTCCTACCTCTCCTCAATTGCTAAGCAGATTGATTTGTGCTTCTTAGATTGTAAGCCACCCTGAGTCTTCGGAGAAGGGTGGGATATAAATGGGATTTTAAAAAATGGTAAATGGTAAAAATAAAAGATCCTCTTTTCATCCTGTTTCTAGAGGAGACTACAGGACAGTCTCAACTCATCCTAGGTTCCCAGACTAGTTGGAAGCAGCAACCAGGCTTTCATGTTGAAAGCAAGCGGAAGGCAGTAGGGTGCACCTTTTTCTGGGCCAAGGGCCATATCTGCTCTCTAAGCAGCCTGTGAGAAATGCAATTTAGACAGTAATAGGTGGGAATGGGAAAAAAACCCCTAAATTTGATTTTATATCCATTAAATTAAAATATAATTAAAGCAACTACTCCACAGGCATGTATTTATTCATTTTGCCTCTTTCTCAAATTATATTTTTAACGTAGCAACTTTTAGAGGCTTATGGGGGTTATATCTAACACATTTGAAGGTTACTTCTGATATTAGATGACTGATCTTGAGTCTTCGGAGAAGGGCGGGATATAAATGGAATAAAAATAAAAATAAAATAAATAAATGTGGAAGCACATCATTCCCTCTATTTACAGAAGGCTTCTAGATAGACATTCACAATTACTTTGAGCAGTATACCAAGGAAAATCAAAGCACCTTGATATGTGCCTTGATAGCACATTCCTAAGACCCTTCAATTGTTAATAAGGAGCTTCAGAAATGCAGTTCATCTCCAAGGTCACATATTCAGTCCAGCTCGAGACTGCACAATTCCAGGCTCCTTAAGTGAGAGGAATATCTATGCTGATTTACCAGGTAATAAGGGATCCTAAAATCTGAGGTCTGGAAAGTCTGAGTCATTAATGAAAGGGAAAGTCTCTGTAGATAAAGATGTCTTTGCATTTTACCCCCACTACATGAGGAGTCCATAAGAGATGTGCAATCTTGGGAGTAGGGCTAAATGCAGGGTCCTTGATTTATGTTGTACAGATTTCTACAGTCTCATCTTTTTGCATCATCTGAAAGGGCTATATATGCTTTTTCTTGTATTCTTGGAAGTCCTACAAAGATTCATTATCTCATTTTTCAGACTAGGCTGGCATTCCTGACTGTTTCCAAGAAAAGAAGAACAGAAAAGTGAGAAAATTGTGCACCATTTGGCCTTTGTTTGCACAAAAACATGACCATGTTCTCCAGATTCTCAAAGTTGAGAAGAGAAGTGGGTGAATTATTGTCAGTTGGGAAGAAGAATATACGAATGGAAAGAAAGCAGAACAGAATAAGGGAATGGGATTGGAAGAAAAAGAATAAGGGCAAGGTAGAAAGCACTTCCATTCCGTCATTACAAGGGACCAGAAATGAGTCTTAGAGGACATCTTTGTTAAACCCTTTTCACTGAACATGGTTAATCCAAACCTTTAATATTCTAGAATTAGCCCATAGGAAATTGGAGACAAGAACAGGAATAATGCCTATTCACACTTCCTAAAAGAAAGGGGATATGAGACTTGGATGAGACAATACTAGGAAAATGGTACCAAAGTTAAAAAACAATTGGAAGAACCACACAAACAAAGACTAGAACTATTAAAATAAGATTTGGGGGGGGGAAGTAGAGGGAGATTGAATTAATTTTCATAAGAACGAAAACCAACAGGAGATGAAGTGACATCAAAGGTAGTTGGAAGAAAAACTATATTGGAGAGCTCTCTGAATTAGTCCTTCAGAAAGAAAGTGTGAAGGAAACAGCTGCAGTGATACATGGACTAACTTTACTTGTGTACAGTCAACTTTAAACATCACAAAACCAGAATTCTCTGTGTCAACTACTGTGATTTAAAAAATTAACAGGATTCCTTAAAAATCATGAAATATGTATCAAGCAATCTTCAATACGCATCCTTTTGTAAGAGTAATAGATGACCCTCGCTACCGGTAGTAAGGCCTGGTCCAACATGGTTCACAATAATCTCAGCATCCAGATAGCAGTATATGATCCTTTACAATTGTGATACACAAGCGGACTACAATCTATTTTTTCTTCACCATTACTGGAACCACTGGAGTAGCTAGGGTTACCACAGAACAGAAGTACAAACACACAGATTCTGAGGATTTTGCTTTGTGGGGATGCAGAATGGAAGGATGGAAGAAAGGCCAATGGTAGGAAAGGTGAAAAGAAGCTTATCAAAAAAAGATGGGCACTATCAGAGGAACGACTAAGAACAAAGGGAAGTGAATTTACATGTTGAATATTTAATCCAACATTCTGAAATCCAAGCTAGCATTTATTATCATTCTGAAATATTTCTGAACATAAAGTTTATGTTGTGATCAGCAAAAAATAGTCTCATTTTCCATGGGCATATTAATTTAATAAATTATATACCCCAACTCTACATTTTTCAAACTCTTATTTTCTCTACAGCCCGTTTGTGCTGGAGATCGGGGGGGGGAGGGAATAACTTGAGAAATATCAAAGCGCACGGATATAAAATGAATAATAAATGAACTACTGAAATCTAAATTGGACACATCAGAAAGGAATCCATTCCCACAAAGAGCTTGAACACTCAATAACAAGGATGCTTAGAAGTACCAAAAAGGATGCAAAGGTTAGGTTGGGAGAAGGAGGGAGGAAGTATTGTATGCTGGTAGGAGGAAGCCAGGGGGGCGAGAGATGAAAAAAATGCCGGGTGGGGGCTCTGAAGAGGCGGACTCGGCACACCCCCGCCTGCCTTTACCTTCTTACCCTTAAAGCCGATCGCAGAGATGAGACTCCGGTTCCAGGCAGAAAATAACGGCGCCCCCCCCCCGCACCATCCGATCAGGACGTGCTGATTTTGCTGAGGTTGCTCCCCACAGCCACCCGATTCATTCTAAAGCATTCACACGGTCATCCACTCACCCATTCATTCATCCACGCGCGTGCGCGATCAACGTTCTCTCCCCCCACCTTACCGTGCCGGACCCCGCCAGCCAGGCGGCCCCAGAGCTCTAGAGCTGTGGGGGGGGGGAAACAAAGGAGGAGTCGCTGCCGCCGGCTCCCCCTCCTCTCACGGCGCGCTCCCGCAATAGGTAGCGCCATACAGCGCGCGCGCGCGCCCTCCTAACAGGCTAGACGAGTTTTCTCAGGAGCGCGCGCTCATTAGTTCCTAGCCGGCAAGACGCGGCAAGGGGGCGCGCTCGCTGTGGTCTGAACCTGCTTGTCTTTTCCACCAATCAGAGAGCTATTCCCTAACAGAATCATAACATCTTCCAAAGACTTGCTACCTATTAGCCAATCACGAGGGGGAGGAAGTGCGAGAAAAACCTTTAAAGCATTACGTAGTCGTTAATGGACCAATAGCAAAACGTCTCACATTTTTGTTCTGATCCTTCCATTTTCTCTCTAAGTGACTTTGATTTGTTTAAAACAATAGCTCAAAAGCGCTGCATATAGTAGAGATTACAGTACAGTAGACAGAAGCAGGATGGCAGACGTAGATGTTATTTGGGAAAACGGATTGTTTTTTCCCCCTAAGTCCCACCTCTTACATTAGCCTCAGCCAATAAAGTGGCGAAGGAAGGCTTTTTCGCGCTCCTTTGAAAAGAAGACGAGTTAAGGTGGAGACGCGCTTGGCTGGATAGAGGCGCGCGCTGACTTGCTTCGCCTTCCCAATTTTCTCTCCCCATCCCCCAACGCCATCCGAGCCGGCTGTGGATGCGCATGCGCATTGCTAGTACCACTGCGGCTGAGGGGAATACGGGGGGGAAGGGGCTTTAATAATGTAAATCTGGCAGCCGTTGAAGCAAAGCATTTCGCTTGGCTGCTTCCTTCAGGGCCCCTATCCAGTGAGTTTGCCTCTGTTTCCTTAGCCGACTGAAAGGCCAGGTATTAAAGAGGGTTTCGCAAAAAAAAAAAAGTTCAGTTGACCTAGAAGACGGAGAAATGGAAGCGAAGCGAGGATGGCTTGCTAACATTTGATTGGTTAATAAGAGTAGCGATACGACGTCGGCTTTCGAGAGTCAATAGAAGTTAAATCCACCGAGGAAGACTAGTTCACGAATGTACAATATCTAGAAGTGTACAGACGTAGGTTAGGGCACATGAAAGGGTATGCTGAAGAATCCTGTCTACCTAAAATACTACGTTTTAATTTCTTGAGGTTATGCAAATAATGCAGGTGGTGGAGAAAAGCTGTATTCTGTTTATGTGTGTATTTGCAAACAAAAAAGGACTGATTCTAGAGGCGAAGATAAACTGCTTTCTGCTCTGAGATGAGATAATTGAGATAGTTCTACAGAAAATAGCCTTAGAATCCAGTTTTCTGCTTCTGTAAAAATTCATTTTACAGAAGGGCCTGTTGTTGAAGCTAAAGTGTCAATTTACCTGACAACAATTTAATCTGAATGCTGGGGGGGAAAAAACTATGCTCTAAAACAGTGGTCCCCAACCTTTTTGGCACCAGGGACTGGTTTTGTGGAAAACTATTTTTCCGTGGATTGGGGGAGGGAATGATTGCTTGCGCTACCTAGATCTCATGTACTGTATGTGCAGATGAAGCTTTGCTTGCTTGAGCAGCTGGTTTCTAACAGGCCACAGATGGTACCTGTCCACCGCCTGGGGGTTGGGGACCCCTGTTGTAAAACACATTTAGAGTTTCTATTTTTTCCCTATAAAACAGAAGCATGTTTCACAGGAAGGTGAATTAATAGTGTTAAAATCTAAATAATATGAATATAAAGCAAGGGTAAGATAATAAGCCCCAAGATGTTGAACCACTTGCTCAAAACCCAGTTCTCAGTCATTTGGGATTGCCCGCAGACTCCATATTCTTACATAATGTAATTTAGTCATCCTGCTCTTTTGTGGATCATAACTGTGCACTAAATTTCTTAAATGGACATAAAACTGCCACATCCTGTATCCATAGACTCCTCCACTCACCCGGGTGAGACTCATCCTTACTTTCATCTGCCCATTTTTTTTCTATTATACTGAATCACTCAGAGGTCTCCAGATCATCTCCATTCTTCCAGCTCTTGTTCTGGAACAGTTTGCCTTCTGAGATGAGGGTGGCTTTTACTCCCATGGCCTTTTGGAGGCTTGTAATTTTTTTTCCATAGAAGGCATAAATTATATTTAGTTGAAGTCCCATGTTGGGTATATCTGGTTTACTGTGTGACGTGAGTAATTATGGAAGGTAAGACATTTGAACTTTGGTTTTATTTTAAAATTAGATTGGGGGTCTGGGTATTGCTTGTCCTAACAAGCTTCTACATTTAAGTTGTGTTTTAAACTTCACAGAATAAAACAGACACTTTCCATTTTACTAGTGGAGTATACTGGGAACCACTGTAAACAAAAGCAAGTTGCTCAGTGCCCAAAATGCGATCACATGGCCATAGGAATGGGGCGGCTATCAGAATTTAGAATCCAAGTCGTAAATACCTTTTTTGGGATCTGTAGTAATTTCTATTTGGGTTGCTAACGATCAATTATTAAGTGAGGGCTACCTGTATACAATGTTGGTCTGCCGGAATATAGTATGAAAGAATGCTCCAAAAGCAGGCTGATTTCAAAGCTCCTGGTTAAATAAGAACAACTGAAAAACATACTTACAGAAGTCATGCTTTTTTAGAAAGTTGTGACACAATCCAAAACTCAAGAAATAGATGAGTTCATTTAGATTTAAGTTCATTTTGCTACATAAAAATTGTTTGCAAAATCCATTTCACATGGTACAGAAAAGTACAAAATGTTTGAATTTTGCTATCCACATAAATTGATAGAAAAATAAGGCAAAACAGAACATAAGCTAGAAAAAACTAAATATGGGTTTTGGTGAAAACAGGAGATAAAATTATCCTATCAATTATCCTATTACTATCATTCTAAGAACATGCTAATTATGTGGTAAAAGGCTGGTGACAAGACAGGCAAGATAATATTGTTGTTTTTTAATAATAATAATAAACCTTTATTGTCAAAGTACAACACGTGTACATTGAGATTAGCTGAGCCTTCCCCCGTGCTCCCTCCCCCCAACACACAGTGACAACAAACCCTCCATCCTACCACACCATGTGTACCAACTACACCACACACCGGCCTCCCAAGTCAATTCTGCATAAGTTCACAGAGATTATATCCCATTCAAAAGCCTAACAGCCCACGGATAAAAGCTGTTTTTCAGACTGTTGGTACGGCTGGCTATACTCCTATATCTCCTACCCGATGGTAGGAGAATAAAGAGATACCGTCCAGGGTGTGAGTCATCCCTGAGAATTTTCCTCACTCTTCTAAGGCAACGAGCCCTGGCGATGTCATCCAGGGGTGTCAGGGGACAGCCCACAATGTCTTGTGCTGTGCTCACTACCCTCTGTAATACTTTCCTGTCCGCGGCTGTCAGACCAGCATACCAAACCACAATACCATACGAGAGGACGCTCTCTATAGTAGACCGATAAAAGAAGGTCATAAGCTGTTGTTCTACCTTGTTCTTACGCAAGACCCTAAGAAAGTGAAGCCTCTGTTGGGCCTTTCTAGCCACCTGGGTTGTGTTAACTTTCGAGGTCAGATCTTCACAGAGGTAGACTCCCAGAAATTTAAAGGAGGAAACTCTCTCCACACAGTCCTCCCTGATGTAAAGTGGGGCAGGTTCCTCCTTTTTTCTCCAGAAATCTAATACCATCTCTTTCATCTTGACGATGTCTTCCCTGTCTTTCGTCTTCCCTGTCCAATGAGTTTGCTGCTGCTATGGAAGCAAAATGTCACTATATTAAATGAATTGGGATCCTGCATGGTGTTCTAGTTGCCCCTGAAATCTAAAACTCTTTTTTTAAAAAATGAGTTTATATTTTATAATTGTTTAACTACAGATGTAGTGGTTTACAACATTTATAGATATACCTGAGAACTGTAAATTATCTACGATAGATAGAACTGCCACCAAGCCAACTCTCTTGGCTAATTTCTTCACACCTTGTCATATTGAAACCAGCTCCTTAAGAAGTAGTTGGAGCAATTGTTTGGACAAATGCTTGAAGTGCAAGCAAATATAGAGGTGGCCATGGTTTCATGAGTTTTCTTGAGATCAACTTATTCTAACTTTGTGGAATTGGAACAAGTTATTTCTGCTTTGTTTTTATTGGCTTCTAAAACCAGGAGTAGCATGCAGCTTCAGCCAAAGTGTTTTAAACCTCTTTCTCCTGTCTTTTCAAGTCAATGATCTATTGCAGGCATGTCAAACTGCCTCTCCATGGGCCAGATGTGTCACACCGAAACCGAGCCCACCCCATTGCCGGCAATGGGGAAAAATGTTTCTTTTATATAACTGACACAACATAAAATGAAGAGTACAATTATAATGTCATTACACATTTATTCTAAATATGATGTTAGTCATATATAGAATTTAGAGTATATATAGAATCAGCATTTATTTTAAAAACTGATTGCTTTTCATCCTCTGAAACGAACAAATCCTGTTAAGGACGTGTCAAGAGTATCACATGGTATTTTATAAGTTCTGATTTCTTGCAGGTGAAATCCGAACATGGGAGGTACCGTGTTTCCCCAAAAATAAGACTGGGTCTTATTTTTTTTGCCCCCAAAGAAGCACCAGGTCTTATTTTCGGGGGATGTCTTATCTCTGACACTGACAGCCTCGCCCAGCAGGTCCACTTCTTTTGGGGCCGAAGGAGCAGCTTCATTCTGCAGCTGCATTCCAGCCTGCATTTTGTAGTCAGGCCTTTCTGGAAGGCCTGTGCAGCCAAGTACTAAGCTATGGATTCAATCCATAGTTTAGTTCTCGCCTGCAGAGGTCTTCCAGAACTGAGCTATGAATTAGCTATAGCTCAGTTCTTGGCTGCACAGGCCTTCCAGAAAGGCGTGTGACTCAGAAATGCAGGCCTAGGACGCTGCAGAAGAAGTGGGCTGATGAGGAGAGGCCTGGCTGCAAGGTAAGTGGGCGTGGGGTGGGTGGGGCAGCTTCACACCCCCACCCCTGCCCTAGCTTGATTTTTAGGTGTGTGCCTTGCCCCAAAACAAGGCCTTATTTTGGGGGTAGGGTTTATATTAGGCCCACCCCCCAAAATCAAGCTAGGACTTATTTTCAGGGTAGGTCTTACTTTCGGGAAAACATGGTACTTAAGTCTGAATTCACATTTGGCCAATTAGTGCAACTGGAACAATGGTCAGGGTCATCAACTATAGTTGCCTGGAGCTGTTCAAGTCTCAAAGTAGTTTTCAGAATTCTTGGAAAAAGGATGCATGGAGAGAGTCATTAATACTTTGTGTGCAACTCTTGAGCAAAGAACCCATTTTCTAAATCATGCTCTTTTGTCTCTCCATACCTTGTCTAAAGATATCCTGATTTCTCCTGCTGATGACCTTTCATGGTTGTCTCCTCCCTATATTTGCAAAAAGGTTTGGCATCTCTGAGATACCATGTGCAATCCAAAATGTCAGGGGTAAAGGTCACCAAATTTAAGGCAGATTCCACGATGCAATTACCACACGATGCTTTCTTGGGGCTAGGGAGTAGTTTTTTGTGCTTCCTCAGCCTGCAAGCAAAGTGTAAGAGTTAGTTCTTACACAGTCAATGAAAAAAACAAAACAAATTCAGTGTTGCAGAAACAAAAGAAGATAAAAATAAAACTCAAACAGAACCAAGAACTGGGAACATGGGAAAGAAAAAGATATACAAGATATACTGTATAGAGTTTCTTAAAGAAAGTTGCCGTTATATTTTTGATGAAGGCTTCCTAACTTTCCTCAATAAATGTTATTTATCATAAGTTCTTGTAATCGTGCCTGAATAGTTTTAAGTTCTGCCTTGGGGTGAAACCTAACACAGATAGTGCCAGGCTGTTTCCCACAGCCAGCCCTATGTTATTGTATCCTGCTTTACCAGGCCTGAGATTCCACTTCTTGTAAGCAGCCCACACCTCTAAATGACCGGCAGACGCCCCTGGTGCAATAGGCAGTGCATCAAGTAACTTTCTGCCTAATGGGGAGAGATGACATCCTTTCTCTGAGATGGGAGTCACTAGGTGCATCCCATTAGGCTGTTACTGAATGTAAAGCTGGAGCTGAACATGGTTCTCGGTTTCCCCAAATAAAATGGAGAAGAGAGTCCAGAGCATGATCTGAGAGGGCATTGGCATTTGCTTCTACTCTCAAATTTACACTCAAGTTTGAGAACGATAACTGTATGTCCCAAGAGTTTACTTTGATAGCAAATCCACAAGCAGAGGTACAACGTTTATGCTAGACTGCCCCCCTTCACTATTTTGCGTTAACTATATAGTTTCCAAGCCAAGTCCAAAGTTCACATTCAGCACTTAAAAAAAAAATCTAGAGGTTATCTGTCCATAGATCACTGTGCCCAACGTATCCCATCCAGAAAACAGCTAAATAAGCCAGCATTGTTGAAAAAGCACTTGATGTTTGTAGTGTATGCCTTTAAAGCATACACGGAAATGTCAGCACAGCAGGGGGCTGGACAGCTCCAGGCTATAACCGCTTTGGCGGGAAAGCCTGAATAGAGCGAGTCGTTGACAGCCTCAGGGCATGGTCAGCTCTGGCGGGAAGCCAGGGTTTAAATCCTGGCCACCTGCACTGGCGGGAAGCCCAGGTTTAAATCTATTGGTCACCATTCACCTGGGCAGGTATAAAGAGACGCCAGGTAACCCCTTTGCTCCAGCTTCATTTCTGACTCAATAAAGAAATACCCAGCTCAAGTGTCCGTCTCTCCGTTCAACCACGCGACATTGCAATGTTAGAACCCATATCAATAGGTTCCCCAATCCTTTCTCTCCCCCCTCCTTTTCTTTCTTTTCCTCTTTCATCCTGACCTGAATCTCTCTCCTTATTCTGGATTCTGCCATACTCCTAGGGGGGAGTGCTTGAGGTTATTATCTTGACTTCCTCTAGCTACAATGTAACACTTTGCTTTCCTGCATTATTCTTCTGTGAACTTTTCCATCCCTTAATGTCAGCTAGCAAAGGGAGAGGAAGAATGGAATGCAACCTCCGGCAACTCCGCACTCCCAGGAGAAGGTGCAAAGAGCTGCCTAAACATTGCAGCTACAACCAGAGATCGCCTGATATTATCTCCCTTTTTCCACGAGGAACCTAAAACCTGGAGATTGGGCCATTTGAACTGACCGGATGATCTACGGGGCGGAGTTTTGCTTGGGACACTTTTACCTATCGATCTGAGTGGGAAATCCTCAGATCCTGTCTAGTATGCCTGCTATCAACTTCTCCTAATAAAAGATATTTTTGGAAGAAACTGCTTCCACGAGTTCTACTTTCTTGGGATGAGGTTTTGAAGTGGGCCCTGACACATGGAGCCACTTGTGCTTCCACTGATGTTTCTAATAACATTATGGAACTGCTCCTGAAGGGTCCATTTTGAATTCAATTTTGCATATTGAAGGGTCACTGCAGTCGTATCTAAAGCACTAACCTCTTTGATTTCTGGACAAAGGAAGCCTATGCACATGCTATTTTAGGGGTTTGGTTTGCTGAAATTAAACTTCAGGTATTGAACCACAGCATTTTAGAACTGTCGCTTGAGAAATTATTTTTTGTAGTCTTTCATTGATGACTTCTACTTTGTTTTTGTTGCAAAAGTAATGATACTGGCTTCAATAACAATGTTTTCCCCCATAATCTTTTTACTGCTTCTGATACATTCCTCTAAACATCATAGCTGCTAAGGCAACAAGCTGTCTGCCATGAATAATCAAGTTTTGTAACAGATTATAATTGATGAAAATTGTGAGGGTTTTTTTAAAAAAAACCTTCAATGAGCTATTTAATATTTTTATAATAATGCTTATAGCAAAATTATGATCCCACTGATAAATCATGCATGCTTCAGCTAAAAGTTTGAAAATTTTGATTTTACAATTTTTACGGGAATTTTCTTCCTTGGAAATGTTATTAGTTTCTATTACTGCCACTATTATTCTGTATTTTTCTTTGCATCCCATTAGTGGTGTATAGTCACATAGTTCTCATGGCCCAGATCTTAGGGCAGGGGTCTTCAAACTTGGCCGTTTTATGACTTGTGGACTTCAATTCCCAGAATTCCTCAGCCAGCATGCCTGGCTGAGGAATTCTGGGAGTTGAAGTCCACAAATCATAAAAGGGCCAAGTTTGAAGACCCCTGTCTTAGGGGATGGCAAAACATATGATTATTGCACAAAACAGTAACAGACAGAGAGAGAGAGAAAGAGAAAAAATATTTTAAATGTATATAGATATAGTTACAAACAGCACTGCACACATGCTTTAGGTTACCCTATCCCAGGGGTCAGCAACCTGAAACAGCGAAAGAGCCACTCGGAACCGGTTCCGTCACAAAAAAAAACACCTGGGAGTCATAACGTGTGAGCGTATGCACATAACAACACGCGCACATGCACATAACAACAGGCTTGATTGAAGAGTGGAGCCTAAGGCAAGACATGTACCAGCCCTGCCCCCGTCCACCTCTGGTATGGACGGCTCTGCCATCCTGGCTTTTCCTCCCCTCAGAAAAGACTTTCTCTCCCAGAAAGTCTCTCTCTGGGACTTCCTTCCTTCCGCCTTTTGTGAAGGTTCCAAGGGAGCGGAGGAGGAGGAGGCCGACGGGGAGAAGGAGCTGCTGCGGCAAATCTTCCGAGGCTTTGCAAAAGAGGGAGGCGGCGGTGGGATTAAAATAAAACGGGCAGGGGGAGGTTGAGGAAACCCAGCAGAAGCCTACACCAGAGGGCGACCAAGAAAGGCAAGATCGGGGAGAGGAAGAAAGCTTTTGGGGCTTGCCCAGCAGGCAGCTGCTCCCCACTCTCAGAAATCGCCACGGCAGGAGTGGAAAGAAGCGAGGGAGCACCTCTCTCCCCAGTCTACCAAGCGAATAAAAGTTGAATGCAGCAGCTGGCAGGCAGGGACCGCGAGGAGCAGCCAGGATTGGAGGAGCAGAAGTCAACACTGCCAAAGAGAAGGAAGGAAAGGAAAAGTGGGGGTCTTTAAATAGTCATGCCCACTTTTCCCCCTTGTCAGGTTTGGAAGCCTCTGTTTAAGTCTGTGCACGTGCACAGACATAGGCTGACTCCTGCCCTTGCTGCCACTCTTGTCTCTCTCTGTTGGTTTTACCAGTGAGCCACCACCTCCTGCAGCTCTGCACCGCCTTCTTTTACTGTGAATCGCGGCCCGTGAGGATGGCCTGGCCTCAGCCGATGGGCCGTGGTCCACATGGTCCGCTCATCGGGCCACCAGGCTTCCTGGCAGCACATCCCACAGGGGAGGTCTGCTAGGGAGGTGGCGGTCCGGTGTTGTTTCTCCCCCCTCGTGCGTGTGTGTCAGACCCGTGGAAGCGGCTGGTAGAGGCAGCAGCAGTCTGGCATTGTTTCCCCCCCTTGTGTGTGTGTGTGTGGGGGGGACCTGTGGGGAATGGCTGATAGAGGCAGCAGCACTCCGGTGTTTCCCCCCATTGTGTGTGTGTGTGTGTCAGACCCACAGGAACAGCTGGTAGGGAGGCAGTGGTCTGCCATCCCCCCCAACCCCCCGTGTGTGTGTCAGGCCCACGGGGCTCAACACACAGAGAGATGCAAACGCTGGACTGCTGCCACCTCTACCAGCTGTTCCCTGCGGGTCTGACACACACACACACACACACACACACAAACACAGGAGGGGGAGAAACAACAGGGAGATGCAAACGCGTCTCCACAGGAGAGGCAGCAAGGGCAGGAGATGAGGAGGTGGCAGTGGCTCGCTGGAAAACCAACGGACTTGGTCTCTCTCTCTCTCTCTCTCTCACACACACACACACACACATACATACACAGAAACACAGAGAGAGAGAGAGAGAGAGAGAGAGAGAGAAGGGGGAAAAGAAGGAGGAGGTCTGGCAGCCCCGGAGACCATATGCTGCTCAGAAACACCACCACGACCACCCCCGCACGCCGCATCTGACCGACCCACTCACCTTTCCAGCAGTCCTCCCGTCTCTTCCTCCGCTGCCACCATGTGCAGTCTGAAGAAGAAAAGAGGTTTGTGGACAGTCCCGCAAACCAAAGAACTTCAACCAATCAATTCAAACTTCACAAGTTTTTTTTCCCGTGAGAAGTTTGAATTGATTGGTTGAACTCTTTTAGTCTCACTTTTTTTTCCTGGACTGCACATGGCAGCGGCGGAGGACTGGGAGCTGCAGGAGACGGCTGAAAGAGCCACATGCGGCTCTGGAGCCACAGGTTGCCCACCTGTGCCCTATCCAATGTAAGCCATTAGCATTTTTAAAAATTAAGAAATAAAAACTGAGTGACTGCTATATACCACACAAACAGGAAGTGGAGAATATAAGGCAGCAGGTCCAGGGAGGACTAAGAGGGGTTTTACCCATGGAGTTCAGCAAGTAAATATGATAGGCTGTCAAATTTTCTCTCTGTCAACAGGTTGTTCTTGTCTCAGCTGAAAGCATTAAAAAGGAAGAAAAAGAAATTAAAAAGGCTTATTTAGACATAAAAATGCATAGAACGAACATTTTGTGGCATGGTTCCAGTTGTATGTGAATACAATCTTAGTTCTATTTGCCATGTTTGAAGAAGTATTCAGAGGATTTGAAGAGCAAGTGAGCGTTCTTCATGAGAGAGCCAGTTCTCACCAGGTTCACAAACAAACAGACAAAGAGAAGTCTCATACCAAAAACAAGACAAACAGAAATTGCCCCCCCCCCCGGCCCAAAAGACTGGCTTCAGATCTGCTATACGGTACAAATGGGGAAAAGATGAGAAAGAATTTGAACCTTGATTTCACTATACATAGGACTTGCATTTGATGTACTGTAATAGCTGGAATTATTTCATAACATTAGTTCCTAAAAACATCCTTATTGGAGCTTCTGACCTTGGAAGTCTAGCCATGCCAGTTTTTGCCTAGAAACCTGACTGTTCAGCTGAGGACAGAATATTTTTATCACATCAGGTGAAAGAAGCATTACAGCAGAAGCTGGAACAAGGAGCAATTCTCCATAAAATAAATAAGGAAAGCAAGCAAATGGTGATGATAGTAGAAATTTATTTTTGAGACAAAGATGTAAACAACTAGGATGACGAACTGCCCAGCATTGCTGAAAGTTGGGCAGCATGTACATTGAATAAATTATTATTAGCATGAATTGAATTGAACCTCACAATTATAAGTAAACAGTTTTGGTTAAAGCACGACAGCCTTAAACTAAATCCTTTGTAGGTTAGACACAAAATCCTTGAAGGAAGGGCTTCCGATAAAGACTTGATAGAATATATCTTGATTTCAGCAAAGCATTTGAGAATAGAATAGAATAGAATAGAATAGAATAGAATAGAATAGAATAGAATAGAATAGAATAGAATAGAATAGAATAGAACAGACCTTGGAGGTCTTCTAGTCCAGCCCCCTGCTCAAGGAGGAGACCCTATACCATCTCAGATAAGTGATTGTCTAGCCTCTTCTTAAAAATCTCCAGTGATGGTGTGCCCACAATTTCTGAAGGCATGCTGTTCCATTAGTTAATTGTCTTCACTGTCAGGAAGTTTCTCCTTAATTCCAGGTTATTCTCAAGAATAACCTCAAGAATTCTCAAGAAGTTAGAAAGTCTGATGGACCTTTTTTTTACCCACAGTCCCACAAACTTGCGGCGAAGGCTGAGAAGCGAACAGAGAAATGGAATGCAGCTGAAAGGCAGGTTAGTAAAAAAAATGTTTGGGGCAGGCAAGGGGACCTGGCGGGGGCAGGAGCGGCAACCTTACCCTGCATGGTGGCGGGAGGGTGAGGCGCGTGCCTTTCCCATGCCAGGTTAGTCCCTGCAGCCCCAGGGTGGCTGTGCTGGGTGGCAGTGGGCAGGGTGTTGAGGTGAGGGCTGCCAGGCCGACCAAAGCAGCAGGTGGAGCACCGGAGGCTCTGGGAGGGAGGGCGCTGAAGTGGGCAGTTGTGTTCTATCCCAGTCTACACCCGTCCTTGTTGTGTCACAAGAACAACCCCTTTTTTATCAGTAGGCTGGAAAAACCAATTCTTTTTATTTCATATACAGTCCTGATAATTATTTCCTCAAAACAAAAACAACAGAATACTTTTCCAACGAATAATTGGTTCAAAAAGCAAAACAGATCAGGAGTTAAGAATTTCACCAGTAAAAAAACAGACCATGATTCCCTTGAAGTTCTTTACAAACGGTTGCCTTCAGCAACCAGTACCACCCACAGCTTCCCTTTTTATTAAGCAGCCCCAAGGCATGGCTTCTCAATGCCTTCTCCTCCCTTGCAGTTGCCTTATTGTCTCCCTCTGACCTGCTCTAGTTAACTGCCTTCTTTTATGAGTGTCTATAATGATGTCCATCTGTGAGTCCTTGGAGTCTGACTCATCTTCCCCACACAGCTGAGTCTCATCCAGAACACGATTGGAGGGGCCAGGCTCTTCCTCTGATTGTGAGTCTTGTAATTCATCAGAGCCTCCCTCTATGGCTCTCCAAACCCCTCTTCCTCCTCCTCAGCTGTCAGGAGCACAAGTTGGCACGGAATCACAACAGGTCAGGCCATTAGCAAGAGCATCACGTCTGAGCGGAAAGTGGCCTCGGAACAAGTGGGGCAGGTAAGGAAAAAAATCTTCGCTCCCCCCAGATACTGCCTTTCTTTCCTTACCTGACTTCCAGCCCCATGCCGTTTCTCCTTCACAATCCACCGCCATGTGCAAGAAAATGAAGTTTTTTGGGGGGAAGTTGGAATTGATTGACCTTTTTTCCCCAAAAACCCCTTCATTTCTTTCCTTGCACATAGCAGTAGTGGCGGATTGCGAAGGAGCAATGGCACAGGGCTGGGAGTCAGGTAAGGAAAGAAAGGCTGTTTCTGGGGGGAGTGAGGATTTTTTTTCCTTACCTGCTCCATTTGTTCTTAGGCTGCTTTCCACTCATCCGTGTTGCTCTTGCCAATGGCCCGACCGCCCACTTCAGCACCCTCCCTCCCTGAGCCTCAGGCGCTCCACCTGCTGCTTTGGTGGCTCTGTACGCAGAGCTGTGCCTACAGAGCCACCAAAGCTGTAGCTGAATGGGAAGGTGAGGGGGAAACCTGCCCTTGTTCCACAGCTGCTTTTGGCCAAGCGCATTGCATCAGCATTGGGCACAATACGTGAGGTGGCAAACAGCTGCGTCACGCCAAAACCAGCCGTTCGCCACCTCCTGCTCAATGCTGCTGCCATGAGGCTGTGGAACAAGCCGGTAATCGGTATACCAATTACTTACCTCTACCCAGCTTGTTCCATGGCCTCATGGCAGCAGCATTTTAATTCCATTTATATCCCACCCTTCTCCGAAGACTCAGGGTGGTTTACAAGCTTAGCAGTAGCCTTCATTCTATGTATATGCCTGCTTATTAGGGCTTTCATACACCCCCAAGCGGCATTGGGTGCGATGTGCGAGGCGGCAAACAGCCATGTTGTGCCGAAACCGAGCAGCTGGCAGGCTGTGGCTGCTGATGGATACAGTTGGCCCCCATGCACTCGTTGTATGCGGGGGCCGATGGTGTCAGGCGGCAGCCGCCCTGGCCCCTGCCTCGCCTTGCCTTGCCCTGTGGCAATGGTATCCCTGCCCTGCTTTGTCTCACCTCACCCCGCACGACGAGCCTCCTGCCCACCATCCCACCCACTAGACACCACCTGGATTTCCCCCAACCCTGCCTGACCCCAACAGGCATCCTTCCCCAAGAGCAATATCGAGGTGGCCATGCCTACCCTGGCCACACCCACCCAGTCTGCCATGACCATCGCAGCCAATGAACCACACACCCCCAATGGGCTACGCCCACCCGGCACCCGATGATACATAAGTGGGTTTTGGGTTGCAGTTTGGGCACTCGGTCTCTAAAAGGTTCACCATCACTGTTTTAGTCTCCCGGCCTTTAATCATTTTAGTTAAGTTAATCCTGGCTGGGAAAAGCTGTCTCTGTGTGTGTGTGTGTGTGTGTGTAAAAAAGAAGGGACTCAGTTGCAGGATGCATCACCCCACTCCGGAGAGCACCACTTCTCACTTTCCCCAGCGCGTTGCTCCTGGCTTTATTTGCAGGAGAGGAAGGCCACCTGTCACGCTGCCTCAGGACCTTCCGCGGAAGCCAAGAGGGCCAGGAGCTGGGGAGTTCAAGGAAAGGGCACCTGGGAGCACTCCAGGGGCGAAGAGGGCTCCTCCGAGGGCATCTGGCATGGCTCTCCGCAGCTTGGCCGTGCCACTGCGAGGCCCAGTTGGGGGCAGTGCGCTCTGGCTTCCCAGGCTTGGCTGGCAGAGGGTGAGCGGTGCCCATAGGCTGCCCGACACTCCCACTTGTGCTAACCAGGAGAGCGCAGGGAAGCGGAGCCAGGCCGCCACCTCCCCCTGCCGGGCCCAGTGCCTCCCCAACCTGGCCACAAGGGAGCAGCGCTTGCCCTGCCCACCCGCCCGCCTCACGGGGCAGAGGCTGCTCCCTCCCTCCCTGCCCACCTGCCACCCTTCACCGGCCACCAGGTAGAGAAGTCAGGCCAAGGCCAGGCAAAGGTCATGGGCGCTTCTCTGTGGTGAGCGAAAGCACGGCTTTGGCCAAGTTCAAGGAAAGGGCACCTGGGAGCACTCTGGGGGTGAAGAACCGGAGGGCTCCCCTGAGGGCATCTGACCCAGCCCTCCGCAGCTCGGCCACACCACTGCGAGGCCCCATTGGGGGCGGTGCGCTCTGGCTTCCCAGGCTTGGTTGGCAGAGGGAGAGTGGTGCAGGAGGCCACCTCCCCCCATCAGGCCTGGTGCCTCCTCTAACTGCCCTGCCTGCCCACCCGCCCGCCTCGCCAGGCAGCGGCTGCTCCCTCCCTCCCCTCCCTTCGCCGCCCTTTGCTGGCCGCTGAGTAGAGAAGTCGGGCCGAGGCCAGGCAAAGGTCGTGGGCGCTTTTCTGCAGGGCGCGCCAGCCGTCGGAACTGCACCACCTGTGGCCCCCCTCCCCTGGCCGCCGCTCCAGCTCCGGGGCTGCCTGTGGACTTACCTCCTCCGCTTTGCGCCCCTTTGGCTATGCACCCTGCCGGCCCGGCCAAGTCGCTGAAGGAGCTCTACAGGGGGTTGTGGGCTGGAGCTGCCCGGATCTCCCTCCCCGTCTCCTTCGCCAGAGCCGCCTACGGCGCCCCCCACAGCTCCCTTCGTGACCGGCAGAGTTTGTTCCTGGAGAGCGCAAGTCCTCCCCGCCCGTGTCCGAGCAGCCCAGCCTGGAAGGTGGCAGGGAGTCACTCTGGCTCCCCTTTGCCCAAGGGGGAAACTGAGGCCAGGGGGGAATCACGTGCAGGCGCCCCACAGTGGTGCTCCAGAGCTGCTTGGCTGTTGTAACTTTGCCCCATTTTATGAATTTCTCTTGCCATGTTTGTTTGGTGAATCCCTGCAGTTGTTAAATTAGTGCGAGAGTTGCTTGAATCCGGCTTGACTTTGCTTCTCAGAAGGTCGCAAAAGGGGATCACGTGATCTCCATGGGACAATGCAATTTGCAAGCAGCATGTTTTCTGCAAGCAAGTGAGCTGGGCAGGAGTCCAGGATCAGTGTGTTCAGCTACAGCTGACCCGCGCTTCTGGGTGGCTCTGCAGAAGCGTGGCTCAGCTGTAGCTGCAGACGCTGATCCTGAGCTCCTATCCAGCTCACTTGCTTGCACTTCTGGAAAACATGCTGCTTGCTAACTGAAGCTCCAGGATCAGCACTGGGCTCATCCGTGCTTCTGGGTGGCTGTATCAGATGTAGTCCCCACTACAATTAGCTAGGGCTCACGTACCACCTGCCAGGTGTTCGCGTACCACTAATGGTACGCGTACCACCGGTTGAAAAGCCCTGTGTTAGAGGGCTGAACTTTCCTTTGTTTTCTCAAATTGCATAGAGAAGCTTCCTAATGAAAAGGTTATGAGAGACAGGGTCAAACAATCTCCTGCTGTTTTATTGAATAGCTTTGCCTCCTTAAGTGCAGTAAGAAGCAATGGGAGATGGTTCCCAAGCCCACCTGGGAAAGTGCACAATTTGGTTTACATCAGCTATTTACATGAGCTAGGTTAACGTTCTCCAACTTAAGCCTTCCAGATAAATACCGGTACATTGACTGTGCTATCTTGAGAGAAAGAGCCACACTAATTTTACGGCATAACTTTTTTGTCTCCTAGAGATAAATACTCTCAGAATGAGAAGAGAGAAATTTGGTATGATCACATTTGGCAATATTATAAATATAAAAAGTTTGGATAATGGTATAATAGAGGTATCTCTCTTTCAAGATAATTTCCAAATTCTTCTCCTAAAAATAGAACTAAAATTAAAGGCTATGTTATGCTGCATGTGGGAAACAAATTGTGCAATGCAGTGACTGTTAACAACTAACAACTGGGAGTGTGGTGGCGCATCAGCTCCCCCTGGTTCTGGATGAAGCAGATTATCTAGACCCGTCCCAATCGGGTTTCAGGCCCGGGTACAGCACGGAGATGGCATTGGTCGCTCTGGTGAATGATCTCTGGAGGGCCCAGGACAGAGGACATTCCTCTGTCCTTGTCCTATTAGACCTCTCGGCGGCTTTCGATACCATCGACCATGGTATCCTGCTGCGGCGTCTCAGGGGATTGGGAGTGGGAGGCACAGTTCTTCAGTGGTTCTCCTCCTATCTCCTGGGACGCTCGCAGTCGGTGTTGGCAGGGGGGCAGAGGTCGACCCCGAGGACTCTCGTTTGTGGAGTTCCTCAGGGGTTGGTCCTCTCGCCTCTCCTGTTCAACATCTACATGAAACCGCTGGGTGAGATCATTCGTGGTTTTGGAGTTGGGTATCATCAGTACGCCGATGATACCCAGCTTTTCATTTTGACCCCAAACCACCCCAGTGATGCCCTCGATGTGATGTCCCGTTGCCTGGAGGCGGTTCGGGTCTGGATGGGGAGGAACAGACTTCAGCTCAACCCTGACAAGACTGAGTGGCTGTGCATTCCGGCATCCCGGGACATTCAAAACATTCCATCTCTTTCTATGGGGGGTGAGCTTTTACCCCCCGTGGATAGGGCTCACAACTTGGGAGTCCTCCTAGATTCACGGCTTACCCTGGAAGACCATATAGTAGCCGTGACTAGGGGGGCTTTTGCCCAGGTTCGCCTGGTGCGCCAGTTGCGGCCCTATCTGGACCGGGATGCCCTGTGTACGGTCACTCATGCGCTCGTGACCTCTCGCCTGGACTACTGCAATGCTCTTTACATGGGGCTCCCCTTGAAGACCACTCGGAGGCTCCAACTGGTACAGAATGCGGCTGCGAGAGTTGTCTTGGGAGTTTCCCGGTACTCCCATGTTACACCTTTGCTCCGCGAGCTGCATTGGTTACCAGTTGTCTTCCGGGTGAGATTCAAGGTTTTGGTTATGGTCTTTAAGTCCTTACATGGCATGGGTCCGGAGTACCTCGGGGACCACCTGTTGCCGGCGTCAACTTCCCTCCGCCCTGTGCGTTCCCACAGAGAGGGCCTCCTCAGGGTGCCTCCGGTCAGAGAATGTCGGCTGGTGGCCCCCAGGGGGAGGGCCTTCTCTGTGGGCGCTCCGGCTTTATGAAACCAACTGCCGGTTGAGCTCCGGACGGCACCGGACCTTTGCTCCTTCCGGCGCGGTCTGAAGACCCATTTATTTGAACAAGCTGGCCTGGCCTGATGGGGGGTGTCAGGGTTTTTAATGGGTTTTTATATTGCTACTGTTTTTATCTGGGCAATTGTTTAATTCCTTTTTTAACTTTTGTATTTTCTATTTATATATGCCCTGTTCACTGCCCTGAGTCCTTCGGGAGAAGGGCGGTATATAAATTTAATTAAAAAAACAAAAAAACAACTGGAAGTTTTTAAGAAGAAACTGGACAGTCATTTGTCTGAAATGGTATAAGGTTTCCTGCCTAAGCAGGGGGTTGGACTAGATGACCTCCAAGGTTTTATTATTATTATTGTTATTGTTGTTGTTATTATTATTGTTGTTGTTTGTTGTTGTTGTTATTATTATTATTAAAGTTATTTTAAAGACAAAGTCACTCAAGAGAGTTTAGATGACAGATTTTGGGTCATCTAGGCACACACTGATCCAATTTTGCATAAACCAGAATGGAACTCTGCATTTAAAGCCATGTAGAAAGTCTTCTGATGCAGGAATGTCATTAATATAGCATACATTTTTGATACATAGATTTCAAGTCTCTACTTAAGTCTCTACTTAAACATCCTTGATAAAGGAAAGCCCAAAGCACTCAGTTCCACAGGAAGTTCTTTCTAATGTTGAATATTTTCCAAATGTAATTTCTTACTAGAACAACACATCTCAGAACAAGGTTTTGCAAAGCTGTTTTCCACAGAAAGGAGATAATTAATTATTCACTGGTTTGACCTGGAAGATCCCAAGAGTTTCAGTGCCACATATAGACTATTTCCTTTGTTATTCATTACAGTAATGAAGAAAAGTCTGAAGAAGTTGCAACCCAGATTTCAGACAAAGTATATTTCTACAGCATTCTACAGTCAGTTTTATGCTGTAATACCAGCATAAAATGATAGTTGTTGGATAATAGTTGCTTCTATTTGTCATGATAAAATATGCTCAATTTAGGAATTGCTCTTCTGCGCATCTATTCTACTGTACCTTCTTAATGCTTTTAAACAATAAGAGATCTTAAATGTTTCTTGGATAGTATCTTAGAAAAGAGAATTCAGAGGGAATTATAGTTCAGAATAAAGCTCTCTAATTCTGAATATCTTCATTAAACTATGTAGCCTAGTAGTATGTATTTTGTGCTAATTCCACTTATTTTCAGGCAAATGTTTTCCCCCCAGTATATTCTCTTTTATTTGCATCTAAACTGAAAATCCTAGAGATTAAACTGAAGATGATCCATGATACAACATTGGCAACTCAGAAAAAGTATTTGTTTTTGAAAAACTGTTTTCCACAAAAAGATATTATTCCCTGGTTTGATTTGGAAGACCCCAGGAATTTCAGTGCCACATATAAACTATTTCCTTTGTTATTCATTACCAGTAATGAACAAAAGTCTGGAGAAGTTGCAACCCAGATTTCAGACAAAGCATATTTCTAAGCATTCTACAGTCAGTTGGATAATGGAAAATTTCAAAAAAATAAGAACTACATGCTGGAGTAAGCAATTACTATAGATATCCAACCCACTTGTTCTTATGAGTAATTCTGAGATTTGTTTTAAAAATAGTTTTTGTATTGTGAATTCTTACAATGTTGTTTCCTCTTTAGAACAGGCACACACACTTTATCAGGATGTTATTACCACAGTACCCAGTTTATTAGACAAGAACATGTAATTGGGGGGGAGAGCAGGATCTGATGGGTGATGAAAATGCAGGAGAAACAAAGAATTCATAAATAATAGTTTTTGCACATGAGAAAAGGTGCATTCAATGCAGTGATCTCAGCAATATTCTGAATAATCCTCTTCTACATAATTTGCTGGGAACCAGCCAATCTGCAGGGAGAAAATATAGGCAAAATCTTATTAGAATCCAATAAACAATTAAAATATTCTAAACTAAGGGAAGAGTCGCTGATCCTTGGTGTTGAAATGTTACTTATTCCTATATTTATGCCAGCATTTTCTAAACTCTAAACTAGCAAATTGTTAACATAGATCTTCTTCTGATCATCCAGCAGTAGGAGCCTAAGATTTGCAGCTACAGCTTATCCTAATTGAAAGTGTGACTTTATAGCAGCAACTTCAGTGGAATACATTACTCCACAGCAGGTCCAAATAACTAGTAGATCTGTTTGCATATGAATTCCATTTCTACCATAAATTCTACAATCAAACAATTCACACTTATATGGATGCAAAGATGCTCACTCGACCATAGATCTCTCCTTTCCACCATCCTGGCTGTCCTTTCTTATTGAGAATCTTTATGATGTCTCCCTCTGACAAGGACAATTCAGTCCGATCTCGTGCACAGAAATTATAGCGAGCCTTGGCTGAACCAAAGTACTTGAGACTTTTTCCTGTCAAAGAAACAATATGGGTTTAGTAGTAGTCAGGGCAGAACCAAAGAAGATTCATCAGGTCCCTAGAACTGCAGAAAATCTTAATCATTCTATGATACTTATGGCATGACAATAAAAAGGCCAAGTAATATGCCATGTGAGGATCAATGTATGCCTGCAAAATCTCCACAAGTATGGCTTTTCTCATTTCATTTCTCTGCTACAGATATATTAGCCCAAAGTAGTGAAAATATATATCTTTTGTGCTATGGCCAGTTAAGAGGGAGCTTATATGAGCCAAACAGGATTTAGCAAGCAGAAGGAGGATAGAGAATGCCTAGCAAGGTTACAGCCAACCTTGGCTAATGTCAAAAAGCTAAGCAAGGTCAGATCTGGTTAGTATTTGGATAGGATACCATCAGGGATATAAGACAGATTG
Source organism: Vipera berus (assembly GCF_964194415.1). NCBI lineage: Eukaryota > Metazoa > Chordata > Lepidosauria > Squamata > Viperidae > Vipera > Vipera berus. The sequence continues at coordinate 117,487,491 of NC_138203.1, forward strand.
AAAAATTAAAAGAAAAAACTGCAAGGGCAAACCTTCTATGTTTTTGCGAAGAAAACTATGTAGACATGTTCATGAAGTCAACAAGAATTGAACTGGCCTTGAAGGCAACTTTTTCTTTGTGATGCAGAATAGCACATTATCAAATCAGATATTTTGTATAGATTATAGAAAATACTGTGTTTCCCCGAAAATAAGACCCGGTCTTATATTTCTTTTGCCTCCAAAAGAAGCCTTAGTCTTGTTTTGGGGCGATGTCATTTTTTCCCATTGTCTTGCCTCGTGGTGGTGGCACCAACAGCCTATCCAGCAGGAGCCTGTGTGACCGTCGCTGGCCCACTTCTGCAGCCTCTCGTTGCCACTTGTGTGCATTGCCTCCATTTCCCTGGCAGAACCTTCAGGAAAGGCCTTTGCCGCTCAAAACGGAGCTCTGGGTTGACACGCGTTCCCCACTCCCTGGCTTCCATTTCACAGGCAGAGGCCTTTTCCAGGGAAACGGAGGCCAGGGGGAGGGGGCGATGCACATGAGTGGTGGCGAGCGGCCGCAGAAGAAGTGGGCTGGCGGTGGCCACGCAGGTTCTTGCTGGACAGTGCTATCAGTGCCGCTGCTGCAAGGCGAGGCAGGTGTTGGGCATGAGAGGCCTGGCTGAGGCGATCCTGAGGTAAGCAAGTGTGTGATGTGCGGATGAACGCCACACTGCCCTAGCTTAATTTTGACGCATGTGCCTTGCCCCACCTCATGCAACCATATGGTGGGACAGAGTGAGTGGGGTCTTAACTAGGGCTTATTTTGGGGGTAGGGCTTATATTAGGTGTGTAGAAATCCAGCTAGGGCTTATTTTTGGGAAAACACAGTAGTACTCCATTTGTGCTTTCCCCCCTCCTCTTTGAAATATAGCAGACTAATGGGTAGAGGAAAAGGCAAATAACCACTGACAGTACATAGGAAACTGACTTATGTCTACGAGTTGCTCCCCAATGTGAAAATTGGCATTGATTGCTATACAGTATATTGGTGAACTCTGAGAACTTCTAAAGAGAGCTTACTCGACTCTCTTCTTCCTAACCAAACTATCTGAACTTCACTGGCTCTTATTCCTTTGAAATGCACTTCCTCCCTCCTGGGAGTCTGGACTACACTACACCACAGAATACCTGTCCACTGTCCCCATCCAAATCTGATAGAGCTACACACATTGCTTTCCTAGTTAATTCTTGTTCCACATCAGGTCACTTGAATTTTGAAACTAGATCACATACCAGGTGGCTTGGATCCTATTTTACTTTCTGGCTCTTTGAAAGAAAATTGCAGAACCGTATCAAGGGTCTTAAAGCAATCCTTCAAGGAATTTTCTTGGTAGAACTCCACCAGCTCCTAGGAGTAAAATGGAGAAGTGCTCTTTGAAATAAGGCAACAGTACAAGACGTACATTTTTCATTGGCATGATGTATCCAGCTCATACATATGAGAAAGACATGAAAGGAAAGCACTTATTATCATGTAACACCGCAAAAATTAGATCCTGCTCTAAACTGAAACTTTAATGATCCTTTCCAGAGTTTCTTTCTTGATCTCTGTGTTACAAATAGAGAAATGTAAACTGGCTCCGTGGCGGTATAATATTATATGCTTCATGAGAGATGCAGTGTCTCCACAACTTAGGCTTCATTTTAATAAAGAGTATCCACAGATTGCTAATTAGAATGGAGAAAATACCAATGGAGGGATTTCTGTCATTTGCTAAACTGCTGTACCACCTCTGAACCTTCCTTTCAAAAGATGAATCACATTTTTTTTGAGAACACTCATTTATTTGAAATTGGCATAAAGCTGGATTTCTTTTTCCTGCAATTTTGCAGCTAAATAACAGTTTGCATTGTCATTGAAAGGACCTTTCACCTCATTTGTTTCCTGTGGTCAAGCAAACCTCTTTCCTCCCTTCCTCATAGATGCTTAACTTCCTTTTGTCAAATTGACTATATGCAACTCTAAACAATAATTGGGGAAAGTGCCTGCCTACAAAAATATGTTATGCTGGTGTTTTAAAGGCACAACAAAGCAATGTTCTCAAGATAGTCAAGATAACATCATCCCTCACAGTCATAACATGGATTGGAGGTACACTCACTTTTAAGCAATTTCTCCTGTAGAGTGCTTTGGTGAGATATTTTTCTCTACTTCAGCATCTGCACTAGTTGGGACATGAGGTACTGACTGGCCGTTTTCGAGTTCTCCTTCAGGTCAGCTGGAGGATGCATTAATTGGCTCATATTATTATCTCCCTGTTTGGCTAAACAATTTCAGATAGTTTGGAGGAATGGTGAGAAGAAACAATGCTGTGGAGAAGGGCCCTGAGTTTATCAAAGGACCTATTATTCTAAATGTAGCATGAAAACACAAGTGCTATAATGTTTATGTTCCCTTCAATTTTCCTTCTTATTTCCTTTTGTAGTGTATGCTCTTAAAGCATACACGGAATGTCAGCACAGCAGGGGGCTGGACAGCTCCAGGCTATAACCGCTTTTGGCGGGAAAGCCTGAATAGAGCGAGTCGTTGACAGCCCCAGGGCATGGTCAGCTCTGGCGGGAAGCCAGGGTTTAAATCCATTGGCCACCTGCACTGGCGGGAAGCCCAGGTTTGAATCTATTGGTCGCGATTCACCTGGGCAGGTATAAAGAGACGCCAGGTAACCCCTTTGCTCCAGCTTCATTTCTGGATCCAATAAAGAAGTACTACCCAGCTCAAGTGTCCGTCTCTCTGTGCAACCACGCGACTTTGCACTGGCGCCGAAGGTGGGATCCTGCACCGGACAACGCTAGCCGCGGACAGAATCCAATCGGCAGCCCCGGACCAAGACACAGGACGACCGAGACGGCGGAATGGCACAACTGGGTCAGTATCCCCTTTTCAATAGCAACCGCCCAGAGGAGTGGGAAGCCTTCGTGGGGCAGCTCGAGTGCTACCTAAGGGCAAATGGGGTGAAAGATGACTGGCAGAGAGCGGCGGCGCTACTCTGCAGCTGCGGCACGGAAACGTACCAGCTGGCGGTCGGTCTCTGTGCACCTGACAACATCCACACCATCGGGTACAGCGAGTTGCTGGCAAAGCTGACCGAGCACTTCAAGCCCGAGACGTCCGAAATCGCCTGGCGGTATCGCTTCGAGAAATGGGACCAGCGGCCGGGTGAGTCTGCCAAGCAATACATGGCCACCCTGAGGCAGGCAGCTCGCCTCTGTAACTTTGAAAATTTAGAGATCTGGCTGTGGGATCGGATCGTCTGTGGGTTGATGGACAGGAAGCTGCGCCAGAAAATCTTCGCGAAGCAGAAGTTGACCCTGCGAGATGTCCAAGAGGAATTCCCAGCCTGGGACGCGGCCGAGGAGTCCGACGTGAGAGAGGGCGGATCCATCCACCTGTTGAGCGGTTGCAGCGACGTGGACGGGGCAGAGTCAGAAGTGGATGCCATCCACCGACAACAGCGACCCGTCACCTCCAACCGAGACAACGTGAGGGAGCCAAGACCAGCCGCGGCGGACCCGAGATGCCAGGAGTGCAGGTGCCGAGCGAACAGCCCCCGGTCTACCCAACTCCACGGCTACAGCGTGAATCGGCCCCGGTCTACCCAGCATTGCGGTTGCGGCCCCCGGTCTACCCAGCACAGCGGCTGCAGACAACCCCGGCCTACCCATTGCGCCAGCTGCGGAGGACAGCATCCCCGGTTTACCTGCCGTTTCAAGTCGGCCAAATGTCGGGCATGCGGGAAAACTGGGCACATCGCGGCGGCCTGCAGGAGCAAGCAGGAGGATAGCCTGCACGAAGTGGAGGCGGAGTTCCAGTTCGCTACAGGTACCGGGGAGCGGTTGCCGGGACTGACGGTCAGCCACACGGTGGGATGGCCGGACGTTTGTCTAACGGGGGCCCCTGCGGCACTAACCCCGAAAATAAAATTGAGGGTGAAGCTGCAAGGGGTCCCCTGCACGATGGAGCTGGACTCAGGGTCAGCCGTGTCCATCATCTCCACCAGAACATTTAAGGAGATTTGCAAGCGGAGCGGCCAACGGGTTCCCTTGAAGCCATCCAGACTGACCCTCTTGGACTTTCATAATTCACCTATTAACGTCCAGGGGGAGGCGTTGGTGAGGGTTCAGTACAAAGGGTTCGAGGGCAAATTAAGTGTACTGGTCGTCGAAGGGCAGCGGACCAGCCTCGTGGGGTTAGGGTGGTTCAACGCGCTGGGCATCGGAATCACGGGGATTCACCAGACGCGGAGCTGCCTTTCCCTTGAAGCTGTCTGCAAGGATTTTGCGGACTTGTTCGACGGGCAGCTGGGAAGGTACACAGGTCCCCCAATCTCATTTAAGTTAAAACCCCAGGTGCAACCCATAAGGATGAAGGCTAGGAGGGTTCCGTTTGCGCTAAAACATAAGATAGAGCGGGAATTGGATAAGCTGGTAGACCAGGGGGTGCTAACGCCAGTCGATGGAGCGGAATGGGAAACCCCCATCGTAACACCGCTCAAGGCAAACGGTGAAATTAGAATTTGCGCCGACTATAAGGGGACAATCAACCGGGCTCTGAGCGCTCATTCATACCCGGTTCCTGCAGTAAGCAGCATTCTTGTGTCCCTGCAAGGCGGGTCGGTGTTCGCTAAACTAGATCTTGCTCAAGCTTATCAGCAGCTGCCGGTAGACCCAGAGGCTGCTAAAGCACAAACAATAATCACACACAAAGGGGCGTTCCGGGTAGACCGGTTGCAGTTTGGGGTCAGCGTGGCTCCTGGAATATTCCAAGAGGTGATGGAAAGGACCCTCAAGGGAATACCAGGGGTTTGCCCTTATTTCGACGACGTCCTGATCGCAGCCAGCTCCGAGGACGTTCTGGCAGCCCGATTGAAGGCAGTGCTTGAGAGATTCAGGGGTGCAGGGTTGAAACTCAAAAGGGAGAAATGCAAGATTGGGGTAACTGAGACAGAGTTCCTGGGGTTCAGGATTGATGCTCAAGGCATCCACCCATCTGCATCCAAAGTCAGGGCAATCAAAGAAGCCCCAACTCCCAAAAACAAGTCTGAGTTGCAGGCATTCCTGGGCCTCCTCAATTTTTATCACGCATTCCTGCCACACAAAGCAACAATTGCAGAACCCCTACACAGGTTGCTTGACAAGCAAGCATCTTGGGACTGGACTGACAAACACGCTAACGCATTCAAAACACTGAAGAACCTGTTAGCAGGCAATGCCACAGTCACCCACTTCAGGGAGGACCAGCCAATCTGCCTTGCTTGTGATGCATCCCCTTATGGGATTGGGGCAGTTCTCAGCCATTTAAGGGAGGATAGAAATCAGGCCCCCATCGCCTACTACTCCAGGACCCTGTCAGCTGCAGAGCGGAACTATGCCCAGATAGACAAAGAGGCACTGGCAGTGGTTGCAGGAGTAAAGAAATTTCATGACTACCTTTATGGTAGGGAATTTCTAATTTATACTGACCATAAGCCATTATTAGGGTTATTTACAACAGAGAAGCATACACCACAGATCCTGTCACCCCGGATGTTACGATGGTCCATATTCCTGTCTGCATACTCATGCAAACTGGTATACAGGCCGGGCAAAGAGATGGGGCACGCAGACGGCCTCAGCAGACTTCCCCTAAGGGATACTGAGCCGGACCCAGCACCGGCTGCCCAAATACTGGCAATACAGGAACTGCCAGAATGCCCCCTCAACGCAAGGGATGTAGCCACAGAGACCCCCAAGGACAAGGTTCTGAGCAGGGTACAATCATGGGTGAGCAGTGGGTGGCAGGACAAATCACCAGGGCAAGAGTTCATTGCTTACTTCTCCAGAAGGCATGAACTATCAACACACAAGGGATGTCTCTTGTGGGGAAGTAGAGTCATCATCCCCACAAGGCTCAGAGAAAGAGTTCTCCAGTCATTACACCAGGGCTACCCAGGAATAGTAAGAATGAAGGCCCTGGCAAGGAGCTACCTGTGGTGGCCAGGGTTGGACAAGGAGATAGAAGAACTAGTAGCGGGGTGTTACACATGCCAGAGGACACGGCCAGAACAACGACATGCACCAGTCCACAAGTGGGAGGAAACACACTCACCATGGTCCAGGGTGCATATAGACTATGCAGGCCCATTCCAAGGTCACACATTTCTGGTAGCAGCAGACAGCCATTCTAAATGGCTGGAGGTGGTGCCTGTGGGCAACATGACCTCAGCAGGAACCATTCAAGCATTGAGGGGGATGTTTGCTACACATGGTCTGCCTGATGTAATCGTGTCAGATAATGGAACACAATTTACCTCCTCGGATTTCCAGGTGTTCCTGAGGACCTTGGGGATTAGGCACGCCACCTCGGCTCCCTTCCACCCTGCCAGTAACGGATTGGCAGAACGATTCATGCAGACAACAAAGGATGCCCTCAAGCACATAGTACAGGGAAATTGGAAGCAAAGACTAGCCACATTCCTCCTACACCAACATGCAACACCCTGCACCGCCACAGGCAAAAGTCCAGCGGAACTCAGATGGGGCAGACGCCTCATAACAACATTGGACAGGCTTCACCCAGACAGGGTAGCAGCAGACGCCGGGACCCCCAACATCAAAACAAGCTTCAACACAGGAGACCCCATCTGGGCTAGGAACTATAGCACAGGTCACCCATGGGTGCCAGGGGAGATATTAGAACAAACAGGACTCCTTTCCTACAGAGTAAGGGTGGAGGGGGGACTCCTTTGGAAGAGGCACCTGGACCAGCTGAGGAAAAGGGCTCCTGAAAGGGTTGTTGAGGACACAGTGGGGACTGAGGAGGAAGAGCCAACACAAACACAAACACCCAGGAGGGCTAGCAGAGGGGCACAAGGGCAACCCCACCCCAGACAGGAGGCTGACAGCGAAGCCAGGCAGCCACTGGAACCCAGCAGAACACAAAACCCGGGCACCGCAACACACACACACACCACAATCCACCACAACAATCACAACGAGGAAGAGAGTCTAGACACAGCACCACACCACCAGGAGAACCAGTCCCAAGAAGATCAAGCAGGCCACACAAGGCTCCAAGCTACCTCGTGGACTATGTGCGTTCTTAGGAGGGTGGAGAAGCAACCAAGGAATAACAAATGTAAATTCTTGTGTATGTAAATTTTTGTGTATAGTGTAAATAAGTGTATATAGTTATGGAGACAGAATGACAGAGGGTAATTCCTCACTATGGGGGAAGGTGTGTAGTCTATGCTCTTAAAGCATACACGGAATGTCAGCACAGCAGGGGGCTGGACAGCTCCAGGCTATAACCGCTTTTGGCGGGAAAGCCTGAATAGAGCGAGTCGTTGACAGCCCCAGGGCATGGTCAGCTCTGGCGGGAAGCCAGGGTTTAAATCCATTGGCCACCTGCACTGGCGGGAAGCCCAGGTTTGAATCTATTGGTCGCGATTCACCTGGGCAGGTATAAAGAGACGCCAGGTAACCCCTTTGCTCCAGCTTCATTTCTGGATCCAATAAAGAAGTACTACCCAGCTCAAGTGTCCGCCTCTCTGTGCAACCACGCGACTTTGCACCTTTCTTCCTTTTTTACTTTCATAAGCTCATTTTTCAATTGTGCTGCAAAAGTAATGGTGGTGAAGATCAGTTCTTACTATAAGTCCTTTGAAGGCTTTTTTCTCTGTAATGCGATACAGCTCCTCCTTGGTCTGGATTTTGATGTGCTTGACTTCAGCATTGAACCTGTAGACGAGAAATACATATAATAGTAGGTTTCCTTCGAATGATAAGCAATGATAATACAGGTTCATTGAAAACAGATGTATCTTTAAACTGAACAGAATTAAACTGTAGAAGAGGCCAAGGACTCATCTCATTCAAACGCAAATAGATAGCAGCAATAGTCAAGTTGAGAACAAACCAACAATGGCTCTAGAGTCTGTATTTATATTGCTTGAGTTGCATAAAATGGCAGCTCTTTGTTTCAGCAAAGAGTCTAGTCCAAATAAAAAGCCAAGTAAAATCTGGAATCTGTTTGGAATCTGTTTCTTAGCATTTACATATCTTGGCAACTACATCATGAACTGCCTTCTGAACAAGCTGATGTAGCTCCTGCCTGTGGGCCATCATCTTTGTAAGTGATGGATAGACCTCGCGTGTGCATTCAAGACCTTGGTATCTGATTTGGAGACTGCTGGTTCTGAAGCTGGAATGCCAGGTTCTAAAACCTCCTCAAGATCCTGGTAGCTTGATAGGGAGTTCCTCTTTGAGATTCCAATTCTACTGTAGACCTATGTAGGTAGGACTGAATCCTGACAGGAAGCTACACAATGACTACATTCACTTTGGCTGACTGGTACCAAAAAGAATTTTTTTGAAAATCTGGAATTTTTAAAATTCCAAATGTATGTCTTTTGCACCAGGCTTCTTGATGGTTCTTAAAACTGTAGTAAAAAAAATAAACTGATCCCACATCTGTTATCTTTGCTTTCATACATCATGAACCCTGCTTGAGTCTCAGAGAGAGAAAGTCCAATTCCAACCATGCTAATTCTGCTCCATATGGGGTTCTAGAATAAACATATCTGTCCAATTTGCCATGCGGCCGCCATGGATGGCTGGGAGACTTGCTCTCTCTCCCTCGTCCAGTTTTGCATCACTGGGGGCCCCTGAAAAGGGCCGAAAGTCACCCTGAAGAGGCGACCATCAAGGAGGGGTGTTCGCTGGATTGCGGGAGAGCCGCAACCCTCCCATTAGACCTGGCGATCCCTCCAAACTGGTGGACGAAAGGACCGGCCATAGAAATATGGCTCGTCCCTAGGCTGTGAACAGCTGAAGTCACATCTACCATCTGGCAACTTTAAAGCAGCGTGGAAGAGACTGGGTGAGATCTACCTCTCTTACATCCTAATTACTTACTTACCTGCATAAGCTGCTAAAGTACTTCCTCCCCTGTGTGAGGGAAGGGGGATTTAGCCCTCCCTTCAGAAACAGCGGCGATTAATTATCCAGGGGAGTTTAAAACGTTGGAAAACTACTGGGATCCTAATTGGAACTTTACTTCCTAAAATTAGTGGATTATAAGATTTGTAACTCTCTACTTTTTATTTTTCTCTGATTTTTACTCACTGTTTTTGATGAAGATCTGGGTTTTTTTCTTTTAAAATAGAAGGAAAAAAACCCCTGAAAAGATCCAAATAATTCTGGGGTGACATCTGGTGTCTAAAATTGAGATTGTAACCTGCTATTCTTTAAGAGAGACTTGTCGACAGCTTTGAAAATAGATAAGATAATAAATGACCTTGAGACACCAGCTGCAAGAAACTCAGCTCAACTCCTTAGTGGATTCTCTGACTGTAAGCTTTTATTTTAATATACTATAATGGAAGAAGAACAGGAATGGATTTCTCCCACAGAGGAAGAACAGGAACAAACACTTCGCATATTAAAAGAGATTATCCATACTCTCCTTATAATTGGTGATGAATTAAGAAGTGGCAGGAAAAAACAGGAAACCAGCCTGGATATGCAAAATTCAAATCATGACTTTAACTAAAGAATCATCTATACAGGATTCTACAGAGAAAGCAAAGCAATCAAATATTATGACAGAAGACTTACAAATACAGATAATGGAAAACACAGATAAGAAATTGATAATAGAGAACAAAGAAAGGACTCTTCTTATAAACCAGAAGGAATCCGAAGATCAAAAAGAAAAGCAGAAAAAAGAGAAGATAAATACTTCGGGACAATTACGCCGAGTCGGAAAAATAAGGAGACGACCTGCTAGATCAACTAGTCCTCTTGAGAAAACAGCAGTTGGATGGTTTTTTCAACATCAAACAATAGCCATACTGTAACACATGGAGCTCTCGTTTAATCTGCCACCACACAGGGTCAGACCAAGAATATCAAAAACTTTACAAACGTGAGTAGGTTGCAATAATTTTATCTGGCCACTTCATAACAACATCAAAAGCCTGTGGTACATTTCTTATTATAATTCTCCAGAATCTTCCTCCTTAACTGTTTCCTTAGAAATGTTTCTTACATTTTCACTGGCAATGTGGTCTTCGTATTCCTCCGCTTTCTTGCATGGATGTTGCCAGGGAGTGAAGGGCATGGCCCTTCAGGGCCCAAAGCAGGCTGCAGCCATGCCTTTCGAACCTTTGCCCACTCCATCTCCCTCTGCTGGAGCCAGAGGAATAGAATAGAGCTGGAAGGGATCTTGGAGGTCTTCTAGTCCAGCTCCCTGCTCAAGCAGGAGAACCTATACCATCTCAGACAGGTGAATGTCTAGTCTCTTCTTAAAAATCTCCAGTGATCGAGCACCCATGATTTCTGGAGGTGAGCTGCGCCACTGGTTAATTGTCCTCACTGTTAGGAAGTTTCTCCTTAATTGTTGCTTCTCTCTTTGGTCAGTTTCCAACCATTGTTTCTTTTCCTGCCCTCTGGTGCTTTGGAGAATAGTTTGACCTCCTCTTCTTTGTGGCAGCCCCTCAAATACTGGAACACTGCTATCATGTCTCCCCTATTTCTTCTTTTCAAAGTTCAAAATGGAACCTTTTGCAAACTTAGCACGTATTCTACCAGAGTTACATCCCCCTCTTCTATAACTGTAGATGCTAAGGAGAAAGATAATATGCTAATATCCAAAGAAATGAGTCATGAGATTCTAAAGAAAAGCAAATTATAGGGAAAAAATACACTGTCTGTTTCTCTGTTCCTATCAGTTCTCCTGGCCCCTCTCTCTTTTTCATTACTGTAAACACCAAAATCTACCTTTTCTTATTGTAGACAATTCTGAAAGGAATTAGACTTACTTGATGCTGATGGCAAATTCAGTTGCATCTTTGATTCTCTGCCGCACCAGGTAAGTTCCATCTGATCGGCTGGCAAGGATTTGTTCTGCTTCTGCCCGCTCCATGGGTCCCGCATACCTGTGTAGGGAGGGTTATTTCTTATTAGTAATACAATGTTCAATCACTGTGTGTCCCCATACTCCATATAACCATGAGGAGACAAGTATACTTCCAAGTGGACAGATCCAGCTATTACCTCTCAATCTAATAGCTATTCCAACTTTCCAATAAAAATGATTTTTTTTCCAAAAAAGGAAGAAAAAAGTAGTATGATGGAATTATAGAATGGTTACAAATGGAAGATAGCTTTCTTTGGGCATCTATAACATTCCATGTATGAATCAGGTTGATTGCACTTAAAAAAAAACCCCTCTGGAAGCATTCAATAATTTGGGAACCACATACAACAAATATTTGACTTTTTCTCAATATGAGTATTTCTATTCTTATTAAGAAATAAAATTGGGGGCTGGGGAGGAGAACAGGAATAGGCAGCCAGCTTCTTCTCCCTAATATAGTCTATTTAACATGGGAAAATGTATTTAATAACAAACATGGGAATTTCCTATAGCAAATACTGCATCATATCTATATGCAGTGGAAAAGTGTACTAAATGCAGTTGAAAATATAGGCATAGATGCATCCCCAAAGTTGAACCCAGCTTAGGAAAATCAAAAGCATTCATGCTTCATATAACAGCACAGAATGAAAACATGATTAACAAGATGGTAGAAATCTGAATTAATACTTACCAAAGATAAACTGAGAGATCTGGACGAGGACTCTGGGAAAGAAAAGATGTAATTGCTGTTTGTGTTTTTCTTGAAGAAAATTGTGTTTGGTGAAAAAGTGAACCATAGAAAAAATATTTAAAAACACTTTTTCCAAAGGGAATTACCATACCAAACCATAGCCTAGGAACCTTCCATAGCTCACACCTTTTGCCTATATTGGATTAGCCATTCTTTCAAGCGAGGAATGATCAGCTAGGAGACTTAATAACTCTTGCCCAAGTCCTCTTGTATCAAATGGAGTATGCTTATGGACTTTTAAGCAAATACACAAAGAAGTCCAAATCCCAATACCTCCAGTGATATGCTACTTACAGAGATATAAGGCTTCACTTTCCCACAAGGGAACCAGCCGACTTCGTTGCTTGATGTGTTCCTTCCCTGCAATACAATTTGAAAGCAAAGGACATGTTCAAATAGAGTTTTTTCGAGTGTAATTTTTCAACTTATTTAGTAAAGGATGCTGTTATATGATGGAAAAAAATACAATCCATTATTTTGTTAGAACTAGGGGTTATACTGAAATGTCCTGAATCATTTTGCCAGGTTCATTCACTTGATAAGTCTGCCATTAAAATAGATAAGCTAGCTAGCTTTTGATGTCAGATTTAGTATAGTTGAACATGTAGTTGAACTCTGACTAATCTCACTTCCAGATCAAGCAAAGAGAGACAATTGTTCTGGGATAATACTGTAGCAAGCCTAGAGATGGTGAAAAGCAAACAGTAAAAAAAAATCTGCTCATTTGGGTCTTTCCCTTTGGTACTCTGGTATGTCAGCAATCATTTAAAGCAACATGTGCCCTCCAAATGTACACATTGGACTAAATTTCCCACCATCTCCAGCCAGCTTGATTGCCTAAATTATAATAGAGGCACTATGTAGAAGAAGGTTGATAGAAAGGACCAACAAGGAAGGTTGAAACTTTCAGCATTCTCTAAGAGGTCATCATCATGACCAGGGCACAAAAAGTCTCACAAAATGTTCTGAAGGGTCCTATCCTCATGATGTTGCCATCTTCTCATCCTGAGCCCACGACATAGCTTTATTTAGTTCTTACATGTTTCATTTTTAAAGTAATGTTTTTCATTTTCTTCCAACACAAATGTTGCTGAATGTATTTATTTTATTAATTAAATTTGTATAGCTGTGCATCTCACCCAAAGCAACTCTGGGCAACACACAACAAGCAAATTAAGACAACAGATACAAAAATAAAAAAAATATAAAAATCACATTAAAGATAATATAAAAATAGAACAGACAGTCTATGATGTTTCGTTGATGCTGTAGCTGATGACACAATCAAGGACAGGGGTCTACCTAACTCCCATTGGCTCTTGAATTGGATTGATAGGGAGACCAGATAGTTGCATAATGCCTGCCAGTGCTTTCCAAAGCCCTTTCCCCCCACCCCATCTGCAGCCCTCTTTTTCAGTTAGGCTAATAGAAATTTCTCAAGAGCTGGTCCCTTCTTCTGCCCCTTTGCCTTCTCCACCCCTATCATCCAAGACATACTGAAAGAAGGAGTTTCTTGTGAAATTAACTAGAGAAGACAAAACTGATCAGTTCTGTATCATTAATAAAATTATTACTTTTTTCTTTGTCCCTTCTTCCTAAATGCCAATCTGCTTGAACACAGAGAAAAAAAATCCCCAATTCTCCTCCCATCTCCAAGATATTACCTTTTAGAATTACAGGAGGTGCCTTTAAATGCAGTGACCTTTGGTTTTGAGGATGCCTCTGTTTTAAATTTTCAATTCAGCATGAAGAAAGAAAAGAGGCATGCATGTGCACCATGCAAATAAAAAGGACAGAAATAATACTTGTTGAGACTGACCTTTTGCCCTGTTGCAATCAACCCAGTTTATTCCTAAATTATTCCCCTTCTCAAAAATGCCTTTTTTAAAACCATAGATTTATCACATTAAAAATGGTTAACAGATACAAGAAGGCACTGCTCAATGAAGTAGGAGATCTCCTTCCCACATCACTTTGCAACTCCTTAATATATGTCAGTTGTTTTATGGACTATTTCTATACATCAACTTAGTGTTATTCCATAATACTGCTCTTCCTGCATCTTTTAATACCATGTCCAAAATGAGACAAGACCATCAGCTTAATAGTTGCCCTTCCCTTGAGTGTATTCAAGAGAACACAAAATCAGAACATGCAAAACTTAGTCTCTTCTTCTTCAAAATCCCATGCGGATATTTGTTCTACTGGCAGGTGACAATGGGAAGGAAACAAAACCAAGGGAATCCTCCAATTGCTTTTCTAAACTTGTCCAACATTAAATCTGTAAGGACAGCACATTGGTCTTCTTCTTCTTGATACTTCAGTATTCAAGATGAAGTACCACTCCAGTTTAATTTAGGGTGGATGTATTCAGCTAAAACAAATTGGGATGAACCAATTTACATACTTCCTTCAGGGGCAATTTTATATAAAAGATATGCACCTGCAGTGTCATCTTAGTTTCACCTCCATAGTCTGATGGTGCCACTGCTAGGCTGCCCTTGGACAGTCCTGGGAATGACATTTACCTGCCACCACAGCTGCTCTGCCTCAGCTTTGTTCAGTTCCACAATGTCTCCTATGTTGAGCCTCAGAGGTGGACCAAATGCTACTGGCGGAGGAGGGACTCCATAATACTCCTGGCAGACTTCCAGTTTGGGCAACCCTGAAGAGTAAAAAAATAATCGCAATTGAATTGTGTCTGAAACAAACCAATTTCTCATTTTTGTTGCACATTCCATACAGATGAGCCTTTTCATATAATTAAAAAGAACAAGTAGGCAATGAAAATAGTACATTTTTTTGGCTGTGCTCAACTGGGCTAACTGGATCATTCTTTCCCAACATCAAGTTTCTTTATCTCCATGTACAGAGTCTGTGCGAGTTGGACAGCATATACTTCTAGTATTATTTTGGTTGGTTGCAAGTCAGCCAGATGATTAGACTTGATTTAACATTTTTATCCGCTTATCAAGTCCTTCCCAAGGACCTGGGATAGGGTTGTTTGAGGGTGTTAAAGGTATCACCACAGGATGTAAGACGTCCAATAGAGCTGCATTTTGCAACTGATTGTTGGCATGTTTGCCAATGCTGATGATGTTCAAATGGTGCTCCAGATGTTTTGAAATTGCACCCAAGATCTCTATTATATTGATACTATATTTGCCTTTTTTACCATGTTCATTTTACTTCTATTTGCAGATCTTTGTAGTCTGTTATAGTATCCTGTTCTTTTGTCTTCTATTCTGCTGTCTCTCTTCTGCTGATTTCTTTTTTGTCTTTCTTATAGGCAATTATTAAGTCTGGGGTGTTATGTTACAAGTGCTTCTCTGTTTGAATGCTAAAATTCCAAAGCACTTTAGCTTCTTCATTTTCTATTGATTTGGTAATTTTGTGGCCCTGCTAATTCTTACTTGCACTTCTGAAGCAGCAAAATAAAAAGAGTGCCATCAATGGAATGGAGAACAGATAACACAACAAGAACCTTTCCACTTCTTATTAAGGGCAAAACCAAAGATGAAACAAAGGATAGGGGAGGAGAATCTCACTGGAATTGTTCTTAATGATTTCTGAGCTGAACCTAACAGATCTATATATCATGTCTTCTATATGGTCTGACTTTATTTAATTTCCCTTAGGAATTTCCATCAGTTATGATTCCCATTGCCATGACAACTAAATATTCTGTGTTCTTCACTATCATCCTGTAAACTAACTGCCAAGATAAAAACAGTAACTTACCTAGATCTGTTTTGTCTCTTTCCATTGTGTGTCTGTTGGATTTATTCTGCACCAAAAATACAGAAAAATAGGTCGAAACAGTAAAAATGGAGTCATAAATCTAGAAAAATGCCCTACATGTAGGTTGCTTCTATTTGATTCATTAATTTTACTCAATGTACTAATTTTATGTTACAGTCATTTGCTAACAATGGCTTGCAGACCTTTCTTATTCTCTGTTCTTGCCTGTTTTGCTGTGGTGACATGTAATATTTAAAAATATACTTTTCGGGAGGAAGATTCTACAATTAGCATGAAGGCAAATCTCTTCATAGAAGCTGAACTGTAAAATAAGGTTTCATATCTTTTCCAGAATGGAGATAAAGTTCCAGCTATGGAACAAGTTGAACTCCTCTCCCAGTTATTAGAAAACAGAATGCAATTATACCAAATTCTATCAACCTCCTGTTTCAGTTATGTGGGTTTGGGCACATGGATTTGGCATTCTGGGAATGAAGCGAGTGGGTAGGTCTGATCTCATTTTATGTAGTGCTTTGGGTATTAAGGACAGAAAACAGAATCTTGGAAAACTGAAGAGATAAAAAAATCAAAGAGGGAGGAATAAAATAAAGAATAGAAGGTGGAGATATAGGGGAAGATAGAGTGTAAAGCAAGGAAGAGGCTTGGACAGAGATATGTAAATGATAAAGGGAGTAGTAAAAAAGGAAAAGAGACAGAGATTTAAATAGCAAGAAAAGCCAAACTATTAGTGACTGCATTTGTATATCATGCTTAGATGTAATTTGTTTCAATCATTGTTTGCTGAATAAGCCAGAATCAATCTAGTGGAGGAGCAAACTAATAATGGCTAGGTTGCCCAATTTCTTATTTGGAGTTCCCTTTTTAGATGTTCTGACCTTGTACACAGTATGCTAAAAATCTGGGGAGATATATAGTCCAACCAGAAACAAATCACAAATTCTATTCACACACTACAGCAAACTATTAATACAATCAACAGCTATTGATTTGTAATACACACATTCACACTGCTGAAATTAAAAATGTTCAGATCTCTGTTGTAAAGTCCCAAATTCATGCACAGGCTTTAACACTTGGACAGAATAAGACAATAAATCCTTCTATTACTCTCTAATTTCCTCACGGCAGAATGATTGAGGAGGAAAATGTAAGGCTGATAAAAATATGTATTGTGTCAGCCTGCGTTCCAATCCAGAAAGCGCTTTTCCTACCCATCTTTAGAAATGCAATGATGAAGTTGCTGAGGAAAATGGTCAAGTTTCCATCTTATCTTTAACTAGCTTTTTAAAAAATATATTATTTTGTGGTTTGCCAAATAAAAACTGATTATTTGTGATCTGATTAACACATTGTGCTAAACCACAATGGGTGGGTTCACATATTCTGCTATACCAAAACCAAACTGCATCATTAAAGGCATCCATGGGACAGAGTTTTCAGTCATCCAGTCCTTCCACCATATTGGATGATGTATAAACCAGGCCCATCTGTCTTTCCACCATTTATCCATCATTAATTCCCAATTTTTCAACTTGTCACAAATTTAAATTAAACATTCGGTTTTTTACCTTTTTCACAGTAAATCCAGAGTCACCTTTAAACAGAAAAAAGCAGTATTACAGTCATTATAGGGACAAGAGAATCTTGCAATTAACATGAAGGAACAGAGGTGATGAGCCACCAGCAGCAAAGAAGGGAAGGAAGAAGGAAATGGTATATTCTATAGACAGAAGGGAGCCAACTCTTTCCTAATCCCTATAATGAAAACATAGAATAATAGGGCTGGAAGGGACCTTGGAGATCTTCTGGTCCAACCCACTGCTCAAGCAGGAGACCTTATACCATTCCCAACAAATGGCTATCCCATCTGGGGGGAAAAAAGGAGGAGGAGGATGGAATTCCTTCATCTATGTTCACACATCCAGCCATTTCTTTGCTTTTTCGAAGTATAGTCAGAAGCAACCTCAACAGTAGTTTGATGATTTGTACATGAATACTTGTGACTGATCTCATTCACTATGGCAACTATTTTATAAATAGCCCACCCCACCCTACCCCCCCAAAATAACTACTTTATAAAATTGTTCCCATCAGCCCTCCAAACTGTTTCCCTGCTGCCTCAAGACATTTGGACTAAAATTGTCCAACCATTTATAGCCCCAAATATGTAGAGGATGCAGGTAGCTGGCCTTTGCTGCATATTGTCCCAAAGAAAGCCTAGCTTCCAAAGGTTGAGAACAATAGCAGGACCTAGGCACACAGGCTTTCCCCATTCCTGTGCAATACCACAAACCTTTTAGGGATTTTCCTACTACTGATTTAATGTTCTGAGTTAGGAAGAAGAACTGTGGCCATAAATCAGTGGTTTTGCCTGTGGCCTTCGTGCAGAGTGCATAGCCTTGTTAAATAAATTCGGGTCCAGAATGAGAACACTGGGGATTGCCAGATTGTTATGGCACATTGTTATGCAATATGCAAGCAAGGAATAAGGTTTGGCTACTACCGTAGAAACTTACCTGAACTGGACTTTCCACATGGTGACACCCGGCCAAGACATTCCTTATGAGCAGGTGACCTGCATTTGCTGCAGCGATAGCCCTGGTAGAAGGTTCCTCTATGAACAGATAGAAGGGTATGGAGAGTAAGTCCACATATTTGACTTTTCAGGATAAAGTGGAATATGGCCTAGTTATTTTACAGGGTTGTCTGCTTCTACACATAAAATGGCAGCTGTATTATTAAATATTTAGAATTTATTCAAGCAGGGATTGAAGTATATGGTATAACATACATACCTCAGCAGCATCTGGCAGGCTTTGCAGGAGGTGGTATCTTCAAATGAATACATGTAGAACTCATGTCTATTGGCTTTGGCATTTTCAGGATAGATATTGGAGCTGTACCATGGAATAATAAGAAGGCACTTAGCAAGCAAAATGCAATACTTCTGCTTGCTAGATCTTTTGCTTTGTAAAAAGGCATTAGGAAAGCAGTAGATTTTTTGGCCCTCTTATATTAATTTTCTTTTTTTTGTTCCTGAGTTTGTTTCAGTTTGGTTTTCTACATGCCAGCTGGTAAAAATTGAAAATGCTGTTATTCTCTGAAATATTCCTATGATTTCATTTTAAGAAAAAGCAAAAGAAGTATAGGCTAGTTTGTGAAAAATTAAGAATGAATAAACAAAGATTCTTGATAGCAATTGTCACAGACTGAGAAGTCCCCTATCTTATTTTCTGAATTCCTATTTCTCATCTTGCTTTGTCAAAAAGAACTCTAGGAAATTGCTGAACTTCATGAAATAATGAAATGTTGGAAATGTTATGGCTTTTATTGATCAGCTAATAGGAAACCCATGTTTATTGACTATAACTATCTAATTTCTGTAGAAGACTTCTGATTAATCAAGCCCTTCCTTCCTTCCTTCCTTCCTTCCTTCCTTCCTTCCTTCCTTCCTTCCTTCCTTCCTTCCTTCCTTCCTTCCTTCCTTCCTTCCTTTCTTTCTTTCTTTCTTTCTTTCTTTCTTTCTTTCTTTCTTTCTTTCTTTCTTTCTTTCTTTCTTTCTTTCTTTCTTTCTTTCTTTCTTCCTTTCTCTTTCCCATTAAGGTGCCCTGTTAAATCTAGAATGGATCCATCATGCTGTGATTGGTCCAAAGCACAGCAGACTTGGAATGATAAAGGTCATCATGCCAAGGCTAGAGGAATAGAAGAAACTTACAGAGCCATTTCAAATTGTTCCATCCACTTCTTTTTCAGCTCTCGTGTCTTGAAGTACAGTTCATAGCCCGAGAATCCATTAGGCTCAATTAGAAGGAACATATGAGTCCACTGACAACAAAAATTGCAGAATAATTTATTAAGGCAAAATCTGGGGCAATTTAATCCCAGACCCCTTTTCCCCTATTAATCTCCTTTGGAAGGAACATAGTACAATGGGTTAAAAAGGAAGCACAGCATTGTCTTTTTGGGCTAAAATAAAATTTAGTTCTAATTCTAGAGAAAAGTAGAATCCATGACTGCCATTCCTTTCCCAGGTTTTCTCCCTATAGGATGTACTCAGACTTTACCTTCTTATTATCTTTTTCTGCAGAAGAATCATCTCGGACCTGGTAGTTGCAAAGATCAACAAATATCTTCATTTCATACGAATCCCCTTTTCGCTTGCAGATTAGCAGAGCTTTATCCAGGAGAAAACCGTATCTACAAGAAATGGTTAAGTTGAGAAAGTCAAGCAAGAAATGTACTTTATAAACAATGCATTGTTGAAATGAATAACAATGGTGGATAACAATGGTAGTCATCAAACAATGTTGAATTGCTCAGTATTCTCTTGAGATGTAAGCACATAGAAATTTAGAGCATCCTCAATGATGACATCAACCTCTGGCCATTCCCTCCTCAACTAAAAACTGATTAGACCCATGATGCTACTTGACAAAGAATATTGGAAAGCAACAGTTAGGTGGACAATTGTACTCACGAATGAAAACAACTGTGGGTGCTTGAAGGAGCAAGCATTAGCCCCTCCTTTCTTCAAAGAAAAGTGCTATCAGTACAAAGAGTAAGTATAAAGGCAAAAATCAAGCCGTATGAGCTAAGGCTAGACCTATTATTAGGCAGAGACAGCAGGTGTTGGTTGCAATGAAAAAGAAGCAAATTGTTGTTTAAGATGTTCTTGTAATGGGATAAGCATGAAAAAAGTAACAAGAGATATGAATATGATATTTAAAGTGGGCATTTTCCACTTCACTATTTTGCTGTAAATATTTTAAAAATATACAACTTCCCCCCACTAATTTACAAATACAATAGCAAGTAAAATAATCCAATCTTCTTCTGATTAGAATAGGGCTATATACCTGGGCTGCAAAATTCATTAGTTGTCAGAAAAGAAATGCAAAATAAAATAACTTTTTAATGCCATTAAGTGACAGATTTTTGCAGCTTGGACATGACAGGCCTAATTCAGAAGTAAGTATGATTGCACTGAGTACAAGAAACATTACTCAAATGGTAACTGACTATTAATTCTCCTACCCTATCCAGCAGAAAGCAATAAACTGAACCAAAGCAATTACTCAGAAATATTTGCAAAGAAGCCACTTAGTTCCTTGTCTGTATTAAATAGGTTTGTGCTACAAGGCAGCAGAGAAAATACTGGATGGCATAGATTTGATTAAAAAAATGTCATTCTTTCTGTTAAAAAATCTAATAAAGAGTAGAAAAATCCAAAGATACATATTAGTGTGGAGGAGACATTGCTGAGACACACTATCCAGAACTAGGATATCAACAGTGTAGAAGCTCCCTATCTCAAACTTTTTTCTCTTCTGACCCTCTCAGGTTTGGCAACAAAAGCAGAACAGCTAATGAAATGCTTTCATGTTTGCAAACACTACTTTTGCTTTCAGTATTTCAGTAAACATCGTAATATACAGTATCTGACACATTTGGCTTTGGGACATATAAATTTACATTGCTACCAAAATGTTCATGCTATCTATCACCTGTCTAATTTGGAGCGCTTTTCCCCAGTGATGATCTTCAGCTCTCCATCAATTTTTGGCCTCCCAAAGTGAGCCAGGGATTGTGACTAGGAGGAAAGAAAATAATCATATTTACAAGATATAAACTCTTTATGTGTAGGACTTGCTTGGGACTGCCAACTCCTTTCAGTGGCTGGTTTCCAAAATAACATTAATAAAGAGAAACGTGAATGATTTCATCCTCCAGATTTTATTTCCCAAATAGCAGCCATGAGCTTCTGCATTCTGCATGAAGGCCATGATGTTAAGTCACAATATAGTTTGCTGAATAAAAATTACCCCTCCCCTCCCCCAGCCTAAGAATAAGAATGGATATCAAATGGAGCAGGGGTGTCAAACTCAATTTCATTGAGGGCCGCATCAGCATTGCGGTTGCCCTTAGGGGGCCGGGTGGGTATGGCCAGGGTAGGTGTGGTCTACTGGGTGGGCGTGGCCAGCTCTACATCGTTCACATCAAGGGTGCCTATGGGGGCCTGGGCAGGAGTGGGACAGATCTGAGGGTCTCTGGCAGAAGGAGGGTCTCTGGGCCAGGGCCAAGGCAGTGGGGGCCATTCCCTCACTGTTTCCAGGATGGCTTCACGGGCCACATGAAACCACTTCGCGGGCCGGATCTGGCCCCTGGGCCTTGTGTTTGACATGTCTGAAATGGAGGGACGAAATCTGGGCTGGGAATGAACGGAAGAATATAAGGCTCTTTGTTCTTGAGGCCAATGTTGAATTAATGGTAGTCATTAGCAGATTTGCAGTGCAGGCAGCAGCAGCAGAAGAAAGCTTTTTGGAGAAAGCCATTGAATCAAATGACTGGGAGTCATGGAAGAAGAAAGAAGGGTAGACTATATACAGTGTGGAAGAAGGTGAAATGCACTGGTAGAATTCTGCAGATGAAAGTTCAAAGCAGAACACTTTTGGTGAAAAGAGCATCCAAAGGAGGCCATGGAAGGAGGAGGGTGGGCAGAGGCTGGAGAACAGGGTGAACTGATAGACATCCATTTTGAAAATACCCAGCAACATTCTGCAAAGATGAAAAGAGCTGAGCAAGACATAACAGCCTGAAACAAAAACTAAGAGGGAACCAGCAGAAGGTAAACAATGGAAGGGTCAAAGGCAAATTACAGGATCACAGAACGAGCATTAGTAAGTGAATGGATCTGACAAGATGTGGAAAGAAAAGACACCCCCCCCCCAAGTAACCTTCAGGATGAATTTGAGGATAAAGGAGGAACTTCCAAAATACTGGATAGCAAGAGAACTAGCATTTGGGGAAGAAGGTAGATAACCTATCAGTAGACAGTGGGTGGGTGTTATTTTAGGGTTTTCCCTCCTAGAGATTTCCCCTTTTAGACTGAACCCACATAGCCCAACAATTGGTGACATCTAGATATGATGGATTATAAAAGCCACAATTCCCAACCAAGATGCTCAACAACTGGGCTAGCTGGAGACAGCGGGACTATAATTTATTTGGACAGCACAGTGAGCTGTCTCATTGGTTTTGCATTGGATATAATTAAGGTATAGGAATTGAAAATGTTCAAATCTAGATTCTACCAAAGTCCCTCACAGCAACACTCACCAGATTCTCTATGGAAAGTTGGAAATTAGTTATTTGTTTCAATGTTTCATTGTCTCTTTTGACCTCATTCACGCATTGAGCCAGATCCTAGTGAAATAAATAATTTGGTTTTCATTCAGTAGCAGAAAATTCAGAAACAGTTGAAATAATTGTCCAATAGAAAAATGTAAGCTTAAACAATTATTAATAAACATGTAATTTATCATTTGGCTTAATTTACCAGAATAAGTATGTATTGTGTAAGTACTTAATTCCCACAAACACTCTTTGCGCAGTGAAAGCTTTTCACATGTCCTGTGATGCCATCTTAACCTTCTTAACCTAAGTCAAATCAAGCTAGATCAATACTAAGGCAAAGGAATCTAGATGTAGAAGATCAAACATAAATTGCTGGTTTCTCTTATAATATAATTGCAAATAACCAAATTTTAGTGCCTAAACCAGCCTCATATTTGTATCATATCACAGTTCCCAAATTTAGAAGAGCCTTATCTTTAGCTCAGTTCAATGCTCTCCCTACAGCATGGGAAGGAAAATACAAGGAAAACCACCTATGAAACCAAATTCTGCCCCTCTCTTATGGGTACCATAGAAACCACAGCTCATGTTCTTCTGCACTTTAGTTCTACAGGGACTGCCAGATCCCCAAAGAAATATATTACTTTTCTATCTATCCTATACATGCTTCTATAACCATTTTTGGGGGATGTGACATACTGTTGGGAGGTGGGGGATGCTCTGGGTGATGGTTTGTCTTGCCTTGCCACTTTGCCCTTCCCCCAGGGGAAGGAATGCAGCCAAATAACATCACCTTTATCTAGAAGACAGTTTGTGCTTGGAGCCAGAGGGAAATGAAACTGAGAGAGACCTTGAAGAGCGTGCCAAAGGAGCCAGTTACCAAAACAATATACCATCTGTGGATTGGCTGAGATTCAGAAGGGCAGTGTGGGGGGGATGAGTAATGAATATTGCTTTTGATATACTGCTTGCGTGGGAGTTTTCTTTAGACCTTGCTTTGATATATGAGCCTTGGTGGAGCAGTGGGCTAATGCCTCCTTAAGTAACACCAGCTGCCTGCAATTATTGCAGGTTCGCATCCCACCAGGCTCAAGGTTGACTCAGCCTTCCATCCTTCCGAGGTAGGTAAAATGAGGACCCAGATTGTTGGGGGCAATTAAGCTGACTTTGTAATAATGCCGCTTGGGGGTGTGTGTGAAAGCCCTAATAAGCAGGCATATACATAGAATGAAGGCTACTGCTAAGCTTGTAAGCCGCCCTGAGTCTTCGGAGAAGGGCGGGATATAAATGGAATTAAATAAATAAATAAATAAATTCCCTGCTATCACTAGTTCCTAATAAAAGTTCCTTTAGAGACAATGCCAGTTTCAAGAGGTCTGCTTTCTTGGGAGACCTAGTTGAGGCAGGTTGTTACGGGGACATTTGCGACCAGTGGATTATCCTGGTTTTATTTAACTTCCTGTCCAGAAGAGCCACTGATATTACTCTCACCCGCATGGCATCTAACGCTTGCCTCAGGTTCTCCTTTTCAGTTGGTTCTGGTGTGTATTTGGTCAGCTCCTAGAAGAAAGAAGGAAACAACAGGAGTTAACAGATTTCACAATTATAGTTATTGTGTGTTCTCTGATATTCATGTGCCACATCTCCACTGATAGCCTGAAACTAAGATGGGTTTTTTGACTGTATAAATTGTAGAGTCCTGTCCCAAGGAACAAAAGGGTAGAGATAGTTTCACTGATTCAAAAAGTCTCTAAGAGAAAGAGACAGGAGACTCAAGGAAAGGAGACCTTGTCTAAACAAAGTTAAGATTCTTGGCTTCCAGCTTCTTCTTTGTCTTCTTCCTTCAAAGTCCCTCCCCCTGCCCCCCCCCCAGTTCTGAATTTGATCAAGGAACTGACTCCAGGCACCTAAGCTCAATCTTATGGGAATTTCTCCACCCCAAACTCAACAGGAGAGAAAGCTGCAGAAAAGATCTTGCTCAGGTTTTCTGAGCATCATTCCTCCTTTCTCCATTCTTCATTCCCTCTCCACAACATGGGGGACGTAATCTGATGAAATGTTATTACCTGAAGGAGAAGATGATATTTCAAGACCCGCTGCATGGGTACCATGAGGAGATCACGCAGGCTGAACCGGCCATTATTGGCTCGTTGGGAACATTCCTGAAAGGCAAAAACATGATTTATGATTCATTAGCCATTTATACTTCTCCTGCAGTGGGGAAGAATTATTGCACACGACCAAACTATACCTTATCAGCTATCAATACTATGACATACAGTATAAGGAAACCAACTCCATAGGAAAGTTAGAATTTACTTTATTGAAAAAGGCTTGAATTACAGAATTTTGCAGACCTGATTGTGCTGTCCCTCCATTCCCTTTTACATCCCAGTAGAGCAGGGAGGAGTCTGCCTGAGTCTCTTTAGACTATTACCTCGTACCCTATTACCATGGATCCCAGGACTTAAGGAATGTTTCAGCTTTCTTGAGCTACATAACAGTTGTTGCCTATTTCCCTCAAGATCATCTCCTTGACCCTCCACACAAGCAAAACCACACTTGCCATTCCTGACTTCTTGTTTTTACCTTAGTGGTAAGACTGCATGTCTGCATCTAGAGCCTTGGAGTAGCTGCCAGACCCACCAGTATTGCACCAGACTAGCAAGGCTTCTGTTCACTTGAGGCACTGGGACGTGATGCTGTCCTTCCTCTTTCCATTTGTTTTGGGGTTTTATATTGCACATCTGATTTTTGCTGGAGTGGCTTTGTGCTTTATATTTTTCTCCAGTTTTGTTCAGGCTCACTCAAGACCTCAAAGTTTTGGATGTGAGGCAAGGGACTGAAAACTTTCCAAAAGTGGCAGTTGAATTTTTTACTTTTAATCCAACAAAGAAAAAGAACCACTACTAAATGTATTGATGTATTAATTTGTGCATTTTTTTTAATTGAAAAGTTTTAACATACATTTTATCTTTAACAATCCCCCTTCCCCCTCCCCTCCCCCTCCCTCCCTACCCCTCTCCCCCTCCCCCCCCCCCCCCGACTTCCCAGAGCTAAGTACAAGGTATAAAAACAAAAAAAACCCAATCATAAACATCCATATGCTAACAACCATAAACTCTAAAATCTATCACTCTCTGGCTCATATAAGATAACTACAAACACTATTAATATTAAGTATATATAGAAAAAAAAGGAAAAAAGAAAAAGGAAAGGAAGACTTATTCAAATGCTACATGAAACTTTTTAGTCCTATATTTGTTCTGGATATACTCAATCCATTTTCTCCATTCCATAATATAACGTTCTTGCGAGTGATCTTTCAAATAAGCCGAAATCTTTGCCATCTCTGCCAGGTCAGAAACCTTTAAAGTCCATTCTTCTATAGTCGGCAGTTCCTCCTTCTTCCAATACTGACCTATTAAGAGTCTTGCTGCCGTAATTAAATTCAACATCAACTTAATGTCCACAACCGTAGCATCTGTAATTATTTCCAACAAAAAAAGTTGCGGACAAAACTTTATCCTTTGCTTGAAAATCTTCTGCATATTCCACCAAATTTTTATCCAAAAGGCCTTAACCTTTTTGCAAGTCCACCATATGTGAAAATATGTTGCATCTTCATCGCCACACCTCCAGCATTTTGGCTGATAATTCGGGTACATACTTGCAAGCTTTTTAGGATCTAGATGCCATCTATAAAACATTTTATAAAAGTTCTCTCTTAAATTTTGAGCTTGTGTAAATTTTACGTTCCTCACCCAAATCTTTTCCCACGTATCCATTGTAATAACTTCTTGGATGTTTTGGGCCCATTTTATCATACAATCCTTAACAAGTTCTGTTTCTGAGTCAATAATTTGTGCATTTTTGTATAATTCTACTGCATAATGACAGTATGTAACAGGAGTTACATAGTGTCAGCTTTCCCAGATAAACCAGATGGGAAACAGATCAGATGAGTTAATTCTATTTTATTTTAAGTCTGGTTCTAGGAGTCCTTGGAGTCCTAGTGGACAGTCACTTGATTATGAGACAGCAGTGTGCAGCAGCAGCCAAAAAAGCTAATACAATCCTGGGCTGTATAAACAGAGGCATAGAATCAAGATCACGCGAAGTATTAGTACCGCTTTATAAAACCCTAGTAAGACCACACCTGCAATACTGCAGCCAATTTTGGTCACCATATCACAAAAAAAGATGTTGACAGTTTGGAAACAATTCAGAGAAGAGCAACTAAGATGATTAAAGGCCTGGAGACTAAAACACACGAGGAACGGCTGCAGGACTTAAGTTTGGCTAGTCTAAAGAAAAGAAGAAACGGGAGAGACAGTAGTATTCCAGTATTTGAGGGGCTGCCACCAAGAAGAGGGGGTCATGTTATTCACCAAAGCACCAGAGGGCAGGACAAGAAACAGTGGTTGGAAACTGATCAAAGAGAGAAGGAACCTGGAATTAATGAGAAACTTCCTAACAGTGAGGACAATTAATCAGTGAAACAGCTTGCCTTCAGAAATCGTGGATGCTCCATCACTGGAGATTTTTAAAAAGAGGCTAGACAGTCACTTGTCTGAGGTGGTATAGGTCCTCCTGCTTGAGCAGGGGGCTGGACTAGAAGTCCTCCAAGGTTCCTTCCTTATTCTATTCTATTCTATTCTATTCTATTCTATTCTATTCTATTCTATTCTATTCTATTCTATTCTATTCTATTCTATTCTATTCTATTCTATTCTATTCTATTCTATTCTATTCTATTCTATTCTAAACAGAATCTTCCAAATCTGAAAGTCCAAAGCTCCTGTCATCTCTTCTTACAGTCTGATAAGAGGATCCATTTTGAGTTTCTTTCTCTGTCAATTATGTAGCTGTAGGCTGCCCCTCCCCTTATCAAATTATTCCCTAGGCCACATGTTTTTCCCCATTTACCAAGGTCATTCACACATGCCGTTACATAAAGCAATGTACATTGGAAAAAGATGTTTTTAAAAGTTAGCCAATATTCCCCCATTTGCCTTCCAAGCATTATAGTTGAGAATTATGGGAACTGAATCCCAATAAAAGGATTATAATGTGTGCTGCAAAAACCTTGAATGATCACTAGATGGCAACAAAGGGCAAGAGTTATAACTTTGTTGCCCTCTAGCTGTCATCCAGTTCTTGCAGCAGAGATATGGAACCTGTCTAGATCATCATGAAAGCAATTCCTTCCACTAGATATGATACATAAAGCAGCTTTTCGGTGCAATGGGAGAATCTAGCATATGTATCAAATAGCATCTCTCACCTCTAGTTTCATGCGCACATCCACACTAATAGTTGATACTTGGTCCAGATATTTAGTAGCTGCTTCTACCTGACTGCAGTAGCGACCATAGAGCAAGAACCTGTAAGTGAAGTGTAAGAAACCAGGTAAATGAAAGTTACATATCTATAGAGAAATACTCAAACATGAATTTAGCTGTTACTGTCAGTATAGTTTATGTACTTGTGTATATTGCTAGGGAGTGGGTGTTTGCGTGGATGAAAATTCAGTTCTGAATATTAAACAACACTCAGTAATTTTGTTCAAATTTTATATTTCTCTAGGAATGAAGAGGAAATTAAGCAACTGAGCTACTAGATCTGGGCTCCAAAAATATGAATAACTATTAGATGGCAGCTGAGCTAAGAGTTTTCTATATTTCTTTGTCTTTGTCTTGCAGTCTTGCACTGCAAGAAGATCACATCATTCAATTCTAGATGAAGAAGGGCCAGACTGCTTACAGGAAGGACTAATAACGAAGCTAAAACTTCAATAATTTGGACATTCAAGGAGGCAAAAAGATATAAGAAACACGTGAGGAAAAATCAAAGGCAATTGAGAAAGGGAAAGGAAAGAAAACAGTGTGGCTACACACTACTTCTCATGACATTAGCAAGCACTTATGAAAAGAACTCAAACATTTATTGAGACACAGTCTTGGTGAAATGATGTCTGGAGTTGAGTGAATGACTGAATGACCAAGTGGATATCTGAATGTCGGCAGCCAGATTAGGTCGTCCTAATTTAAAATATCTGTCTCTGGGGTGGGCATAGAATAACATGCTTGGTATGTTAGATATCAGCATGGGGCAGTATAGAAACGGCATCTTTCCAAAGACATGTTTATATATCAGTAAAGGCAATAAAGGACCCAGATTGTTGGGGGCAATAAGCTGACTTTGTAATAATGCCGCGGGGGGGGGGCAAAAGCCCTAATAAGCAGGCATATACATAGAATGAAGGCTATTGCTAAGCACATTGATCTGTGCTTAGATTGTAAGCCGCCCTGAGTCTTTGGAGAAGGACGGGATATAAATGGGATTAAAAATAAATAAATAAAATAAAGGTCAAGGCATCTGGTACAACACTATATCAATCTTTTTTATCTAGTAGTGCATTTCCATTGTAACATTTATCTACAGTATTCACAAAATAGAAATACTTGTGCAGGTCTTGATACATTATACATTTTGTAGCCCAAAAATGTATGTGAAAGAGAAAATACTTCTGTGCTACAGTCTCAGGTAATCTGTAGCATGATGAATATGATAAGAGGCCGGGCCAACTTTGGGTTAGATTTCCATAATTTGTGGGGAGTTTTAGACCTGTTGAGGAAAGAACTTACCGTTCTTTGAACTTGATAAACACTTGGTAGAGATTCTGAGAGTGGCTAAAAGACAAAGCATTCTTCAGCTCCACTAGAAAGCACCGATGAACTTTCAAAAGTTCCTGATGGAGTACATAAATCAGTGATAAAGTATAACTCATTTGCTTGGTTTGTTTGCATCTTCTGGTATGTCTACTAGCATAAAAACTGAGCAAGGACAATATCTATCACCAAGGGAGAGTTTTCAGAACTCTGTAGGGTTTGCTATAGCAATCAACATTAGCCTCCACAATCGTGTCTTGTCCTGATACTCTTCTCACTCCTCTGTGTTCTGCTGTTGAATGTTGGTTGGCAATACAGGAAAGACCCAATATGAAGTCTAAGGAGAACAAACTGGACCAGTATCATTTGAGCACAGGGTAAAATTGGGGGAGCCAAGTTGTTCTGATGATTCTTTAATGACTCTGAAATGTCTTGCTGTAGAAGTCTACTAGATCTCATTGCTTTATTTTTGGCAAGTTATTATCCTTTCAGTTCCAACAAGTTTTTAGATGTTATTTTTGACTGGATGTTTTAATATCAGTATTTTTACACAGCAGATTTAGCTTAACATTTTGACTGCAAATTTCAATCATTCTAAGATATAAGGAGTGATTTCCCACTCTGGACAAATACTGTCCTCTCCAAAGCCATACAGCCCCAAGTGATGAAAGGACTGGAGTTTTGGCAAAGATGGCCCATTACTTCCAAGGTCCTGTTGGCCAAGGCAATAGGCAAAGATGGCAGGGTAGAAGGTCGATCTTTTTTTTCTTATGACAAGTCCTTTTTGAAAACAACAATAACAGCAACAGCAAAACACACTCCCAATGATATACAGTCCTTGATTTACAACAGTTCATTTAGTGACCATTCAGAGTTACAATGACGCTGAAAATAGTGACTTATGACCCATAATCACATAGTCAAAATTTGGATGCTTGTCAACTGGTTGAAATGTCCCGGGGTCACATTGACCCCATTTTGTGACCTTCTGACAAGCAAAGTCAATGGGGAAGCCAGATTCACTTAGCAACTGGGCTACTAACTTATCAACTGCAGTAATTCAGTTAACAACCAAAGCAAGAAAGGTTGTAAAATAGGGCAAAACTCAGTTAACAAATGTCTCACTTAACAATAGAAATGTTGAGCTCAATTGTGGTTGTAAGTCGAGGACTACCTGTAGTAGTAGGAAAACCACCCACAATAGTTTCTGCTTTATTTAGCATTGACTCAGTCTAGAACAGTTATCAGTAGTATAGGTTACTACTAGTAACCCAGCAGGGCCTTTATTCTGTGGAAAATATAGCGGCATTTCTGTTCCAGATTAATTTCATTAGGCAATTGTCTAAGGATTGCTATGTTACAGTTGTAATAAGTATTTAAAGAAATGTGGGATAAAAATATGAAGTCTCTTGTTTTAATAGTTGTTTCAGTTTTCTTTCTTTTTTTCTCTTTTTGATAATTTAAAAATGTTGAATTTAAATGTCATGGAAATTCTAATTTCTTTCTGATTTCTTTTATTTGCCTTTTGTGTACTGGCTATATGTTTCTAGTACATATATAGTTGATTTAAAGGAGGAGGAGGAGGAGGAGAAGGAAGAGAAGGAGGAGGAGGAGATGATCTTATATATTTTTTTGAGATTAAATTCCACTGAACACAGAGGGAATTATTTTGAGTTAAGCTTTCATCCTTGCCAGGCCATTTCAAAATGAAATTTCATAATACATACACAGATAAAAGCAAAGAGACATGGAAATGTCCGACCTCCCAGGTAAACAGGACTAGATGAACTAATTTTAATTTATTTTAAGGGAGCATTAACAGAGTTTCCCAAGTCTGGAAGTACAAACTTCCTGCCACCACTTTAAAATGCTTGATCCATTAGGGCAGGTCCTTCCTAAGTTTTTTCCTTGGACCATTAAGCCACTGAGGCCTCCTGCCTCTCTGATCTGGTTGTTTCCTAGGCACCATCTCTTTCCCTCATTCCCCAGGGCCATCCACACATTCCTTTTCAAAAAGCAAATTCAGCCTTTATTCTCCACAATATTAAATAAGATCCAAGGCCTGGAGACTAAAACATATGAAGAACGGCTGCAGGAGTTGGGTTTGGCTAGTCTAAAGAAAACAAGAAACAGGGGAGACATGATAGCAGTGTTCCAGTATTTGAGGGGCTGCCACAAAGAAGAGGGGGTCAAACTATTCTCCAAAGCACCAGAGGGCAGGAAAAGAAACAATGGTTGGAAACTGACCAAAGAGAGAAGCAACCTGGAATTGAGGAGAAACTTCCTAACAGTGAGGACAATTAACCAATGGAACAGCTTGCCTTCAGAAATCGTGGGTGCTCCATAACTAGAGAGTTTTAAGAAATGACTAGACAGTCACCTGTCTGAGATGGTATAGGTTCTCCTGCTTGAGCAGGGGGCTGGAATAGAAGACCTCCAAGATCCCTTCCAGCTCTATTCTATTCCTCTGGCTCCAGCAGAGGGAGATGGAGTGGGCAAAGGTTCGAAAGGCATGGCTGCAGCCTGCTTTGGGCCCTGAAGGGCCATGCCCTTCACTCCCTGGCAACATCCATGCAAGAAAGCGGAGGAATACGAAGACCACATTGGCAGTGAAAATGTAAGAAATATTTCTAAGGAAACAGTTAAGGAGGAAGATTCTGGAGAATTATAATAAGAAATGTACCACAGGCTTTTGATGTTGTTATGAAGTGGCCAGATAAAATTATTGCAACCTACTCATGTTTGTAAAGTTTTTGATATTCTTGGTCTGACCCTGTGTGGTGGCAGATTAAATGAGAGCTCCATGTGTCACTAGGGCAGGGCTTATTTTGTCATAGAACGCTCAGAACGGAATTTCGGCACCTTTTTTGGATGGAACCTTGTAGGGTAGGCATGTTGTATGACATGTGTGAGTTCTAGCACCTTTTTTCTTTTACAAAACAAGCACTGCACTAGGGCAATCTATGCAGTATTTTACACAATCTGAAGTCAGACAAAACAAGCTAGAGCCAAGATCTGGGGAGCTCTGCCTCTTCACCTTTTGGAAGGGAAACCCCATTCACTGGAAAAGATAATGAATCCAAAAGCTCCTCTGATTTTGGTGAAATCCGAATTGTGCTGCTATTTCAGGACTGAGGATTGAGCCACAAAGCTCTTGTCTAAAATAAATGGCTCATTTTTGCAGGTGAATCACTCTGGCCGTGGAAAGAGAGAAGGGAAGCAATGATGCATAAGTAAACTCAAACCAGCAAGGTTACAGAGGACATAGCAGAGGAAGGAAGTCTAGGCCACAAGGGTAGCAAAATGAAAGCCTGTCCAGGAGCATAGGCAGAGTGCAATTCTTTTAAATGCATTGCAGATGAGGCTTTCGGTGCTCTGTGGTCATGAAATCTGTGGACTGCATGAAAATGCAACATATTCCATGGGACATATATATTGCATATCACTACAAATGGATTATGATTATTGGTAAAAATGTAGCTGTGTGTGGGTAGCAAAGGGGAAAAGACCAGGGAAGGCTTGAAGGCTGGAGTTGTCTCTCTGCCAGGGCTGAAGGACATGATTATACTATGGAAGATATTGAAACCATGCTGATTGGCCGCTTGTCCCAATCTTCCCCTGCCTGGTACTACAAAATCCATCACTGGTCAGCTGGTTACAGGATGGTGGGCCCTACCCCCTCAGTTTGCAAATAACGTTAGCGGCATAAGATAGAATTAAAAGGGATTGAGATGGCTATGAGGAAATTAAATGTTTTTATTTATTTATTTGGTCATTGCATGATATATGTTTATGTCTGAAAATAAATTTTATAATCTTTATTATTCTTCTGCTAATTTATTTATGATATCGATTTATATGGCTGTCCAGCTGGCAAACAAATCAAGATGGCTAACAATAAAAACCCTACCATGATTAAAACAACAGCTCACCAAGGAGCAAAACCTAGAAAAGAAAAAAACAAACCAACAACCACTGTTTCAAAACAGGCTCAGTTAGAGCCTGGATACAATGCTCAGGATCTGGGTACTTCTGGCTGCTTTTGTTAATTTTAATCAATTAAGTTGTTTCTTTAAAAAAAAGAAAGACTGGAGATAATGTTGTTTCTTTTTCTTTTTTCTTTTTTTTTACATTCCACTTGGTCAAGGAGCATGCATAGCTCTCCTTTCTATTTTACTTTCTAAATGGGTGTGTGTGTGTATGTTTCTATAGACTTTTTTCATGAAACAGAAAAAAATATGCTTATGATTTGTGGTTTTGATGATTAGAAAAATGGATATAGAGAAAAATAAGCTCTTTTTTTGTAATCATAATAGTTAATATTGTAAATGTATTTACAGTGTATATTTGCTGCAGAGGAAATTGCAAGCTTTTTAATATTTCTTTTGTTTTCTCTTTCTGCACTTTTTTCTTTCTCCTTCCTTCCTTCCTTCCTTCCTTCCTTCCTTCCTTCCTTCCTTCCTTCCTTCCTTCCTTCCTTCCTTCCTTAGTTTTTATTTAAAACTTTAAATAAAACCATTAACTTGTTTCCATTGCCTCCCTTCTACAGCCTTGATTTACCTCATTTCTCATTCAGTAAGTAGCAAACTTTATCAGGCATAATGGAACTGAAATCAACATATTTCTTTGCCACTGTCAATTGGAACTGATTCTGGAGTTTGCATTGCAAACTGCATTGGAAGCAAATTTACTGGATGCCAACTGTACATTTCTGTCTGTAGCTTTCATACCAGTGGTACCCTGACTATGCTCCTGGAAATCTCTCCAAGGTACCTGCATGACAATGCCTTGCCTGCTCTTGCACCAATTATTTTAATCTATCTCTTGAAGCCCAACTTAAGGAGGTGCATTAAATTTATGTAGGATTGCTGATACAAAATTCCTGAAAATTAGTATAATCAAAAGCACAGGAATATCTTACCTCAATATTAATAAAAATATTCTCAAGGTCCTGAGGTTGCAAGAACAATTGCAGTGGTTTCATAAAATGCTGCAAAGAACAGATCCTGGTTGAAATGACCAGTAGCAAGATAATTCAAGAGAACAGATACTGAAGAGAGGTAAATATACATACAGTGTTAAGTGAAAGAACACTTCATGTTAGAAGGAACCAAGACAACCCCACAACCCGCATTTGCACAATTCTTATCAAGAGAATCAAGAGGCTCACAAAATGAGTGAGTGGCATGTTCTGACTTCCTTGAAATGAAAGTACCTGACAACTCCATTGCAGGATGAGGAATAGCATGGAGATAGGGAGGTATTTATTCCAATGACTATGGAAGATCATACCACCATAACAGATTTCCTAGAAGAACATGTCTGACTAAGGGATTTCCAACCCCATCTTCTGCACCTGCAAATCAAATGCAGATGTGGAGAACTCAGGACAGTATAGATGGACCTCATGGTGTTAAAAATAACACAGCATGCCCATTTTTTCAAAGTTGCTGAGTTCAGCATTTCCATGTCAGCATTAAGTAATGAAATGGGGAGAGAAAGCCCTGAGGGATTTCTGCACATAGTCAGTGAGGCTCAAGACCGCAACTTATCTTTTTGCTAGCTATAAATAACAAGTACTAAACATTGTGGCAGATGTGGGCCAACCCCATTTTTATTTTTTTTCTGATACTCAATAAGGTCCTGAGTCACTGACTTTCTTATCTTCCCTATCAATTACCGTAATTCTGCCCCAAGGAAGCTGCTCTTTTCAAATACATGGAGAGTAACATACAATAGAGCCTGAACTATTGGTAAGGAAGAAGTGGATTAGATGAATATTGAGCATAAATACCTGGTGAATTGATTCTAGTGTGCTTGTGTATTTTTCTTCTGTTTGTTGGATCTCCTGAAGGCAGCATTTCCTCTTATCGAGTTCAGTCATTCGCTGTTGCAAGACACAAAACATAGTGAAAGTCCATGTTTATTGAAAAAGACTAAGATGTCTATTGAACATCCATGGCTTCCGTTGTTGAAGCCAGAAGGTTAGATTTCAAATATAAGTCCATCTATAAAATGGAAATGACAGTGACCTTCCTATTTTTAATTTGGTTTAGTTGTTTCTCAAAGTGCCTACAATCTGTTGGGGACACAATTCTCCTCTACAAAAAGTTATTAATACATCAATTGCAGAAGCGATATTTTCTTTGGATAGATTGCTGAAGTATTTGAAGGTTTTGCAGCCAATTCTGCCTCTTAGAGAAATACCACTTCCTAGCTACTTACTGGTGTGACACTTGGCTCTGATCTCATCAGGTCCTGGTAGATCTCATCCCCTTCCTCTTCCTCGTTCTCAACACAATCATATAGGTCATCATCTTCCTCCATAGTGTCACTAGTGAAAAAGGAAACAGAAAAGGAAAACCTGTGTTGTAAATATTGCAAGATCAGCCTTTCCCAGAGAAAGGTGGGAAATCCCACATTTTAGAAAAGCTCAATCCAAGTGGCAGTCTGACTATAAGAAATCATCTGGACAATATTAGAGGCTGGTGTTCCCAAAGTGGCAAAATGTGACTTTCATAAGTCTGTATCTCTATTCCTTCGCACTGAAATTCATG
Source organism: Vipera berus (assembly GCF_964194415.1). NCBI lineage: Eukaryota > Metazoa > Chordata > Lepidosauria > Squamata > Viperidae > Vipera > Vipera berus. The sequence continues at coordinate 117,523,293 of NC_138203.1, forward strand.
TATAGCTAACAGGCTCCTCCAAACAATAATGTCACTAAACACGATCTTAAGTGCATTTCTAGTATGACATTTCCCAGAATGTTCTTCATAGCTTTCATTTATTCTAACAGTTTATTGCATTTTTCTGTGGAAGATGCAATTCCACGTTCGTTAATTTAAGAACCTACATAGCATGTGCACATATTTTCCCCAATATGCCCTGTTTTGTTAGAGAAGCTAAAGGTTCAGTGGCAACAGTCCTTAGAAGTGTTGATTTGAGGACTGATTTTGTTTTAACATGAAAGGGATGAAGCAGAGCACCATAGTCTTTTGGGGGCACAGTATTTTCTCACAAATGAGGACAAATATACATGTCCCAGGATAATGCTGCAGAATCCAATCTGAGTTGGTCACTGGGACCAGAGGTTTATTCTTCCAAACTTTTGGGCTTGGGCTAAGGATGAGCTCCAGCAAGATCCTGAAAGCTTGGAAGAATAAACCTTTGATTCAGGTAACCGGCTCAGATCCTGCATATTTTTTCTCCCAAATACTCTTTACTTTGTAAATACTTCTTTAACTGTGATGTGAATAATGACCCCAAAGGAGAAAACAGATCTAGAGCTGGTTGGTGTTAGGCTTCAAGGTTTAGTGACAGTGGTCTAGAGGACAGATTTCCTAAAGCTTCAAGAAGCATGGCTAGCATTAAGGTGGTCTGAAAGCCTACAACAGTAAACAAAGCTGCAGTTTTTCATCATGCAATAATACATAATGCTTTACTTGTTTAATTTGTTATTGTATATTTATTCAAGATCTTCCATCCCCGTACCCACCCCGAAATCAAAAGCAGTTCCACTCCATGGATATCTTTCCCCTCTCAAAGTAAAGTGGTTCTTACTCAATTTGATCTGACAAACCGCTGTAGATGTCATCATCTGCAAAGCTCTCTTCTGTGGGAAATGGCCTGTAGAGTAATAAAAGTGCTTAAGTTCAGGCAGACACATCCACCATGCAAATCATGCAGTTATAAAATATTAAAAGTAATATTCACAATATTTGGAGATTTTAAAGCCACCCATTTCACAAAGTAAGGGACTCTGGGCTGTGTAATATCTAAAATCATTATCAGTAGCGAACTTAAAAAAAATTATACAAGAAGCAACTAAAAGAAGAAGAATAGATGAAGGGAATCCCTGAGGCCTCCTGCCTGCTGACGCAACTGGATCATGAGAGACTTTTGGAGGCTTAGGAGCAATGAGGCCATCCTCACTTCAGAGGGGGGAAGGCAGAGATGGCACAGCATAGGGGCCAAATTGGAAAAGGTCACTCCATCTCAGGCAAACCCTCAGCAGGGACTACCAATTTTGCAGAATGACTGCAATTGCCACCCAAATCTACATCCTCCCAAAGTAAGTCAAAGGGAAAACAATGCATGTTTTGTCTTTTTTACATCAAGCAGAAATTAAAAGTATGCTGGAAAAATAATTCCAAGGTTATGTGTCAAAAATCTTCTTCAAGTGAAGCCATAATCGGTGTCCTTATGGTATAGATGTCCCAAAAAGAAGCAAGGCCACTTCTCTCTAAGTCATGGTGAAAAGAAGGCCAAGGTCTTCCCACCTCACAGTGCTATTAATGTAGGTGTTCTATGCATAACGTCTAGAAGGATAATACTGTTGACCCAATGAAGATTTCCTGGGCACTTTAAATGAATGCATTTATTAAGTACAAGTCCAGTGGCTGCATCTAACGATTTAGTTAGTCAAAGCTTATGCTGCAATGAAATTTGTGCCATGAATTGTTCATTATAAAGCCATAAACTGAAAGGGATTATCCATTCAATATACCTGTCTATTTGGATGGAAAACGTCTGTTACACATTCTTTGGGCTCTTCCCCCAGCTAAGTTTAAAGTGCTGTTCATTACCCTTTGATCTTGAAGAAAACTAGAGTAATATAAAATTTCCTGCCCCCAACTCAATTCTGCTGGCAAATGGTGCTGTTCTTATTTACAGTGTAAATGGAGCTTTAAGGAGAAGAACTGATAGATCTGCCAGCTTTGTTGTCCTTTTCAATCAAAAGTTGCTAGCTGACAGGAAGATATCCACCAATCACACTACTTAATGTAGAATGGGGATGAGCAAGGGAAGGAGGCAGGCTTAGTCACTCAACAAAACTTCCTCTAATTCTAGAGTATCAGTTGCTTTTAAACATGGGCTTAGCACTATTTCAGAACAGTGCTACTTTGGAATTACATATTCACAATATAATGGAAATCAATAATTGATGGTTCCTTGCAATTATCCTAAGTCTAAAGGACATTGAAATAGGATGATCTTCACAGTCTTGCAAAATTAAAGTAGGTCCAGGACCAATTGTACCTGTATAGAAAGAATTATCCAAAATGCAAAAATCACTGCTTGAAAAGACCTAATGTCTAGTCAATACCACCTGTACCTCCAGGGAGAATGGTATCCTCAGCAAACCGTTTTTCAGTGTTGGACTGAGCAAACAAAATTACATCCGGCAAGGAGGTTCTTGATGTACCTTGATGCTATACTATATTGGGATGAATAACTACCACTCGAATTGGGCCAGGAGGCAGCAAGGTCCATTCCTTCTAATGGTACTTCTGGAAACTGCCCTCCCACAAGGGTGGCCCTGAGCTGAACCTGGACCAAGTGACACCAGGCTCAGATGACAAACCTATCAGGTAATTTCTATCTCAACACATGGATCAACAGCCATATATTACAAGTAGCAACCTACTCTGCTATCTGCATTGCCTGCCACTTTAACACTGTTGGGAAGTGTCCACACAGAGGACCAAAGTAAAGATGGCAGGACACAGCTGACGTGGACATGAAATGGCATTCATTGATTTGAAAGTGAATCCTGCAAATTAGGGAAAAACTAGGAAGAAGACTTGAATTGGGTCAGGAAGCCTATTGGTAAACAATGCAGCAATTTCAAACTAGTTCTGCTCTGAAGTAACAGGTTTTCCCTATTAGCAGCAACCCACTATACTACCTGTAGCTTCTGAGACTTACGTGCACTCATATACAGGTACTTGTAAGAAGCTTAAATTAAAGGCAACTCAGATTAAAAGCTTGTTTTTAAAAGAAAATTGTAGAAATGAACTAGTTTTGAACTTACACGAACCCTTTCTTTTGGGCAACCTGTGTCCATGAGAGTATTGATAAAGTGTCAATTACCTGCAGAGAAGAAGGAAACAAACAGACAAACAAAAAAACCAAAGATTCAGGGATGTGCAGATCATGACATCATAGGATTTAATTACTAAATCCTCACTGACTTAAAATATTACCTTTCAGGTCTGGACAGGTTTTGCAGATTAAAATGATAAACTTATGTGCATTACACCAAAGGAGTGCAAAAATCTCACTGATCATAGATTTTATGCCCAAACTTGGGAGCGACCAATGTCCTTATCTCCAAGATCATTTTTGTCTGAGCTCCTGTTTAACCTACACACTCCCCAATTTTTCCTGAGGCAGTCTTTAAACCATACCTAGAGGTAGGAGCCACAGACTTTAACCTGGTTGTGATGAAGATTGGTGGATTATCCTCTACTGCCTGTTTCTCTGTTTTCTTTCTTTGAATAATGTCTTCTGTATTTTATTATTATTTTAATCTTTTAAACTTGGCTTCCCCAAGGTATAGAATAATACATCAGGTAAAATATGATTGAATGTTAAACATTTAATCCCAGGTAATCTAATCCTGTTCCACCCTGATTAGACTCACTTATTTTTCCAATATATCTTGAGTTTACAACAATTAACTATTCTTCAGTTAACTACTCTGTTTATTATAGCTGACTGATTTATGGTGTTTAACTATTTATTTCATTTATTTATTTATGCTCCACAACCAAGTCACAAGTTCATTATCAACTGCTGATTCTTATTTTTAAAGCAGGTTAACATGTAGCAATAAAAACATTACAGCAAAGCAGACATAATCTCCCTACATGGATGTGTGTATGTGTATATGTATAAAATATGACATAATCTTGAAAGTGTGTTAGTTTTTCAATTAATACTATTTCCCTCACTGTTAAGTAGAGTAGAGTAGAGTAGAGTAGAGTAGAGTAGAGTAGAGTAGAATAGAATAGAATAGAATAGAATAGAATAGAATAGAATAGAATAGAATAGAATAGAATAGAATAGAATAGAATAGAATAGAATAGAATAGAATAGAATAGAATAGAGAAGGGACCTTGGAGGTCTTCTAGTCCAGCCCCTGGCTCAAGCAGGAGAACCTATACCATCCTACACCAGTATCAAAGAGCCAAAGAATAATACAGTATATCGTAGGTTTTCAGTATTTTGCTATATTTTACAGCTAACAATACATTTTGAATTAGTGTCTTCTGTTGCAGTTTTTATATGGGGTGGAGATGGGCAACATAACTATAATAGCATTTATGATTAAAAATATTCATGCAGTTTTTCTAATATCCTCAAATGCTTTCAGCCAAAATGAGCATCATTATAGATATTTCAGTAGAGATGGTAACTGTTATGTTTCTGGATCGGTGAGGCATTGACGAGGCAGTTCAGCAAAACAACAACACGTTTTATTTGGTTAACACAGAAGCAGCAGTAAACTTAAGCTTTACTTAAGCTTCTATTTATATGGATCACTGCTAGGGGGCGGCCAATAGAATTAAAGCAATCTTCCCGCTTAAAAATGCAAGTAACAACTCTGGAGACAAGGAGTCTGGAGTTTAAACAGACAAACTAGTTAACTAACACTAACGGTTACCAAGTATTTACACCAATATATAACACCCCTTCCCCCCAGATGGTTCATATTTTCACGTATTGAACGTAGTCCTGCAAATATTTTGGTGGTCTTTGTGACTGCTCCAAACAACGTGGAACCACTGGGGTTTCCTGGTCTACCAGCTCGCCTGCCAGTATTCTGAGACCCGTTTGCATTGGGTCACTCAGAGCCTCTTTGGCTGGTCTGTTCTGGTAGACCCAAACCAAAGTTCAATGGTGGTAAAGTTTTAGCTGGGCTGGAAAATGGAGCCGTCTGCTGATTCCACTCAGGGGGTGAGTGGGGGCAATTTGCCAACCGCTGACCCTCTATCTCTTCAGCTGGGAGTCTCAGCGCATGCAGACTCCACCATCAAGCCGCTGTCCTGCTGCCCCTGGGTCTGGTTTTCGTGAGGGTCTTGCACCAGCGACTGGTTCGCTAGCCTCTGGCGCACTTGGTCAATGTGCCGGTGGAGCACTCGACCATCTTCCAGGATCACCTCGTAAGAGAGTGGCCCTGACACCTTAGCAACCATAGCTATCACCCACAATGCCCCGTGACCATAATTCTGGGCCCAAACCCACTCACCAACTTACAAACTTTGCAGTGGTTTTGGTTGTGCTGAGTCTGACATAACTCGGTCTGGGTGCAACCGATCTAACTTCATGATCAAACACCGACCCACCTAGGTTCTGCTGGGGTTCTGCCCATGGAAGTGCAGGGTGTCGTGCGTTGGCAGAGTAAAAAACCTGCCAAGACTCTAGTCCTCAAAGAGTTGGGAACTATGACCCTACTACCCCAAAGAATGCAGCCCTTGTGAGCTGACAGCTCATCTCTCCTCCTATAAAAACTCAGGAAGTTGGCCCTGGACTGATGTCAGGCCATCCTGTGTATACCCAGCAAGACGCGACTCAGCATCTTGTCGGAGGCTGTCTTGGCAGCCGCATCCCCAGCATGAAGAGGAGACTCCGGAAAATCCTGGATAGCCAGGATGCGTGCAGCTGGAGCGGGGTCTGGCTCCACGTATGGCAGGGGCAGTCTGCTAAGGCTGTCCACATGGTCCATTTCCCTCCCCAGTTTATGAATCAGACTGTAATTATGAGCTGACAGAAAGATAGACCACCTCAGCATCCTTGGAGATAGAATCTGAGGTGTTTGCTTGTTTGTGGTGAACAAACCCAGAAGTGGCTTGTGGTCCGTGAAGACCATGAATGGGTGGCCATACAAATAGTCATGAAATTTTTTGATACCAGGCAACAATGGCCAGAGCCTCCTTATCTATTTGGGCATAGTTGCATTCTGCCAAAGACAGGGTCCTAGAATAAAAAGCTATGGGAGGTTGCCTCCCATCGGCCATTAAATGGCTCAATACAGCCCCTATTCCATATGGGGATGCATCACATGCAATGCTGATAGGCAGGTGTTCCTTAAAATGTGTTAGTACTGAGTTTGAAGACAGCAGTGATTTGACTGCCGAAAAACTTGCCTCGTGGACACTTGTCCACTGCCACTGTGCCTTTTTAAAAAAAAAACAAATTTTATTAGTTTTTCAGTTAAAATCTACATATTTAGAAAGCATCATGATGACTGGGTAATCAGATTCAGTAGCAGAGTTTTCAGTACATAATTCAGGTTACATTATCAAAACATCCTTCTCAATTTCCCTTAACATTTAGAAACTAATAAATTTCTAGAGATAGCATGGTCAGTTGAAAAATTTGTCAATTCAATTTCATTGAGATATATCTACAGTATGTCCTGTTATTAAAGTTTACCTAATTTTAATTTTAATTGTATTATTCAAATTTAGCCTGTAACATCCCAAATAATACTCACAACCCAAATTTCCCTTATTTCATTACAGCAAAAACTATAGCATCTAACATGTACACAGTAGCTGAGGAGCTATGTTCTATCTAATAAACATTGTCTGTTTCACATCCTAATACATCACACATTACTGACAGGACCACAGCCTATGTTTATCAATCTAAAACTATTTATACACAACCAGATTATGTTTTAAATTCTTAATTCTTGAATAGAATAATCAAACGTCTTTTAACATCAAACATGGGATCTATAAACCAAATTTCCATTATGTCAATGCACAAATTATAATGTCTAAAATAAGCCTAATAAATACATAAACACATTCCAGTTCTATCTCATAAACATTTTCTATTTTAGATCCTGATAGATCACTGATTACTAAAAGGATAACATTTAATGGTTCTCTAAGAACTCACTTTTTAAATCTAACTCGGGCTTTCTTTTTTTGCCAATCAGGTTTCCAGACCAAGGCCTTTGAATTGCCAGATAGGTCTCCCTTCACTCCAATACATATTATTTGAATCGAAGAAGGCCATCTAGCCATCAGTGGTCCATAAAAACCAAACCATTTGTAATCATTATGTTGTTTCCCTGTTAGTTCTAGTCTCTGTATTTGCTCTAAAAACTTTATCTTCAGTTCGGTCTGGATTCCTCTTCCATCTCGGTTCATCTGCTTTAAATAGAGAGTCTTATCCAATTTTGTAATTAATGCTTGGCTATCCAGGCTTTCAGGAAACTGTCTTTGTTGATCTTCCACGTCCTCTATGTTAACATCACTATCTTGCACATTAAGTTTTCCCATAGTATGTTGTTGGTCCTTAAGGTTATTTGCCATAGTGATAGTTCCTTGTACTTTTAAAGTTGTCGGTTCTTTGGATAATTGTTGCTTATATTCCTCTGTCTCAATAGTAATATATTCCAATTTTATTATATTCTGAAATGTAAATTCTTTAGTTGCAGTCTGGGTTTCAATTTGTGACTTAAGGTTGCCATGTAAATTATTAAATATGGAGATAGACATCTCAGTGACTCTGTAGATTGTTTCAAGTATGAGGTTATAATCAAGCAAGGTTTGTGGCTGATACTTCTCCATTTTGTAATAATTATAAATAGTCCTTGGTGGAGGCTATTTTTCAAACAAAAATCAGTAAGAGTCCTCCTCCACAAGTCTAAGCCAAATTCATCTCCGGCTGTTTCAGGTTTTTATCTTAATGCCAAGGTCAGTCCAAAATGTAAGCAAGCTTGTTTGCCAATAGTACTCACTAAATATCCTCAGAGTACTTTAAAAGACAGTATCTTTTTATTTATTTCTCTTTTTTGTCCCCTTTTTAAATAGAGGAACTTTGGGCCAAAAGTAGAAAGGCGGTAAGTCCAATATATCAGTATAATTTAGTAGAAGGCTTTTTCTTTTCTCTCCTTATGTAGACAAAGGCCGCTCTTAAGGAGGATGAGGGGAAAAAAATCCTTCCCTCTCTCCTCGCAGGGGGAAGCAAATTCAAGAAGCTTTTGACAAGGAAAGTAGACAATTAGGAAAACAATAAGGCAATTCTCACCCAGTTTTCAAGTACTTTCAAGTGCTTTGTTGTGTTTTTGGCTTTGGCAGGAAACAGCTAAATGATGGGCCATGGGAGTGGCCGATCCTTTCTTCTTCAGTTCGGACAGTAGCTCCAAGCCAACAGGAGGGCCGCTGCCCTTCTACCACTGACTGGAGAGACCTCTCCCCCACTCATTGCCCCTCCGGGGTGACTTTTGACCCCTTTACAGGGGCCCCCCAATGAAGAAATCCAGGTGACATGAGGAGCGAATCCCTCACACATCTGGGAGCACCGAAAGTCCAGAACCGGAAGCCGTCACTGTGCCTTTTTGTCCAAGAGCCTGTGTAATGGCTCTGCCACTGTGGCCTTGTGTGGAAGAAAGGCATGGTAAAAGTTTAGTAGCCCTAAGAAAGCCTGAAGCTCCCCCTTTGACTTAGAACTGGGAGCTTGCTGAATTGCTTTAAGCTTTGATTCCACTGGGTGAATGCCTGTGGCATCTATGCAGAAACTGAGGAACTTGGTGGAATCTACCCCTACCTGCATTTTCCCCTGTTCAGTTTCAGCCCTGCTTCGTGGAAACACTGAAGAATGGCTTTGAGTCATTCTGCCAAAATTTCTATTGAGGACATCATTGAAATAAGGGCACACACCTGGAATGTTTTTGAGCGTGCGCTCCATCACACTCTGGAAGAGCCCTGGGGCTACACTGACCCCAAATTGTAAGCGCCTTACCCTGAAAGCTCCCCTGTGGGTGACTATGGTCTGAGCTTCCGCTGTGGCATCATCCACGGGCAGTTGCTGGTAGGCTTGAGCCAAATCCAACTTGGCAAAAATGCAACCTCCCTGTAGTAATGCCAAAATGTGGCTGACTACAGGCACCGGATATGCATGTTGTTGAAGCGCTCTATTAATAGTGCACTTATAATCCGCACATATGCGCACCTCACCGTTGGCCTTAAGTGGTGTAACTATGGGGGTTTCCCACGCACTGCTATCTACTGGCTGCAACACACCTTGTTGCACCAGCTTGTCCAGCTCTGCATGATTTTTGGTTTGAGGGCAAAAGGCACCCTACGAGGCTTGGTCCCTATTAGGGTTATGGTAGGATCAAGGTGGAGGGCAATTGGAGGTCCCTTGTACTTCCCTAAGCTAGGGTTGAAAACATCAGCAAACTCCTGGCAAATTGCCACAGGTCCACTGCTTGCGTTCTGTTAATGCCAGTCACTTGGATGCCTAAGGCATCAAACCAGTCTAGGCCGATGAGACTTCTGTGGTGGCCCTCCACTACCATGATGTCCAGTGGACCCTCAAACTCTTTGAAATACACATTGAGCGTAGCTTCTCCTTTAACCACTATGCGGGAGTTTTGGAAATCTGTCAGCAAGAGGTTAGATGGCTTGAGTTTAACCCGTTTGCCGCTGCAATTACAAATGTGATTAAAAGTTCCTTGGGAAACTATAAATAGGACTGATCCTGTCTCCAGTTCCATGTGGCATGGGACTCCATGAAGCTTGACTTTGAGTCTAAGCTTCTCTTTAAGGGGGCAATGGGCACCTGTTCTAAATTTGCTCCTTCTGTTGGAGCAATAGCCAACTCTGTGTTGCCCCAGGGCCCCGGTACCTTTCCTGGGGAATTCTTCTTGTGGGAAGTCCCTCTGGTGAACTTTACAGACGGTGGCGATGTGGCCTTGCTTGCCACACGCCCGGCACGTTGCTGTGCGAAACCTGCACTCCGAGCGTCTATGTCAACCTCCACAGCCCGCACATAGAATGAAGGGAACTGCCTTCTCAAATGGCCGCTGGCTCCTTTCTGGTTGCTTCTGCAGCCAATCTATCTCATGGTCCATGTCAGAGTATTTGGCTCTTTCAGAGTCCTCGTGGTAGATGGTTTCTGGACTGGGAATGTTTTTTGAGGGCCGCAAGGCTTTGACGACACCCCTGATGGCTTCTTTGGCCATTATCTCCTTCAGGGCATCTTGGAACGTGAGGATCTCCTTGGCAAACAACTTCTGCTGGAGGTCCCTGTTCCTCAACCCGCATACCAAACGGTCTCGCAGTCTCTCTTCAAGGTCTGTGAAGTTGCAAAGCCAGGACACCTGTCATAGGGTGGCTATAAACTTGGCAGCAGACTCTCCTGGTTGCTGCTCCTGCTGTTCGAACATGTGCCTCCATGTAATGACGGAGAGCTTCGGCTTGAAATGGTCCTTGAGCTTCTTTTTGAGCTTGGAGTAGGCGACCGACTCTAGTGTAGCAGGAGCAACTAGGTTTTTGGCTATATTGAATGTTGCCTGGACAAACACACACAGGAGCATTGCGGCCTTTAAGCCTTCTTTGCTAACTTGGTTAGCTCTCAGATAGTTCTCGACGCGAGAGATGTACGAACTCTACCTCTCGGGATACACCATGTCGAACTTCGCCGACTTGCAGACTTTGGCCATGGTGAGTTGTCTCCGACCTCTCAATGCCTTGTGCTGCTAAGGCTTCTGTGTTGGTCCTAGGACGGGTCCTTAGCATGTGGTTGTCTCCAGCATGGCTTGCTGGCAGATGGAGGGAGGAACGTCATTCCTGCCAGGGCTCTGATGCCTGACCTCACCCCTAGTGACTTCTGGCTCTCTTCACTTTAGCAGCACAATCCCACCATCGTCGCCACTGTTATGTTTCTGGATCGGTGAGGAATTGATGAGGCAGTTCAGCGAAACAGCAACACATTTTATTTGGTTAACACAGAAGAAGTGGTAAACTGCCGTTAAGCTTCTTTTTATACAGATCACCGCTAGGCGGCGGCCAATAGAATTAAAACAATCGTCCCACTTAAAAACGCAAGTAACATCTCTGGAGACAAGCAGTCTGGAGTTTAAACAGACAAAGTAGTTAACTAACATTAACAGTTTCCAAGTATTTACACCAATACATAACAGTAACATATATTGGTTTGCTTGCAATCCTTCCAATTCAGTCTAGAACACTTTGTTTAATATAATGCAGTATTAAGGAGTTGTTATATGACTTATTTTTGCAGTCAATTTCTAATGATATCATAATAAGTTTAAAAATATACTAAGTTTCAAGTTGACTCATCTAGTTCAAATCCCCAGTCTGTCTTCTTAAACCTTTCTTGAGGATTTTTATTTGGTCTTAGAATATTTTTTTATAAAAAGTTCTTATATATTGTAAGCAAAGCAAATGCACCATACAGTTTATTTATTTTATTTATTTATTAATTCGGTTTATATACTGCCCTACTCCCAAAGGACTCAGGGCGGTTTACAAGGCAAAATTTAAAAACAATACAATATAAAATAAAAATTAAATTAAATTAAGTCTAGCCGCAAAAAATTAAAATCACAATTTAAAAACATTAAACCCCTCAGTCCAGACCAGATAGCTCAAAGATCCAGGTTTTTAGGTCCCGGCGAAATGAACGAAGGTCGGGGGCAGTCCAGAGTTCCGTTGGCAGTTGATTCCATAGGGCAGGCGCGCCCACAGAGAATGCCCGTTACTTGAAATAAAAAGTATTTTAGATCTCATGTCATACAATTGTCACAAGCCTAGCCTAGACTAACACCATACAGATACATGTATTTTGTATTTTGTCATGCTTCCCTGACCTGGTGTCCACCCCTCCCCAAATTCAGCCAGGGTTGTAAGGTTGGGGCTATCCTCTGAGCTTTGTCTCCAGCAGCAAAAATGATAAATATGTTAGTCTTCAAGATGATGAAAGCATTTTTTCTTCTTTTTATGCTTCTTATATAGAGTGGGTGTAGGATGGTGATTCAAAACAAGACAAGGAAATCCCCTACTTCAAATTTGGCCTCAGCCATAAATTCAATTAGCAAGTCACTTTTTCTCAGTCCTTAAGGGTCCTGAGATGATGAAGCTTTTAATTAGGGATATCAAAATTCACTATTTTGGAAAGAGAACATTTTAAAGAATTTAGGAATGCTCACCTGTTAGCCCCTATGATTCTGCCTCTTGACCAAAGTGACAATAATATGATTCAAAATAAATAAAACTAGTACATGCTGTTTATAAAACTATTGCTACCACTAGATAAGACCTTCCTACCTGAATGCTCTCTGAAAGAAGTATTTCATGATTTTTCTGAAGATCATAAGGCCGTGGTAGCGAACCTAGGCCTTCAGTCCATCCATGAGCAACCTTCATCAAAATCTCCCTGGGCAAGTGGCTTTTTAAGCTGGGTTTTATAAAACCTTTTCGCTTTAGGCCTCTGCCGCTGTGTGCAAAAAAAAATTCAATCAATTTCAACCTTGCAGGAAAAAAAAGATCTCGCAAAGTTGGAATTGATTGATTGAGCTTTATTTTTAGTCCCACACAGCGGCAGAGGAAGTGACGTGTTGGAGCTGGAAAGAAGGTGCCATGTGAGGGTGGGAAGCAGGTGTGGGGGTAGGGCGCTCCATGCGGGGGGGCGGGTGGGGGTAGGGTGCTCCATGCGGGGGGGCGGGCGGGGCCTGTGCATGGGTAGAGAAGCAATACAGTGGTGCTAGCATGGTGGTAAACCAGTTGCTTCCCTCCCCCTGCCAGACACCTGCCGAAGCCACGCAGGGTAAGGTTGCCATGCCCATCCCTGCCCGGATGCCCTTGCCTCCCCCAAGTGTTTTTTTACCAACCTGCCTTTCAGCTGCATTCCGTGTTTCCGTTCGCTTCTCAGCCTTTGCCACGTGTTTGTGGGACTATCGCTAAAAAATAAAAGTTCCATCAGACTTTCTAACTTCTCATGAGATCTCAAGAAGTTAGAAAGTCTGATGGAACTTTTTTTTTTTACCAACAGTACCATAAACACGTGGTGATGGCTGAGAAGCGAATGGAGAAACAGAATGCAACTGGAAGGCAGGTTAGTAAAAAAAATGCTTGGGGAGGTGAGGGCATCTGGGTGGGGGTGGGCATGGCAACCTTACCCTGCATGGTGGCAAAAAAAGGTCAATCAATAAATTACAACTTCTTGTGAAAGATCGTGAAGTTGGAATTGATTGATTGACCTTTTTCTCCCCCAAAAAACTTCCTTTGTTTCCTTGCACGCAGCGGCACCGGATCGCAAAGGAGAAGTGGCACAGGGCTGGGAGTCAGGTAAGGAAAGAAAGGCAATTTCTGGGGGGAGTGAGGATTTCTTTCCTTACCTGCCCCACTTGTTCCAAGGCCGCTTTCTGCTCAACCGCATTGCTCTTGACAATGGCCCAGCCACCCACTTCAGCGCCCTCCCTCCCCAAGCCTCCAGCGCTCCACCTGCTGCTTTGGTGGCTCTGTAGGCAGAGCTGCAAAGTTCTCTTCTCTGACAGAGAAAAGAACTTCGCAGCTCTGCCTACAGAGCCACCAAAGCTGTAGCTGAATGGGCAGGTGAGGGGGGAACCTGCACCATTTGTTCCATGGCCAAGCCGCATTGCAGCAGCATTGGGTGCAATACGTGAGGCAGCAAACAGCTGCGTCACACTGAAACTGGCTGTTTGCCGCTTCCTGGCCAATGTCGCTGCCATGAGGCCATGGAACAAGCTGGCTGGCGGTAAGAAACCAGTATATCAGTTCCTTACCTTCACCCGGTTTGTTCCGTGGCCTCATGGCAGCAGCATTGGGTGTGATGCACGAGGCGGCAAATGGCCGTGGCCAGAGGCAAACAGCCACGTCACGCCAAAACTGGCCGTTTGCCGCCTCCTGCACAATGCCGCTGCCATGAGGCCATGGAACAAGCTGGGTGGAGGTAAGGAACCTGTATATTGAATCCCCCCTCCCCTACTCTGCTTGCTATTGGAGGGCTGGCCTGGTATGCACAGCGGGCTGCAGAGTCTCAGAGTGCACCGGTCGAGGGGCTGGCAGGCTATGGCTGCTGATGGACACAGTTGGCCCCCATGCGCTAGCTTTGTGCGAGAGCCAATGCTGTCAGGCAGCAGCCGCCCCGGTCTCTGCTTCACCTTGCCTCACCCCGCCCCCCCAGGACAAGCCTGCTGCCCACCATCCCACCCGCCAGAAACCCCCTGGATTTCCCCCAACCCTGCCCAGCTCCCACAGGCGTCCCTCCAAGTGGCAACATCGAGGTGCCCACACCCACCCAGTCTGCCCTGACCACTGCAGCCATGCCCACCCAGTGGTCACGCCCACTCACTGGGCTACGCCCACCCAGGACCCGACGATAAATAAGTGGGGTTTGGGTTGCAGTTTGGGTATTCAGTCTCTAAAAGGTTCACCATCCCTGTCATAAGGAGTGGGTGCTGGACCTTAGAGAGCCAGACTGGCATGATAGTTGACATCAGGCTAGAAACCCTGAATTCTAGTTCTGTCTTAGGCATAAAGCCATCTGGGTGACCTTTTGCCATCACACTCTCAGTTGTAAGAAGGAGGCAAGGACAGAGTACTTATAAAAATCATGCCAGGAAAACTCCAGTCACCAGGACTCAAAAGCAAAAGAAAGAAAGAAAGAAAGAAAGAAAGAAAGAAAGAAAGAAAGAAAGAAAGAAAGAAAGAAAGAAAGAAAGAAAGAAAGAAAGAAAGAAAGAAAGAAAGAAAGAAAGAAAGAAAGAAAGAAAGAAAGAAAGAAAGAAAGAGCTATAGTATTATGGGCTATATGGGCTATAGTATTCCAAAAAGAGGGTCTGACTGAGATTCATGTTTTAATGCTTTTTTCCTGGAGCCTGCCTGGTTTATTTTGTTTTGTTTTGTTTTTTGACAATCTGTGGTTTCAAGGAGCGTTCTGCTGCAAGATTACACATTTACAGTCAGTCCTTAGGATACACCCACTACAGCCAGCTAAATGGGTCTGCTACTGTATTTTACATCCTGTTGTGAGCAACAGCTCATGGTTTCTCCCAGACTTGTTCAAAGAAAGCAGAAGGTCTGGGAATGCAATGAGATTACACTATACCTCTTGTCAGAAAGGGCTAGGTAATGCTGCACTGAAGTGAAACGAAGCAGTTGGGACATATATGCTGTATGTAAGAAACAAGAGAGGGGAAGGAGGGAGGGAGGGAGGGAGGGAGGGAGGGAGGGAGGGAGGGAGGGAGAGAGAGAGAGAGAGAGAGAGAGAGAGAGAGAGAGAGAGAGAGAGAGAGAGAGAGAGAGAGAGAGAGAGAGAGAGAGAGAGAGAGAGAGAGAGAGAGAGAGAGAGAGAGAAACAAGCCACCAGTCTTTGGGACTGTTGGCTATTGAGATCCAGTTTGCAGCTGTCTGGAACAATAATGTACAGTACAAGCATCAGCAAAGACAAATAAAAACATCCACCTGCTTTGAATGTTTGGAGAGATGCACCCATATCTATGAAATGCTGGTTGAGCTATCATCTCATAAAGATTTTAGGCCCTTTTTAATATATCTGCAGCTCCTCTTTAGAATACCTCCCTCCGTTAAGTTTTGCTCCTGAGGTATCAGATCTTCACTCACTGATGTGGAACATTTTTTTGCCTCAATACAATGGCCCTAATCTCATAATCTGAGTATCAGGGTCCTGCAAATCCTAGTTTGCTGGATTGAGATGTCATGCCCAATCAGGTATCACAATTGTGAGAGGGGCACAATGGAGTACACATATATTCTTTAGCCATTTCATTTGATTGTGACCTCTGAACTCATTCTGAGACAAATAATTTGCTACAATTTGCACATGACTTTACTTGCTATTCATTTTTTTATTGCATGGTAAGGGTTGCTTAAATGCCTGCATCACAGTGGAACTGTCGCTTTTAATATTTTTATTCTTACATCACTTGGCTATTCATAAATGTAATTGATTACATTGTTTTATGGTTTTTAATATTTTAAGTAACCTTGTGGCCCATCCAAATGCAAATGCAAATAAAGAGATAAAAATAAAAACGCAAATAAAATGCAAATAAAGTATACAATAGAATAGATGTTTGATTTGTAGATAGAGATAGAAATAGAAGATAGTAACTAATTTTACTTGAAGTGGGATTTTGTTTGGAAGGATCTGAAAATTGCTTTTAGGAGCAAATACTAGGAAGAATAAAGAATATTAATAATTAAAGCTTGTTTTCCCAACATAGTGCCATTGGTGAAACTAGTATTCATTGAGACTGAGAATTTTCCACTCATTCCACAATGATTTCAGTGATATAAAACATTCAAGATCAAAAGGACTTTGATGACTATCATATGGAGCACATACAAACTGTTTTATGGGACAAAAAGTACCTTTGCGAAATCTTTTACATCAAACAAATCGAAGACCTCAAAAAGATCACTTTTCCGCAGACCAAATTTCTCACGGCAGGTAGCAAGGAAAGTTCGGATATTCTTCAGGCACAGGAACTGGAAAGGAAATGTAAAGAATAGACAAGGCAATCAGAAATAGGTGATATTGAGTAAGAACATTAGCAAGCAGGTTGATGTATTAAATATATAGTTAATTCAATAAAAACACCAGCTTCCAGTTTCCTTTGAACAATTTCTGCTTGATTATACTAGGTTGCCCTAAACTTTTCACCAAATTATCAACAAATGATGCTGATGAACTGCAATGTTTGTATTAAAAAAATAAGTTCACTCTAAAAGTTTCTTCTGTTTTATTTTTTAATCTGTTGCCTATTTAAACCAGAGACCTGCACCTAAAATTACGGCACACTACATTTTAAAGTGATGTATGTCAGTAACTCTAAAATGCGTGAATTTATAAATACAAGGGAGGCTATTGGAACTAGTGGCACAGTAGTTTTCCTCAACCGAACCTACTAATTAGGGAAATTCTAGGAAAATCTAACACATTCACTCAAATATGAAGGCAAGGATCTTTGATGCCATTTCCTTCTTGGATCCTTTTTAATTTTATGTAGACAGAAAATTGATCTAATAATTTTTTTTACTCCTGATGGCATAATTAGGTTCTGTAGAAGTGTTGCCTGAATAGATATAGGCAAAGAGATGACAGAATGGTTCAAATAGGATTACGAAGACACAGCCTACAGTTCCCACTCAACCATGATGTTTCCTACTAATCTTTGGCCAGTTGCTATCTGTTAACGTAATTGATCTCACATGGTTGTTGTATGGATAAATGTAAAGTAAGAACCATGTATGCTGTCTTAATTTGAAAATATGCAGGATGTAAATATAATAAATGAATGCATTTTAATTTGTTGCCAAAATACTTTATAAAAATTAGGGTAGTGTGACAAAATAGTATAATCTTCCTTAACCTGACTAGCAATTACCCATTGCTAGTGCTATGAAATAAGCACAGAGGCAAAATGCCCATTATTATGACAGAGAGGGAACAGAGGAAGTCAATATAGGAAGCTAATTGAACGGAAGCCATTCTTTCATACACACAACTGACTTCCCTATATATGCACTGTAGATGGGAGGAAAGAGTTATATTTCCCCAGCATATTTGTTTATTCCAGAAAACTGCTGAGGATCATATTTGGTGCTGGGAACCAGCTTAATTTCTCAATTATGCTATAAGATTTTTTCATATTTCATAACATTTGGTGGGTGAGAGCAGATTGGAGAGTTCCGCTCAATGTACCCTAAACAACCAAGGTGTAGTGACGGCCCAGGACAACAGAGGGATTAAATATTCCTTCTTCCATCCATTCTTTGCTTTCCTAGCCATCAAAACAACAGCAAGTCTGGTCCCACTTCTTACTGCACTACTCTGTGTAGTAACAAGCACTTCCATTTCCAACAGAAGATATTTTGAGGTAAGAAGAAAACTATGCTGGCCTGAAGCATCAGGCACTTTCCAAGCAGAATGTTGAATACTGTAGAAAATATATAAAAGAAGGCTACTGATGATTTTTGACTTCTGTGCTTAATGAATTTTTGATGTCATAAAAATGTCATTCTCACATTCTGAAAATAAACACACTGTAATATACAGCCTATCAAAGAACTGTAGAGAAAACATTATGGAATGCAGCACACTTGACAGCCACACGTTTTTCCATTCCTCCTATTCCATTTTTCAAGCTAACCAGTTAAAATGGTTAACCAGTGGAACAACCTGCCTCCAGAAGCTGTGAATGCTCCAACACTGGAAGTTTTTAAGAAGATACTGGACAGCCATTTGTCTGAGATGGTATAGGGCAGACATGTCAAACACAAGGCCCAGGGGCCGGATCCGGCCCGCGAAGTGGTTTCATGTGGCCCGCGAAGCCATACTGGAAACAGTGAGGGAACGGTCCCTGCTGCCTTGGCCCTGGCCCAGAGACCCTCTTTCTGCCAGAGACCCTCAGATCTGTCCCACTCCTGCCCAGGTCCCCATAGGCACCCTTGATGCGAACAGTGTAGAGCTGGCCATGCCCACCCAGTAGGCCATACGCACTCTAGCCACACTCACCCAGTAGGCCACGCCCACCCTGGCCATACCCACCCGGCCCCTTGAGGGCAACCACAATGCTGATGCAGCCCTCAATGAAATTGAGTTTGACACCCTTGGTATAGGGTTTCCTGCCTAAGCAGGGGGTAGGACTAGATGACCTGCAAGATCCCTTCCAATCTTATTATTATTATTATTATTATTATTATTATTATTATTATTATTATTGAGACTGGACAGCCATTTGTCTGAGATGGTATAGGATTTCTTGCCTGACCAGGGGGTTGGATTAGATGACCTCCAAGATCCCTTCCAACATTATTATTATTATTATTATTATTATTATTATTATTATTATTATTATTATTATTATTATTATTATTATTATTATTATACCAATAGTTCTAGTAAAGCTTTCTTTTGGAGAAGGAGTTCTTAAGTTCTTCTTTGTTGTGTTTCTGCAAAACTTAGGATTCCCCCAATGCTGTTGATACAAACTTTTGAGTTTCCTTAGGGCCAATGTTGTACCCATATTGAATTTTGTTAGTTAATAAGGATACAATAGATGAATCAAGAACATTAAGTTATTCTATACAATATTGTTATATATAGAATATATTATTTATATCATGTTCTGTTTAAAGAGCCAATCACATGCATATGAGCCTTCCAAAGTGCTTGCACCAACAGTAAATAAAGAGATTATTTAGGTAGGCCCAGATCCAGAAATCTTGCTTTGAATTATTATTGAATCATCAATTATCTAGATGTCTCTAAATGTATAAAATAAGTGAATGACCTCCAAGCAACAAAAATTGTGAGAAGGTATTATGTTCTTTTTGAGGATTTCTTGTCAACCAGATTTGTTAGGCATAATTCAGTTTTGCTTTTCACAGAGTAATCTTTACCTATGTTAACTCACGGCAGATGCATGGAGTTCAACTCTCAAAATTCTCACTATTGACTCTGTTGCTAAAAACACTGAAGTCCATCTATTTGGATGGCTATCATAAAGCATCCTAGGCAACTGCTCATTATATTATCTAAGCTTTGTAAATGGAAATATTAATTTTCGGATATCTATACTGCCTCATTAATGTTGTAATTCATGTTGTGTTCCTTATTCAATGTATAGTGAATGCGATGTTTGCAGAGTAAACTATTCAGTCAATGAATATTATCCTAGCTTTTTCATCATTGCATATGATTGGCTCTTGAAAATTGGTGCCTCTTGGCTCATGGATATTAACTATATTGAAGACATTATGCATGCAAAGATGGAAGACCACAGAAAGAGCAATAATGGAGGAATGAATTGTGAAGATGGCTGAGTTTGCAGAAATGGCTAAATTGGCTTGTTTGATTAAGGAGGAAACTACAACTACTGTATGTTTAAAAAGACTGGAAAACCTTTATAGACTTTTTGCTGAACAATGGATAAAAATGAACTGCAGGTTTTGGGATTTACTGATTAAAAGCTTTGTTTATGTGAAAAAGGAAACTATGATATGCATTATGGGAGGGTAGAGATGATAATTGTTATGTTTGTAATTGCTGCAAAGATGTTTGAAAGTTGCTTCTTTAGATATTTTTCTTTTTCTTTTGTTGTTATTCTTCACTTTTTATTTAACCCTTTCATAACATTTTTTATTTTTAAATCTTTAAATCTTTGTAAAGATTTTTCTTTCAATAAAAATTATTCGTACAAAAAGAAAATGACTGCCTCCCATAGAAAGACAAGAAATTTTTTTGCTACAGTAGTGATTTTTTTTAAACTTTCTCCACACATCTGTTTGTGTCATGTAAAAACAGCCTTTTGGAGATTGAGTGGATAGGTAAGTGAATGATTCTCTGAAGTGGTAGGTGGGAGAGAAATACATTTGGAAGTGATCTGAGTGGTGATTTCCAAGAAATAAAGCAATTGTCACAGCAGAAAGTGAGAAAGGCTGTGAGATCATAATGGGTCTGAGACCTTTTCTGAGATTTTTTATGGCAGAGAAGGACAAATTCTGGACTCCCCACTGGATGAAGTAGACATAGTCAGGGTAAGACGTTCATTTTGTAGAAATGGAATATTCTGGTAACTCTGGAAGACCCCTTAGGCACACAATTTTTGGGGCCCGAGCAAGCAACTGCAAAGTTTACATCTAATCTGTTCCTGTGTTACCATATCTTACAACTCTGAATCAAGAAAACAAGATTTAATGCCATAAATGGCTAATACTTATATTTGTATGTATCAGTTTAAAAAGAGGGAAAAGTATTTGAGGAAATATGAAATTCATTTCCATTTTGCTCCACCTCACCAAAAAATAAGAGAGCTTGTTATCAAATTATGCAAGCATCCAACTTGCCCAATAATTTGTCAGCTACTTTTTAATTTTATAGAATTGGAGGAGCCAAGATGGTGGACAGGAAGCAAAGGCTGTAAAGAGTTCCTCCAAAAGTAAAAGCTTTATTTTATTTTATTTTTATTTTAACTTTTTAACCCCTTTTAACACTGCATTTTAACCAACCCATTTTAACCTATTTTAACCCATTTTTAACCTATTTTTAAATCTGTTTTAACCCTTGTTTGACTTTTTTACAATAGTCAAAGACTTTTTATAAAGGATATACTGTATACTGGAGAGGCTACCATTGTTCTACCAACTCTACAAGCCAGGATTACCAAGAATGGGGAAAAGGAGAAAGAAACAGTGTGTGCACTCAGCAGCACAGAGTTCTTCCAAGCCACTGCAGCAGCAGAAAATGGAAGATTTCGCTGCAAATAGACAGTCTGCTCCAGTAAGTAATTCATCTGTATGTGACTCATTGGAATGGGATTTACAAACTGAACTTGAAAGCAAACAGCATATAGAACTTTCTGTTTCTCTCACACAAAATAGCTCCCCTCCCTAGAATTCAACACCCGCTTTTCCTGCACAGGATGGGATAGTAACAAACTTAGTAAGGGAGAATGAAACGGATCTCCTTTCCAGATAATGTTTGCTCACAGCTCAAACTGTAAATTCAGTCTCTGAACTTTTATCAATTGTCACAAATAAGTTTGACTGCTTGAAAGAGTCTTTTGCAAACTTTATCAGCAGTCAAACAAACATTGCAGAAGGACCCAGGAGAACACAAAATAATAGACATGGGATGGCTAATGCAGAAATGGAGACTAGAATAGGCCCCTCTCCCCCTTCTATAAAAAAGAGAGGAAAGAATACCCACAAAGAAAACAACACTCAATCAGATAGTTCTAGAGGTGACTATTATAACCTCAGTTTACAGACCAACCAAGTTACCTTGCAAATCTATGACAACAGAAGGAATAGAGGACGATGGAGTGATAGAGAAGCTGTTAGGCAGTCTCTGAGCCAGCTGCTCCACTGCGAGTACACTGAGATTGATTTATTACATGCAGAGTGGCTGCCAGCAAGAAGGCAATGTATGCGGATTTTGTTATCCTTCAAACAGTCCATAATTCCCTCAATGCTTTTTAGAATGAAGCACTTCCTGAGCAGTTTTTCAATATTTCCAATACAAGTCTTTTGCCCAGGGAACCTGCACCCACTCCTGGTTCAGTCTCTCCATGAGGGAATTATGGCTTTAAATCCAAGTGGCATCAGATCTCATACTGATAAATTTGAAACACGAGAAGCTGAATCAACCTTGAGAAAACAGAGAAGTGATCCACAAACAGAATTACCCACAGTCACTGATTCTGCTGGGGGCATGCCAGAAGAAATGTTGATAGACTTTAATGATATATTGCCAGAACCTGAGCAAGCTAATTATTTATTATTATTATTTATTATTACCGGTATTTATTATATTTTTATACCGCCCTTCTCCCGAAGGACTCAGGGCGGTGTACAGGGCAATAAATACAAAAACAGGATACAAAAGTTAAAAGCGATTAAATAAATGCCCAAGGTTAAAACAATAATTAAGATGTATTAAAACCCCAACCCTAACCCATCAGACCAGGTCAGACTGCTCAAATAGATACGTTTTTAGATCGCGCTGGAAGGAGCGAAGGTCGGGGGCCGTCCGGAGCTCAACCGGCAAGCGGTTCCATAGGTCTGGCGCGCCCACAGAGAACGCTCTCCCCCTGGGGGCCACCAATCAACATTCTTTGATCGGAGGCACCCTGAGGAGGCCCTCTCTTATACACAGAGACTGGATGATTTAAAAGAAGCATTGACAATAACTACTCAATCTAATGCATCAAATAACAATTATTATAACTATCCTCCATCAAGTGCCCCTATGGAGAACTTGAACTGACTATGTGAAGGCCAGTGCAAGGAAAACACTTCAAACATTATGTCATGGAATGTAGCCGGGTGGTATCATTTCAGAGGCCTTAATCACTCTGATCCTCTGAAAGGTAAGGATATTATGTTGGTGCAAGAGATTGGACTATTGATGATCTCCTGCTTAATGGATATTATTCATATAAGCTGGAAGCAAGGCCAGGCAGAGGCCCAGGGAGGACTGGGTATATTTATTTCTACCAACTTGAGAGTTGAGTCCACACTTATTACCCCTTTAAACCATTCAGCTATGGCCCTTCTCCTCAAGTGGGACTCAGTCCTGCTTTTGATAATTAATGTTTATCTCCCTCCTTCCCTAACAAAAGCTGAAACTACTGCTGTATGGCTGGAATTGGAATACTACGTTAATAAACAACTCATGGAACACCCAAATGCCACGGTCCTATTAGGGGGAGACTTTAATGCCAGATTGGGACCAGATGATTATACATTATTCATGAAACATCATCGATACCCACCATTGGAGGTCCCTGTACAAACCAACGCCCCCCTCATACGACTTTCTAAAGACATTAGAGCTAACTATGCTGGCCTCTGTCTTGCCAAGTTGGCAAATAAGTTTAACTTCTTCATATCTAATGGCTTATGGCCTGGTAACTATCCTGGTGAATTTACATTCATGGCAGGGTCCAAAACTAGCACCATTGATGACTTCTTAACTTCTATGGACTTAGTACATTATATAGAAAATTTTGAAGTCCTGCCCTACCTAGAAAGTGATCATCTTCCTCTGTGTATATACATGAAGCCCTTTATCAGGCAGATACCCTCCAAGGATCATTTTATTCCTGCAATCTCTACAGCCGGCCTAACAAGATGTTGGGTCAAATGGACCCAACAACTTGACCAGAAGGTAAGGAGAGCCCTAACAGAGGATAATTTTCAAAAAAATCCATGCAGCCTTTATATCATTAGAACTATATAAAAGTTTAGCTTATGAGCTACAACCATTATTAGCACATGACCAAAAATTCTCAGTTAAGAGGTCCTATACCACCTCCAAACCATGGTTTGATAAGGATTGTGTAGAAGCCAAGAAAGCCCTTAACTTGGCATACAAGGAGTAGGATTAGGATTAGGATTTATTAAATTTATATGCCGCCCTTCTCCCTAAGGATTCAGGGTGGCTCACAACAATAAAAATTAAGAGACATAAAATACAAAAATTAAAAAAGAATTAAACAATGAATGTAAGAAATACGGGACAATTTACACAATAAAAACCAAATTAAAAACCATGGTCAGTCCAGGCCCGCTTGTCTTCAGGTCACGGCGGAAGGATCGAAGGTCAGGGGCCGTCCGCAGCTCCAGAGGCAGTTCATTCCAGAGGGTCGGTGCGCCCACAGAGAAGACCTCTCCCCCTGGGGGTCGCCAGTCAGCATTGCCTGGCTGACGGAACCCTGAGGAGGCCGACTCTGTGGGAGCGAACTGGGCGATGGGAGGTTGACATTGGCAGCAGGTGGTCTCGCAAGTACTCTGGGCCTAAGCCATGTAGGGCTTTTGACTCCATCGGTATGTCCCAGAGGATTGGGGCTTGGCAATTGTGGTCCCAATTTATAAAACGGGAAAGAGAGACAACCCTGCCAACTACACACCAATAGGTCTGCTAAATATAATCAGCAAATTCTATGCCAAACACCTTCAAGATAAATTAAAGGAGTGGCTGGATCTTGAGAACCTGATTGCTGAAGAACAAGCCGAGTTTAGAGAGGGGAGAGGCACCAAAGATCAGTGCTTAGTTCTTCATCATTTGATTGAAAAATATGCATCAGATAGACGTGTATCGTTATATGCTGCCTTTATAGAACTTAAGGCAGCTTTTGACATGGTTATAAGGACTAAGCTATGGGAGAAGCTGGAAGCTGCCTCAATTGATCACAGACTCCTCCATCTGTTACATGCCTTACATACCAAAACATCCCTCAAGGTGAGGTGTAATATGCAAGGGTCTCTCTCGAGGTCAGTTGAAACTCAAAAGGGGGTTAAACAGGGGTGCATTTTGTCCCCTTGCTCTACAATTTTTACATAAATGATATGGTAAAATGGTTAAATAATCCAAATTACCACCCCGCAAAAATAGGTGACCGAAGCATTGCTCTGCTGCTCTATGCAGATGACACTGTGATTCTCTCCAGACTCCAGTTGGCCTTAAAAGAGCCTTGCGAGCCCTTTTCCAGTATTGCAAATATAATAAACTGGACATAAAGTATGACAAAACAAAGGTTATGGCTTTTGCCAAAGGGCCAAAACAGTACTCATGGTATTTAAATAGCCACAAAATAGAGCAGGTAACCACCTTTAAGTACCTAGGGGTGGTCATCCATGCCACTGGCTCACAAGAAGCCCATGGAGCATACGCGGCTGCCTCTGGCCAATGATCAGTGAATACCATTCTTAATTTTTTTCGCACAAAGGAAGGACACAATGTTCCAGCTGCAATTAAGCTCTTTCTGGCAAAGTCGCTAGCACAGCTTCTCTACGGGACCTTGCTTGGACCCTCAGCTTCGTGTTTTACACCACTGGAAAGAGTTCAATCCAAATTTATCAGAACAATTCTCCAGATGCCATGTTGTGTCCCAAATGCACTTCTGTGCCTGGAGACAGGATTGATAAAAGTCGAAGCAAGAATCTGTATACCTTCCTTAAACATCTGGCTACGGCTTAATTGCCTTCCGCAAGGCCTTGCTCCATTGATTCTACAAGATAAATTCTCCTTTTCATGGATCAAGGCAGTCAAGTCCAACCTTGCCAAACTAGGCTTCTCGCTAGCCTCAATTCTCAAATTGGACTACAACCAAGCAAAATAAACCTTGCGTCAAAGGGTAGAGGACATCGAGAGGCAAGCGGACTTGGGTATAGCTCTGCTGTTTCTGGCTCCAGACTCTATTAGATACGTGGTTACACCTGCCAGGTATCTTAGTCAGTTGGAGTCAGTAAACCACCAGAAAGCATTCTCGCTTGCATGGTGCCATGCGTTTCCATCGGCTGTCCTATACAGCAAGTATAAAAAGACACCACTGTCTGAAAGACTTGGCTCCTGTGGCTTAGGAGAGGTGGAGACCATTGGACACATACTCCTTCGATGTTCCTTCTATAGAGCTATTCGGAAAATCCATATCCTCCCCATAATTGATAGGTATCCTGGTCGTTCGGAAAGTATTTATCTCCAGTGGCTGCTTAAGGATGAGCAGGCAGTGATCATGGTGCAGGTGGCTAGATTCTGTGCAGCAGCATTGGGGATTCACCAGAAATATAAATAATCATTTTCGACCTTTTAAATAATCTTTTATAATTAATTTTATTACATGTTTTATCCAGTTTTAGACTATACTCAATGTATTTTTATTGTCAGGTCAGTACGATTCAGTTTTTCTGAAGCTAGCTGGTTTTTGATATAACTTCTGTAAAACTAGGCAGACCTTGGTCACCCATTGATTACATCATTAATTGTAATATATTGCTATGTCTTCTTGTGATGGTTCTGTTTAGTTTTGTTTTATTTGAATGTTTAATTTATATGTTGGCCTTTGGCTGTAATAAATTGATTGAGTTTTATAGAATTTAGTATTAGAAAGCAGTTCTAAATGGGAATGGATAGGATGATTATTATCCATAACATCAAAATTTTAACTTTAAAAATCTGTATCTCCACCCCCATCCATTGAAATCAGTAAGAAAATGAAATTCAGTTTCACAGGACTCCATTCATATTCTTCAACAAGAAAATACTTCAAAAGGAAGCACTAGCAAGATTTTGCTGAATCAGAACTATTGATTTCTGTCACTCTATGGGAGTTAAAAAAACATGCTATCTTATTGTCACTTGTTACTGACAATCATTAATCAGACATATTTTTCATGCTTGCAGCTTGAAGCCAATTATGGTAGTAATTAGCATGTCAAACTAGGGCCCAGAAATCTGTATCCAGGTAATCTTTTGGTGACCATATACAAATTATTCTCCCTATATTAGCTACATTCGATCAATCAGAATAGAGCTGGAAGGGACCTTGGAGGTCTTCTAGTCCAGTCCCCTGCTCAAGCAGGAGTCCCTATATCATTTCAGACTAGTGGTTCTCCAGTCTCTAGTTAAAAATCTCCAGTGATGGAGCACCCACGATTTCTGGAGGCAAGCTGTTCCTCTGGTTAATTGTCCTCGCTGTTAGGAAGTTTCTCCTTAATTCCAGGTTGCTTCTCTTCTTGATTAGTTTCCATCCATTGTTTCTTGTCTTGCCTTCTGGTGCTTTGGAGAATAAATTGATCCCGTCCTCCTTGTGGCAGCCTCTGAAATACTGGAATACAGCTATCATGTCCCCGCTAGTCCTAATTTTCTCTAGACTGGCCATACTCAATTCCTGCAACTGTTCTTCATATGTTTTAGTCTCCAGGCCTTTAATCATCAAATCGTAGTTGCTCCTCTTTGCACTTTTTCCCAAAGTCTCAACGTCTTTTTTGTAATGTGGTGACCAAAACTGGATGCAGTATTCCAGTTGTGGCCTTGTTAAGCCTTTAGAAAGCGGTATTAATACTTCACGTGATTTTGATTCTATGCCACTGTTTATACAACCAAGGATTGTATTAGCTGCTGCCGCATACTGCTGGCTCATGTTTAAGTAATCGTCCACTAGGACTCCCAAATCTCTCTCACAGTTGCTGTTTTTGAGTCAGGTTTCACCTACTGTAATTTGTACTTGTACCTTTGGGTCCATTGTTCAAGTCTGTCAAGATCTTTTTGGATCCTGAGCTTGTCTTCTAGGGTGTTAGCTATTCCTGCCAGGTTAGTCTCATCTGCAAATTTGAAGAGATCCCATTCTATTCCCTCATCTAAGTTATTTATGAAGATATTGAAGAGTGCGGGGCCTAAGACAGAACCTTGGGTACCCCACTGCTTACTTCCCTTCATGTAGATGTAGTACTATTAAGGATTACTCATTGAGTATGGTTTGTCAGCCAGTTACAAATCCATCTGATGGTGATGCTGTCTATCCCTCGTTTTTCTAGCTTACCAAGAAGTAGGTTGTGGTCTACTTTGTCAAAAGCCTTGCTAAAGTCTAAATATACTATGTCCACAGCATTTTGCCAGTCTAGTAATTTAGTCACTTTGTCAAAGAATGAAATAAGATTGGTTTGGCATGATCTGTTTTTAACAAACCCATGCTGGCTATTAGTTATAACTTTATTTGTTTCTAGATGTTCACAGATCTGTTTTTTTGATTATTTTTTCCAGTATCTTCCCAGGTATTAATGTCAGGCTGATTAGTCTGTAGTTTCCTGGGTCTGTTTCCCCCCCTTTTTTTTTGAAAATGGGAACCACATCAGCTCTTTTCCAATCTGGTAATTCCCCAGTTTTCCAAGATTTTTTTAAAGATATGATACAATGGTTCTGAAATAACATCTGCCAGTCCCTTCAGAACTCTGGGATGTAATCCATCAGGTCCTGGTGATTTATATTCATCAAGGTCAGACAGGTATTCTCTTACCATTTTCTTGCTTATTTTAATTTTTATTTCTAATCCATATTTTACAGTTATGTTTTTAGCAGGTTGGTCTATAGTTTCTTTTTGTGTAAAGACTGATGCAAAGAATGAGGTAAGCAGCTCTGCTTTCTCTCTACCGCCTGTTACTTCCTTGCCATCTTCTCTCTTTAGTGGATCAACAGTTTCCTTGACTTTTTTTGTTATTTATATGTTGAAAGAAACTTTTTAAAAATTATCTTTAATTTTTGTTACAAGTCTTTTTTCATTTTGAGCCTTTGCTTTCCTGACTTCATCTTTGCAGATTCGGGCTATCTGCTGATATTCTGCCTTAGTTATTTCCATTTGTTGTACTTATACCTTTTGTCCTTCAGTTTACCATGCTGGTTTCTTCTTGGATTTCTTCTTGTTTTTTTAGTGATATTGTGTTGGACTGGTCTTTTACGATGATATTTTTCAGTGTTTCTCACACTTCTTCAGTTGTTTTCCCCTTTAGGATTTTTATCCATGGAATTTTGCTTAGACTCTGAGTTTGTTAAAATCAGCTCTCTTAAAGTTTAGGAGACTGGTTGGATTATATTCTGTTGCTTGTGTTTGCATTATATTGAATTCCAGTATGACGTGGTCACTCTCTGCCCAAGGTTCCAGCAATTTCAACTCCCTCTATCACTTCTTCTCTTCTTCTCTAGTAGTAAGAATTAGGTCTAGTATAGTTTCCCTCCTCTACCTTTTGGGTGACAAAGTTGTCAGCTAAGTTGGTTAGGAATCTGTTCGATCTCCCACTTGCAAAATTGCAAAACATTGTTCTGAAGAAATAGTGGAAAAAGTTCATGCATATCAAACTGAGCTTGGAAGAAGTAATAAACTTTGCATTTATTTGCATTTTACTAAACTAAACTTAGTCCTTTGACTTCATCTCTGACTATTTCCTCCTGCAGCCATAAATCTGCCCTTATTGTATATAGAGACAAAATGAGAATAACTCCACACTTATAGTGAAATAGGCTCTTACACTGTGAGAAAGGCCAAACTAGATTATTTTTGTCCTTTGGTTATCATCTGGAAGCAATACAGCTGGGATCTTGACAAAATATAAAGTAACCTCGAAACCACTATCCTTACCCAGATAAAAAGTAAGTAAATGCAGTTTTTAGATATCAGTAGTATTAGAAGAGAGACTTTCCACGCTTTTGAGCAGTGGGAGCAACAGCCTGGTGAGACGGCCACAGAAGTCATCACTGCTCTTCATCAAGTGTCCCCACTCTGCAATTTCGTGGATTTGAAGGAGAGACTAAGAGACCACTTAGTCTGTGGACTCTGGAACCGAGAGCTCCAACAAAAACTGTTCACCAAGAAGACTCTCTTGCTACAAGAGGCCTTGAAGGAGGTCATGGTGGATGAAGTCACTGGAAGGGCCGTTAAAGTGCTGCGGCCCTCCAAAAGCACCTCAAGCACTGAGGCCATCCACCACAAGGACGCAGAACGAATGGAAGACACCGACTCTGACTACGAGGTCGACAAGCTACAGAAGCACCAGGAGAGGGGACCGTGGCCAGCTGAGAAGGCAGTTCCATTCCTTAGATGCATGGGCTGCAGAGGCCACCATCAATGCACAGAATGCCGCTTCCGAACAACAACGTGCCAGGCATGTGGCAAACCAGGCCACACTGCCACCGTCTGCTGAGGTTGCCAGAGGGACCGTCAACAGGAAGACTCATTCAGGAGAGGTACCGTGACCCTGGGGCAACACCGAGTAGGGTTCTGCTCCAGCCGGAGGAGCATGTTCCGCACTGGTGCCCACCGCCCCCTTAAACAGAAGCTTCGACTTCAGGTCAAGGTTCAGGGAGTTCCATGCAAAATGGAACTGGACACAGGCTCAGCCATGTCCATCATCTCCACCATCTCCATAGGAACCTTCCGGCACATATGCAACCGCAGCAACAGAGGGCTCAAACTTTGGCCATCTAACCTGTTGCTCACAGACTTCCAAAACACCCAAGTGGAAGCCAAGGGCAAAGCCACACTTCTGGTGAATTTCAAGGGGTTTGCAGGCCCACTAGATGTTGTGGTGGTGAAAGGCCAATTCACAAGCCTCATAGGGCTCGATTGGTTTGATGCATTGGGCATCCATGTAACTGGCATTTACCGAACACAGGCGGCAAACTTGTCTTCAGTCTGCCAAGAGTTCGCAAATGTTTTCAGTTCAAGCCTAGAGGAGTACAAGGGTCCTCTGATAGCCTTCAACCTTGATCCCCTGGTAACGCCAATACAGTCAAGTCTCATTGAGTGCCTTTCGCTTTAAAACCCAAAATCGATGCAGAGCTGGACAAGCTGGTCAGTCAGGGAGTTTTGCAGCCTGTAGACAGTGGGGTGTGGGAGACACCCCCCCATAGTAACACCACTTAAGGCCAACAGAGATGTACGCATATGTGCTGACTATAAGTGCACCATTAACTGGGCACTTCAACAGCATGCGTACCCAGTGCCAGTTGTCAGCCATATTTTGGTGTCATTGCAAGGTGGCCGTGTGTTTGCCAAATTAGATTTGGTGCAGGCCTACCAACAGCTGCCAGTGGACAAAGCCATGGCAGCTGCCCAAACCATTGTCACCCATCGGGGGGCCTTCAAGGTAAAGCGTCTACAGTTTGGGGTAAGTGTAGCCCACAGGATTTTCCAGGGAGTAATGGAGCGCACACTCAAGGGCATTCCAGGGGTCAGCCCCTGCTTCGATGATGTATTCATTGCTGGGGGAATCTACAGAGGTTCTGGCTGAATGGCTTAGAGCTGTCCTTCAGCAGTTCCACACAGCGGGACTTAAATTGAAAAAAGAAAAGTGCAAGATTGGGGTAGAGTCAACTGAGTTCCTTGGGTTCCGCATCAATGCCGACGGCATTTATCCAGTGGATTCAAAGCTGAAAGCGATTCAGCAGGCCCCAAGCCCTAGGTCCAAGGGTGAGCTTCAAGCTTTCTTGGGCCTTCTTAATTTTTATCATGCATTCCTCCCACATAAGGCTGCAGTGGCAGAGCCGTTACACTGTCTCTTAGACAAAAAGGCTCAGTGGCAGTGGACCAAGGTCCACGAAAAAAGTTTCCAGGCAGTCAAATCACTGCTGTCCTCGAACTTGGTGCTCACTCATTTTAACAAAAAGCTGCCAGTCTGCATCACATGTGATGCATCCCCGTATGGGGTTGGGGCTGTGTTGAGCCATTTGTTGGCTGATGGAAAACAGTCTCCCATCGCTTATTATTCGAGGACCCTGTCATCTGCAAAGTGCAATTACGCGCAGATTGACAAGGAGGTCTTGGCCATTGTGGCCGGGGTTAAAAAGTTCTATGACTATTTGTATGGCTGCCATTTCACGGTCTTTATGGACCACAAGCCACTTCTAGGGTTGTTCACTATGAATAGGCAGAAACCTCAGATTCTGTCTCCTCGAATGCTGAGGTGGTCTATATTGCTTTCAGCCTACAGCTACAGGCTGATTCACAAACCGGCCAAAGAAATGGGCCATGCAGATTGCCCCTTAGCAGATTGTCCCTACCACACGTGGAGCCAGATCCGGCTCCGGCTGCACACATCCTAGCCATACAGGATTTGCCAGAGTCTCTTCTCCATGCTGGAGACATAGCTGCTGAGACAGTAGCTGACAAAATGCTTAGCGCATGTTAACTTGGGTACACACAGGATGGTTGGACAAATGTCCAGGGCCAGAATTTCAGAGTTTCTTCATAAGGAAAGATGAGCTTTCAGCTCATAAAGGGTGCATTCTTTGGGGAAGTAGAGTCATAGTCCCCAGCTCTTTAAGGTCCAGAGTTCTTGAGTCTCTGTATGAAGGCCATCCGGGAATAGTCTGGATGAAGGCACTGGCGAGGAGCTACCTTTGGTGGCCAGGGCTAGATAAAGCTATCGAGGGCCAAGTACATGGTTGCTACACGTGCCAACAATCCAGGCTGGAGATGTCGCAGCCCCCTGTCAACCGATGGGAGGACACTCACACACCGTGGTCAAGGATCCACATCAACTTTGCCAGCCCCTTTCAGGGACAGCTGTTTTTAATAGTAGTTGACAACCACTCTAAATGGTTAGAGGTTGTACCAATTCCCACTATGACTACTGCCAGGACAATCCAGGAACTGCGCAGAATATTTGCAACACATGGGCTTCTAGATGTCTTAGTCTCAGACAATGGGGCTCAGTTCACCTCTTCAGAATTCCAGGCCTTCCTCAGGGCAAATCTCATAAGGCACACCACGTTGGCTCCCTTTCACCCATCATCGAATGGTCAAGCGAAACGCATGGTCTGCACAACCAAGGAATCCCTGAAATGGATTGTCACAGGGGATTGGCACCACAGACTGGCCAATTTTCTACTCTGCCAGCGCACAACACCTTGCACTGCCACAGGCAGAAGCCCAGCTGAGCTCCGATGGAGTCGACGCTTGATCACTGAACTGGACAGGCTACCCTCCGACAGAGTCGCCTCTGACACTGCACAGCCAAAGGCACCAAGAAGCTTACAAGTGGGTGACTGGGTTTGGACCCAGAATTATGGACAAGGGGCTTTGTAGGTGGCAGCAGTGGTTGTTAAGGTGTCAGGACCACTCTCCTATGAGGTGGTCCTGGAAGATGGGCAAGTCATTTGCCAGCACATTGGCCAGCTGTGTCAGCAGCTAGAGGACCAGTCACTGGCTCAGAACTCCCAAGAGGACCGAACACAGGGCCCGCAGGACAGCGGTCCAACAGAGCAGCTTGCATGCTCCGACAGAACTCTGGTTCAAGGAGACGGGGGGATGGCCATAGAAGAGTCTCCTCCGGACACACAGACTGTATCTGCTGATCAGGACAGGCAAACTATGCTAAGAGACAGCTCTGCAGACTTTACTGCACAATTGGACTTTGGTTTGGACCGACTGGGACTGGCCAGCCAAAGGGACTCGAGT
Organism: Vipera berus; assembly: GCF_964194415.1. NCBI lineage: Eukaryota > Metazoa > Chordata > Lepidosauria > Squamata > Viperidae > Vipera > Vipera berus. Next base: position 117,556,439 of record NC_138203.1, read on the forward strand.
CAATCTGACTGCACTGAACCTCAGAGCCCTGGTCTACCAAAGCCTGGCAGGCAAGCAGGTAGACCAGGAGATCCCTGCAACCCTTAGGCATTTTGAACGGTCAAGAAGACCACCTAAATATCTGCAAGATTATGTCAAACAATTGACAGTTTGAGCTATCTAGGGGGAAGGGGTGTAATGTGTTGGCCACAACTGTTTAAATCACTTGCTTAATGTCTGACCTTACTTGCTGTATTGCTTAATGGTTTCTGTTACTGCAATCCAGACTGGCTGTCTCCATGCTGATAATTAGGTTTGGGGCGGGAAACTGTTACTTTAAACCTATTGGTTGCCACCTAGAGGCCAACTGTATAAATAGCTGGGCAGCAGCCATTAGGGCTGCTTCTGTTCTGAGTTAATAAACTTGTTTGCTGTTTCAACTCTTCGTCTTGCTTAATGCCTAAAGACAGTGCTTTTTTTGTAAAAGAAAAAGGTGCCGGAACTCACACGTTATACAACCTGCCTTGCCTACCCTACAAGGTTCCATCCAAAAAAGGTGCCGGAACTCTGTTCTGAGCGTTCTATGAGAAAAAAAGCCCTGCCTAAAGAACCGAAAACTTAACACTTCCCATACAAAAGGATGAAAATCTTTGCAATCTACAAATATATTTTAGTCAGTTTATGGAAGTGGAGGTTTTGTTTAATACCAGAAATGCTGTTGCTTAAGAATTTGCTGCTAATCCCAGAATCCTTGACAGTGCTTAAGAAGATATTGAAACCTTTGGTTTGCCCTTTGACTATGTGCTAGTTTCAGTTTCTAACCACATTCATTTCTCTAAAGCTGTTACACATGGTTAAAACTAAGAGTGCTGCTGCTCCTCCTAGGTTGATGGGAAAAGGAAATTAGAAACAAACATGCCACACTCAGTCTACGGGCAAACTCACTTAACAATTTAATGTCTAACTAACTTATGGGTATTTCCAGAGCATGTCTGAATATCATATGACCAGCCAGGGAAGATCTAAATCATTTTCTGAACTAATCTCAGCCGCTAGTTAGGTTGGGTTGAGTTTCTGAATCATCCTGTAACCATGGTTTGTTAAGTAATCCCCATGTGAGCCAGTTAAGGCAAAAACTATCCCTGATGCACAGCAACTGCATCAAAACCAAACAGAACATATTATTAAGCGCAACCCACTTTAAGTTTCAACCTTCTGAGAGCAAGATGAATAAAAGATATTTCCCTTCTTTATCCTTCAAAATGAATCACTCAGAATTAAAAAAAATGGTGAAGGATGTCCATAAAGGAATCCCTAGACTTACATTTCCCCAACAGCCCCAAAGGCTCCCCCGCCCACCTAGGATGTAATCAGAAACTGGAAACTGACTTAAATAATAATGTAAGTTGCATAAAATATCATACAGTGGGCCAGATTGTTGGGCTGTCCAGTACAGTATTGTCCATTTTAATTGACAGCCAAGAAATAAATTACATATGACATTGGTATATGTGACAAAGTGTACTAGTTTCTCAAATAAAATCCCCTTGCAGATGATAGGAAAAATAAGACAGATGCTAATATGAATTTTTTTCTTCTGCAACCAGCAGCATGTAGGGAGAATTACTGTCATTGGAGAAACCAATGAAAACCACAGAAGAGATCAGATAATAGATCACCTCCAGCAGCAGAATTGAGAAACTCCTTGGGGGAAGTTCCTGGAAATTATAAGAACCAATTTTGGTTGCTCTTGTAAGATGGCTATCATGGCCAACATTTTACCGTAGGGTACAGTATGTGTCCATCCATCCATGAGGAAGGCAAACTGCATATCTCCTCCCTGCTTTTCTATCAGTCCAAGTTCTGTTTCTTATTCTAGCTTAGCTTTGACTTTGGCTAGACCAGGGGTCGGCAACCTGAAACATTGAAAGAGCCACTTGGAACCAGTTTCCTAGCCCAGCGTCCACTGCAGGAGAAGCCAATGGTAGGCGCGGCCTCCTGAAGGCAGCCTGGCTCTGCGCACCACACCCTCAGTGGCAGCGGGCAGGAGCTTCTTGCCTCCCTGTCCGGTTTACTTTGCCCGGACATACCGCTGCTCCTGCTGCCACAGCCACCAAAGATGGCAAACACGGTGGCTCCCTGCTGGGGGGGTTCCAGTATTCTGCAATCCCTTGGCAGTCAGACATAATAGTGTGCAAGTACAGTGCTACCAGTCCCACCTGTCGCCTCCTTGTGAAGTAAACAGGACAGGGAGGCGAGAAGCGCCTGCCCGCTGCCACCGAGGGCATGCTGCACAGAGCTGGGCTGCCTTTGGGAGGCTGTGCCTGCCATTGGCTTCTCCTGCAGCGGACGCTGGGCTAGGCAATCCGGGAGGGACGGAAGTGGGGGGGCAAGGAAAGTTGCAGGCTGCGCCATGCAGTTTCCACTTGGCCTGGGAGTTTGCGCAGGACTAGTGGAGCCGGGAGCCCAGGCGCAAGAGATAGGTAAGCTGATGCTGATTGGGCTGGGCAAATGCGGCACACGGTCTGGGATGAAGGGCTCTTCTTGCGTCCATGCCTTTCCTTGGCTGAGCTTCGCAGGCTGAAGCCTCTCCTCAGCATCCTCACCCTCCCGGCCCACAAGGCAAAGTGACCAGTCCGGTCTCCCATCAAGTTCCAGGTTGAATCAGCTCCCCCCACCGCTCACGCCCACCTGAAGGGGCAGGGAGGGATGTCTGGCCCAATGGTTCGACCGCACGCATCTTTCCCTGGAAAGGCCAGCCCTAGAGCTGGTGGGCTTCATCTTCCTAGCATGGGAGGTAGCCAGCATAGGGCGAAGTGTGTGGGGGTTGTTCGGAAATGTCAAAGCACCAGAACCTAGGCATGGAGCTTGTTTTTAGGGTGTGGCGGGGAGCTGTTTGTTGGAAAAGTTGGAAGGGGAGGGGATGATTAAGGAAAGCAAGGGCTTGCCTTCTTTGGCAGTTGTGGTGGCAGAGCAGCGGTGTGTCTGGGCAAAGTAAACTCTTCTCCCCCTGTGTTTGGTTGGCCTTGGAGCCACCACAGGGGAATCTCTCAGAAGAGGCCCCTGAGATCTGCCGCCCGTGGGATGGCTGAAAGGTGGGGGCCAAGAGGGGAAGCTTCCAAGACCCCCAGCAACCCCACCCCAAGCTAGCAGAGGCAACAGTGGAGCAGAGCAAGGGGAGACCCACCGGGCAGGGAAGAAAAAGGGCTCACTCACCTTTCCAGTCCTCCCATCTCTTCCTCCGCTGCTGCCACGTGCAGTCCAAAAAAGCAAAGTGGTTTTTGAGCAGTCCCACAAACCAAAGAAGTTCAACCAATCAATGCAAACTTCATAAGTTGTTTTTTTCCGTGAGAAGCTTGAATTGATTGGTTGAACTTTTTTAGTCCCACTTTTTTTTTGGGGGGGACTGCATATGGCGGAGGACTGAGAAGCGCAGGAGACAGCTGAAAGAGTCACATGCGGCTCCAGAGCTGCGGGTTGCCGACCCGTGGGCTAGATGTTAAGTTGTGCATTGAATTCAAATCACCTGCCATTACTACTTCCTAAGCAAGCTTATGGGGTCCATATGGAAGAGGAGGAGGAGAAAAAAGAGAATTGTTACACACTGGTATTATTTTTTGCAGGAAGCCAGTTTTCCATCAATTTCTTTGAATTAAAACTATATTTGAAGGAAACGTCAAAAAAAATTAGATGGGGCTGGCACTCACACAAAGGGAGTTTTCTATAGGCCACGGGTCGGTAACCCGCGGCTCCGGAGCCGCATGCGGCTCTTTGAGCCGTCTCCTGCAGCTCCCAGCCGCGCGGTGCGTGCACACCTCCCCGAATGGGCGGAGGTGCGCGCGCACCTCCCCAAACCTTTGGAGAGGTGCGCGTGTACCTCCGCGCGAAGGGGCAGCGGCGCCGCTCTATGAGGAAGCTGCCGCGGCCCGTCTGCAAAGCTGCTGAAAGCGGCAGCTTTGCAGACGGGCCGCGGCAGCTTCCTCAAAGAGCGGGGCCCCTGCCCATTCCGAGAGGTGCGCGTGCACCTCTCCGAACGACCGGAGGTGCGTGCGTACCTCCGCGCGAACGGGCAGCGGTGCCGCTCTTTGAGGAAGCTGCCGCAAACGGGCAGCGGTGCCGCTCTTTGAGGAAGCTGCCGCGGCCCGTCTGCGAAGCTGCCGCTTTCGGCAGCTTCGCAGACGGGCCGCGGCAGCTTCCTCAAAGAGCGGCGCCCCTGCCCATTCCGAGAGGTGCGCGTGCACCTCTCCGAACGACCGGAGGTGCACGCGCACCTCCCCAAACCTTTGGAGAGGTGCGCGCGTACCTCCGCGTGAATGGGCAGGGGCGCCGCTCTTTGAGGAAGCTGCCGCGGCCCGTCTGCAAAGCTGCCGAAAGCGGCAGCTTTGCAGACGGGCCGCGGCAGCTTCCTCAAAGAGCGGGGCCCCTGCCCATTCCGAGAGGTGCGCGTGCACCTCTCCGAACGACCGGAGGTGCGTGCGTACCTCCGCGCGAACGGGCAGCGGTGCCGCTCTTTGAGGAAGCTGCCGCAAACGGGCAGCGGTGCCGCTCTTTGAGGAAGCTGCCGCGGCCCGTCTGCGAAGCTGCCGCTTTCGGCAGCTTTGCAGACGGGCCGCGGCAGCTTCCTCAAAGAGCGGCGCCCCTGCCCATTCCGAGAGGTGCGCGTGCACCTCTCCGAACGACCGGAGGTGCACGCGCACCTCCCCAAACCTTTGGAGAGGTGCGCGCGTACCTCCGCGTGAATGGGCAGGGGCGCCGCTCTTTGAGGAAGCTGCCGCGGCCCGTCTGCAAAGCTGCCGAAAGCGGCAGCTTTGCAGACGGGCCGCGGCAGCTTCCTCAAAGAGCGGGGCCCCTGCCCATTCCGAGAGGTGCGCGTGCACCTCTCCGAACGACCGGAGGTGCACGCGCACCTCCCCAAACCTTTGGAGAGGTGCGCGCGTACCTCCGCGTGAATGGGCAGGGGCGCCGCTCTTTGAGGAAGCTGCCGCGGCCCGTCTGCAAAGCTGCCGAAAGCGGCAGCTTTGCAGACGGACCGTCGCCGTCGGGCAACCGGGAACCGGTTCCATCTCACTTTAAAAAAAATGGCAACTGCGTGCGTCCGCGCATGCGCAAAAATCCGTTTTGCGCATGCGCAAAACGTTTTTTGCGCATGCGCGTGCATGGACACACACACGCGGCTCCCACTTTTTTTAATTTGTGATGGAACCGGTTCCCAGTGGCTCTTTTCCTTTTTTAGGTTGCCGACCCCTGCTATAGGCCTATCACTGTCACTGGGTATCATGTTCCTAGCTGTATCTGAGTGACATCTGAGTGATCTGAAGTCCGTTAACTGAAGTCCCTGAGAAATGAAAGTGGGGCCTTCTGCAAGTAAGAAAACACAATTATGCTCCTTTCCCCATCAAACAGTTGGGGGAGGGTGAAGGCACAGCAAGTGACTTTAAAAAAACAACACTTATTCTGAGCTTTCCTCTCAAATACTAGCAATTTGTCCTTAGTCAATGCTGTTTTATGTTTCCTTCTAAGGCTTTCTGTACTTGACTATGTTCTGTCCATCTATAGCCGGAACATCATGCACAGGCCATGCCCACCCTGGTGCCGCAAAGGGAAAAAATATCGCGATATGCCATGAGATACGATCAAGTTTGATACCAGTGATCTGTAGTATCATTACCAACTCTGTTGATGAGCACGTAGTTTTGGTTATTGTTTATTGCACATGATTCTTGAAAGCTGTCATGAGAACTTGCAACTTTAATTTCTAAATGATATTTATTTAGGTGTCTTATTGATAATGGACAATCAATTTTTCCCATAATAATATTTGTTCTTTGTATCAACAGGGACACTAGTTTAGATGAAGGATGTTTGGACTTTCTACACAAAGTCATAACTAAGAAATTCTTAGTTTTCCTATTCCACTTCTTTGACAAGGTTTCATAGAGAATAGGAAGGAATCTTTCTAGGTCAGGGCTTTTTCTACCAATGGTACGGATACCACCTGTGGTACATTGGCACCTGGCAGGTGGTACGCAACCATCCTAGACTGGACTCCGACTGGGCAGAGTCTGGCGATCAGGACGCGGGTGGTCTTGTCGATATCACTTGGGAGGAGTTTGATTCTGTGACTCCGGAGGAAGTGGACAGGATTATGGGGAGACTGAGCTCCACCACATGTTTATTGGACCCGTGCCCTTCCTGGCTGGTTTATGCAGCCCGGGAGAGGACACGCAGCTGGTTCCAGGCAGTTATATCAGCTTCTTTGAGTGAGGGTAGCTTCCCTGCCGTCTTGAAAGAGGCGGTGGTGAGGCCCCTCCTCAAGAAGCCTGCCTTGGACCCAGCTGTATTGAACAACTTTCGTCCGGTCTCCAACCTTCGCTTTCTTGCGAAGGTTGTTGAGAGTGTGGTGGCGCATCAGCTCCCTTTGGTCCTGGATGAAGCGGATTATCTAGACCCGTACCAATCGGGTTTCAGGCCCGGGCACAGCACGGAGACGGCATTGGTCGCGCTGGTGAATGATCTCTGGAGGGCTCGGGACAGGGGTCATTCCTCTGTTCTAGTCCTATTAGACCTCTCAGCGGCTTTCGATACCATCGACCATGGTATCCTGCTGCGGCGTCTCAGGGGATTGGGAGTGGGAGGCACGGTTTTACAGTGGTTCTCCTCCTATCTCCAGGGACGCTCGCAGTCGGTGTTGACAGGAGGGCAGAGGTCGACCGCGAGGTCTCTCGTTTGTGGAGTTCCTCAGGGGTCGGTCCTCTCGCCTCTCCTGTTCAACATCTATATGAAACCGCTGGGTGAGATCATTCGTGGCTTTGGAGTTGGGTATCATCAGTACGCTGATGATACCCAGCTTTTTCTTTCTACCCCAAACCACCCCAGTGATGCCCTCAACGTGATGTCCCGTTGCCTGGAGGCGGTTCGGGTCTGGATGGGGAGGAACAGACTTCAACTCAACCCCGACAAGACCGAGTGGCTTTGCATACCTTCATCCCGGGTCTATTCGGATATTCCATCTCTTTCTATGGGGGGTGAATTATTACCCCCCGTAGATAGGGCTCGCAACTTGGGAGTCCTCCTAGATTCGCGGCTTACCTTGGAAGATCACATGGTGGCCGTGACTAGGGGGGCTTTCGCCCAGGTTCGCCTGGTGCGCCAGTTGCGGCCCTATCTAAGCCGGGATGATTTATGCACGGTCACTCACGCGCTCGTGACCTCTCGTCTAGACTACTGCAACGCTCTCTACATGGGGCTTCCCTTGAGGACCACCCGGAGGCTCCAACTGGTACAGAATGCAGCCGCGAGAGTTGTGTTGGGAGTCTCCCGATACTCCCACGTGACACCTCTGCTCCGTGAGCTGCATTGGTTGCCAGTTGTCTTCCGGGTGAGATTCAAGGTGCTAGTAATGGTGTTCAAAGCCCTTCATGGCATGGGGCCGGAGTACCTCAGGGAACATCTGCTGCCGGCATCAAGCTCCCTGCGCCCTGTGCGTTCCCACAGAGAGGGCCTCCTCAGGGTGCCACCGGTCAGAGAATGCCGTCTGGTGGCCCCCAGGGGGAGATCCTTCTCTGTGGGCGCCCCGGAGCTATGGAACCAGTTACCGGTTGAGCTCCGGACGGCGCCCGATCTGCGCTCCTTTCGCCGCGATCTGAAAACATACTTGTTCGAGCAAGCCGGCCTGGCCTGAGGGGGGATTGGTGGGGTTTTTTATCATTTTTATTGGGGTTTTTACTATGTATCAATTGTATTTTAATCGGGCATGCATTTAATTATCTTTTAATTTTTGTAAATTTCTGTGTTTTATTCTTGCCCTGTACACCGCCCTGAGTCCTTCGGGAGAAGGGCGGTATAGAAATGATAATAAATTAAATTAAATTAAATTAAATTAAAATTAAATTAAAAGTGGTAGTAGGGGAGGGAAATGAGCTGAACCGGTGGCAGCACCGCACAAGCCTGAGCAAGAGATGGCTGGAGCTGCAGGGCTGTCAGGGCTCAATGGAAACACCAGGATCAGCGCTTCTTCGGGGCTGTCAGGGCTCAGCGGAAGCGCCAGGATCAGCGCTTTCTGAGCCCAGAAGAAGCGCCTATTGGCTGGAATGTTGCAGCATTTCCAGGGTCTTGTGATTTACATTCAGATGCTTGGCAACTGATTCATATTTATGACGGTCACAGTGTCCCAGGGTCATGTGAAGTGACCAAAACCTGCTGCAACCACCCAGCAGACAGGGGGAATAAAAACCAAACACCCTCCACCCCACCCCTGCTGCCAGTCCTCAACAGAAATGCTCACAACAATGAAAACCTCGGACAGGAGGATGAGTGCCACCAGGCGGGCAGGCAGGTGTCTTGCTTGGCTGTGGCTTGGGGGCACTTTTTTCAGTGCCATTGTATCTTCGAACAGTCACTAAGCGAACTGTTGTAAGTCAAGGACTACCTGTACTTCATCACTTTTTTCCTCTTTTTTTGGTCAAGTTTTTGACACCTTGCTAGGCGACTGGTGGTACTTGGATGTTGCCATATCCTAAAAGTAGTACAATGGGTGAAAAGGTTGAAAAGCCCTGTCCTAGGTTACATTGGCTGAGAATGATTCTGGATTTTCAGGCTTGGGAAATTTCTTCCTCTAAATGGATCCACATGATCCAGAATTGCCTCTCAGGATACCCTGTAAAACCTTTATGGATATATACAAATACTGTATAAGCCTTGAAACATTGCAGTAGATCATGAGCACATCCTGGGACACATGAAAAGAGGTATAATAGCAAGATCATGGGAAGATAATTACACCCTATGCTAGATTGGTCAATACAAAACAATAAGAATGGGTCTGGAAAGTGGAGCAAATGTGGCAAGGGACCTGGAAGCCACATTCCCAGGAATTTAATTATCCATGAAATGTTTCGAGGGGATCAGATTTCATATCTCTTGGATATTCCTCCTGGATTTCCCCAATGTCTCCTTTTTTCTATCTTTCCAGAATGAAATATATTTACCTAGAAACTTCTCAGAGTTTGAAATATTCTTAAGTAGTGCTTCAAATTGCAGCATTTGCAAACAAAACTGCCTTTTCCAACTGCTGTGCTAGCTCAAGGGATTTGCTGTCTGGACCGCAGAGCAGGCACTGGGCTGGCACCTTTTCAAGGTGTCTACTCTCCATCATTACACAACCACTTTGTCAGCAGCAGTCCTCTTGCTGACGTAATCCAGCCCTCTGTCACTTTAGTTTCTACACAATATCCCAGAATGCCCTGGCCCAACACTAATGTATCCCTAGAATCCTAGAAGGGAATTAACAATAAGCTATAGCTGCCCACCTTTCAGTTTAACTTGGGCTCAACTATCATGGCCATGACCATCAACCCCCTTAAAGAAGACTTGCATCATCAGTCCGAAAGAGGTTCTGATCCTGGTGCTGTCTGTAGCAGCATCAGTGGATGAATATGTTATTCCCTACAAGTCATTTCCTCTTTTCTGTAGCTCACTGTAGTCATACCTCTCCCCATGCACTCTAGAGTGGAGGAATCAGGTAATCCAAGAAAGAAGAATCTAAGAGCTCTGATTAATAGTACCGGTATGTATGTATTAGAAGAAATGTTAGTGTCACAATTCTAGCAGTGTCCTAATTTTAGATGAGACAAATATATAGACAACCTAGGGCTGCAAAACTCTTGTCAATTTCTGCTTCTTTTTTTTCAATGCAGAACAGGGAAACATTCCAATTTTACATGAAGGGGAATGGCAACATGCATCTGAGCATTGTTTTGGTAACTCTTTTTCCTTTTATTAGCATAAGAAATAACTTTCACAACTGTCCCTTTCTCCCTCTTCCCTATACAAGAGTAAATACTTTCCCACTAAGACCTAATTGAGAACCCTGCAAGCAGCATTATTAAGTGAAACACAGATTCCTCCTTCCTCTTTTGTTCATGCTCAGGCCTCATTAGTTTTCCTCATTAGTTTTAAAAGAGAGAGCTGGTCCTTTATGTGCTTCTGCAAACCATGATTTACCCCAGCCCTATTAATATATATTCTTCTTGTTTCTCACTGGCCTTATTCCAGTGAACTTTTTTTTTGCTGATTCTGATCTTCTCAGCCTTATCAGAAGAAGTGAAAATCTTAGATTTAATAATTTTCCTGAAAATGCAAGTTAAACTAATGGATGTATTTTAACCTTACCCTGTCATAAATGGAGATGCCTACAAAGATTATTTAGTCTTCATCTTTGCACAACTAGATTCTTTCATTGTCTACAATGGAATGGCATAACTTATAGATGAAGGACCAGCTAGAGAGAAATGGTCTTTGTTGGTATAACTATGGTATTCGCTATTTTATTCTGCCCTGTGAACCGCCCTGAGTCCTCAGGGAGAAGGGCGGTATATAAATGTTATTAAATTAAATTAAATTAAATTAAACTGACACTGGAGAGTATCTATGTTCTAATCTAGAAATATCTGTACTGCCCCATTGCAATTACTCAACTGAGCTCTAGAGTTGTAGCACTGCTGAAGTCTCATCCACATAACCTGGTTGCTGTGACACAAAAAATATCCACCAACCATTTGCTGAAGATAAATCCTCACAAATAGAATCTCCATTTTACTACCAGTCAATGCTGAGGCAGGCTGAAGCTCTTCCAGCCGGGTGTTTTTCATTTCTGCCAGCAGACAACCATTTACTGCTCGGAGGAGACTTTTGAGACTGGTGATCTGGTGGGCTTCAACTGGTCCCTCTCTTCTGGCTAGTGAGCTTTCTACTTCCATGACAGAGGACTGGAGATCTCAATGGCACCGCCTCTTATTCTAATTTTTTGTTGTTGTTCAGAATGGGGGATATTAACCTGAAAGAAGATTGACAGCAAGGCTACCAACAGTTCAATATTCCCTTCTGAAAACAAAAGTAAAGGAGGCAGAACTTCGCC